>NC_066633.1:25104158-25777939 GCF_025201925.1 Gopherus flavomarginatus
AGATTTCCTTGGAGTTTTACAATATGCCAAGCATTTTCTCATAAAGAGGTACTGTGCTCTTTAGAAAAAGCCTTGGCCCACAATCTTCTGAGATGCCAATACAAATCACAGCTGCTGCTATTCCCAACCTGAGACGTGAGCTCTTTGAGATTCCTCAGAGCAGTCAAAACATGCATTGTAATAGCCTCCCACGGTAAAGAACATAGTTAATACAAAGCCTATGGGAAGAATTCTAATACTAACGCTGAAGAAATTCTCAGTTAATTTCCAACCACCTTTATTCTGCACCACAATGAAAGTGTATGAAAACCGGACTTGGTCAACTCACTCCCTCAGGTCCAGGAGCAATTCTGATCAAGTGCAACCAGGGAACCACTGGTTTCTTCTCTGGTAGAGAGGAATGCCAAGGAACAAACCATCCCTGCTCCTCCTGAGAAATGAGTAGCATGAAGAGCTGGAGCTGCTATACATCCCCCAGGAAAGGAGTGGAGAGCAAGTAGCAGAGCAGCCTTGTTTTTAAGAAGAGAGATGGTGCATCAGGGGCAGGGAGCTGGGAAGCAAAGGGCCTCTGGAATGCCTAGGACAGTACAATTGGCCTAAAGGAGGCTACAAGAGTCTAAAACTTTTCAGCACATCTAGGGCTGCCTCTATATTGACAGAATTGGGACATGTAACTTTCCACCAGGGCTACTTCACTATGCATAGCAACAGTAGATCCTGTAGTGAAGACAGGGCTCAGCCATTTTTCACACTTTATACAAGTTAGACGGCATGGTGGAAAATACACCTGAGTCTTCTTGTACACTACAGATTCCAGCATCACTGCCACCAGCAGAGCTGAACCAGTGGTGAATTTTGGGCTCCATTTCTGAAAATGTAGGCAAGACTTCGAAATCTTAGTGAGGTGGTTCTCCTCCAACCCTCCACAGGCTGGAGGAGAGTGAGCTGTCTTCTCTTTGCAAGCAGAAGAATGCACCTGGGAATGCAGCATTCACTCAACTCTGTTGTGATGTGCATCATCTGGTGCCAGACAGTAACTCCACTAGCACAAAGTGTAACATCTCTGGCACGTTGCAGTATCTGCAGTGCACTACAGTCACCATGGCACCTGCTAATCCACATCCAATTCTACTCAACAGACCTCCTAACACATAACCAGTTTTTACAATGACAACTGTTGGCAGATCACCAGTCAGCTAGTCTTTGAACCATTACTCATGCAAAATCTATACTTCTAAAAGTCAGCTGGTTTGGAATTGAGACTTTCTAAAACGTCAGACAATTTTTGAAAAAGGTCAGAAGTGCACTTGAGTAACCATTGTGTTTGTGGAGCTGGACAGGATCCGGTAACTGTGTCCAGGAGAGTAAAAGTATCAGAACGAAAGCCTGCACTGATGTGATCACACTAACCGTGATATCAGAACAACTCTTTTAAAAGATTGTCAAACTGAATGCTACTACAGGGAACTCCTTTTCATGGAGGTGGTTAAGAAATATACCCAGGGTAAAAATTCTCAAAAGCATGTAGAGTGACTTAGGAGCTTAAGTCCCATTTTCAGGAGAGACTTTGGGACTTCAGAGGCTAAGGTCATGTCTACACTACAAAATTAAGTTGACTTAAGTAATTAAAACAGTGGTTCACGTCCACACTATGCTCCATCTGTTGGCAATGCACGTTCTCACCAGGAGCGCTTCCACCAAATTAATTGTGTAGAGCATGGTGGGACACTGACAGCTGGAACCCCATGGAGGAGGGGGCTCCAGCTATCAGTCTCACATTCGGCGGGGGCTCCTGCTGTCAGCTAACAGGTGATGTAAGTAGTGCAGTGTCAACACGGACACTGCATCACCCTAACTACATAGACCTAAACACTACACCTCTAGTGGGCACAGAGATATTAAGTCAATGTAGTGGGCGATTTACATCCGTGGGAGTTGCATTTTACCTAAGCTGCCTTATATCAACCTAATTCTGCAGTGTAGACCAGGCCCAAGTCTCACTGACTTTCAGTGGCACTTTGGCTTTGAATGACCAAGTCATTTAGGTGCTTTTGATAACCGTACCCCTAATGATTTGGCAATGTGCTTTCGAGTACTCCAAAATTTTAAACAGAAGCCTAATATCCAAATGCTTCCAGCCCAAGCCCTCTTAATATGTTCATAGACTAACCCCACCAGCTCTCCTCCTCTGACCCTACTCTCAGCTGGCTTACTTCAACTTCAGAACTGAACACTCTTCAACACAGTGGGCTAAACAGCACTTCAATTATATATAATTTGCTCCAGTTATAATACAAGTGCACCACTGTGCACTCCATCTCCCCCATATGATTTCAATTTCATTGCTATCCCTCTTCTCCAGAGCTCTGTTTAACAGCTACTCCAGTCCCTATGCTCGACTATCCATGGTTATTCTACACTGTCATATTTCAAGGAACCTGTAATTCTCTAGGTCCATTTCCATCTGTGAGTTACGTACATGATCTTTCAAGGCCAGAGTTTTAGCTAAAATTTTGTTTCCATTCATCTGTGAAATTTAATTTGCTTTATTGTAAACCATCCTGAAAAATCATTCTAATGAGAATTCAGTTCTAAAAAATATATCAGTGGGAATTGTTGTCTTTTCTCTGTTTCAGCTATAGTTTGGACTTCTGGGAAAATTTACAACTTGTTTATTTATAGAAGCTGATGGTGCTAAACACATCTAAATTTAATTTTCCACTTTAGATAACTTAATTATTAAAAATATTGCTCACTGATTATTGCTCACTGAAATCCCAACAGTTGATTTCCACATACAGAGACCATCACTATTAATTTACTGGCAGAAGTTGATTCACAGCAGAAAAGCAATCTTCATTTAAAAAAATAAAAACCAAGAATAATGAACAGAATTATGTCTCAGAAAAGTTGCGCTCTTTGTCCTATAAAAGAAATACATATCACTTTACAGGAATTTTTGTGTAAGAAAAATTACATTGCTATGATATTCTATAATCTGTCCCTCCCTGATGCTTTCAACAGAAATAAGTCTTTGGCAGTAGCAATCATTTTTCACTGGTTAAATCTCAAGCACAGAAGAATCACATGATATTCGGAGTGTACCTGCCTTAGCCAAAATTTCAGAACTTTCACCTCTAGCTAGAAAAGTAGGTTTCACCTGAAAGAGTGGCTAAGCTTTGCTCAGAACACTGACATTAACAAATTTAACTTCAAGGAGAACATACATCTCCTCCCAAAGCTGCCCGATGGATAGACATGGCCATGTAATGGTGCAGTCACAAACTAAATTGCTGGGTCACAAATTAAATTAATTGAATTTAAGATTAGAAGGGACCATTACAATCATCCAGTTTACCTGCATAGCACAGGCTAGAGATCCCTGCACCAACCCAGCCCATAACTTCTGGTTGAGCTAGAGAATCTCTTTCAGAAAGAGAAACCAGTCTTCATTTAAACACTCCAGGACCAAAGGACGAAGAATCCACCACATCTTTAGGTACGTTGTTCCAATAGTTAATTACCCTCCACTTAAAATCTGCACTCATTTGTACATGAATTTAGATAGCGTCGCCTTAGAATTAGAGAATATCAGGGTTGGAAGGGATCTCTGGAGATCATCTAGTCCACCCCCTGCTCAAAGCAGGACCAATTCCCAACTAAATCATCCCAGCCAGGGCTTTGTCAAGCCTGACCTTAAAAACCTCTAAGGAAGGAGATTCCACCACCTCCCTAGGGAACCCATTCCAGTGCTTCACCACCCTTTTGGTGAAAAAGTTTTTCCTAATATCCAACCTAAACCTCCCCCACTGCAACTTGAGACTATTACTCCTTGTTCTGTCATCTGCTACCACTGAGAACAGTCTAGATCCAACCTCTTTGGAACCCCCTTTCAGGTAGTTGAAAGCAGCTATTAAATCTCTCTTCATTCTTCTCTTCTGCAGACTAAAACAATCTCAGTTCCCTCAGCCTCTCCTCATAAGTCATACGCTCCAGCCTCCTAATCATTTTTGTTGTCCTCTGCTGGACTATTTCCAATTTTTCTACATTCTTCTTGTAGTGTGGGGCACAAAACTGGACACAGTACACCAGATGAGGCCTCATCAATGTCGATTAGAGGGAACTGATCACGTCCCTCGATCTGCTGGCAGTGCCCCTACTTATACAGTCCAAAATGCTGTTCACCTTCTTGGCAACAAGGGCACACTGTTGACTCATATCCAGCTTCTCGTCCACTGTAAGCTCTAGGTCCTTTTCTGCAGAAATGCTGCCTAGCCACTCGGTCCCTAGTCTGTAGCAGTGCATGGGATTCTTCTGTCCTAAGTGCATGTTGGGGCTGGGACGCCCAGCTCGGGGGCAGGCACGGGGCTCGAAGCAACTTCCCTCCCCTTTGGCCCCGGCTGCTGCTGCTGCACGGGCGGAAGCTCCCGGCCGGGGATGCACAGGTTGGAGAGCAGCAGGACACAGGAAAGTTGGAGCCTGGGGAGGAGGTGACTGTTTCAGGTGGTTGGGAGGGAGGGGGGAAGGGGGGGAATGTGGTACGCTCAGGGGAAGAGGCAGGGCCGGGGATTTGAGGAAGGGGTCCAATGGGGGTGGAGAAGGGGCAGAGTTGGGATGGGGACTTTGGGGAAGGGGCAGAGTTGGGGGAGGGCCAGGATTGTCCTCTTTTTTCAATGTTCAAATATGGTAGCCCTAACCTGGACCTAATAAATGTTACCCCAAACTCCAATGGGACACAGGAAGCTCCTGTGGAGAAGATGTATAAGGAAAGGCCTGAGCAAGAGGGCAGAGCAGAGGGCCTAGAGGGTGAACCTACCAGAACAGAAAACCTGTAAGAGCTGCTCCTAGAGAGGGGAGCCTCCTAGTTGGACGGCTGCAGTCAGCAAGCTTCCAAGAGGGCCTAGTCTCAGCCAGGGGTTTCCCAGATACTGGCCAGAAGTCCAGCTTGGCAAGGATCACCTGCTATCCCAGGAGAAGAGTCACAGTGGGAGGAGTTCCCCAGACACATGATTCCAGGGATGAGGCCTAACACCAGGGGCAAAGACTGGAATTGAGAGAACTCCTGGGGAAGAACGTCAGTAGAGGCGAGCACTGGATTCAGGCGGGTGAGAGATGGACTAAAACACGACCTAGTCACCCTGAGACGTTGAGGGAGAAAGCTTTGTTTATGTTTTGCATTGGCTTTTCCATTAATAGATAAGACCCTCCACAACAGGGTGCTCTTTTGCACCTAGCCATCTGGTCAGACTTTATGATACCCCTGGCTAGGGGAAAATCAATTAAGGGCTCTCCTGCAACACCATGCCTACCTGCAAGGGGCCCATTGGGCCAACCCAGAATGATGACAGTATAATTTGAGGGGACCCTGTCCCTTATTCCTTTTTCCCCAATATGATGCACCCCCTGCCCCCATGCAGGCATTGCACATGCTTCCAATATAACAGCTATGCAAATACAGCTTAGTCCTAACCAACAACCCCAATTTTTGTCCCAACACTGGCCCTCTCCAAACACTGCCAGCCACGCCCAATGGTGCAGTATTGTTGTGATGTGCACAGAGAGACAAGGACAAAGCCAAACATTTTCGTCTGTGACTTTTTCAGAATATCAGTTAAGATATTTAGCATTTAAAAGCCAGTAACCAACCCATTAAGTCAGCTTTATTTCAACCATGTTAAATGATAATTTACTGAATCTTATACTGCAGGCTATTAGAGACCCTAGCAGACATTGGTGGCTTAGCTCATCTCCCTGTCCTTTGCCTATCCATTACTCAAAAAAAAGATCAGAAGAAGCTGACTTGAGGGGCTGCAAAGGATTTACTGGTAGGCTGGGCATAATTCAGATTATCGTTGTCAAGGTGTCACCCTCACTCTGAACTTCAGGGTACAGATGTGGGGACCTGCATGAGATAACCCCTAAGCTTATTTACCAGCTTAGATCTAGTAGCTGCTACCATCAAATAGTTTAAACAAACGTTTATGGGAGAGTCATTTGGAAACTCTATCTTCCCCCCAAATATTTCCCCAGTCTTTATCCCCCTTTTCCTGGCAGGATTGAGACTGATTCACCTCTCACCAATTCCTGGTGAGCCCAGATGCAAAAAAACCTTGGATCTTAAAACAAGGAAAAAAATCAATCAGGTTCTCAAAAGAAGACTTTTAATTAAAGAAGAAGGGTGAAAGGAATACCTCTGTGAGATTAGCATGCAAGCCACTCTCACAGACAACAGGTTCAAAACACAGAGGACGTCCCTCTGGGCAAAAACTTAAAGTTACACAAACGAAACCCAATTTGATTCTCCCTCTTATGCAAATGAAGTCACAAAAGAAAATAAAAATAATTTAATAAATTCCTTCTCTAAATACTTACTCCTTTTAAGAAATGTTAGATGGCTGATTCCTGGATCCTTCACTCCAGCACAAACTTACTGAACAGACAAAAGACTGATTTCCCTCCTCCCTCTTTGAACACATCCTGTCCCCCCATTGGTTCCTCTGGTCAGGCGTCAGCTAGTCTATGTGAACTTCTTAATCCTTTACAGATAAAAGAGGAATTAACCCTGGACTGTCTGTTTATGACAAGGGCATAATTCAGATTATCATGAAGTAGCAATATTGGCTGCCTTACCTGTGCTAAATTCCCATTATATCTAGATCACTTCTATAGCATTTAGTTCAGGCCTGTTAAGAACATTTGCAGAGAGCAGCCCAGATGTTGTTTTTAAAATGGGACAGACAGCAGCTCAGAGAACATGAACGAAGGCAAGCAAACATTTAGCCTGTGAGATACCCTACTTGTCACAACACTGAGTAGCCTCAGAAGAGATTTCACATGAAAACTTCCAATGGTTTGAAAAAAGATGGTTACTTACCTTTGTAACTGTTGTTCTTCGAGATGTGTTGCTCATATCCATTCCAGTTAGGTGTGTGCGCCGCGCGTGCACATTCGTCGGAAAACTTTTACCCTAGCAACTCGGTGGGCCGGCAGGTCGCCCCCTAGAGTGGCGCCATCATGGCGCTTGATATATATCCCTGCCGGCCCACCCGCTCCTCAGTTCCTTCTTGCCGGCTACTCCGACAGAGGGGAAGGAGGGCGGGTGTGGAATGGATATGAGCAACACATCTCGAAGAACAACAGTTACAAAGGTAAGTAACCGTCTTTTCTTCTTCGAGTGATTGCTCATATCCATTCCAGTTAGGTGAATCCCAAGCCTTATGTAGGCGGTGGGGTCGGAGTGAAATGTGGCAGAATGAAAACTGCTGAGCCAGAGGCTACAGCATCTCCTGACTGTTGAACCAGGGCATACTGCGAAGCAAAGGTATGGACCGAGGACCAATGGAGCTGCGCGACAGATCTCGTGGGTAGGAACACGAGCCAGCAAGGCGGCAGATGAAGCCTGAGCCCTGGTAAACTGCACGATGATGTGGCTTGGGGAAAATATGAGCCAAATCATAACAAGTTCGGAAGTCTGCCATCACCCGAGATGTGATCCTCTGAGAGGAAAACAAGCAAGCCCTCCCTTTGGCCCGCTACCGTGACAGAGCTGGGGCACCTTACGAAATGGTTCTGGCAGCGCAATATAAATGCGAGCACTCCACAGATGTCCAAGGAGTGCAATGGTTGTGCCCATTGCGTTGAGCTGTGGGTAACATGAAAGGCCGAAACCACCTTAGGGAGGAAAGCCGGGTGCGGTCATAACTGCACCTTGTCTTTGTGAAACCTAGTGTACGGCGGAACCCTCGTAAGAGCTCTGAGCTCGGAGACCCGTCTGGCCGATGTAACAGCTACGAGGAAAGTTTGTCGTCCAAGACGGGTATAACAGAGGGCCAGTCGTGAACGGCTCGACTGGGGGAGACATAAGTCTGATTAAAACTAGGTTGAGGTCCCAGGTTGGGGCTGGCGGCGCACCCGAGGGTGCAAGCTCTCCAAGCCCTTGAGGGATCTCGAACCCATAGAGCATGAGAACACGGAACGTCCACCTTAGCCTGGCTGGAAGGTAGAGATGGTTGCTGAGTGTATCCTCAGCGATGATACCGCCAGGACCTGCCGCTGAAGGCCAGAGGTAGGCCAAATAGAGGGGGTCGAGACCTCAGCAGGAGCAAGATCGAGCGTATTGCAGCTGTAGACGAAATGCTTCCACCTGGCCCGGTACGTTGACCAGGTGGAAGGCTTCCTGTCACCCCGGCTCAGTTACGCAGCGGCCACACCGTGAGGCGAAGAGGCTGCAGGTCCGAGTGACGAAGCCTGTTGTTGCCCTGAGTGATGAGGTCTGGGTGGGGTGGCAGGGTAATTGGGTCTGTTATTGACAGGCCGAGCAACGTGGTATATCAGTGCTGCCTGGACCACTCTGGAGTGATCATGATGATGCGCGCTCTGCCCCTGCGGAGTTTGAGCAGGACCTAATGAACCAGTGGGAACAGTGGGAAGGCATAATGGAGTTGGCCTTTCCACGGCATCAGGAATGCGCCCAAGACCGATCCTGAGGAGAGACCTTGGAAGGAGCAGAACATCTGGCATTTTCTGCTCTCTCGGTGAGCGAACAGGTCTATGTGAGGAAACATCTCCGCTTCTGGACAGCAGAACGCCTCACATGGGGCAGAGTGATCACTCGTAAGACAGGAAAGACCTGCTGAGTCCAAGCGCCAAGACGTTCCGAACGCCTGGGAGAAAGGACGTCACCAGCTCCATCGAGTAGGCCATGCAAAAGTCCCGGAAATGGATGGCCTCCTGACAAAAAAGGGGGGGGGAGGATCATGTCCCTCCCTGGATACTTATGAAGCACATGGCCGCTGTGTTGGCTGTAAACACCGAGATACAACGGCCTCGCAGCTGCCGCTGGAACCCCTGGTACGCCAGGCGGACTACTCTCATTTTTGGGGCATTGATGTGGAATGCCAGCTCCCGAGAAGACCAAAGGCCTTAAGCTCGGAGGTGACCGTGAGCACTTGAGCAGAGAGATGATGCGTCCGTCGTCAGGGGCAGTGAGGGCTGGGGCGGAGGAAACCGCCTCCCTGCCCACACCAGGGAGGGAGTTAGCCACCACTCTAGGGAGCCTACCATGACCATTGGCTCCCTGTCCGGGTGGTACGCCGAGGTGAGTCGGACTTGGAAAGGACGGAGGCGGAGCTTGGCATGTTTGGTTACCAACTTGCGGGCAACCATGGACCCAGGAGACTGAGACAAGTACGAGCCGAGGTCGTTGGGAAAGCCTGCAGACCTCAGATGATTGTTGCCATCGCCTAAAACCGCAGTTGTGATAAGCAGGCTCCGGCTAGGTAGGAGACCAAGATAGCTCCTAGGAAGTCCAACCTCTGCGTGGGAACCAGAGTGGATTGCTCTATAGTAATCATCAGGCCTCGACCTGTGAATAAGACCGTGACGATGCCCACGCGCTGAGTGGTTTGTGTCTCAGAGTCTCCTCGGATAAGCGAATCGTCCAGATACGGAAAACGCATATCCGACATCAGCGAAGGTAGGCGGCGACTATGGCCGTAAACCAGAAGTACTGACAGTCAGCTAGAAAGCGGAGGTATCTCCTGTGCGGAGGGAAGATGGCGTAGCGAAAGTACGCGTCCTTCATATCCAGGGCGGCATAGTAGCCCCCAGGAGGCAAGGATGGAATAATGGTTCCCAGGGATACCGTGCAGAACTTCAACCTTATCCTAAACCGGTTGAGTCCATGCAGGACTAGGAAGGTCTGAGACCTGCGTTCGAGTGGGGAACTAGGGCATAACGGGAGTAAAACCCCTTGCCCCTTTCGTCCATCGGCGTCTGCACCTCTTGTACGAGGAATTGCTCGTGAGAGGGGTCCCTGAACGGGGACAGGCCTGGAATAAATTAGAGGTGGTATCTATGCTCCACCGTGCGCAGGATCTAGCGATCTGAAATTAACTAGGGCCACGCCAGGAGAAAGCGGGATTGGGATCCCGGTCTGTGACTGGTACACCGCCCTCAGGCGCACCTTGGAAGGTTCGTCTGCGACCGCCTTGGCCTCGCCGTTTGCCAAAGTCCTGTCTCTGGCTAGGCACAGAGTATGGCGGGTGGGGGCAGAAAGGCCTGCGTTTGGTCGCTGGCAAATGCATGCTGAGAGAGCGCATTAGGACCCTATCGTCCATTAGGCTTGGCAGCCTGGGGCTGTCTTTGCCGCGAAAGGCCTTTACCACAAAGGGTAAATCCTGAATGGCATACTGCAGCTCCGGCCGGAGGTTTAAAACCTGGAGCCATGAGATGCACCTCATGGCGACACCAAAGGCCAGAGTCCTGGCTGCAGAGTCTGCTGCATCGAACGAGGCCTGGAGGGATGCTCTGGGTACCTTTTTCTTTTCCCCCGTCCTCCAAGACAGCAGCGAACTCTTGGCCGGTTTCGGGGCTGGCGCCCGCTGGCCATCATATCAGAATCGTGGTCCTGAGCATAAGATCTGCGCATGTGGGATGACACGCATGCGTGTCCGGATGGCCATGGAGGTACTAAAAGAAGGCACAGGCAGAGTCTCTGACTCTATCGGACCTTGCCCAACTCGGCACCGGGAACCGGCACCGGGATGCGTACCGGTACCTGGAACGAGATCCAGACCGCAACCAGAATGGTGCCTGGAGGTCGACCGAGATCTCGAGGCTCGGGGAGAGGCTACAGGAGTCAAGGTACCTGTCGCGGTGCCGGGAGTCGGAACGGTGCCGATAGCGGGTCGGCGAATGGGATACCGACCGGTGCAGCGAGTGCGACTAGTACCGATGAGGAAAACAGCACCGGGACTGCAAGTGGTGTCGGGCGTGCCGACAGGATCTGGAGTGTCTGCGGGACCGTGATCATGAACGGTGCCGCTCTGCTGTGCTGACAGAGGATGGTCACATGAAGAGACTGTATTACCCGCACCGGCGGTGCCGGGGTCAGGCAGCATCGACTCTGTCATGGCAATGAGATCCCTCGCCGTTGGTAATGCCTCCAGCATGGAGGGAACAGCAGGCTCAACCACAGTGCATACTGGGGAGCTGTCAGGCACCGGATTCGAAGGCCCTCATGGGACCGGGATCGACGGTACCGAGGTCGTCAGAGCTTCGGTGGGCGTCGGTGCCGGGCGATCCGAGTTAGATGAGCTGTGTGGCTGCGGTGCCGTCGGCATGGAAGCAGCAGGAGCAATAAGCTCAACCACGGCGCGCGCCGGGGAGCCGTCAGGCACCGGATTCCACGGCCCTTGTGGGACTGGAATCGACGGTGCCGACGTTGTCGGTGCCTCAGAGGTGTCGGTGCCGGGCAATCCGACTTAGACGAGCTGGCTGCGGCGCCGTTGGCACGGAAGCAGCAGGAGCAGTAGCTCAACCACGGCGCGTGCCGGGGAGCCGTCAGGCACCGGATTCTACGGCCTTTATGGGACCGGGATCGACGGTGCCGACGTCGTCGGTGTCGCAGCAAGTGTCGGTGCGGGGCGATCCGACTGAGACGAGCTCTCTGGCTGCGGTGCCGTTGGCACGGAAGCAGCAGGAGCAGAAGCTCAACCACGGCGCGTGCCGGGGAGCCATCAGGCACCGGATTCTACGGCCCTTGTGGGACCGGGATCGACAGTGCCGACGTCGTCGGTGCCGCAGCAGGTGTTGGTGCCAGGCGATCCGACTTAGACGAGCTCTCTGGCTGCAGTGCCGATGGCACGGAAGCAGCAGGAGCAGTAGCTCAACCACGGCGCATGCCGGGGAGCCGTCAGGCACCGGATTCTACGGCCCTTGTGCGACCGGGATCGACGGTGCCGACGTCGTTGGTGCCTCAGCAGGTGTCGGTGCCGGGCGATCCGACTTAGACGAGCTCTCTGGCTGCGGTGCAGTCGGCAAGGAAGCAGCAGGAGCAGTAAGCTCTACCACGGCGCGTGCCGGGGAGCTGTTAGGCACCGGATTCAATGGCCCTGGGGGACTGGAATCGACGGTGCCGATGTCATCGGTGCCTCTGCAGGTGTCGGTGCCGGGCCATCCGACTTAGGCGAGCTCTCTGGCTGCGATGCAGGTGGCACGGAAGCAGCAGGAGCAGGGGGCTCTACCACGGCGTGTGCCGGGGAGCCGTCAGGCACCAGCAGGAATTGTAGGCTCTCTCAACCTCGGAGGAAGGGAGCGGTGCCGAGTCGACTTCGGTGCCGGCGACGGCCGGTGCCGAAAGGCCTTGGCAGTACCGGCGGAGTCCGGTGCCGAGGAGGCGCTTCTGCCAGCCGCTTGATCATCGCTCGGCGCCCAAGGTGGAGGGGTAAGTGAAAGTCCCGCTCCTTTTTGTTCTCGGCTTAAAAGCCTTGCAAATGGGGTACTTAGCTGTCAAGTGATTCCCTGAGGCACTTCAAACAGGAGTCGTGTGGATCTCCCTTCGGCATCGGCTTCTGGCAGGCCGAGCCCATTTTAAAACCCGGTGAGCCGTGCATGGGCTCCGGCACCGGGTTCATGGAAGGGGCTACTTCCTGAACCCCGCTAACAATTATCAATCTAACTATGTTAGCAGAGAAAAAACGTATAACTATACAAATATATATATAAAGGAATTATAACTGTATAACTATATACGAGAACTACGAGTAGCTAGGGAAGTGGAGGTCAGCTAAGCCGCGCTCAACTGTTCCAACGACCGACACGGGCGGTAAGAAGGAACTGAGGAGCGGGTGGGCCGGCAGGGATATATATCAAGCGCCATGATGGCGCCACTCTAGGGGGCGACCTGCCGGCCCACCGAGTTGCTAGGGTAAAAGTTTTCCGACGAATGTGCACGCGCGGCGCACACACCTAACTGGAATGGATATGAGCAATCACTCGAAGAAGAACAGCAATACCAAAACAAGTACCAGCTGTTCACTCTCTGATTGCCCTCAACCATTCCTAGCACCTTCGCAAGTAGCAGAGGCAGAGAGGTGTCAAAGCACTGCCCGAGACCCACTGGACTGAGTACACCCAACATGCCTGCCTTATCTGGGAGCCACAACTGGTGATTAAGGTTCAGCTGTAGGTTTTGCTTTCTCCTTTCTCCCCACATCCCACCCCTCCCATGGTACTAAAAAAAAATTGATTTTAATGGCTTGTGAGAACACACAGTATACTGAATCCAGGAAAGCCAGTGGCCTCTCCTGCCCTATTGAACATAGCCACCGTACCAAGCGTAATGAATGAACACAACAGTATACACATTGCTTGAGGGAAGTGTCTTGAGATAGGAGTACATCACTGAAATAACTGTACATGGCAGAAACCCCCAGGGAAGGCTTGATCCACTTAGGAAAAGTTTATAGTTGAAATATTCAAAGGGGTGTAGTATGGCTCACCATCCCAGATAGAGGATGGTTTTGAACAGACTCAGAACCAAGCAGTAGAGTTGTGAAACCACTCTAAACTCAGGTCCTAGGTTAGTGCCATAATCTCTGGCATACACTCTTGCGTGGTGTCCTTTGATACAAGTCATGTAGCTAGAATTCACTATGGCATGCCTGGAAGCAGATTCTAAAATAAGTAGATAAAATCCATTTCCTTTAAAAATGTTGCATCATTTCTTTAAAGGGCACTGAAAGCTAATGAGAGGTTCAGAACAACATCTCTGGGGCTGTAGTTGTAGCTGTTTTTGTCCCAGAACAGATGACCCTTGGAAAGCAGCAGCATCCCACATATGACCTTCTCTAATCACTTCAGCCTAACCAGGGAAGTCCATCTTTAAGGGTTTTGCCATCTCCATAAGCATGCAGCCCTTGGCTGATGAGATATACACACCTATTGATCCTCTGCTGAGGCTGCCAACAGGAATGCCAAAAGCAATGGCAATTTTTCACTTGTCCAACTAAGTTCTCCACCAAAAGCAACTTACTTCACACAAGTCACTGAACACTCAGCAGAGGCTGTAACAACATTCAATCACCACACACCTAGTAACCTAACGGCGAAAGTATCCACATCCTATTATTCTTTAGGGGTCCTGTATTCATTAAACAATCAATTTACAAATACCTAGAAGATAATAAAGTCAGTAACAGTCAGCATGGATTTGTCAAGAACAATCTTTGACAGGGTAACAAGCCTTGGGGAGAAGAGGGGAAGCAGTGTTATGTCTTGATTTTAGTAAGGCATTTGATACCGTCTCACACGATCTTCTCGTAAACAAACTAGGGAAATACAAGCTAGAAGGCGCTACTATGAGGTGTGTGCATAACTTGTTCAAAGTCAAGCTGGAAGGGCATATCAAGTGGGGTCCCGCAGGGATCAGTTCTGTCTAGTTCTGTTCAATATCGTGATCAGTGATCCAGGTAATGGAATAGACCAGGGCGGGCAAACTTTTTGGCCTGATGGCCACATCGGGTTTCGTAAATTGTATGGAGGGCCGGTTAGGGGAGGGGGATGTGACCCAGCACCCACCTCCTATCTGCCCCCTCCGGGACTCCCACCCCATCCAACCCCCCCCCGTTCCCTAACAGCCCCCCCAAGACCCCTGCTCCATCCAACCACCCCTTCTCCCTATCCTGACTGCCCTTGGAACTCCTGCCCTGACTGCCCCCTGCTGCCCCCATTCAACCCCATTTCCCCCCTCAACCGCCCCAACCCCTATCCACACTCTCGCCCCCCTGACCACCAACCCAAACTCCTCTGCCCTCTATCCAACTCCCTTGCTCCCTGCCCCCTTACCATACTGCCAGGAGCACCGGTGGCTGGCAGCACTATAGCCATGCTGCCCCAGGAGCCAGGCCACACCACCACTGCAACCACGCAGCTCAGAGCACCTGGTCAGGCTAAGCTCTGCAGCTGCGCTGCCCCAGGAGCTCACAGCCCCAAGCACTGCGCCAGTGGTGCATTGAACTGAGGTTGCAGGAGAGGGGGAACAGCAGGGAAGCCAGGAGCTCGGGTGCCAAATAGGACCGTCCCGCAGGCCAGATGTGGCCTGCAGACCGCAGTTTGCCCACCCCTGGCATAGAGAGTACACTAATAAAGTTTGTGGATGACACTAATCTGGGACAGAACAAGGAGTAATGGTCTCAAGTTGCAGTAGGGGAGGTTTAGGTTGGATAGTAGGAAAAACTTTTTCACTACGAAGGTGGTGAGGCACTGGAATAGATTACCTCGGGAGGTGGTGGACTTGCCTTCCTTATGGAGGTTTTTAAGGTCAGGTTTGACAAAGCCCTGGCTGGGATGATTTAGTTGGGGATTGGTCCTGCTTTGAGCAGGGGGTTGGACTAGATGACCTCCTGAGGTCCCTTCCAACCTGATATTCTATGATTCTATGGGAGGGTTGCAAGTGCTTTGGAGGATAGGATTATAATTCAATACGATCTGAACAAACTGGAGAAATGGTCTGAAGTAAAAAGGATGAAATTCAATAAGGACAAATGCAAAGTACTTCACTTAGGAAGGAACAATCAGTTGCACACATACAAAATGGGAAATGACCGCCTAGGAAGCAGTACTGCAGAAAGCGATCTGGGGTCATAGATCACAAGCTAAATATGAGTCAACAGTAAAATAAATAAATAAATAAATAAATAAAACTCTTGGATGTATTAGCAGGAGTGTTATCAGCAAGACACGAGAAGGAATTCTTCCATTGTACTCCAAGCTGATTAGGTCTAAACTGGAGAACTGTGTCCAGTTCTGGGTGCCACATTTCAGGAAAGATATGGACAAA
The DNA here is from genome assembly GCF_025201925.1 of Gopherus flavomarginatus. Taxonomy (NCBI): domain Eukaryota; kingdom Metazoa; phylum Chordata; order Testudines; family Testudinidae; genus Gopherus; species Gopherus flavomarginatus. The sequence goes on from NC_066633.1 coordinate 25,119,781, forward strand.
CTGGAGAAAGTTCAGCAAAGAGCAACAAAAATGATAAAGGTCTAGAAAACATGATCTATGAGCGAATATTGAAAAAAATGGGTTTGTTTAGTCTGGAAAAGAGAAGACTGCGAGGGGATGTAACAGTTTTCAAGTACACCTCTAACCCGATGTAACGCGACCTGATATAACACGAATTTGGATATAACGCGGTAAAGCAGTGCTCCAGGGGGGCGGGGCTGTGCACTCCAGTGGATCAAAGCAAGTTCGATATAACACAGTAAGATTTTTTGGCTCCCAGGGACAGCGTTATATCGGGGTGGAGGTGGGAGAAAACTTGTTCTCCTTAACCTCTGAGGCTAGGACAAGAAGCAATGGGCTTAAACTGCAGCAAGGGAGGTTTTGATTGGAAATTAGGAAAAAGCCTCCTAACTGTCAGAGTGGTTAAACACTGGAATAAATTGCCCAGGGAGGTTGTGGAATCTCCATCTCTGGAGATATTTAAGAGTAGGTTAGATAAATGTCTAGCCGGGATGGTCTAGACAGTATTTAGTCCTGTCATGAGGGCAGGGGACTGGACTCGATGACCTCTCGAGGTCCCTTCCTGTCCTATGATTCCCACTGGAAGCCTATAAACTCACCTTAAATCTCTGCTTTCTTTGAACTTGAAACCTTTCGGCTTTGGCACCACAAACAGGGGCAGATCACTTGCCAACATCATCCTACCTCTTTCCTTTAGAACAAACACGAGGAGGCAAGCTAGTCTATTTATCACACCTAACACTAGGTACACAGTCTGTCATGAGGATTTCTTAAAGTGCCAACATCCTGCCTTTTTCACGAACAACAACATTCAGTGCCAGACTTCCAGCGCACAGCTAGGATTTTCATACCATTCCAGCTCTCAGTTTGAAGGGCTGAGTGATTCAAGAGCCAGGAAGGGAGGCAGCTGACAGAAGAGTTCTCTGTGCCAGCTGAGACAAGTCTGTTTGTTGGTAGCTTGGTAAGGGTACCTAGCTCTGAACATTGGCGAGCCAGATCAGCCCTGCTGTTTGAAGTCTCTGAGTGGTTAATTGCTCCCTGAATTAGGCTTACCATTAACCAGACCTTAACCGTTAATCCCGGTGGCCGGCCGCCTAGAGCAGCCCAGGCCATGTTGGGCCAGCTGGCCAGAGGGACCTCAGTCTCAGCCAGGCTGGCGGGACCCCGACCACAGCAGATAGGCAGGACCCCAGCCCCAGCGGGCAGGCCAGAGAGGGCCCCTGGTCATGGCAGGTGTGTTGGCGGGACCCCAGCCACAGCAGGCCAGGCTGGCTAGAGCAGCTCCAGCAGCGGCGAGGAGGCAGGATTTCAGCCCCAGCAGGCCATCTGTGGGCTGGCACCAGCCTGCCAGAGTGACCTCGGTTAATGTTTAAATGATATGATTTTAATTGTTTAACCAGTTAAATTTTTAAACTGGTATTTACATCCCTACTATACACTGTGGCTAGCTGAATGGCAGTGGCTTTTAATCATCCCCAATGATCCTTTTTGACAACAGTGGCCACACGCTAGGAGCATCCCAGGAAACATGGTATATTGAATTTAGATGTCTGGATGACACAAGAACAGCCTTAAAGAATATGCAAGAGACATCCAGTGGCCCCCAATGTCTAATAACTAAGGATACAATTTCATCACAGAGGTCACGTGACTTTAACGGACCTCTGAGACTTTTTAGGCTTCAGCCCCCGCTGCCTGCACCAGCAGGAGTGGAGGAGCTGTCAGCTGCTGCTCCCTGTCCCAGCGGTGAGTTCCCTCCTGCCCCATGGACAGGTTGCGGGCTTCCATGAAATTTGGTTTAATGCCCACAATCTGACTGTGACTTTTACTAAAAATAACCGTAACAAAATCTTAATCTTACTAATAACCAAGTACAGGAATTCTAGAAACACCTTTCTACATAAGCACCAGTTTTTGCTATCTACTTAGAGACCAAGAAGATGAATTTTAAGCAGTAGAATTTTGGAAGCTTTGCTGGAGCGGTTTGATAAAAAATACTCCCATAACAATAATACCAATACAAAACAATCTCCGTGGCATCTAAATGCAGGAACACACATTCTAAAATTCAGAGAGTAATTTCATAAAACACTTTCACAGGCTTTGGGGAAGGGACAACATATAAATATTTTAAGCATATTTGCTACATTGTGATACAGTCCAATTTTTTAAAAATACACAGCCAGATACAGAAATACAGAGCTTTGGAGGGAGAGAGTCACTAGTGTTAGGAAGGGGATACATTTAAATAAATCAATATTAATAGTACAAAAGAAGAGGCGACAAAGGGCTGGTGGGATGAGTAGCACTATGCACACAACACATTTAGGGATACCAGCATTAGATTCCCATTCCTCAGGCTTGTAGGGGACAGGAAAAATTCAGCCCAGATCGGCTAAGGGTATTGATAGACTCAAGGGAAAACGGAATCAGATTCTCAAACACCAATGCCCCAGAGGCAGAGGTGGAGGACAAAGCAAAGACTTCCAGTCCTCAGTAGCCGAGAGAATTCACCAGTCAATGTGGTATATTACTTCTGAGGGCATTATGCACCAAAACAAACATTAAAATTCTGTGCACAATATTTTTAAATTCTGCAAATAATAAATGTGGAGGCTCCAGCCTGGCATTGGGGAGCACAGACCACTGGCTGCACAGAGGTGGGAGATCACTGTGCAACTCCCCTTCTGGGACACAGATTCAGCGGTAAGGCTGTACCCAACCCTGGCACAGTGCAAGGACTGGACCTGCCCTAGAGACACCCCAAAGCCCTGCCCCTCCATGCCAGGTGCAGGCAGGCAGGCTCAGCAAGGCAGGATCCAAGAGTGGAGGGGCTCAGTGTGGTGGGATCAGGTGTGCGTTGAGAAGGTTCTATGTGGGGCAATCTGGGTGTGGGTGGCTCAGATTCATGTGCAGGAGGATTTGGATGCACAGGGGCTTGTTGGGGGGTTCTGGGTGCAATGATAATGGGACTCTGTGGGGGGTCCAGATGAAGGTGGTTGGGGCTCAGCAGGGAGTGGGGGGTGTCCAGAGGCTGGGGGAGTGGGGATCAGTGGGGTTGGGATCCAGGTGCAGCTGGTTGGGGCTTGGTAGAGGGGGATCTGGGTGCGGGTGGCTCGTCAGGGTGGTCCAGGTGCAGGGGGAGTGGGACTTGTTGGGGGGTTTCTGGGTGCAGGGGGGGTGTAAGGCTCGGCAGGAGGGTCTGCATATGAGGGGGTTTGGATGCACAAGGGTTGGACGGATGGGGGCACAGTTCCCTGTACAACGATCCCTCACCCTGCAGCTGAGGAGCGATGGGTGCAGGAAGCAAGGGACAGGGAGGAGAAATGGGAATTTGAAGAGCTTCCTACAGCCGGGGGAGAAATCTGGGAGTGGGTCTGACCCAGCCCCGGATGCCATGCAGGGGAAGAGGAAGTCCCATCTTGCCCAGCTGGGACTAGCAGCTGAGCCCAGCGCAGGGTAGGAGCCACCAGCTAAATCTTCCCCAGTCCTGCCCCCACCCAACATTGATTTACCTCTCTGCTGGCTGTCCTGGGCACCCAAAACATACTGCTGGGGAGGGTTGCATGACCACTTCTGTGGCTTCCCTTTGCTTCCCCATCAGAAAGTTATTTTTCTGCAGGGAAGCAAAGAAATCTGTGGGAGACATAAATTCTGCACATGCACAGTGGTGCAGAATTCCCCCAGAAGTAGTATATGTGGCTTTAGAAGATAGGCTCCCATTCAATATCAATGGAGCCAGTGGTCTCTGGACAGCTAAATCGATGCATATATACATTTAACCATGTACTGCTTCCAGATATATTAAAAACATTACTATAAAACACACAGAGAATACAGCAGTAACAATCACTAATGGAGGAGTTCATTCAATGGGTATCTCCATCAACTCAACATTTATCTCCTTAGCCTCCAGCTTCCGAAATCTACATAGAAATAATATTGGGCCAGAGTCCAATAGCTAGCATGAGTAAAGATAACACCTAATTTATGAGTAATGCCACTGACTTGAACTGGGCCATTCTTGGAGTATGGTACTGTTCAACACAAAGGCATAAGAATTTGGGCCATTGTGATCTCCCATATACCATGCAGTTAATGCATCACCATTGTTCTACAAAATCTATCTATCAAAGGAAATTGTATATTTGAAGAAAGGCCAAGATATTAGATTTCAAGGACATCCAGTTGGAGCATGATGCAATGGGAGAAAATATTACATTCCAAAATATATGAAGGGAAGGCTGAAAAATTATAAAATAGCATAATTAAGACAAAAGATACAACTTCTCTGTGTGTCTGGGGGAGCGGGGAAATCAATGAGAGGAACAATATATCTTTATGAGGGAATTCTTGAAGGTCTGGTAAACCTGCCCTTGGAACAGTGTGTTCAATTTTGGACATTGCTTCAGATAGATATTAAATTGGAGGGAATTCAATGTTGAGTAACAGAATAATCAGGGGCCTGGAAAAAGACTTATAAGAAAAGATTAAAGGAACTTGACTAAGAGAAAAGCAAAATCTGTAAATACAAAGGTCAGGGAGAGTATAGAAATATTGATCTAAGCAATGAGGTGAAATAAGGACAGCTTGAGTTTAAATCAGGAAAGATACCCTGAGAGTAAGATTTATTCAGCTGGGGAATCATCTCCCAAAGGAAGTGAAGGCAGCTCCTTTCACTTGGGATACTTAACACAGGCCTGGACAAAGCATTAGAAATTAAACAATAGGGAACAATCTTGCACTGTCCGATGAGCAGGTAACTCTCTTATATCACTAATTATAGTCACCAGTTCAGAAACTGCAAGTATTTATGACCTCATTTTCTTTATATCCCATTAAAAATAACCTGTGTTCTGCAAGTAACTCCCTTTGCTAGTTTATCTTCTGAAACAAGGTGTGTCTTATTTAGACAATATTTATGCTTTCCAGTCATCAGCACCTCTACTCAGCTCCACCCAGGGAGCGGTACATGAATTCATCCTCATGTTTAAGCAATGTGTATTTCACTGAACAGCAGATGAGAATTCAACCCTAGGCTCGGAGATATCCCCACAACAAATCTTATTTACAGCTAAGACTGAAGAAATAAATCTGCATATGGAACATTAGTCTTTTCTTTAAAAGGGAGACAACGAAGCTGTGGCTCTTGGAAGCAGGCAGGAGAGAGAAGAGTGCCAATTTCCTTACCTGTGGGAATTTGCGTTTGATAGATGTCAGTGCTCCCTCTGGTAGCTTGGCCAGTTCAGAATCTCGGACTGCATGTACTGTTGTGGCTCTAGGCTGATGGGTTAATGCCTCCACCTGCCAGAGGAGAGAGAGAAAATACAGCTAAGACTTCAAAGGTAAATCTTAGAGCACTGCCCAAATAAAAATGCAACAAAGCAGAACAGAACCACCTAATCACTGGAATCAGCTTTACCCATCTCTGCCCCCACCCTCCAATTTTTTGATAACATGTACTTAAGTAGAACAAGCTGCCTAGTGCTAGTGAGTGGTCTTGTGTTGATACCTTACTGTACTCACATCCAGCTGCAGAAAAACCATTCAGTTAATCAGAGTCTTTGACAAATGAGCATTTCCTCATCTAGGTAGATTGCTGTTCTTCATGGAACTAAACCTGACACTAGTGGGAAGTAAGGCTGAAAATGTTAAAGGAAAAAAATTCCCTTTGAACTTCGATAAATTCCCACACCTGCACATATATAAGAACAGTGTGCAAAAGGAAGAGAGTTTGGTAATTACACTTTTTTCATCAGTGCAAGAGCTTATAACTAGGTGAGTGATCATATTATCAGAGTCCGAGAAGATGAATAGGGGAGTGTGATGAAGTAGGAATTTTCTGTAATATTTTTATTAATCCCATGCATGACTCAGTTTCCCCCATACTTTACACTGCTACCCAATGAGGGCTAAAGGGTTAAGTGTGATCTTGGGGCAGTGCAGGAGACATGAGACTGGTGTGTTGCCTAGCCATCAAGCTACATAATGGGTCATTAAAGGACTGGCCAAAGCTGACCCATATCAATGGAAGATAAAGAGAGACAATGAAAACTCCTAAAAACTGAACAATCGGCACTTCACAGTGGGAAGCTCCAGTGGAGGAGTGAGGTGGGTATGTGAACTCCGTGTGGCTACATGAAGACAAAGAACAGACAGGACAGGGATAAGAGTCGTTTTTTGGAAGAGGCTTGGCTGTTCTCACCTGGGACTGAAAGTGGCAGAGAGACCGAGCCTGAAGTGGAGTCAAGAGTGGCTTGGCTAGGCCAGATGGACTATGTCTTAACCCTCTCTCTGCTAACCTAAGGACTTTCAATACTGTGTTCTGGATGACAAACTCTACTCTGTTTTGAAAAGGCTGCCTGGTGTCAATGCAAATCCCTGCTGAGGCGCATTAGCCCCTGCAGAGCATCTCTGACTAAGGCCTTGCCTACACTACGAAGTTTTGTCGATAAAAGTTAAGCAGCTTTAATTAAAACTGCTGTTGAATGTCCACACTAACTCCTTGTGTAGGCAGAGTCATCGACACAGAGAGCAGTGCACTGTGGGTTGGCTATCCCACTGTGCAACTGGCTGCAGGGTGATTTGGGAAGGGTTTGCAGTGCCTCATGGGGCTGGGACAGCATCACATGATGCAGGTTTCTCAATCTCATAGTTCCAGGGGCATCCTAGTAGATTGTTAGCTGCTTTTTCAACTGAAGTGTGTGGTGGGAGGGAGAGGAGAGTGATGCGCCTGGGGGAGGGGAGACAGCAGGCTGACTTACCTATCCTGATGCTCTGTTGCTTTAACTTTGCTGCAAAAAGCTCTATGCTGCTCGTGGAGGTGGTTTTGTTTTGCCATCAAAAGTAGCTTTGTAGTGTGTACACCTCCCGTTTTGTTGGCAAAAGGCAGCTTTTGACGACAAAACTTTGTAGTGTAGACAAGGCCTAAGAGCCTCTCTCACTTGGCCTCACTGGACTCTTGGGGCTCAGACTAAAGGGCTTCTTCCCAGAGCATGGGGCACCAACAGCATTGCAAAAGAACAGAAGCTTCCTACAAGATTAAAGAAAGTAATGAGGAGCAAGCCATTAAATCATGTCCATGTGTGCCCCAGACTTGGTTACTGTTTTCAGACAATTTTAGATATACCCTTATTGCACACATTGGAAACAAGGCCTATGACTGTATAAGTACAAACAAGGTACACGCATTCAAACATCCCTGTTTATTATCTTAGATTAAGATGAATTTTTACAGAGAACAGAATGATTGAGAGTTGAAAATGGAAGCCGGGACACTATATTTCATATTGGAACTCCACAGGTTACTTTCTGGGTCCTGGCCTGCAAAGTGCAGCTTTTCATTAAAGTAGTTTCGAGTCCTGTCCATTCTGCTACTTATCAGCTTTCATTTGTGTTTTGTTGAAATCCAGAAATGGATTCCCCTGCTGAAAAACCATCAGATGCTTAATAAGACAACCCACTGTGCGAGATGTTGTCATTTAGGACCCAGGGCTGCGCCATGACATTTCATTGCTTAGTAACACAGCCTGGTGCCTAGTTCTGTATGGTTTAGCAATAGGAGCAGATTGCTAAGATTAAAATCCACACATCATTTGTTTAGAAAGAAACAGCAGATGTAGTAGCAGCTGTAATTACTATGGATTGCATAATAAAAATTCCTCAGGGCTTAGCAACTAACAGACACCTACAGTAAAAAGGTACAACACTTTCCATCTTGGTCTATTTTCCAATAGCAAAGGAAATACAAATAGAACAACAGGTTTTTATCTGTCATTATGTTATTCATAATTTGTTCCAATGTTGAAGATTCCACTAAATTCTTCTAACAGAATTAACTCATTTCATCAGATAGATTTTTTTTTTAAAACACATATATACCTTTAACTACAGGAATATTTATGCAATAGCTTGTTACATATTACTACCAAAAAATCTATGGTAATATATCAAAGTTTCATTAGCCCACAATAGTCCAAATACACAAAAATTGCTAATGTAATAATGAATAAACCATAGAAGAGAAAAGCATAATGCACCATCCTACAGGTTTATCTAAAGTTGCAGAATGTTTTTTATTACACTGTATTATTTGAAAATGTGATCGTATAATTAAGGACTGTATCATAATACGTGCGATTAAGGGATAAGAGCTAAGGCTATGTTTTCATCTCTACCATTCCCATTTCCTGGACGGTATGTGCATTACTGTGCGCACTAAACTTACTATTTTGTATGCAATTTGGAAAAAAAGGAATTTTCCTAAGATGCGCTTTGTTTTTACTGACCCTCTCCCCGATATTCTTTATGCATATGGACATACTGAGTAACGTTTATGCTGCAATTAAAAACACATGGCTGGCCCATACCAGCTGACTCGGCCTCAGGCTAAAGGGTTGTTGAAATGTGGTATAGATGGTAAGACTTGGGATGGCGCCCGATATCTGGGGCCCTCCCCCTCATGGGGTCCCAGAGCCAGGGTTCCAACCCATGCCCAAATATATATGCTGCAATTAAACAGCCCTTTAGTCTGAGCCCCAAGAGCCCCAGTCAGCTGCAGGGGTTTATTGCAGTGTAGGCATTCCCAGTGTGTCAACATGAGATTGAAAAGTGAATGTCTAAGAAATGTCTAGGTCCCAGAAAGTGTGCGAGAGACAAGAGATGTAGCTTGCTTCTACCCCTTTATCAGTAGGGCCATACAAATATTAGTTTAGCTGGTACAGGGAGGGGTAAACAAACAGCTGTGATGAGAAAATGTGCACTTAAAAGGGCATAGATGTTTAACTACAACTTGCCTTTGCATTCAGATGCCAGTGGTTTGTCTTAAAATAGTGCAATTTTGGGAAGTTTGTAAAAAAATTACCAGCAAATGAAAAAATGAGTTGTCTTTGATTCTTTATGATTTTATAAAGACTTGAGAGTCCCTTTTACCCCCATAGAAATGGATGCGACTTCTCCTTGTTTCTTTCCTAAATATCAAATATAAGGCTGCTGTCTACTACTTGTGCTGGCAGTGTTGTTGGACCTGTAATTCAACTTCAATCTCAACCCTTAAGAGACAGTATATATAAGCAAGAGTGTTACTTTTAATAACAAACCTTCTCTCCCAGCCATTTGTCACTTGTCTGAGCTCAATGTGTGTAAACAAAAGTCAAACAGTCTGAATAAAAATTCTTTTCCCTCTCTCTGTTGCCAGTTATATCATAACACTTGGTCTCCAGTTGGCTCCAGAATTCAGGAAAAAAAAGGTCCCTTTAAAAAAAAAATCTAAATGTCCTGTATAAAACACCAACAGACATTTGGAAGTGTAATTTTATTTACTTGTTTAATTTAACTGAATCTACTTTTGGGGCAGGATGATGATGAGGGGGAGACTCCTTTAAGACCTCCTTTATGCATCATGAAGCAGCAAACAAGGGCCACAAAACCATGTTTCTCACCTGACAGTTCACCTGCTAAATGGTGATAAATTCACTTCATGATCACACCTGGCACAGAAGCTCTTACTCCAGCCTTTTGAAAGAAAAATATCTGTTTTGCCCTGGTTACATGAGTGTAAAAATAAAGACGAAGGGATTCATTCTTTACATTTTTCTGTTCACAGACCTCCAACTGTCACATTTCTAAAGTAAAATTTGGCAAGTGGCTTTATCTATAATTTGGCTCAATTGGTCTGAATTCTCTTTTTTGTAACAATAGCCCTGATCCAGCAAAGCCTGTAAGAACCGCTGACCTTTAAGCCTATGAATAGCTCAGTCAACAGAACTAAGCTTTAAGCACGAGCATAAGTGCGTCACTGGATTGTAGCCAAAATAAGCAGCAGATGTAATGGGTTTTGAAAGGTAGTTTCTATGTAGGACAATTCATTGCTTTTCATGCAGGATTTAATACATATTTTAAACCCACACAATGCTATATCCTATATACTGTGCAGGGCCAGCACGTATGTGGAATCCATTTATCCAACAAATCAGATTTGTTTAAATTGAGCAGTACCAGCTTACCAAACTGCATGTCTGAATTACTGATCCAAGCCAGCTAAACAGTGTTTGTATTCATGTACAATTATTAATCTCTTTTGCTATTTTTCTCATCTTTCATGTGTTCCCCTCCCCTTCAGGATTTTTTCAGGATCTTCCCTCATGGCCATTCATTCCATTCTGAGATTCTTTTAGTCTCTTCATTTTCCCCATCCTGCATCTTTCAGTCTCACACCAATCTCCACCAATTTCTGGTTTATAAAAAATAGTGTCTTTTATACAGGAAAGAACAGATCTAGTTTAAGACACAGTAATGCCACCTACTGGATAAGACAATGAGCATGAGTAACAAGCAGATACGAGAATGATGGGATTAGTTACAATAGAAACATTTGGACGTGGTTTGGTTTTTTGTTTTTTGAATTAAATACTTTTTTATATGAATTGGTTTCTCCCTTCCCTGAGCCCCATTAATGAGGACTACTGCGGATAATGTCTATATAGTGTCTTTCCACGCAAACACAGAGTTTACAACAGCAGAGTTCCCTCAGACACTTGAGCAATGCACTAACAGCCTAGGAACACACAGTCTGTCGTGGCACAAAACAACAGGGAGAGTGGAGAGGACAAAAAGCTCAGTCCTACTCCACTGAAATCAACAGTTTTGTCAGATACTTCAGTGAATGCAAGATGACGCCTGCTTCAAGAGAAAAAGGGAGGCGATTTAAAGGAGAGATAATACCGATATAGCAAGGTGATGTTTTTATTCTCTTTTTCACCACTCATATAACTCTCAGTAGTGTCAGTGAGAAACAGAAACAAGTTGGCACCATGTTTAAGAAGGGTGCTTCCTCACGAGAATGTATTGCAGCTTCAGGATTTAAATATTCCCCTCTAGACCACACACAAAACACTAAATAAATAAATAAAATGGACCGGAGTCCTGGATGCTGCCACTTGACTTGCTACTGCATCTCCTTACACAACATACCTTTAGAGCACCATCATTATCAGAGTGCCCAAAACCTGCCAGGAGCCACATAAAACAAGTATAAATACAGTCCAAAGAGCATTTGTCAGGGCACAAGGGAGGGTCAAAGAGAGAAAGGTCTGGTCTATAAAGTAGAACCCTGATTATCTGATCTAACTGGGACTGGGGCCCAAATCGGATAACCAAAAACCAGGATAAACTGGAGAATGGGTGGCAGAGCTCAGACCGTCTGCCCCTGGCAGCTGGTAGTTCACTTAATACAGAGTATCAGTTAATGGAGGCTTGGTTAAACGGGGTTCTAGTGTACTTAAAACTTATACCAGTGTAGTTATGTCAGTTAGGGTTGTAAAAAAACAACATTTCCTAGTGATAGCTATGCAGTCAAAACCCCCAGCACAGACACAGCTTTGCCAACAGATGAGTGCGATCAGCATTTGCAGAGGTGCTATTATTACACAGGCCAAAAAGCTCCTTCTGTCATCTTACATTATGTCTACACAAGGGGGCTATGCGGGTGTAGCTATGTCAACCTAGGCTCGATAGTGCAGACACAGCTGTCGACCCTACATTCTTGATCAGAGATTTCTCATAGCAGTGTCCATTTGGCCTGCACTTGCATGCCAATCTGTCTTGTGCCTCACGTGCTGGTGTATAACGCTGCACAGGCGAACTGCCCTCAGTTCCTTCTCTACTGCGAAACTCCCCAAACAGAGAACTCCAAAGCAAAGGGGAAGAAGGGCAGGTAGTGGATCATGCGTAGGGACACACAATTCAAAAAAAAACAGTTGTTACTGCACAGGATCAGTAACCATTACTACTACTCTGAGCAGTGTTCCTACAGGTGCTACATCTAGGTGACTGCCAAACAGAGGCTTTGGAGGCTTTGAAGTCAAGTCCAGTACTGAGGAAAGTACAGCTGAGCCGAACACCATACCAGAAGCAAAATCATGAGTTACAGCATCATGTTCAGTGAATGTACATATAGATGCCCAAGAAGAAGCTTTACAGATCTCAATAATGGGCATGCTCTTGAGGAAGGCCATAGAAGTGGCAATGGAACTTGTAGAATGAGTGCATATATTTGAAGGTGATTGAATACTGCAAGATTCGTAGCAAGAGTTAATGCAGGTTGATATCCGCTTGGAAAGCCTCTGGTTAGAGGCTACAGACCCTTTTGCTTTATCTGCTAGCAAAACAGACTATTGGTCTTTCTGAAGGACTTTGTCCTATCCAGATAGAAGGCCAAGGCTCTCCTGACATCAAGGGTGTGTAGCAGTGCCTCCCGGTTATCTAGATGCAGTGTGGGGTGGTAGACAGGCAAGTAACTGAGCTGGCTGACATGAAACTCGGAAGGAACCTTCAGTAAGGTATTTCCAGTACAGACCGGGAAGGGTTAGTTGAAATCCCCCATAATTATTGACTTTATTAAGTTTTTTATTTTTATAGCCTCTCTAATCTCCCTGAGCATTTCACAGCCACTATCACCACTATCACTATCATCATAGGACCTAATCACATCAGCCACGCTATCAGAGGCTTGTTCACCTACACATATACCAATGTGATATATGCCATCACGTGCCAGCAGAGGGACATTGGTAGATGTGCAGGTGAACGAACCTCTGATAGTGTGGCTGATGTGATTAGGCCCTATGATGGTGCCAACAATGTCCCTCTGCCATGTACATTGGCCAAACCGGACAGTCTCGACGTAAAAGAATAAATGGACACAAATCAGACGTCAAGAATTATAACATTCAAAAACCCGTCGGAGAACACTTCAATCTCTCTGGTCATTCGATTACAGACCTAAAAGTCACGATATTACAACAAAAAAACTTCAAACACAGATTCCACCGAGAGAATTGAATTGGAATTAATTTGCAAAATGGACACCATTAAATTAAGCTTGAATAAAGACTGGAAGTGGATGAGTCATTACACAAACTAAAACTATTTCCTCATGTTTATTTCCCCCCCTACTGTTCCTCACAACTTCTTTTCAACTGCTGTAAATGGACCATTTTGATTACCACTACAAAAAGGTTCTCTCTCTACTGCTGGTAATAGCTCACCTTAACTGATCACTCTCATTAGAGTGTGTATGGTAACACCCATTGTTTCATGTTCTCTGTGTGTGTGTGTGTATATATGTGTGTGTGTATATATATATATATATATATATCTCTTCCTACTGTATTTTCCACTGCATGCATGCGATGAAGTGGGCTGTATCCCAAGAAAGCTTATGCTCAAATAAATTTGTTAGTCTCCAAGGTGCCACAAGTACTCCTGTTCTTTTTTCTTGGTATTACTGTATCCTAAATTATCTTAATTCCACCAAGTTTCTTCTATGCCTATTATATCAATACCCTCATTTAATGTGAGGCACTCTTGTTCACCCATCTTATTATTTAGACTTCAAGCATTGGTATAGAAGCAATTTAAAAACTTGTCACTTTTTAGCTATCTGCCATTCATAGGCGTGCATACAGGGTGTGCCCAGGCACAACCTAATGTCTCAAAAAAATAAAAGTGGCTTTGCATTTTAATTTAATCGCATGATACACTCTTTCAGTTATAAAGTATGGATTGTTGTATATGGAATAAGTGCCAAATTGCATAATATAGATGTTGTAGAAATGTATGGAAAGCCCGCGTTCGCTCGCAGCATGCCTGCCCACTACTGCAGCATTGCATTACCATTGGCCCACCCCTCCCTCTCCAACTACTATTCTAGAAAATTCTTTGACCTATATAGGCGGCCGCATCAGGCGTGCCCAGCGCAGTGTCTACAATGTTTGTAATCTTTGTTGCGTGTACTCTACTGAAATAGCATAACAAGCCCATGGCTTTATGTTTTAATTCAATCGTATGATACCCCCCCTTTAATTTTAAAATATGGATCGGTTCATTGTTAAGATAAGGAGCAGACAAACTGAATTATAATGAATGTGCTGATAGTAGTCGAAATACCTCGGACTCCTTGGTTAAGAACTTACATGAAGATAACGCTGCCACCAGTTCCAGTGCATGCAATAAACTGAGTAATGACCAACAGAAACAGACTTAATCTCTTAGTTCAGGTCAGTGTAGTTTCTATTCAAAGCCATCAAACATGCCATCTGATGACCCGGTCTGGGATATTCCAAAAAATAGATTAGAATCCCAGTCTCAATTATCTAGAGGTCCTTATCAGCCTAGATTGAGCATCTTTCCTAAAGGAAAATAGGGAATAAAGAGAGAAGTTTTCAGTCCGATTGGTATGAAAAAAGTATAGGTGGTTAGAATATAGCCCATCAAAGGATGCAGCATTTTGCTTTTACTGCCATTGCTTCTCCTCTAATGATGCAGCAAACAAAGGTCACACGGATCCAACATTTATTGATTAGGGATTCACAAACTGGCATAGGGCTAACAAAAGTTTTAAAAACCACCAACTGTCAAAATCTCATGTGTTGAGCTGTTCTTCATGGTCAAGTTTTAATGAAGGGAAACCTATTGATGTATTGTTGGATGAAGGCAAGCAGGCTTATCTGTCTAAATAAGAAGAATGGTGCCATAACTGAAGTGTAATGGAGCGACTGATTGACATTGTTCTGTGTTTGATGAAAGGTGGGAGATCATTCAGGGGTCACAATGAAAAAGCTGACACTTTTGAGAATGGTTTATTTCTAAATCTTGTCAATATGCTCCAAAAATATGATCCCATAATGGCAAAGCATGTGCAACAATCTCCTCAAAATGCTACATCAGTAATCTCATCCAAAATGATTTAATTGTGGCCTTGCACAATGTTGTGCAACAAAAGATTGTGTCTTCACTAAATGGAAAAATGGTCTCAATAATTGCAGACGACACTACTGACTGTGGACGCCATGAGCAGATGTCCATTGTGGTGTGGTATCTTGACAATGAAAAACATAGTCCAGTTGAACATTTTGTGTCTGTTGAGAGACTATTAACAGTTGATTCTCAGTCTATTTTTGACCAGTTAAATGACGTCCTCGGCATTCTTAAAATTGACTGATCATCACTGATGTCTGTCTGTTTTGATGGTGCATCTAGTATGTCTGGATGTACTGGGGGAGTTCAAATGAAATGTAAAGAAAAACAGTGAAATACTCTATGTACACTGCTATGCGTATTGTTTGACCCTCATCCTAGTAGATCATGCACTTCAAGTAAATAAAACAGAACTGTCTTTGATTTTTTTTTGGTGTTATTCAGACTCTTTATCCCTTCATGGAGGGGAGTCCTGTGCGACATGCAGTAATGGAGAAGATTTCACAAGAAGTAGGATCCCAGTTGAAGACTTTGAAGTCACTGTCAAACACAAGATGGGCATGCAGAGCAGAAGCAGTGGCTGCTGTAAAACAAAATTACTCCATCATTTTACAAGCTTTAGAAGATATTATAAAAACAACTTGCCATGCTGACGCTAAAATAAAAGCCAGAGGCCTTACCCATGAACTAAATTCATTCAAGTTCATCTTTGCCCTTCACATGATGCACCCTATTCTCCAGATGGTGGTAAAAGTGAGTAAGGCTCTTCAAGCTCCAGATCTCAACTTACTTACTGCAATGACAGGGGCGAAAAGCTTGCGTAACTCTTTGGCTGCGATGAGAAGTGGCCCAGAATATTTTCAATCTATTTTTAATGACAGTGTGAAAATGTGTGTAGAGCATGGTATATCAATTCCCCCAGTTAACAAGAGAAAAACGTCCACTCATACTGATGACGTGTTTGAGTCCCAGCATCACTTTGATACAAAAGAGGAGCAGGAGAGAATAACTTCATTTTACCCACTCCTAAACTCAGTGATTACCAGCACTGACCAGCGATTTGAACAGAAGACTTGTAAAATTGTGACTGCAACGGGAAAACTGCTGAACTTAGACATTGGCAGGGACGATATGAGAATCATTGCCAACAAATTTAAAGTGTTCCTGGATGAGTTGGAAGCTGAAGTCGGATTGCTTCGGGGTTTTGACGGATCTGTTCCTAAAGGTAGCACTACGAACACCGCCAGAGAGTGGCTTGATTGGCTAAAGGAATCGGATTGGTCTTCCATGTTCCAGGCCTTTTACAAATCTATTCAATGCTTTCCAGTATTATCTGTTACCAGCTGTTCATGTGAAAGCGCCTTTTCGAAACTAGCACATGTAAAAAACAAACTAAGAAGTACAATGTCCCAACAGCGCCTCGACTCACTCATGATTTTGTACATTGAACAAGAATTCGCTGTGTCAGTTAATTAAAATAATGTGATTGAGGAATTTAAGTCCATAACACCTGGGGAGCAACTTCTCATTCTCCAGGACAGGAAAATGAAGAAACTTTAATCTGTTTTGGTCAATTTGGGTTAGCTCATTATCTGAGCTAAAGGTCACGAAAGTTGACTGTATCTTCATATACGCCTGGTTATCACTACAGCAAAAATTTGTATTGTGGCTCATTTTTTAAGTTTGTATTTTTTAAGTAAAGTTTAGTTGTTAATTTAAAAAAAAAATTAGTGGTGAAGGTGGTTACCAAAGAGAGGAAGACTGGAGAATCAGTGTAGCTGAAGAGGATGAAGATGGCAATTCAAGCCCTCGACCGATCTGTCAAAATTGCTGCTTGGAGCTGGATAGGCACAACGTTGGAGGCTGTTTCCTTCTCTGGACTCTCTGCCTTCTTTTTTTTTTTTTTTTTTTTTGGTGGTTAATTCGACCTCTGAGAAGAAAGAAATTGGGCAACATGGGACCTCTGGGCCATCTGCAACTTGCTGAGCTTTCTCTTCTAAGCAGGTGTGTAAACACCAAGAGAACATAAAGTAGCTCTAGAGTCCTTTAATGTTTGCAGAGACTCATCCGTGCTATCTGCAAACTTAGACCCATCAAAAGACAGTCCTCTACAGTACTTTGGACTTCTTTTGGGACTCCAGAGAGTTGGTGCCAGGAAGTCTTTCCCATAACTACTGCTGTAGCAATATCGGTCACGTAAGAAGAGGCTTATGGGGCTGTTCTAGCAAGAAGTTGGCCTTCTACAACAATTGCCTGGAACCACTCCCTCTGCTCTGTCAATGGGTGGTCCATGAAAGAGTTCAGCTTGGTATAATTCATGTGATTGTACTTTGCCACTAACATCTGATAATTGGCAAATTCTAAATTGTAAGCAAGCTGAGGAATAAGAAGATTTCCTCCTCAGTAAATCTAGATGCTTATGGTCTTTTTATTGAGGTGTGGTTTTAGCATGGTGCTGTCTTCCACACTCATTAACTGCATCAACTACCAAGGAGTTAAGTGAGATGGGAAAACAAAAATTTTGAATCCTTTGCTGGGAAATAATACTTCTTATCTGCTCTCTTGCATGTAGGCGGAATAGAAGTGGGGGTGCGCCAGATGATCTTACCTGGGTCCAGCAGAGCCTCATTAATAGGCAGGGTGATGTGGACTGATGAGGGTGGGTGGAGGATATCAAGTAGCTTATGATGACGCACTTTCACCTCAAGAAGACTTTGCAACTCTCTTGATCAGATCCTGGAAGTGCTTAAAATCATCCATCTGATGTGGAGGAGGAGGAGGAATGACTGCTTCATCCAGAGATAGAGAGATGTTGGCTATAGGAGAAACCTCTTCATCAGCTCTAGCTTCCTGCTCCTCGAAGGATTCCTCGGGGGCCATGTCTCCTGGAGGGAGCAGTGCTGCAGGGTGCCCTTCTCTATGGCAGGTGGTGCTGAAGGCTCTGGAAAACTGTTCACAGTAAGCTGCACCGGGGTCTCAACATGACCAGGGACGAGATGCATAAGTTATAGGAGGAGGCACCTAAGGGCACTCATACCGGCATGGCATCATTTGTCTTCAGCTGGCTAAAGAGGGTGCCTCTCCACCCCCCAGGATACTTGGAAGAAACTGAAACAAAGGGGTGTGAGTGATTGCTGGACCCAGGCTAAAAGGAGATTAGTCTGTAAAAGGGAGCATTCTGGAACCGGTGAAGATCTTATCTGCATTCAGTTTGATTAGACAAAGATTTGCGCAGCTTATTTTGCTTGGTGACTTACTTTGTTCTGTCTGTCAATACTTAGAACCACTTAAATCCTACTTTCTGTATTTAATAAAATCACTTTATGTATTAGTTAACTCAGAGTATGTATTAATATCTGGGGGAGCAAACGACTGTGCATATCTCTCTATCAGTGTAATAGAGGGCGAACAATTTATGAGTTTACCCTGCATAAGCTTTCTACAGGGTAAAATGGATTTATTTGGGTTCAGACCCACTTCTGTTAGCTGCTTTCAGGTAACCCTGCAGTTTTGGGGCAAGTAATTCAGACTCTGGGTCTTTGTTGGAGCAGATGGGAGTGTCTGGCTCAGCAAGACAGGGTGCTGGAGTCCTAAGCTGGCAGGGAAAACAGGAGCAGAGGTAGTCTTGGCACATCAGTTGAAAGCTCCCAGGGGGGTTTCTATGATCCAACCCGTCACAGTGGAGCATCCTGGGGGGTGAAAAGGCTCCCTCTTTAGCCAGCTGAAGACAAAATGGAGGGATCTCCCATGGGTTTAAACAGACTTTCGCACAGACTAGCATACAGAGGAGGGTCCCTTGGGGCCTGGGTCAGAAGCCAGGCATAGAGAGCTCTCCATCATGAGGAGACAAAACTTTATTTCTCTGTTTTTTCTGACTCATGATTTCAGCGCCACACAAAAGTTGCACTTCTGGGCAAAGTGCAATTCCCTAGGCACTGGATACAGCTGAAGTGGGATCACTTCCTGGCACAACAGACAACATTTGAAGCCAGAACTGGGCATAACCTCCCAGTGAAAGCAGCAAAGAATCCTGTGGCACCTTATAGACTAACAGACGTTTTGGAGCATGAGCTTTCGTAGGTGAATACCCACTTCCTCAGATGCATGGTGTATTCACCCACGAAAGCTCATGCTCCAAAACGTCTGTTAGTCTATAAGGTGCCACAGGATTCTTTGCTGCTTTTACAGATCCAGACTAACACGGCTACCCTCTGATACTTGACTCCCAGTGAAGAGCTAATTAACTAGTATCTATCTAAATACAAAATGAGATAAAAAAAATTCCCAAAAAGATAAGATAAGAAGCTATACTACTACTATTTACTAACTACTGAAACTAACAGCAACACTAATACTATGACTATTAATAAGAAAAAAAGAGGATAAAGCTGAAGAAAATTCAACAGGAAAAACACCAGAGCTCCATCTCAGGCTGAGGCAGTTGAGAAGGAAATGCAGGGTGGTTTGCCCAGGCAGCGGTGCTACATAACAACAGCATGGGGCACAAGACTGACTGACTTGCATGTGCAGGCCGAAGAGACACTGCTATGAGAAATCTCTGATCCAGGGTGCAGGAGGCACTTGCATACCTAGAGTGGAGCACAGGTAGGCACACTACTCTAAGGAAAAAAACGAGGAGTATGAAGTAAAAGATACAGGAGCAGGTATAAATTGATGAAAGGATGTGGGGTGCTTTACCAAGGCCTGGTCTACACTACGCATTTACACAAATTTTAGCAGCATTAAACCGATTTAACACTGCACCCGTCCGCACAATGAGGCCCTTTATATCGATATAAAGGGCTCTTTAAACCAGTTTCTGTACTCCTCCCCGACAAGAGGAGTAGCGCTGAAATTGGCATTACCATATCGGATTAGGGTTAGTGTGGCCGCAAATCGATGGTATTGGCCTCCAGGCGGTATCCCACAGTGCACCATTGTGACTGCTCTGGACAGCAATCCGAACTCGGATGCACTGGCCAGGTAAACAGGAAAAGCCCCGCGAACTTTTGAATTTCATTTCCTGTTTGCCCAGCGTGGAGTTCTGATCAGCACGGGTGGCGATGCAGTCCCAAATCCAAAAAGAGCTCCAGCATGGATCATACGGGAGATACTGGATCTGATCGCTGTATGGGGAGACAAATCTGTTCTATCACAGCTCCGTTACAGAAGACGAAATGAAAAAGCATTTGAAAAAATCTCCAGGCTATGATACAGAGTCCACAGCACAGTGCTGCGTGACAAGCGTAATGGAAAGCCAAAGAATCAAATGGATGCTCATGGAGGGAGGGAGGGGGTACTGAAGACTCCAGCTATCCCACAATCCCCACAGTCTCCAAAAAGTATTTGCATTCTTGGCTCAGGGCCCAATGCCTGTAGGGTCAAACACGTTGTCCGGGGTGTTTCAGGGTATATGTCGTCAATTTACTCCCCCTCCCCCCTGTGAAAGAAAAAGGGAAAAAAATCGTTTCTTGACTTTTTAAAATGTCACCCTATGTCTACTGCATGCTGCTGGTAGACACAGTGCTGCGGCAATGAATAGCAGTATCCTCTCCCCTCCCCGGTGGCAGACGGTACAATATGACTGCTATCCATCGTCATCATCAGCCTGTGAGTGCTCCTGGCTGGCCTCAGGTGAGGTTGGCCGGGGGCGCCTGGGTAAAAATAGGAGTGACTCCCGGTCATTCCCGGTAGATGGTACAGAATGGCTGGTAACCGTCTTCATCACAGCAACTGGGTGCTGAGTTCCATCAGCCCCCACCCCCCTTTCATGTCTAAAGAAAAGATTCTGTACTGCCTGGACTATCATGGCAGCAGGGTGCTAGGCTCCTCTCCTCCCTACCGTTTAATGTCCTGCCTGGACTATCATAGCAGCTGGAGGCTGTCTCCCCCTCATTTTATATCACTAAGAAGTCAGTGTTTCTTATTCCTGCATTCTTTATAACTTCATTACACAAATGGGGGACACTGCCACAGTAGCCCAGAAAGGTTGGGGGAGAAGGGAATCAATGGGTGGGGTTGTTGCAGGGGCACTCCCGTGAATGGCATGCAGCTCATCATTTCTGCAGGATCTGACACGGAGCAGCTGTGCTCTCTGGTTCTCTGATACATTGGTTCTCTAGTACACTTGCCCCATATTCTAGGCAGGACTGACTCTATTTTTAGATAAACCATAAAGGAGGGATTGACTCGGGGAGTCATTCCCATTTTTGTCTTTGTGCCCTTGGCCGACCTCAGCTAAGGCCAGCCAGGAGCACCCATGACAGCAGCAGACGGTACAGAACGACTGATAACCAGGGCCGTAGCAATAAAGAACGTGGCCCCCTCCGAACATATGTCCGGGGCCCCTTACAATGCAGAAACTGGAATGCGGTATTTATTTTATACAATATATAGGGTTCATCTTATGTATACATAGGTCTTCAGTGTACATGTATTCCTTATTTACGCAAAGCGCTTCTTTCGAGCCTTGTTCTCCGCAAATTGGTTAATCAATGCGTCATAGTCCAGAGATCTGGTAATCTTGTTTTCGACTGAGATAACTGCAAGCGCAGAAAGCCTGTCATCTGTCATGGTTGAGCGCAGGATATTCTTGATCAGTTTCATTCTGCTGAAGCTCCTTTCAGCACCAAAGACAGTAACTGGTGTGGTCAGAAGAATTTTCATGCAAATGCAAAGATTCGGATATATCTCCTGAAGGCTGTTCTTGTATATGTACGTTAAAAAATTGTTTGCCGTGACAAGTCCTCTGTCTTTCTCGATGACATAAATAAAACGATTCAATTCCATTATGAGTTCGTTGGTATCAATGTCTCCCATTTTTCTTTCAAAATTTTTGCTGTGATTCTCCAGTTCATTTTCTCTGTGACACTGCTTCAGGCTGCTAGCGTTGTACAGAAATCCAAACAACTTATACCACTCCATGAGTTGGTCAAATCGCGACGAAACAGGAGCTATGGTCTGATCAGTGAGAACAAGAAAGAACTGCAATTTGAATTTTTCTTCGGCAGAAAGACGACTCGAATCATCAGCACATTCGTAATCAAACATTCTCTTCTTACGTCGCACCCTGGTTTCTGGAAACTCCTGCTCAATACCCATATGCTCTGCTATTTCACGTGCATTTGTGACCACAGAGTTATATCCTGTATTTCGATAGTCTTCCAAAAACTTCATTGTAGCACCGACTTCTGCCTGCAGTATGTCAACTGACACATCTGGTGACTGAATTAATTTGCTGGTTTTATTGACATGAAATAGTATATCGTACCACGTGTACACAGTCAGAACAAAAGGCCACTTAATAACATGGTCTAAAAGCGCACCGGCTTCTGTTGCTGTATTGCCATCTTTCTTTTCGAGCGCATATTCTCACAAAGATGACAAAGCATTGCACAATTCTTCAAGGTGATAACGCAATGGCTTCACAGTATCAATTCTCGCTCCCAACGAGTGTCCGATAACCCTTTAACAGATATTGGCATATGTTCTTGAAGTATATCACAACATGAAGATGAAGAAGAAAAGATAACGTATATTCTGTTAATCAGACCAAAAAAGTCAACGGCATATTTCGATGACTTTGCCGCGTCTGAGATCACAAGATTCCAAGTGTGAGCTCCACATGGTACATACAAAGCACCGGTCATTTATTTCTAGCATGCGGGCTTGAACTCCTTTATTCTTTCCTCTCATATTTGCGCTGTTATCATAAGCTTGGCCTCTCATGTCAGTAATGTCTATTCCTAAGTTGTTTGCCTTTTAAAGAAACGCTTCCAATAAGCCCTCGCCAGTTGTATCATGAACATTAAGAAAACCAACAAACGCTTCACGAATATTGACACCATCTTCACCGTTGCATTCAACAAAGCGTAACACCACAGACATCTGTTCTTCATGTGACACGTTGGGAGTACAGTCCAAAATAACTGAATAATATTTTGCTTTTTTAAGCTGCGCTATGTTGGCCTCTTGAACGTTACTGGCAGCAAGTTGAATCAGTTCGTTTTGGATCTGTGGACTGAGCTACTGAACATGTGTCTCTGCCTTCTTAATCCTCTGTAAAAGTTCGCTGAGGACAGTATCATACTTTGCAAGCAATTCAAACAGTCCCCAAAAGTTGCCATTCGAAGGATCGCCGAGCTTTTCATTACTTCCTTGAAATGCCAAGTTTCTTTTGGACAAGAAAATAATGACATTAACCATGCGTTTGACAACATTTCTCCAGAAATCTCTTTCTTTCAGAAAAGCCTGCAATTCGAGTTGGTCAATAGATGTACGGTTTACTATGCCTGATCGAAGGTCAAACCATTTCACCATACAGTCTTGATGACCTTTGCCTGTTTCATGCTGCTGAAGTCTTTTTGACAGTGCTTTCCAAGCAGATGTTCCACGACATAGCAGTATGTCGCCAGTGCCAAATAATTTACAACAAAAACAAAAAATGGCATCTTTCTGAACTGAGTACATTAACCATGAACGTCTTATTTTCTTGCCATTTGCCATGGTTCGATAGAAATGAGTACTTGTGAACCTCCGTCTTTCCTCGTTAAATGGAAATTCGTAACTTTCATTCTGCTGCGGTGGGCCACATGCAACAATGTCACACACTTGCCTGTCCGATATTATAGAAGGCCAATCTCCTGGATCATCAGTGGTTCAGATTCAGATTCTTCTTTCCTGGCAGCAGCTGGAATATCTGTCACAGTTTGTTTGGTAGAACAACTGGCTTCACCTTCGACCTCACTTGAAGCACTTCTGGATACTATTCTTCGCTGCTAGCGCTGTCCGTTTCATGTGCCTGTACCTGTACGTTGGATTGCAGCGCAAAATACGTTGACAACTTCGGAATTTTCTCAAGTTCCTTCTCGGCATCTTTTGTTGCCTTTCGTTTACTAGCTCCGCTCTTATACATTCTCTTAGACATCACAAAGCATGCTTCTGCGTTGGAAACGATAAAAAACTAAACAACTAAATTAATAACATTTATCCGCCGACCGCCATTATGAACGCAAATACACATTCTTTGAATGGCTCCAACTAAAATTCGAAACTGACAGACAGACAACTGATGTAGCCAATAGCATTATGATGTATCATAATGACTTCACGGTTTTGTCAGTAAAACCGACATGGATTGTGCAATAGCGTCAAGAAATGTCACTTACCTAGTTATACCTTAATTTTTTTTTTGCCACTTTTAGGGGCCCCCTTCCTTGCGGGGCCCCCTCCGGTCGGAGGGTACGGAGGGCGCTCGCTACGCCTCTGCTGATAACTGTCATCTCATTGCCAATTTACAATGGCACAGCAGACGGTAAAGAACAACTGGTAACCGTCTCTGCTACCTTGCAATGGCAAATGAATACTGCTGTGTAGCGCTGCAGTACCGCCTCTGTCAGCGGCATCCAGTACACATATGGTGACAGTGACAAAAGGCAAAACAGGTTCCATGGTTGCTATGCTATGGCATCTGCCAGGGCAATCCAGGGAAAAAGAGCACGAAATGATTGTCTGCCGTTGCTTTCACAGAGGAAGGAATGAATGATGACATTTACCCAGAATCACTAGCGACACTGTTTTTGCACCATCATGCATTGGGATCTCAACCCAGAATTCCAATGAGCGGGGGAGACTGCGGGAACTATGGGATAGCTACGGGATAGCTACCCACAGTGCAAAGCTCTGGAAATCGATGCTAGCCTCAGACCATGGGCGCACACTGCCGAATTAATGTGTTTAGTGTGGCCACGTGCACTCGACTTTATACAATCTGTTTTACAAAACCGGTTTATGTAAAATCGGAATAATCCCGTAGTGTAGACATACTTCACGTGTTAAGTCAGTCTGACAAGATTAATCAATTAGCAGCAGGATACCAAGGGAGGAAAAGTAACTTTTGAAGTGGTAAGAGAGTGGCCCATGGCACCCCACATCCTTTCATGTATTTATATCTGCCCCTGTAACTTTTACTTCATACATCTGATGAAGTGGGTTCTAGCCCATGAAAGCTTATGCCCAAATAAATTTGTTAGTGTTTAAGGTGCCACAAAGACTCCTAGTTTTTTTTGCTGACACAGACTAACACGGCTACCACTGAAACCTGTCACCATACTCTAAGAAACTGAATTATAAAGTAAGTCTACAGTATCTGTCCACTTTATGAGAGAGAAGTAAAAGCTTGTTCTTGGGCAGGTTTTTCCAGTTTTGGGGTTGTTCTGCACATTGTTTCTATTTCATCACTCCTTCGGTCTCCCTACAGCTTCCTTCCAACAAGAGAAAAGGCAGGCACAGCCCACTTTTAAGATATATACTGCTCTTCCATGTTGCTCCCATCCCCTTTTGACCTAACATATAAGGCAACGATTCTGATGTCCAGAGGTTGTTTCCCCGATAAACCACCAGGCCAGGCCAGCCACTACAATTTTTAAAATGCCACTAAACTCATCTTCATAGACACGAGCATGTTATCTCGCTTCAGTGCTGGTTTTGTGATTTTTGTGAACACTAGACTAGACTAAATTTGCATTTATAGGGCACAACTTGTTCAAACCATCAAGTGTCACAACAGTTGTTTTTTCAAATACTTTTCCAAGACTTCTACAAACCATGGCACTCAACCCCATTTTCACAGCAGGTTAAAAAAGTATTCACAGCTTTTAGGATTAAAAATTCACTGGCTTCAAAATAGTTAAGTCTCTTAAAAAAAAACTTCTGGGTTCTTCACACCTATTGTTTCTTTCTATTTCAATAAATTAAAAACAAAAACACACTTTGCTTAAGGCATCAAATCATTTTGCGCCGCCTCTACGGACTGCAAAAAACTTTAAATAGAACACTATTTCAGAACTGTCCTAAATTGGACACCAAATGATGAGGCTGTGGTCAGTTTACCAGATGTCCACAGCCAAAAGGAGGAAACAAAGCTATCTATTTTCAGATGGAAGGATTTCAAAAGAGTTACACTGCATCAATATATGAACAAAATTATTATGGCAAGTGTAAAAACTATCACCATCTGAAACATTTTTCCCCCTAAGTCAAGTCTTGACCAAACTAAAAAAGTCATAAGTCACCAATAAAAGATTATTTTAAGTGAGAGTTCCTTGGTTTTACCAAGACCCCCATTATTTTAACTTACATCTTGGAGGACGACACTTGGTTGATGTCAGAGGGAAATAAGCAGACTTCATCCTGTGATGCTACTATAGATCCACCCTACCCTTTGATTCATAACACTGTGATAAGGTAACACTATGAACATATAGCAATTAAATTAATTGTCCTAATTGTTAAAAAGTGTCTTCTTGAACAAATGCACACTAAACAGATTAGGAGAGCTCATAAATCAGTCAAACCATAGTTCATCAACACATGGAGTCAGATGATTCAATTTTTGAGAGAGACAAGCTTCAACAGCAGCAGTTGATGAAGTGCCAGAACTGCATGAACGAAGAAGGATCCTTCCAAATGCCATCAATGCCAGCCAGTGTTGCTCAAAAGAGACCCTATGAGCTGGTTAAGTGTTTCTTTCATATGACTGACGTACTCAGCCTATACAAGTCCTAACTTAGGGTTGACAAATTTGTCAATTTCTCATCTGTTCATATCCTCCTGAATCAGCATCGTTCCACAGCACCTATCATTCTGTCAATTTAGCGAACGGCTCAAATTTTGAGTGGTCATGAGTTTGGTCTGCTGGACGTAGTAGTAGGCTGGGAGCCTGCACCCGTACCACTAACTGACAACCTAGGTGAGCCATATCCCCTCTATGTTTCAAATTATCATTCTGTAAAATGGGGATAATATATACCTCTCTCTGATGCTTCATGTTTTAAAAGTCTTTTGAGATTATCCAAATAAAGGCATTAAACAAAATATGCAAGTTATGCGTCCCCTCCAGCAAAAGGAAAGTCGCGTCTGTCTCCCTTAGCAATTCCTTCTCAACGGAGCTGCTGCAGGGCGCGGTCACCCTGGCTCCGCCCACCAGGCAGCTTGCCGCATTCCCTCTGCATTCACCTGAGGGAGGCCACACCTCCTCACTATGCTATATTTTGTAACAAGAGTTTTCCACCTGTAGTACAAATATGCACTAGGTCATTTTCATTAACCTGCTGTCTCCATGCCACCACTATTGCCTTTAACTAGTGCAAAATGAGATGTTGTAATATCATTTGATCATTCTGTGTCTCAAGGGAGCTCACACTTGGCACTCCTCCTGATGGTATGTTGCAGTAGCACATCTATTTATAGGCAGAACTGAACTCAACAGCCAGAACAAACAGGAGAGGGTTTGAACTGAAGCGTCAGCATTTCAGAGGTCCCCTTGGTTTAGGTTTAAGACAGGCAAAGTGCCTGCATTACCCTGGTGTAAAGCTGGACGTCCTTTTCATATATTTTAACCTGGGTACTAAGAGCAAGCAATGAACAGAGGCATGTGGGAGAGAAAGTCGTCTGACGTGGATATACGCTAACATCAAACCAGCTCTTTCAACTCCAAATTATACTGATTTAAAGAAATCTGCACAGTGAACATATGTCAGAAACAAAAGACAGAATAGTAGCAAACTGAAAAGAATCTGAACAGTCTACACATGCACTATCCTGCCAGAGCTTGCTGGTAGCAGCAGCTTCCTCTCTTTCAAATAGCTGACAGCCTCACTTTCACAAGCCAAGACCAGCAAGTTGTTACGATCAGACCTATTAACATATTTCTATTTGTTTTGTTTAAAAAACCAGAGTTTTATATAAAGTTCAGCAAGTAAATTCTGAAGCTGGTTCTTACCACCCCAATTAGGTCTCCTCGCCCATATTCACCAGTCAGTTGTTTTTTCCCATCATCCATCCTAATGACAGAACGAAGTCGACCATTCAGCACAATATAAGTGCAGTCTGACTTGTCACCCTGCCTGGGAGAGAACAATCCATACTATGAATTAGTGGGTGTCTGTGCTCAGCAAATACATCCAAAAAAATAATTAACTAATCAGTTCTATGTAAACCTCCCCACCATCCCTTGGTAGCTCTGCTCTCTGCAGAGATGAGAGAAAAAACTTTTACTGAAGAATTAAAACAACAACAACCTGACCACAGATTTGTCAAATGCAACTTGCAAACACCTTTCATTTTTGACGATATACAATTATCAACTGGCTGGTTTTAGGTCACCAGGCAGACAGCTGGAATTGAACATACCCTAGCAAAGCAAACAGGTTACAGGAAAATAGTTGAACAGTGGGAATAAGGCAATTGTGCAGAGAGAAGAGAACAAACTGTGTGGGTGGGTGGCTTGACTCAAACCTCGGCCTCCTCTTCTGGTGGGAGAACCTGTGCATGGTGTGAAGCTGTAGCCTTTGCCTGGGTTCAAGCCCAACTGTAGATATGGTAGAATGCTGTTTGGCATTCAGGTCTCCAGCACAATGAAGGATACAAGCCGGGCTTAAACCTTTGGTATTAGAACCAATACTAGAGCATAGCCCGGCTATATGATTTCATGCACTGGCCAAGTATTTGAGATTTCTACTAGTAATGACATTGCAAAAGCAGTAACAAAAAATTAGAATTGCAGTTACCTGCTATTTATACTAATTGCAGATCAGAGCTTTGTCCTCCCAGCCACTGCTTTCATGCAGTGGATCAAATTTATACCACGGATAACTCTATAAAACTAATGGAGCTATCCAAGGAGGAATGTGGCCCAGTATATATATTAAGTGCTGTAAAATGAGTTTTACCCAACTGAGTTCCCTTTCAGTTGGTTTATTTCAGACTGTAAGCTTCTTGAGGCAGAGACGTGTTTTTATACTCTGTACACTGCAGAGGACTTTACTGGCAAACAAAACCTGTCTATATGAATTGTTATTGTTTTAGTTTTTGTTATCTGTTCTGCTACATCAGAAAGGTACCAAAGAATTTAAACCAAAGCAGCATGCAGAATCCCATTCTCATTAATATAAATGAAAACCACAAAAAAAAGGGTTACCCACCTTTTAGTAACTGTTGTTCTTCGAGATGTGTTGTTCATGTCCTCAAAGTAGGTGCGCTTGCACCGCGTGCACGCCACCTGGAAAATTTTCCCCTAGCTGCGCCCGTAGGGTCGGCCCTGGCACCCCCTGGAGCGGCACCACTACGGCGCCCTATAAAGGGGCCCGCCGACCCTCCAGCCCCTCAGTTCCTTCTTGCCGGCACTTCGACAGAGGGGCAAGGAGGGTGGGTATTGGAATGGACATGAACAACACATCTCGAAGAACAACAGTTACTAAAAGGTGGGTAACTGTTTCTTCTTCTTCGAGTGGGTGTTCATGTCCATTCAAAGTAGGTGACTCACAAGCCTAACCTTAGGCGGTGAGGTCGGAGGTCACTGCCGACTGAAGCACTGCATGACCAAAGGCGGCATCATCACTAACCTGGTGCGTGGTGGCATAGTGTGACGTGAATGTGTGGATGGAGGACCACGTGGCAGCTCTACAAATCTCCTGAGTCAGAATCTGAGCCAGGAACGCCACGGAGGAGGCCTGCGCCCTGGTAGAGTGGGCCGTAACCAGAGGGATAGGGGCTGTAGCTATACAATAGCATTCTCGTATGCAGACCGTGATCCATGAAGAGATCCTCTGAGAGGAGACCGGGAGCACCTTCATTCTATCCGCCACCGCGATGAAGATCTGGGTCGACCGTCTAAATGGCTTTGTCCGTTCAACATACAAGGCTAGGGCCCTGCGGACATCCAGGGAATGCAGCCTCCGCTCCTTATCAGAAGAGTGTGGCTTTGGATAAACCACTGGTAGGAAGATACCTTGTCCCATGTGGAATTGGGAGATGACCTTGGGGAGGAAAGCTGGGTGAGGTCTAAGTTGGACCTTGTCCTTATAGAAGGCAGTGTACGGGGGGTTGGACGTCAGCGCCCTGAGCTCCGATACCCTCCTGGCCGAGGTGATCGCTACAAGGAAAGCAACCTTGTATGACAGGTACAGCAGATAGCATGAAGCCAGGGGCTCGAAGGGAGGCCCCATGAGGGCGGAGAGGACCAGGCTGAGGTCCCAGGTAGAGGCTGGTTGATGGACATGCAGAAACAGCC
This sequence comes from Gopherus flavomarginatus, assembly GCF_025201925.1. Classification (NCBI taxonomy): domain Eukaryota; kingdom Metazoa; phylum Chordata; order Testudines; family Testudinidae; genus Gopherus; species Gopherus flavomarginatus. Next base: position 25,149,629 of record NC_066633.1, read on the forward strand.
TGTCCATGCCCTTGAGGAAATGACCAACCAGTGGGTTTGCGAACACCGAGGTGCCCCTCTCTCCTCGGTGGAAAGCCGAGAGGGCCGCTAAGCAAACTCGAACTGAGGAGAGGGAAAGGCCCAACTGTCTCAGGTGGAGCAAATAGTCTAAGATAGCGGGAACTGGGACCCGCAACGGCTTCTGCCCTCGCTGACCGGACCAGATGGAGAAGCGTTTCCATTTGGCCAGGTAGGTGGTCCTGGTCGATGGTTTTCTACTACCGAGCAGCACTTGTCTGACCTGTTGGGAGCATTGCATCTCCACCGGGTTCAACCATGGAGCATCCAGGCTGTGAGGTGGAGTGACTGCAAGTTCGGGTGGTGGAGGCATCCCTGGCCCTGCGTGATCAGGTCTGGCAGCAGGGGCAGCGTCAGGGGCGCTTGGGTGGACATGTGCAGGAGTAACATGTACTAATGTTGGCGCGGCCATGCCGGTGCTATCGGGATTACATGGGCGTGATCCCTGAGGATCTTGAGAATTACCCTGTGTATCAAGGGGATTGGAGGAAAGGCGTCCGACAGAGACCCCGGGCTGTGGCCCCAGAGGGAGCAAAACCGCTGACACTTCCTGTTTTCCTTTGAAGCAAACAGGTCTAACTGGGGACGACTCCAGAGCCGGAAGATTGAGTGCACTACATCCCGACGAAGGGACCACTCATGACCCCGAAAGAGTGGCTGAGGGTGTCCGCCAGACCGTTCTGTTCACCCAGGAGGTAGAACGCCGTCAGAACGACTATTCAGAGGTTGGTAAGGGCGCGGGGCCACTTGTGGCCTAAACTGCCTACGTTGGGTTGCTGGGATATGCAGGCCCAGTGAGCGAAACGTAGCCCTCGAGTCTTTTAGGCTATGCAGACGCTTGTCCATTTTGTCCGAAAACAGGGTCTGCCCTTCGAAGGAGAGGTCCTGGATAGTCTGCTGGACCTCATAGGGGCCCGAGACCTGGAGTCAGGCTCCCCGCCTCATGACCAGGCCTGTTGCCACGGAGCGTGAGGCCGAGTCTGCTGCATCCAGGGCAGCCTGAAGGGAGGCTCGGGATATGAGCTTTCTCTCTTCCACCAAGGCCAAAAACTCTGCCCTCGAATCCTGGGGAAGGAGCTCAGTAAACTTCGACATGGCCGAACACGTGTTATGACCATATTGGCTTACGACAGCCTGTTGGTTGGTTATTCATAGTTGAAGGTCTGCCGTGGAGAACACCTTTCTACCAAAGAGGTCAAGCCTTTTGGCATCCCTGTTCTTTGGCGTCGACCCTTGAAACCCTTGACGCTCCCTTTGATTGGCCGTGTCTACCACGAGGGAGTCCGGGGAAGGGTGAGTGTACAAATGCTCATGCCTCTTCGAGGGCACAAAATAACCCCTCTCTGTTTTCTTGGCAGTAGGGGCCAATGAGGCTGGCGTTTGCCATAAAGTGCGAGACGTGTCCTCTATGGTCTTGACCAACAGTAGGGCCACCCTGGATGGTCCCGATGGAGTCAGGATGTCCACTATCGAATCTAAGTCCACCTCAATTTCCTCAGCCTGGATTGTGAGGCTTTGAGCTGCTCACCTGAGCAGTTGCTGACGGATCCTAGTGTCTTCCAGGACCGGTGCCATGGCCGTGCCCGCGACCGCCTCATCCGGGGAAGAAAAGGAGGAAATCACTTGAACCGGCCCATCCTCCGGCGCTTCCAGCCCTTCGGGGTCCGGCAGCACACGGTACCAAGGTTGCGGGCCGGGCCGGTTCCGGTTCCAAATGCAGCACCGCGGCCAGTACCGGGATCACTAATGAATGGCTTGGCGTGTCTGGCAGCACCTGTTGAGCCCGAACCGTGGTCGCCGCCGGTGCAGATGCCTGCCTAGCGGGTGCTGAACTTAGATGAGGCACACCCCTGCCCAGCGATGGTGCCGGTGGAGGAGGCAACTACGCCAGGGTCATCGATGCCGAAGAGATTGAGGCCGATCTAGAGCGAGGACCAAACGCCTGGCCCACCAACTGGTGGTAGGGCCAGTTGGTTCAAAACCGCCACCGGGAGGACGGTTGCCATTGCTGCTGCCACTGTGGTAGGTACTCCCTCGAAGACGACCTCCTGTTCTGCAACCAGCTGGAGCCTGCCTCTGAGTCTGAGGTCTCTGAATAAGAGGACCTGGGGGGGGGGGAGTGGCACCTGTCATCGCCGGAGAACGGCACGGAGGCAGGGAGCTGTCTCTCTGGTCCGGTGGCGCCCGGGTGGCGCGGGATGGAGAAGGAGGCGACAGCATGGCCAGCTTGCCCCTAGACTGTACTGGGAGACGAGCAATGGTCGGCAACTCCCTGCCACGATGTGGGGAGGCCGGTACCGGGAGTCTCAGCAGGTCTGAGGCCACCTTGAATGCCTCCGGCGTTGAAAGGGGATGCACGCCTCCGCTAAGGCCTAGGGATGTTGGTTGCTCCAGACTCGATCACCTTCTCTCCGGTGCAGGAGTAGACAGTGCAGCCGGGGGCTGTAGCCCAGCCTGTTCACTTGTACCTGTCGACGGCGTCGGCCTGTGGAGGTCCTGGCGGGGCAATCGCTCCCTCACCAACCTCTTCTTCTTAGCAAGCACCAGGGAGGGCGAGCGGTGCCGCACTGGGGCTGACTTCTTATGACCCGACTCCCTCCGGTGCCGGGTTTTGGAGGATTTGGGCTGGGCCCTAACTCCTGATGCCGGTGTCGGGGTGCTCCGCACCGACGATGACATGCTGGGCACCGCGTCGGCCGGCTCTGGGTCCGAAGGTGGCCGCAAAGCGGCCTCCATCAGAAGAATTCTAAGTCTTTGTGCTCTGTCTTTGCAGGGGCCTCCATCCGAGAACTCTCAAATAATGCACCGGTCCCTTTGGTGGCTCTCCCTGAGGCACCTCAAACAAGCAGAGTGCGGGTGACTCTTTGGCATGAACTTTCCGCAGTCTTTGCAGAGTTTAAACCCGGGAGACCCGGGCATGGCCCGGCGGGGCGACGAGTAGGTGTGGGGGGGGACCCCCCCAACAGCAAAGAACTACGTACAACTAATCTAGACAGACTGACTAACTATATACACGAGGTTTATGGACACTGCTAAACTTGCTATCAGCAAGCGAAGTTCCAGCTAGACGTCACCAGAGGCAGGAAGGAATTGAGGGGGTGGAGGGTCGGCAGGCCCCTTTATAGGGCACCGTAGTGGCGCCACTCCAGGGGGCGCCAGGGCCGACCCTACCGGTGCTGCTAGGGGAAAATCTTCTGGCTAGTGTGCACACGGCACATGCATACCTACTTTGAATGGACATGAACAACCACTCGAAGAAGAACTGAAAAGTCCTTAAATACTACACTGATGGGCACAAGAGAAACCCCTCAAAAGGTAGACAGATGAACCCTTCATACACTTGTTGATGAGCTTGCCCCAGTGAGCAAGCAGTGTGACTCCATAGGGGATGACAGTTAGGTAAAGCCAGGGGTCAGCAACCTATGGCACGCATGCCAAAGACAGCACACGAGCTGATTTTTAATGGCACACTGCTGTCTGCTGGGATTCCAGCGTGCCATTAAAAATCCTGCCAGCGCAGCAAGCCGCAGGGTCTGTGCTCCCAGGACTGAGCGTCTGGCCGAGCGCAGCAAGCTGCCAGCCCCTCCCCTGCCTTCCCATCCTTCCCCTGGAGCCCTGCCGCGGCACGCGCAGTGCTCTGGGGGCTGGGGCTGTGCGCTCCTGCGGGGCAGTGTTTGGCTCCGCGGGGAGGGAAAGACGCTCTCCGCTCATCCAGAGCCCTGCCACGGCGCGCAAGGGGCAGCGTATCTGGCTCTGCTTGGAGCCACATGGTAAGGGGGCTGGGGGGCGCTGAGTAAGGGGGGGGGCAGTCAAGGGACAGGAGGGCAGGGTGTTTGGATGGGGGTGGGATCCCGAGGGGGAGGCGGTGGCTAGTGGCGGGGGTCTCTGGAGGGGGAAGTTAGGAAGCATGGAGGGGGCATCGGAGTCCCAGAATCTGTTAGGGGGTACGGGGGTGGATAGGGGTCAGGGCAGTCAGGGGACTGGGAGCAAGGAGGGTCTGAGGGGGCAGTTAGGGTGGGGGGTCTCTGGAGGGGGTGGTAAGGGAACAAGTAGCTGGGGTGGTTGGATGAGTCAGGAGTTCTGGGGGGGCCTGTCAGGAGGCGAGGAGCGGTTGGATAGGCACGGGAGGGGTTGGGGCAGGCAGGGAGCAGGGGGGTGGGGGTTGGATGGGTCGGGAGTTCTGGGGGTCCTGTCAGGGGACAAGGAGCAGTTGGATAGGCACGGGAGTCCTGGGGAACTGTCTGGGTGTGTGGGGGGGTGTGGATAAGGGTTGGGGCAGTCAGGGGACAGGTAGGGGGTAGGTTCCTAAGGGGACAGTCAGGGGACAAGGTGCAGGGAGGCTTAGCTGGGGATAGGGTCCCAGGAGGGAGTAGTCAAGGGACAAGGAGTGGGGGTGTTGAGGGTTTGGGGGGTAGTCACCCAACCCTCTGCCCTGAGCCCTGACCCCTCCCCACACACACCCAGCCCTCTCCCCTGAGCCCTGCACCTCCACACATACCACAGGCCCCTGCCCTGAGCCCAGTACCTCCCTCATACACACCCAGCCTTCTGACTCCTTCACCCCCCAAATGACCCCAGCCCTAATTCTGGCACCCTCACACATACCCAGCCCCTCCTGCCTTGACACCTGCCCTCTCCTCACATGCTCCCAGCCCTCTGCCCTGACTACTGTACCCCCACACATCCCCAGCCCCCCTACATCCCATACACCCCGCACATCCCCCCCCCACCCTGAGAACCAAACAGGAGCTCCTGCAGCCCCTCCCATTCCCACCAGTACCCCCACACCAAAACTTCCTGCCCCAACCCTGAGCCCTCTTCCTCATTCTAGCTCCTGGCCAGACCCTTCACCCCCAGCCCTGTGCTCAGTGCACTCCCATCCTCAGCTCAGTGCAGAGAGAGGAAGAGAATGGGCCAGAACCAGGGAGAAGATAGGTACTCACTATATGTGGGCAGGGCCAGGACCCCAGACCGGCAGCAGGGTGAGTGGGTCCAGCAGCTTGGATCCCAGCTGGCAGGAGCCGGAAGATGGAACCCCTGAGCGGCAGGGGGCTGAGCCGCTCAGTTCACTGCCGGTCTGGGGTCCCAGCCGCCGGCCCCACACAGCCTGCTGCCAGTCTGGGGTTCTCACTGCCAGACCCTTCCCAGCTGGGGACCTGGCTGCAGGCCCCGCTCAGCCCACTGCCGGCCTAGGTGAACAGAACCCCAGACCAGCAGCAGGCTGAGCCGGCCGATGGCATAAAATCAACATTTTAATTTAATTTTAAATGAAGCTTCTTAAACATTTTGAAAACCTTGTTTATTTTACAATACAACACTAGTTTAGTTATATAATATATAGACTTGCAGAGAGAGACCTTCTAAAAACATTAAAATGCAATACCGGCATGCAAAACCTTAAATCAGAGTGAATAAATGAAGACTTGGCACATCGCTTCTGAAACGTTGCCGACCCCTGGGTAAATCACTCTTATTTATGTATTACTTTGAAACCTCTGATATCATTCCCGTAGGGATATTGGGACTTACAAAACATGGGCCATTTTGCTCACATCTCACCTGTAAACAGCTCGTCCAGCCTCCACTTCCATCCAGTCCAAGGCAAAGTCAATCTGCCTCACAAATGAGGACATCCTCTTTACAACACTGTGGGCCACACCCAGCACTACACTTGGCTGCACCCGCATTATTCTAGAAGAGAAACAAACACAAAGCCACCTAAACACTTCATTCGACAGAAACAAACTCAGATGCCTTTCCCAGAGCAAACCTCAGTTGCTGCAGGTGCAACACACAGCTTCACAAGGAGAATCAGTTTAACGGGTTTTCACTTTCAAAATGGAATAAAAATACAATCTACATAAACTACTGGTCCCTTGGTGCCAAGACTCCAGTTTTCCTTGGTACATTATACACTGCCTCCCCCTAGTTCCTCCCTCCCTCACACACACTGAAGTGTTTAAGGAGATTCTCTCTCTTTACGGAAAGCAGCACACTACTGCATTTTACAAATCTCATCGCCTTGTGCGCCTGGACGTGTCGTGTAGACAAGCCCTGAGAGTTTTACTGAGTTTGGCCAGTTGACTATGATCTTAAAAATAAAATTAAAAAGACGGAGACCTGCACCCTGGATGACACAGTGCTCACTATGGGAATTTCAGTGGCTTTAAGTGGTAATTAAAGCCCAGACACTCAAAACAATTGACCCTGAGAGCAATAAAGTTAGCCATCCACAGAAGGAGTGGGATAACAGCTAGTTCCATCAGACTCTGACAAAGCAGCATACCTCTACAATGTCCCCGACTTTGGAAATGGCTGCATGGCAGCTAGAAGTGAGCCCAGGAACACAGACTTGCGAAGCAGGGCTTGAGCTAGCATGCTACAAATAACAGTCCCATGGAAAAACCTAAACTTAGTAGTCCTGTGCCAGGCCTACTTTCTTCCGGGGAACTGGCAAGCAGCAGTCTGCATTGGGGCTGGGCTGGTCTGCTGGGAGAGCAATACAGCAATGCACAAACAATCCAGGAAGTTTTTGGAGAGTGTTGGGGACAACTTCCTGGTACAAGTGCTGGAGGAACTGACATGGAGCTGTGCGCCTCTTCACCTACTGCTTACAAACAGGGAAAAATTGGTAGGGGAAGTAGAAGTGGGTGGCAACCTAGGCAGCAGTGACCATGAGATAGTTGAATTCAGGATCCTGACAAAAGAAAGGAGAGTAGCAAAATATGAACCCTGGACTTCGGAAAATTAGACTTTGATTCCATTAGGGAGCTGATGGGCAGGATCCCCTGGGAAGCTAATATGAGGGGAACAGGAATCCAGGAGAGCTGGCTGTATTTTGAAGAAGCCTTATTGAGGATGCAGGAACAAACCATCCCGAAGTGCAGAAAGAATAGCAAATATGGCGGTGACAAGCTTGGCTTAACAGTGAAATCTTTGGTGAGCTTAAACTCAAAAAGGAAGTTTACAAGAAGTGGAAATTTGGACAGATGACTAGGGAGGAATATAAAAATATTGCTCAAGCATGCACGGGTGTAATCAGGAAGGCCACGGCACAATTAGAGTTGCAGCTAGAAAGAGATGTGAAGGGCAAAAAGAAGGGTTTCTATAGGTATGTCAGCAACAAGAAGGTGGTCAGGGAAAGTGTGGGACCCTTACTGAATGAAGGAGGCAACACAGTGACAGATGTTGTGGAAAAAGCTGAAGTACTCAATCTTTTTTTGCGCCTCGGTCTTCACAGACAAGGTCAGCTCCCAGACTACTGCACTGGGCAAAATGGTATGGGGAGAAGGTGAGCAGCCCTCAGTGGAGAAAGAACAAGTTAAGGACTATTTAGAAAAGCTTGATGTGCACAAGTCCATGGGTCCAGATCTAACGCATCCAAGGGTGCTCAGGGAGCTGGCTGATGTGATTGCAGAGCCACTGGCTATTATCTCTGAAAATTCGTGGCGATCGGGGGAGGTCCCGGATGATTGAAAAAAGGCAAATGTAGTGCCCATATTTTTAAAATGGAAGAAAGAGAACCCAGGGAACTACAGCCTCACTTCAGTCTCTGGCAAAATCATGGAGCAGGTACTCAAGGAATCCATTTTGAAGCACTTGGAGGAAAGGAAGGTGATCAAGAACAGTCAGCATGGATTCACCAAGAGCAAGTCACGTCTGACCAACCTGACTGCCTTCTATGATGACATAACTGGTTCTGTGGATATGGGGAAAGCAGTGGACGTGATATATCTTGACTTTAGTAAAGCTTTTGATACGGTCTGCCATAGTATTCTTGCCAGCAAGCTAAAAAAGTATGGTTTGGACAAATAGACTACAAGGTGAATAGAAAACTGGCTAGATTGTTGGGCTCAACAGGTAGTGATCAATGACTTGATGTCTTGTTGGCAGCCAATATCAAGCAGAGTGAATCACAGAAGATCAGAGTTGGAAGGAACCTCAGAAGGTCATCTAGTCCAACGCCCTGCTCAAAGCAGGACCAATCCCCAGACAGATTTTTACCCCAGTTCCCTAAATGGTCCCCTCAAGGATTGAACTCACAATCCTGGGTTTAGCAGGCCAGTGCTCAAACCACTGAGCTATCCCTCCCCCCAAGGGGTCGGTCCTGAGGCTGGTTTTGTTCAACATCTTTATTAGTGATCTGGATGATGGGATTAATTGCACCCTCAGCAAGTTCACAGATGACACTAAGCTCACGGAAAAGGTAGATACACTACAGGGTAGGGATAGGGTCCAGAATGATGTAGACAAATTGGAGAATCGGACCAAAAGAAAGGTTTAACAATGTCAAGTACAGAGTCCTGCACTTAGGAAGAAAGAATCCCATTCAATGTTACAGGCTGGAGACCGACGGGCTAAAATACAGTTCTGCAGGAAAGGACCTGGAGATTACAGTGGACGAGAAGCTGGATATGAGTCAGCAGCGCGCCCTCGTTGCCAAGAAGGCCAATGGCATATTGGGTTGTATTAGTAGGAGCATTGCCAGCAGATCGAGGGAAGTGATTACTCCCCTCTATTTGACACTGGTGAGGCCACATCTGGAGTATTGCGTCCAGTTTTGGTCCCCTCACTACAGAAGGGATGTGGACAAATTGGAGAGCTTCCAGCAGAGGACAATGAAAATTATTAGGGGGCTGGGGCACATGACTTTCGAGGAGAGACTGAGGGAACTGGGGTTATTTAGTCTGCAGAAGAGAAGAGGAGAGATTTGATAGCAGCCTTCAACTACCTGAAAGGGGGTTCCAAAGAGGATGGAGCTGGGCTGTTCTCCGTGGCAGATGACAGAACAAGGAGCAGTGGTCTCAAGTTGCAGTGGGGGAGGTCTAGGTTGGATATTAGGAAACATTATTTCAGTAGGAGAGTGTTGAAGCATTGGAATAGGTTACTTAGGGAGGTTGTGGAATCTCTATCCTTATAGGTTTTTAAGGCCTGGCTTGACAAAGCCTTGGCTGGGATGATTTAGTTGGTGTTGGTCCTGGAGCTTTGAGCAGGGGATTGGACTAGATGACCTCCTAAGGTCTCTTCCAAACCAAATATTCTATAGTCCTTTCCTCAGGGAACAAAGGACAGGGGTCTGTGCCATCTACTGAGCTGTTCTCTTCCCTTTTTAACTGTCCCTCCATCACCTGACAGAGAGTGCAGGTGTAACAGGGTGAGGCTCAGTGGGCCCACAGCAGCCCATTAACCCTTGCTGGCCTAGAGCGGGGTTAATTTATCCCATCACATAGCCATAAAACAGACAAACATCAGTTTCCAGGTCACATTACAGGAGGCAGGTATGTGTTTGGCAAAGGTAAAAGTGGTCATATTAGCCTGCTACCAACTAGGTAAAATCAATGGTGAAATTAGTGTTTAGTTTATAGAAGGGCTTTGCTCCAAATACACTCACCATGACAGAGTCAAGCCACAAGCAACCAGTGAAATCTCTTTAAAGTACATGTGTAGTGGAAGCCACTGCAGCACCACCACTAGGGTCAAAGTAGCATAAATGTTTCCATATTAACCACTTGTTTTCCATTGCTCATAACTTTCCAAAACATTTCCAATTTTTTTTCTCCTGCTAATAGACCACCTTAATTTATTATCTTGTTATAGTTACTATCACAACACGCATTTTTCATGTTCTCTGTGTGTATATATATCTTCCTACTGTATTTTCCACTGCATGCATCCGATGAAGTGGGTTTTAGCCCACAAAAGCTTATGCACAAATAAATTTGTTACAAGTAATCCTCATTCTTTTTACAATTCAAAAGTTAAACTCGTATTACTTCTCAAACAAAAACTTGTTAGAAAAACTAATATATACTAACTTCCCTTCAAAGGGGACAGTGTAAATACTGAAGACAGTATGTGTATTTAAATTATGTCTTGGAGAAAGATTAAACCCAGATACAGTACATATGGATGCAATCGCAAAGAAAGAGCAATTAGAGTTAACAGCAGCTCAGCAACACCTGGATCCATAAATAGTCATATTCGCTAATGGCTGTTCTTAAATGACAGTGAAAGTTCTCTTTCACATGATCTGAAAATTCTGCTTTGGCTGAAACAGACACACTCAAATCAACAAGAGACCATTTTCAAAAGTTACTTAGGAACCTAACTCCCACCTGACTTTCACTGAGACTAGGCCCTGATCTACACTGGGGGCACGTGAAGTGAGGTATTCGTCTTATCAGCGAAGAGCTTGGAGCCCTTGAATGGGAGATACTGAGTGGTTGTCTGACAGTGTTCCCTCTAGTTTTTCCGACCCACATGTGGAATGAATTTTGTTATGTGCACTAATATGGAGGTGATGTGTGTGTGACATAGCACCTCCATATTGGTGCACATACATTTCATGTGGTGGAAGTGGGGCCAAGGGGTTTGGAGTGTGGAAGGGGGCTCAGGGCTGGGGCAGAGGGTTGGGGTGCAGGGATGTGAGGGCTCTGGCTGGGGGTGCAGGCTCTGGTGTGGGGCCGGGGATGAGGGGCTCAGGGCTGGGGCAGAGGATTGGGGTGCAGGGTTGTGAGTGCTCTGGCTGGGGGTATGGGCTCTGGGATGGGGCCGGGGAGGAGGGGCTCGGGGCTGGGGCAGAGGGTTGGGGTTCAAGTTCTGGGGTGGGGCCGGAGATGAGGAGTTTGGAGTACAGGCTCCCCCCAGCTCTCTCTCTCTCTCTCTCTCTGCAGCACCACCTGGACTGGCGGGGGAAGGGGCAAGTCTCCCTGCTGCGGCAGCTCTGGAGCTGGAGCCGCGGGATAGGTATCCCTCCTCCGTCAGGTCCGGGATGGGGCTGGGTATAGTGCAATCTTGTGGCGGTCTACACTATTACGTTCACCACTTTTACAAGACTAGGATAAATTTTGCACAGCATATGCTTTGTGAGGTATCATTTGAAAAGTCATAGTCTGCTGAATATCATTATCCTGTGGAAATATGTGTAGCAACACTATATGTGAAGTTATCAGACTCTACTGTATGATTGTTACTGAAACATGCTGTCCACAAACCAGTTTTTCAGAGACAAAGACACACTGGTCCCAGACAGGTGTCAAAGAGCTATCACCAGCAGGGGGAAAGGTGACAACAAGAAATTTACATTCCATCATAGATACGGTTCAAATCTCATGTCCACAAGAGACATTTTGTCACCATGACTCAGCAAGGATGTTTCTAGCACAAGAAACTGAATTAAAAAGAGGGGAGGAAGAGGCTTGTCTTCACTCCTCCCCCCATCTCTCTGCCCATGACATCAATGAATACCTGAAGGACACTGAACAGGGAGGATCCCAAGCTGAAAGGAGACCCAGCCTGTGAAATTTACTGCAGTGTATGGCGAGGAAAACCCTCACTTTGAATTCTGTTAGTTTAAGTTAGGCATTAGCTCGCTTTTTACTTCTACTTTCTTTGTAACCAAACCTGACTTTTATGCATCATCACTTCTAATCACTTAACATTTATTTTTATGTAGTTAATAAACTTGTCTTATTGTTTTATCTTAACGAGCGTGTTTGGATTCAAGTGTGTGGGAACCTCCATTTGGGATAATGAGGCTGGTGCATTATGATTTTCCTTTGATGAAACGACAGATTTTCTATGAGCTCATACTATTCAGAAGGGTACTGAGCAGTGCAAAACGCACATTCCTGGAGGGACAAGGCTGGGACTAGGAATTTGCAGGTGACATCCGGTATGTAATTTATGAGTGACTGGTCATAGTGCTCATGTATTTAGCTGCAAGTGAATTTGCATGCTGAAGTCTGTGTGAACAGGGCAGGTATGGTTGTTCTGACAGCAAAGCAGTGTGTGGCAACCCAAACTAGAGAATTAAGGGGACAAACTGTTCAACAGTCCAGACCGCACCCTAGGCAATGTCACAAGTCTATAGCTCTGTCCTCGCTATTAGCTGATCTTCACTGATGATGGCTTGAAACTGTTCTTTTTGTTCAGCTGGCAACAAGTAAATAAAGGCATAACGTTTCTGATAATTGGTGTGGTCATATTTCACCATTAGGGCCTGGTAATTTGCACTCCTGATCTGCAGGGTTGCAGAGGAATAGGCTTTTCTGCTGAATAGCTCAAGGTTTTTCTAGTCCTTGTCATAAGGGATAGACTAAGTATGATGCTGTCTTCCACATGCTTTTATGGCATATATGACTATGAAATTCGATGAGGGGTGTGAAAATAGAAGTCCACATCCTTGGACTTGGACATAATTTTTTTTAATCTGTCCTTTTGCATATCAGTGCTATGGAAGCTAGCGTTTATCAAATAATCTTGGTGGGATCCAAGAGCACTGCACTGACTGGGAGGGCAATCCTTGATGAGGAGGTCATGTGCAATATGTCTAATAATTTGTGATGCAATTCTTTTATCTCTATGATGGGAATCTAGAGCAGGGGTGGCCAATCTGACCTTGTGAAGGAGCCAGAATTTACCAATGTTACATCGCTAAAGAGCTACAGTAATACATCAGCAGCCCCCATCAGCCCCCACCCCCGTCACCTCAGCACCTCCTGCTGATCAGCACCTCCTCCTCCCTCCCGCCTGCCGCAATCCACTGTTTCGCAGTGTACAGGAGGCTCTGGGATGGAGGGGGGAGGAGCAGCAGTGCAGCAGACTCAGGGGAGGGGGCAGGGGCCTTCGGGTAAGGGGTGGAGGGGGGCTGGGCCTGGGGTTGTGCAGTGGAAAGTTGTAACTCCAGCCCTGGAGTCAGCACCTACAGAAGGAGCCACATATTGGCTTCTGAAGAGCCACACAGGGCTCCGAAGCCACAGGTTGGGCCACCCCTGATCTAGAGTGCGTCGGTAATACTCTTCATAAAATCATAGACTATCAGGGTTGGAAGGGACCTCAGGAGGTCATCTATATCTTTCTTGTTTCAAAATCTTTCTTGGATGACCCCAGATAAAACTCTAGAAGGAATACAGAGGATGTTGTTACAATTTACATGGAATAAGAAAAGACCAAGAGTGAGAGCACATACTTTGTACAGTCCCATTAAACAGGGTAGACTAGCTGTTTCAAATATTCTATGGTACTATCAAGCCGACCAGCTCAAAGCAGTAGTGGAGGGTGATCTAACCTAGCCAAACACTGGGTCTTTATTGGACAAGAAAATTGCAGCAGTGTGAAAATTGCTACACTACTATGGATTAATTTAAAGAAAAAAAATCACACCCTTCAGAAATTTACACACATCCTTTAGCAAAGATGACTATGGGTTTGGGACACAACTAAGGGTAAAATCAGTTCTTTTCCCTCACCAATGACACCCACTGCAAATAATCCACATCTTAACCTGAACTGCAAACCACAGAGCTTCAAAGATTAGGAAAGCCACTGAATACACACAGTTGGCCAGCTATTCAGTAAAGACATTTTTTAACTTATTTTAAGACCAAAACTAATTTTAGCTGGCCCACTCTCCCTTGGTACCAGTACTTTCAAGTCAGGTATAATGTTTTTCAATTTTCTAGAAAATCTGTTGTACATAAAAAGCTAGCTTTAATAGATACTATAGTAGAAGGAGAGAGACTGAGATATGTGGCCTAGTATAAGAGGCCTGGTATGAGACCCGAACTAAAGTAGTAGTCAGGCCTTGTTATAAAACATGCCTGCATGCAAGTTCACAGAATCTGGGAAGAACAGGGCAGGTATTGCAAAAACACAAACATTCCTAAATAGCACTAGGCACAGGACACTCATGCAAACACATTCCAGAAGGGTGGTACAAAGTATGGCACAAATACACTTCCCAAAGATAACAAGGACATGTTTACCTCTCTTACAGATAAGGTCAGGATGACAGTATGATGGATAGAGATGTTTTGATCGAATCAAAGCGTAATGTAAAAGGTAGTAACTAGCCACGTCAGAGAGGCAATACATAACTTGTTTGTATCAGTGTATAAAGAAGGATCTCAAAAGGGGTGTCTTTGGCCAGCCAAAGGGGGAACGGAAAGTCTCACCATTAACTGAGCTGAGTCCATTGTCATGGGCATACATGTTTTAGTATTCCCACAGAGTCTGTTGGGTGCTGTTACTGTGCTTCATTGACAATAAACCTGGCTGAGTGCCTTCACTACAAATCAAGTCTTGTAGTCTTTGTGGGCAGTTTGAAGGAGGTCTGCTGTGTCAGCTATCTGCACAGAGCTGGGACACCATACCCCAACAAAACACATGCAGCCAATGACTAACAACAGATATAGTGGCATTTGGTCAACAAGGAATAAAAAAATTATAACTTGTTTATGGCATTCTTTGCAGACAGACAGTTTTCCTAACAGAAAAATGTCCATATAGGAAAGGACGTGGATAGACAATATTACCCCACATTTGATCTTTAAAAAAACAAAAACAAAGAGTACCAGCAATCTCAGTCCATAGCACAATTAAAAACATTTCTTAAAACAGTATCTTAAATGGTACCTCACACCAGTCAGGTTAAAAAATATATATAGATTGAATGGAGACAAATATTGGAGAAATTGTGGTGAAAGAAGATTTTATGCATATATATACAGAAGACATGTCCAGTCGTTAGAGAATACTGGGAAGCAACCCATAACCAGATATCAAAACTGTTAGATATTTATTACCAAATGACCCCATGGTAACCCTCCTGGGGCAATGATCACACAAAAGGAAATGACGAATTAATCTCTCATCTACTAGTAGCTGCTCCGCTACTGGTAACCCCTTATAGGAAAAATAAAATAGCTCAATCGCCTGCAAAAAGCCCAGCACACTTGTCCAATTTTTTGATCATCATCATTTGATAGACATACCTGGTCTATTAAATATGTGCATATAGAGATTTCACTCAATTTAATAAAATCTCTAGAAACAACATAGGTGTTTCAGTGATGCTCACTCTGCTATATAGTAACAACCTTAAAATACAAAGATCTGGTAACTAAATTCCTGTATAATATTTCTTTAAACAAAATCTCACTGTTATAAATATCATTACATTTCTGATATTTACATGGCAAGGTCTTGTAAACATGTTAAAACTTCTTTAAAAAAATCCATCTGTTTTATTGTTCCAACTCCATTCAGGAAGACAGTGGGATTCATTCCTTATCCAGAAACAAATACACTGAAGAGATCTGGGTCCTATTTTCAGATCTTTCACTGACTTTCTGAAATATTGGGGCCATCTCACAACCTCTATGCCTCAGTTTTCTCGTATGTACAGAGGGATAATCATGTTTACCTAAGCTTTGTAAAGGGCTTTTAGATGCTCAATGGAATGGCTTATGTTAGTGCTAAGTAATTAGTAAACGCATATAAAATATGCACATAAAATGGCTCATAAGAAGGCTGCCATGAACAGGGGCGGCTCTAGGTATTTTGGCGCCCCAAGCACGGCAGGCAGGCTGCCTTCGGCAGCACGCCTGTGGGAGGTCCACCAAAGCCGTGGGACCAGCAGACCCTCCGCAGGCATGCTGTCAAAGGCAACCTGCCTGCCGCCTTCGCGGTGATTGGCAGAGCGCCACCTGTGGCTTGCCGCCCCAGGCATGCGCTTGGCATGCTGGTGCCTAGAGCCGCCCCTGGCCATGAATTAAGAGTGGTGATGCCAAAGAGTCTCACGTTAAAAGGCAGGTGCCCAAGTTAGCTCAATGCACCAAGATCATAAGTTACAACTTGCTCAGCTCCTTGGAAATTGAATGTAAAGGGGAGACTGATCCCAGGGCCGGCTCCAGGTACCAGCTTATCAAGCAGGTGCTTGGGGCGGCAACTCCAGAGCGGGACTGCACTTTCAGGTATTCGGCAGCAATTCGGCAGAGGGTCCCTCACTCCTGCTCGGAGCGAAGGACCCCCCGCTGAATTGCCACAGGTCGTGATTGCGGGGTTTTTTTTGGCTGCTTGAGGCAGCAAAACCCCTGGAGCCGGCCCTGATTGATCCCATCCAACTTTACCTCCCACAGGTCAAAGGCATGAGTACCTGTTAGTGTACAGTCACTGTTCCACCAGTTCAGAAACAGGATAACAAGGATGACAACTAAAAGCCAATACGCACTATTATTGCATAGAATCATAGAATATTAGGGTTGGAAGAGACTTCAGGAGGTCATCTAGTCCAACCCCCTGCTCAAAGCAGGACCAACACCAACTAAATAATCCCAGCCAAGGCTTTGTCAAGCTGGGCTTTAAAAGTCTCTAATGAAGGAGATTCCCCCACCTCCCTAGGTAACCCATTCCAGTGCTTTTCCACCCTCCTAGTGAAATAATGTTTCCTAATATCCAACGTAAACCTCCCCCGCTGCAACTTGAGACCACTGCTCCTTGTTCTGTCATCTGCCACCACTGAGAACAGCCTAGCTCCATTCTCTTTGGAACCCCCCTTCAGGTAGTTGAAGGCTGCTATCAACCTTGGGAGGGGGAGAAGGGGTAAGCAGTTTCCTCGATTTTAAGAAGGGAATGCTAACCCATGCTTTGAAAAAATTCAAACTCTAAATTCCACCTTTTTTGTTAATTTCAGATGTTTCAGAATTGGAGAAGACAAAGGAATAATCTTTGAAATTTAAATACAACTTGGGAGATCTGGATTCAATTCCCAACTTCGCCACAGACTTCCAGTGGAACTTTGGCTAAAGTCACTTTGTACCTCAGTTCTGCGAAATGAGAGAAAAAATAGCTCCCTTCTGACACCTTTTATCTGTCTTGAATAAACAGCTTACTAGGTGTATGTACAGTGTCTCGTCCAATGAGCCCTGATCTTGGTTGGGACTTCTAAGCGCTAATGTAATACAAGTAACAACTATATTAGTCGCTTAAAAGCATAAATACTGCTTACAAAAAATGCATCAAAAAGTCAAAATTAACTGGAAGAAGGTGTGCAGCGTCAGTCACTACAGTCACTGATAACTTGACATGATCAGGTATTCCACTAACAGGAATAATGCTCTATATTCAGAATTAGCATAAAGCCCAAAGGTACCAGAAGATGACTGTCAAGGAGCCGGGTGGGCTACTGGTTACATTGGGAGTCAGATGTCCTGCATTCTGTCTGTGGTTCTGTCAATGACTCTGATCTTGCACACAACAAAACTTCTCCATGCCTCCGTTTATTCACCTGTACGATGGAGATGATGATGCTTTTCATGTTTCTAAAGTGATTTGAGATCCATGGTTGAGAAGCTCTGTATAAAGTGTTATTACCACATGATGCCACACTTTCACTGGGACATAGAAATTACGTTTGACAAGTACAATGCAGGAATGGAGTGAAGAAAAGACGGTTACTCACCTTTGTAACTGTTGTTCTTCGAGATGTGTTGCTCACATCCATTCCAGTTAGGTGTGCGCGCCGCGCGTGCACGTTCGTCGGAAACTTTTTACCCTAGCAACTCCAGTGGGCCGGCAGGTCGCCCCCTGGAGTGGCGCCGCCATGGCGCTCGATATATACCCCTGCCGGCCCACCCGCTCCTTAGTTCCTTCTTGCCGGCTACTCCGACAGTGGGGAAGGAGGGCGGGTGTGGAATGGATGTGAGCAACACATCTCGAAGAACAACAGTTACAAAGGTGAGTAACCGTCTTTTCTTCTTCGAGTGATTGCTCACATCCATTCCAGTTAGGTGAATCCCAAGCCATACCTAGGCGGTGGGGTCGGAGTGAGAAGTCGCGGCATGGAGCACTGCAGATCCGAAGGCCGCGTCCTCTCTTGACTGCTGGACCAGGGCGTAGTGGGAAGCAAAGGTGTGGACCGATGACCAGGTCGCTGCCCGACAGATTTCCTGGATGGGCACACGGGCGAGGAAAGCCAGCGACGACGCCTGCGCCCTGGTAGAATGCGCAGTCACACGGCCTGTAGGGACGTAAGCCAAGTCATAGCAGGTCCTGATACAGGACGTTACCCATGAGGATAACCTCTGGGAGGAGATAGGAAGCCCCTTCATGCGGTCCGCTACTCTCACGAAAAGCTGGGGGGATTTGCGGAACGGTTTGGTCCTCTCCACATAGAACGTGAGAGCCCTACGGACATCAAGCGAGTGGAGCTGCTGCTCCCTGCCTGAAGAGTGGGGTTTCGGGAAAAAAACCGGGAGAAATATCTCTTGGTTGATGTGAAAGGTCGAGACTACCTTGGGGAGAAAGGCAGGGTGTGGCCTCAGCTGCACCTTATCTTTGTGGAAGACTGTATACGGGGGGTCTACCACAAGAGCCCGGAGTTCCGACACCCGCCTAGCTGAGGTGATAGCTACAAGAAAGGCAGTCTTCCAAGAGAGATAGAGTAGGGAGCAAGTAGCTAACGGCTCAAAGGGGGGCCCCATGAGCCGAGACAAAACTAGGTTAAGATCCCAGGTTGGAGCAGGGAGTCGGACGTTAGGGTATAAACGTTCCAGCCCCTTCAGGAATCTAGACACCGTCGGGTGAGAAAAAACAGAGCGGCCATCCCCACCGGGGTGAAAGGTGGAGATAGCTGCCAGGTGGACCCGCAACGACGATATCGCCAGACCCTGTTGTTTGAGGGACCAAACATAGTCTAAGATATTGGCCACCGAAACTTCCATAGGGCGGAGACATTTCTCCATGCACCAACAGGAGAAACGCTTCCACTTGGTCGAGTATGTCGCTCTAGTGGAAGGCTTCCTGCTGCCCAAAAGTACCTCCTGTACCGGGGTGGAGCAGCGCAGTTCAGAACCGGTCAGCCACGCAGGAACCAAGCCGCTAGGTGCAGCGACTGCAGGTCCGGGTGACAGAGAGTCCCGTGTTCCTGGATAATCAGGTCCGGGTGAAGGGGCAGGGGAACTGGGTCGGCTATGGCCAGGTCCAGCAGCATGGGGTACCAATGTTGCCTGGGCCACGCCGGGGCTACCATGATCACGCGAGCCCTGTCCCTGCGCACCTTCAGAAGGACCCTGTGGACCAGTGGGAACGGGGGAAACGCGTAGTACAAGTGGGTCGTCCACGGAATAAGGAAGGCATCCGCTATAGACCCGGGCTCCCTGCCCTGAAAGGAGCAGAACGCCTGGCACTTCTTGTTCCCCCCGGACGCGAAGAGGTCCACACGGGGATAACCCCACCTCTGGAAGATTGAGAGGGCGACATCCGGGCGAAGGGACCACTCGTGTGATAGGAAGGATCTGCTCAGGCGATCCGCCAGCGTGTTCCGTACTCCGGGGAGGAAGGAAGCCGTGAGGTGAATGGAGTGGGCTACACAAAAGTCCCAGAGTCGTATCGCCTCGTGACATAGGGGAGAGGATCTGGTGCCGCCCTGCTTGTTGATATAGTACATGGTCGTCGTGTTGTCGGTAAACACCGCGACACAACGACCTTGAAGCTGGTGACAGAACGTTTGACAAGCAAGGCGGACCGCTCTCAACTCCCGCATGTTGATGTGCAGCTTCACCTCCTGCGGGGACCACAGGCCCCGTGTTCTCAGGGTTCCCAGGTGGGCCCCCCAGCCGAGATCTGAGGCATCCGTTGTCAGGGACACCGAGGGCTGAGGTGGGTGGAAAGGGAGCCCCGCACACACTACGGACTGGTCTAGCCACCAGCCGAGAGAATCTAACACCCCCTGGGGGATTGTGATCAGCATGTCTAGCGGCTGCCTTGCCGGCCGGTAATGTTCAATGAGCCACAACTGGAGGGGCCTCATGCGGAGCCGAGCGTAACCGGTCACAAATGTGCATGCTGCCATGTGGCCTAACAGGGTTAGACATGTCCGTACTGATGTCAAGGGGGCTGCCCGCAATCGCTGAACGATCGCCGACAATGCCTGGAACCTCGGTAACGGCAGAAGAGCCCTGGCCACGGTGGAGTCCAGGACGGCCCCGATGAACTCCACCCTCTGCGTGGGGATCAGGGTGGACTTGTCCATGTTGATCATGAGGCCCAAGGTAGCAAACAGGCCGGTGATCACGCGGACGTGGCTGCAAACCTGTAGTTCCGACGTGCCCCGAATTAACCAATCGTCTAGGTAAGGGAACACGTGGATACGACTGCGCCGAAGATGTGCCACAACGACTGCCATGCATTTTGTAAATACCCTCGGGGCCGTAGAAAGGCCAAATGGGAGGACTGCAAATTGGTAGTGAAGGGGGCCCACCACGAATCGAAGGAAACGTCTGTGGTGTGGCCAAATGGCAATGTGAAAATAAGCGTCCTGCATGTCGAGGGCGGCGTACCAGTCTCCCGGATCCAGGGATGGGATAATGGTCCCCAGGGATACCATGCGGAACTTCAACTTCACCAGGTACTTGTTGAGCTCTCGCAGGTCGAGGATAGGCCTGAGGCCTCCCTTGGCCTTGGGGATCAGAAAATAGCGGGAATAAAACCCCTTGCCTTTCTCGTTTTCCGGAACCGCCTCTATAGCTCCTTCGTTGAGGAGCGTCTGTACCTCCTGTCGAAGGAATTGCTCGTGAGAGGGGTCCCTGAAGAGGGACGAGGAAGGGGGGCGGGAAGGAGGAAATGATATAAACTGCAAGCGGTATCCCATCTGCACCGTACGCAAGACCCAGCGGTCCGATGTTATTCGGGTCCACGCCGGAAGGAAAAACGAAAGGCGGTTGGAAAACGGGGGGGGAAGGATCCGTGGGGGAAACTGTTACTGCGCCCTCGGGCGCACCTTCAAAACGAAGGCTTGGGTCCAGGCGGGGGCTTAGAGGAGCTTTGATTCTGCCCCCCTTGGTTCCCCGAATGCCTACGCCTTCCATTCCTGCCACGGCGCCTATTGAGGTCCTGCCGTTGGCGGAACTGGGGGTATGGCCTGCGCTGCTGCTGCTGCTGTGGCCGGAAGGGTCTGCGCTGCGTTCCCGGCGTGTGCATCCCTAGGGAGCGCATAATGACCCGATTGTCTTTGAGACTCTTAAGTCTGGGGTCTGTCTTTTCCGAAAACAGGCCCTGGCCTTCGAACGGGAGGTCCTGGATGGTATGTTGGAGCTCCGGTGGAAGGCCAGAGACCTGCAGCCAGGAGATACGGCGCATCGTTACCCCCGAGGCGAGGGTGCGGGCAGCCGAGTCTGCAGCGTCTAAAGAAGCTTGCAACGAGGTTCGTGCAACCTTCTTGCCCTCGTCCAGAATGGCCGCAAATTCTTGGCGGGCGTCTTGTGGCAGCAGCTCTTTGAATTTGTCCGCTGCCACCCACGAGTTAAACGCGTATCTGCTGAGCAGGGCTTGTTGGTTCGAAACCCTGA
The DNA here is from genome assembly GCF_025201925.1 of Gopherus flavomarginatus. Taxonomy (NCBI): domain Eukaryota; kingdom Metazoa; phylum Chordata; order Testudines; family Testudinidae; genus Gopherus; species Gopherus flavomarginatus. The sequence continues at coordinate 25,170,814 of NC_066633.1, forward strand.
GCTGCAGGGACCCAGCCGAGTAGACTTTGTGTCCAAGGAGGTCCATACGTCTGGCCTCCCTGGATTTGGGGGCTGGAGCTTCCTGCCCATGACACTCCCTGTCGTTCACCGACTGCACCACTAGGGAACACGGTGTCGGGTGGACGTGGAGGTACTCGTAGCCTTTGGAGGGGGCCATGTACTTCCTTTCGACGCCCCTCGCCGTAGGGGGGATGGAGGCCGGTGACTGCCAGATTGTATTGGCGTTGGCCTGGATCGTCCTAATGAAGGGTAGGGCGACCCTGGTGGGAGCATCAGACGAGAGGATGGTGACAATCGGGTCCTCGATCTCAGAGACCTCCTCGGCTTGTAGGCTCAGATTCTGAGCTACTCGCCTAAGGAGGTCTTGGTGCGCCCTGAGATCCAGCGGGGGAGGGCTACTGGAGGAGGTGCCAGCCACCGCTTCATCAGGGGAGGAGGATGAGGAGACCCCCGGCAAGAAAGTGTCCAATGGGGGGTCTCCCTCGGCCCTCGCCTCTGTCTCAGGAGCCAGAGCGGAGTCTTGCTGCTTAGATCCTTCCTCTCCATCCGGGGAGGGAGGGGGGCGAGACAACGAAGCTTCCGGCACCCTGTGCTCCGCCGTCACAGGCCTAGCAGGAAGCTGTTGGGGGCCCTGGGCTTGATGGTATGCCCAGGGGGTCCAAAACCCCCACTGCTGCGGACCTTGGTCCTGTTGTGGAGGGTCTTGGAATAGTGCCGCCTGCCTGTCGGTGCCCAGCGCATACACGCTGTCTGTCTGTGAAGACACCGACGGCTGCCTAGAAGGCCATGGCGGGGCCGACCCCGGCTGGTAAGGGTCTGCGCGGGTCGGCACCGAAGATCTTCTCGGTGCCGGGGATCAATACCGGGAGTCATAGCGGTGCCGGGATCGGGACCGGGTTCTGTCTCGGTGCCGGGATCTGGACCGGTACCGGCCGCTGCTTCGGTGCCGGGATCGGGACCAGGACCTTCCACCGACGCGGTGCCGGGAGGTCGACCGGGACCTGCCACCAGCTCGGTGCCGGGAGGTCGACCGGCGCGGCGAGTGACGGCGGGACTGGCTCCTGGAGTCACGGTGCTGGTATCGGCGGCTGGAGTCAGACCGCGACCGTCTGGAGGTCGATCGGTGCCGCGAGTGCGACCGGTACCGCCGAGGGGAGCGGTGCCGGGACTGCGAGCGGCGGTGGGATCTTGATTGACCGTGGCGTCGGGACCTGGATCGCGAGCGCGAGTCCCGAGACGGTGCCGACATCATGGGCTTGCCTCTAGATGCGACCCGCACCGGAGGTACCGGGGGTGGCAGCTGAGTAGACTCCGTTAGGGCGATAAGGTCCCGTGCCGAGGCGAAGGTCTCCGGCGTGGATGGGACCAATAGCTCAACCCCAGATCTTATGGGGGAGCTTGGCGGCACCGGACTCGACGGACCCACCGGGCCCGGAGTCGACGGTGCCGGTGGCGCCGCGGCCGATGTCGATGCCGGGCGCTCCAATCGGGTCTGCCTGGCTGGAGTAGCAGACGCTGACGGTCTCGGCTCTGCACCCGGTGCTGGAGAAGGTCGGTGTCGGGGAGTCTTCCCGGTGCCGGTGCGATCCGGTGCCGGCGCCGAGATCACGGCCTGCGAAGCCGCCGGGTCAAGTGCCGCCTCCATGAGGAGAGTCCTGAGTCTTTGGTCTCTCTCCTTTTTTGTCCTGGGCTTAAAAGCCTTGCAGATGCGGCACTTGTCCGATCTGTGCGATTCCCCCAGGCACTTCAGGCACGCGTCGTGGGGGTCGCTGGTAGGCATAGGCTTCTTACAGGCCGCACACTGCTTAAAGCCCGGCGAACCAGGCATGAGCCCGGTGCCGGGTGCCGGGAAGGGCTACAGCCCCCGGCGAACAACTATCTACAATACTATTTACACCTAATTACTTAACTAACTACACTTAACGATCTAACTAACAACTGTAACACTAACGATAGTTAACAAGGAGAGCTAGGGACGTGGAGGACAGCTATACCGCGCTCCACAGTTCCAACGACCGACACGGCGGTAAGAAGGAACTGAGGAGCGGGTGCGCCGGCAGGGGTATATATCGAGCACCATGGCGGCGCCACTCCAGGGGGCGACCTGCCGGCCCACTGGAGTTGCTAGGGTAAAAAGTTTCCGACGAACGTGCACACGCGGCGCGCACACCTAACTGGAATGGATGTCAGCAATCACTCGAAGAAGAACTTTGATTGTAAAACACAGCTACCTAAAACCTAACTCTGAGGCTAATGGATAATAATGTCTCTCCAGCACTGCAGTCAAGACCGTGTTCTTTTCTAATATAAAGCTGAATTTTGTTTCAAAGAAACCCTGATTAGATTTATAAAACTATTAATATGATCAAGAGCTTTATCATCATTCAGTGGTGTAGCCAAATAAAGCCATGGGATGGACAGTCAACCACTTCCTCTTAGGACTGGTCTACACTACGCATTTAAACCGCGTGCTGTACCCGTCCACACTATGAGGTCCTTTATATCGATATAAAGGGCTCTTTAAATTGGTTTCTGTACTCCTCCCCAACAAGAGTAGTGCTAAAATCGATATTATCATATCGGATTAGGGTTAGTGTGGCTGCAAATCGACGGTATTGGCCTCTGGGCGGTATCCCACTGTGCACCACTGTGACCACTCCGGACAGCAATCTCAACTCAGATGCAGTGGCCAGGTAAACAGGAAAAGCCCCGCGACATTTTGATTTTCATTTCCTGTTTGTCCAGTGTGGAGCTCTGATCAGCACGGGTGGCGATGCAGTCCCAAATCCAAAAAGAGCTCCAGCATGGACCATACGGGAGATACTGGATCTGATCGCTGTATGGGGAAACAAATCTGTTCTATAAGAGCTCCATTACAGAAGACGAAATGCTAAAGCGTTTGAAAAAAAATCTACAAGCTACACAGTGCTGCGTGACAAGCATAATGGGAAGCCAGAGACTCAAACGGACGCTCATGGAGGGAGGGACGGGGTACTGAGGACTCCAGCTATCCCACAGTCCCCAGCAGTCTCCGAAAAGTATTTGCATTCTTGGCTGAGCTCCCAATGCCTGTAGGGTCAAACACATTGTCCGGCGTGGTTCAGGGAATAGCTCGTCAATTTACTCCCTCCCCCCCCCACACCAAGTGAAAGAAAAGGGAAAGAAATCGTTTCTTGACTTTTTGCAATGTCACCCTATGTCTACTGAATGCTGCTGGTAGACGCGATGCTGCAGCAGTGAAGAGCAGTATCCGCTCCTCTCCCCTCCCCGGTGGCAGATGGTACAACATGCTTGATAACTGCTGAATACCCCTGGCTGGCCTCAGGGGCGCCTGGGTAAAAACAGGAATGATTCCTGGTCATTCCCAGTAGATGGGACAGAACGGCTGGTAACCATCTTCATCATAGCAACGGGGGGCTGAGCTCCATCAGCCACCTCTCTTTCCTGTGTAAAGAAAAGATTCTGTACTGCCTGGACTATCATAGCAGCGGGATGCTGGGCTCCTCTCCCCCGCACCACTTAATGTCCTGCCTGGACTGTCATAGCACGGGGAGGCTGCCTCTCCCTCATTTTATCTCAATAACAAGTCACTGTTTCTTACTCCTGCATTCTTTATAACTTCATGACACAAATGGGGGGGGGGACACTGCCACGATAGCCCAGGAAGGTTGGGGGAGGAGGGAAGCAACGGGTGGGGTAGTTTCAGGGGCACCCCCCGTGAATGGCATGTAGCTCATCATTTCTGCGGGATCTGACGCGGAGCAGCTGTGCTCTCTGATCACTGCTTCTCTAGTACATTTGCCCCATATTCTAGGCAGGATTGACTATTTTTAGAAACCATAAAGGAGGGATTGACTCGGGGAGTCATTCCCAGTTTTGCTTTTGCGCCCCCGGCCAATCTCAGCCAGGGGCACCCATGATAGCAGCAGACAGCACAGAAGGACAGACAACTGTCATTTCATTGCCAAATTACACTGGCAGCAGACGGTACAGAACGACTGGTAACCATCTCTGCTATCATGCAAAAGTAAATGAATGCTGCTGTGTAGCGCTGGAGTATCGCCTCTGTCCGCAGCATCCAGTACACATACGGTGACTGTAAAAAAAAAAAAAAAAAAAAAAAAAAAGCTGAACGGGCTCCATGGTTGCCATGCTATGGCGTCTGCCAGGATAATCCAGGGAAAAAGGGCGCGAAATGATTGTCTGCCGTTGCTTTCTCGGAGGAAGGAATGACTGACGACATTTACCCAGAATCACCCGCGACAATGATTTTTGCCCCATCAGTCACTGGGCTCTCAACCCAGAATTCTAAGAGGCAGGGGAGACTGCGGGAACTATGGGATAGTACGGAATAGCTACCCACAGTGCGACGCTCCGGAAATCAATGCTAGCCTGGGACCATGGACGCACACCGCTGAATTAATGTGCTTAGTGTGGCCGCGTGCACTTGACTTTATACAATCTGTTGTATAAAACCAGTTTATGTAAAATCGGAATTATCCTGTAGTGTAGACGTACCCTTAGTCTTAATCTGCAACTCTTGTTGGGTAGCAACTATATAAAAAACACACAGAAAAACACACTTGCAATAATATCACAAACCTTATGTAGAAAGACCATTAATTCAGAAAAAAATATACTGAATATTGGAGAAATCAAAAACAAGAAAATCTCCTCAATTAGCATACCCCCTGAAATAAATACACTCCTTTTACTGGCCACCTTCTGTCTTTCACTAGCTTCAACATTAATTAAGCCTCACAGCACCTGCAAAGTAAGTAGTATAGCTAAGATTTTTCAAAGGAGACCAAGGGGGTTAGGTGTCCAATTCCCACAGAATTTCAAAGGGAGTTGGGTTCTAGTGCAGAACCCAACTTGCAGTGCACTTTTAAGCACAGCACCTCTGCTTCTTTGGCAATAACATGTCATCAGACTCCAAACTGAGGTTTATTGGTGAAGAGATTGTGACAGAGCATTCCAGAGCCTGCGCACGTGCGCACACACACACACACGAAGACTCTGGCGACAACTTGATTACACTGTTCATCAAGAGAACCACAGGTTTCAGAGTAAGCACCCTGCACTTAGCATGTCAATTTGGTGAAACAACAGAGTATTTAGGGGAAACTATATAATCAGCTTGTGTCATTCCTATGCTTAATCTCCCCATTTACACAAAAAGTGTTCAGTAGTGCCAGTACCAGGCAATAGCTCCTGGCCCCAAGGTATTAGTGAGGGGGACTTAACCCACGGCCCAGCACCTTAGGCCACATATTTCCAAACTCTAGACTGTTGTCATGATTACATTGTTTGCCTGAGGGCAACCTTTTAGTGTCACTTCTCCACAGCGAACCTTGGCAGTGTTCACCCAATGTGAAGTGACACCAGGAGGAAAGAATAATTGGAGAGATTCCAAGATAAGTTGCAAGAGAGGAAAAATCTTACATAACTGTTCTTCAAGATGTGTTGCACATATCCATTCCATTCTTGGAGTGACCACACCCCATGCACAGTCGCAAAATTTTTCCCTCAGTTGTACCCACTGGGGCAGCTGGAGCACACTCAAGAGTGCTGGTTTAAAGGGCCCAGGCACCCCAAAACCCACTCAGTTTCTTCTTCCTGGACAACTCCAAAAAGAAAATCAGGTACAGTACTAACCTTCGTAATGCTTGTTATTTAATGTGTCTCACATGTGCATTCCATGATCCACCCTCTTACTCCTCTGCATTAGAGCTATCTGTTTTACCTGTGAGAACTAACAAGATTTCTCTCTTGACCTGAGATAAGAAAGCCTGAAAGGGTCAGTGGACAGCCCTTATCTCCCTGAAACTGATATGTAGAGACTGGTCCCACGAGGTCCATAAACGCTGAGTTTCGAGGGGACCCCAATGTGCCCCCCAACCCCAGGGCACACATGTCCATCACCAATGTCAGTGAAGATTGAGGGCGGACAAAGGCAACGCCTGCACGAACACCGACCGGGTCTGTGTGCCAATCTAGAGAAGTCAATACTCAAGAGGGAACATTCAGCACAGTTTAGATGGCAACAACTTGGCAAATAAATGGAGGCCAAACAATTGAGTCCTGAGACGAGTTTTGAGCTGTTATGACTGGATGAGCCTCGAGATCTGCAACAAGGGATCACATTGTTTGGAACCTGGAGTCCGGAAGGAAAGCTCCGGCTTGAGCAGAATCCAGTACTGCTCCTTTAAACTCTGCCCTCTGAACTGGACAAAGTTGAGAGTTAGAATCAGAGCTGCGAAGGCTGACTGGATGAGAGATACCCTTGCCAGTACCTAAGCCCTGGAATGACCTCTGACTAGGTAGTCACACAGGAAAGGGTAGGCTTCCACTCCGTGTCTCCTCGGGAAAGCAGCTACCACTTTCAGACATTTTGTGGAAACTTGGGGAGATGAGGACAGGCCAAAAGGCAGCACAGTGAGCTGCTGATGAAAACGTTTCATTACCAACCTGAGATACTTTCTATGACCTTAATAAATCACCACATGAAAGCAGACATCTTTTAAGTCGAGGGCAGCATACCAGAAAGCCTCCAGGGAGGGAATAATGGAAGCCAAGGTCACTATACAAAACTCTCTTTTTGACGTATCTGTTGAGCTGGCACAAGTCTACAACTGGGAAATGACCCTTCGCTTCTGAGATTACAAAATAACAGGAGAGAACCCCTTTCCTCTGTGACACTGAACCCCGTCCCTCTCCCACCCAAAGGAGAGACTGAACCTCCTGGAGAAAGAGCTCCTCATGAGAGTGGTCCCTGAAGAGGGATTGGAGGGAAGGGAGAGAAGAGCAGAAACAAATTGGAGGATATATCTCATTTCCACAGTGCTTAATACTCATTGGTCTGAAGTAATCCGGGACCAGGCACGGAGGAAGTGGGAAAGACAGTTTGCAAACACGGGGGAGACAGAATCTGGCATCCTGGAAACTGGTATGGCATCCTCAACTGACCCCAAAACGTCTATTTAGCCTCCCTCGGTATCTAGATGGAGCAAGTATTGACGTAAAATCAGAAGGAGGAGGTGGCCTGTGTCTATTCTTCTATTCTAACTTCTATTCTTTTTTCTTTGCAAGTGCTGATGAGGAGCAGGGGTAGAGCATTAGTGGTCTGCTGCAGGCAAAAATGTTTCCTGGACAGAGCCAGAGTATACAATGCCAAAGACTTTAGTCATCACAGAATCCTTCAACCCATAGACCTTAGAATCTGTTTGCTCTGAAAAAAAGTGAAAATCCTTCAAAGGGCAGGTCTTGAATTGTTTGTTGGACCTTGTGTGGAAGCCCCAATGACCACAGCCAGGAGCATCTGTAATGGAAACTGCAGAAGCCAGGGTCCTAGCAACCGAGTCTACCACACATGTAGTTCAACCTGCAGTGAAGTTCTCACTATGAATTTGCTCTCGTCAACTAAAGAAAATTCCTGTCCAGTGTCCTCCAGCAACATGTCCTTAAACTTTAACATGGAGTCCCAAATATTACAATAACAATGTCCCAAAAGGTTTGTTGGTTGGCAATTTTGAGTTGCAACATTGCAACAGAATAAACTTTTCCACTAAATAAATCTATTGTTTTTTAGCATCCTTTGAGTTGGAAATTGCCACCTGTTGGCCCTGTCATTCCCTTTCACTGGCCACTGACACCACCAGAGAACCCTGGGGGCTGGCGGGGGAGAACATAATATCTACATTTGGTTCTTTTTTGATGCAGGAGGAAGGGACAAAGGAGTCTACCAGAGTGGCTTCATGAGCTCCAAAATTGCTTCATTAACAGGTAAAGACACTTGCAGTGGCTTGGTTGTAGCCAAATTGTCACTATGGCAATGGGAGGACTCCTTAACTTTCTCTACCTGGATTCCCAAACCTGAGGCAATCCTCTTCAACAACTCTTGGTGAGCTCTGTAATCACTGGGAGGGAGTGAAATGCCCCTTGAGGAAACTGCCTCAGTAGGAGAGGAGGAGGATGAAGCCAGCACAGGCTCAGGATGCCCCTCCTCCGCTAGCTGTCCAGTAGGCTCTTCCTGAACTATCTCTTCCTGCTCAGCATCAGGACCTGTACCAGGCTCAGAAACACGCACTGCCCAGCGAGTAGACTCCCCATGCCTCTCCAAGGACACAGAGCAGGACCTGAAAACTGGGGAAATCTCCACAAGTTCCAAAAGGGCCACTGGGCCAGTGGTGAGCCCCAGTGACTCCCAGGCCTCAAGCTCTATCTCATTCCAGCCGTAGGATCTCGAGGCATCCCAGGGTAGTAATGCCTAGGTAGGGGTAACATGACAGGTGCCGAGGCTGGGAAACATAGGAGGCCACCTCTGACGCAGAGGAGTCCGAATCACACACTGCTGACCAAGCAGGGGCTGCTCCCAATGGTACCAGAGACTAGTGCCTAGTTGGCAAAGAGTGTAGAACCGCCAGTATTGCAGACTTCCCCTTCAATGCACTGATCGGTGTGAAATCTAAGGCACAGAAGACTGTCACTGCTCTGAGTTCTGCATGGACAATACTGGCAAACTGCTGTCTGCACAGACTCCTGCACTACCAGGGACATCAGTACCAATAGGCTCAGCATCGCTCTTCCTGACACAAATGCCTCCGACATGGTCAGTACCAAGATGCTCTTGAGTCGCTGCAGTATTGCAGACATAGAAGGCACCATTCCGGGGACCAGATTCAATGGTACCTGCCATGGTACCAGAGTCATTGGTGCCCATTTCAGTGCTACCAGAGATGAGAAGTGCTTTGGTTTCGGCTGCACTCTACTCTTCTCCCCATGCTTAGAAGATTCTGGAGCCAGCAACTTTCCTGTCTAGAGGTCTTATGTCTCTTCTTAGACATTGGGGAAAGCAATTGGTGCTGGGACTCACGCAGCACACGAGGTACACTCCTAACTGATGCCAAAGTATTCTGTGCCAAGTCAGGAAGGCTAGAGTCTGATGGAGCTCTCATGGCTGCCTCTGTGAGTAAAACCTTTAGCCTGGCTTCTCTGGCTTTTTTTGTCCTTGGCTTAAAATATTTGCAAATTTCACAACAAACCTGAAGCTTCCCCCAAATGCTTCAAGCAGCTTGATTGTGGATTGCTCATGGGCACTGGCCTAGCACAAGAGACGCAGAGCTTGAAGCCCAGTGACTATGCAACAGAAACCCCAGAAGTGGGGACCAAAAAGGAAACTAATCCTATCTACTCTAAGTACTAATCAATTAGAAAATTATTTAGAAGAAATTTCCATGAGCACACTGACAGCATGTGCTAACGCAAGCCACACAATTCCTTCTTACCACCCGTGACAATCATTAGAGCTGAAGAAGCTCTGGGGAGGCTGTGCCATTTTATTAGCTTGCAATGGCACACTATGGTAGAGGGCACTTGAGCGGCCCCAATGGGTACCTCTGAGAGATGGTCACACATCAAGAGTGAAATGCACATGTGGGATCACTTGAAGAAGAACTTAAGGCAATGGTTGTAGATGGAGCATTCAGCAAGTTTGGTGGCAATGGGTAATAGCTAGCGTGACAGGTGGGATTGAGGACTGATGTTTTAGGGACCGTGGAAGCAAGTGTATTTGTATATTGGAGGAAAAGAAGGAAGAGGACAAGGACAGATAAAAGGAGGAGGATAAGGAAGAGGGTGTGAGTGGGGAACAGGGATGCCAGGAAAGGACTGGGATCACAGGGCACCTGGAGTGGTTTCAAAGAGAAAAACAAGTGTGAAATCTGCCAGTGAAAGGGAGAGGGAAGAAGGAGTGTTGTGAAATTGTGGTGGTCCTTATCCATCTGCCCCTGGAGCGTGGGGGAGGGAAATCAGCAAAATCTTGCATGGAGGGCACAGGAAGGAGTTAGAGATTGCACATGTGAAGGGATTGCGAGCTGGGGGTTCAATGACAGTGGAGAGGCAGAGCTGTTCAGCCAGTGATACAGTAGAACTAAAGAAGGAAAAAAAATTTTGCAGCAGAGGATGTCCATGTTGTCTTGAGACTCTCTCCAGTGACAGACACTGACATGAGAGCAGGTATGGAGAAAGCTGACGCTGGGAATGAGCCAGCTTTAGGGTTTTGGAAGAGACTTTTGGTGGGAAGGAGAGGTTAAGGAATCAAGTGTAGCAAGAGCAGAGTGCAGTGAACTAACAATGGAGTCTACAGAGGAGGCAGAGAGGGAACAATAAAGGAGTTGAGAGTGGTGAAGAATAAGAGCTTAGATCACTAGCAGAGGGGAAATAGGCAATAAGGAAGAAGTGATGGGGTAGCGTTTGGAGAGAGTCACCACTCCCGAGAGATCAGAAAAGGAACACTTGAGCAAAGACTAGCAGAGACAAGGTCATGCAAGTGGCCACTTTGGCAGCAGGAGAGATGATCCAAGGTTGAAAGTTAAAAGAGAAAATGAAGGCAAAGAGGCAGGAACAGTTAATGGGTCAGAGGGGGCATCAGTGTGAAATTTGAAGTCATCAAGTATGATGAGGGAGGACTGTGGGGAGAGGAATAAAGTCAGGTTTCAAAATCAGGGAGGGTAGGGGAGATGTAGATGACAGCTATCTGGAAAGGGACAGCAGAAGAGTATATAATTGAATGTGATTTGAACAAAGAGATATAGTATAAAGAATGGGGGAGAAAATATTGAGGGTGCCCTATCACTGAGGACATTGTGTTCAGTTCTCGTTACCCTACCTCCAAAAAAAGATACCATAGAAATAGGAGCCTGGAGACAAAATTGATTAGAAGCCTGGAGAAACTAAAGATAGGGAGTGTTTAGAGAGGAGATAAAAAGACACAGCGGCATCCAGTACACATACAGTGACTGTAAAAAAGGCTGAACGGGCTATGGTATCTGCCAGGACAATCCAGGGAAAAAGGACGCGAAATGATTGTCTGCCGTTGCTTTCCCGGAGGAAGGAATGACTGATGACATTTACCCAGAATCACCTGCGACAATGATTTTTGCCCCATCAGCCACTAGGCTCTCAACCCAGAATTCTAAGGGGCGGGGGAGACTGGGGGAACTATGGGATAGTACGGAATAGCTACCCACAGTGCAATGCTCTGGAAATCGACGCTAGCCTCGGACCATGGACGCACACCGCCGAATTAATGTGCTTAGTGTGGCCGCGTGCACTCGACTTTATACAATCTGTTTTATAAAACCGGTTTATGTAAAATCGGAATTATCCCGTAGTGTAGACGTACCCTTAATCACCCCACCACCAAGTCCTCTCCACTAACGCTGTTCTCAATCACTGTGGACAAAACCACCAGCCTGTCTGTCACTTAGGCCCATAGCTTGCGCCTGACTCAAACCTTTCTTTAGATCCTCACATCCAGGCTATATCTAAATTTGCTGATTCTTTATGCAAAAAAATTCTGAGATACGGCCTTTCTGATCCATCCGCATGGCTAAAAATCTCATAGTCTTGCATCTTGATAACTGCAACATCTTTTCCTCTGGCCTTGACAAATGCAATCTTGCCTCGCTCATACCCATTCAGAATGCTGCTGCAAAAATAATATTCCTAGCCCATTGCTTTAACCATGTTAAAGAGAAGAATGAGGGGGGATTTGATAGCTGCTTTCAACTACCTGAAAGGAGGTTACAAAGAGAATGGATCTAGACTGTTCTCAGTGGTAGCAGATGACAGAACAAGGAGTAATGGTCTCAAGTTGCAGTGGGGCAGGTTTAGGTTGGATATTAAGAAAAACTTTTTCACTAGGAGGGTGGTGAAGCACTGGAATGGGTTACCTAGAAAGGTGGTGGAATCTCCTTCCTTAGACGTTTTTAAGGTCAGGCTTGACAAAGCCCAGGCTGGGATGATTTAGTTGGGAATTGGTCCTGCTTTGAGCAGGGGGTTGGACTAGATGATCTCCTGAGGTTCCTTCCAACTCTGATATTTATGATTCTATGTTACCCTTTTCTTTGCATTCCCTTTTCCTCTATCACAGCAAACATAAGCTACTGGCCTTCACTTCTAAGGCCCTTCCCAGTCTATTTCCACTCTATCTATCAGCTCTCATTCTGTTGGATTCCCACTTCCAGTTGGCCCCTGATACCAGCCTCCATCACCCACTTGTTAAATTTTCAAATGAGCCCCTTCATATTTTCTCCCACGCTGCCTCTCACTCTCAGGAGAGGCTCCCCATAAACACCAGCAAAACTAATTCATTATCCCCTTCAAAACCCTCCTCAAAACTGTCCTTTACTATGACGCCTACAAAACATTTGACAACGGTTAGGTTCCTGGTGTGCTGAGACAACAGCCTGTCCTGCTGACCAAGTCTCACTGTTTCTTTGTGCTCCCCGCTGGTCTGTCTGTACACATCTGCTGTCTCTTGACTTATGCTTAGATTGTAAGTTCTTTGGGGCAGGAGCTATCTATGGGTTTGTGTTTGTACGGCACCTACCATAGTGGAGTCCTGGTCACCACAACAATACAAATAATAATAAAATAAATAAAAGGTAACTACTTTTAAACGAATGAAAGTTTTTTTTAGTATAAACTATGAGTGTGAACTCTGTCACAAAACCTTGATAAGATCATAGCAGGATTGATGTTTATATGGAATAATGAGAACATTTACAGGATGTTTATACAGGATAAAACACTAAGGTACATTCACCTTCATGCTTCACAGCTCATGACAGCCACCAATTAACAGGGGTCAGGAAGAAACCTGCCCTATGGGCAGGTGTAGCAGGGTTCTTCTTTTGACCTACCCTATTAGTAAATGCTGTAATCCTGCAGGGAGATACTGACTTGTACCCTATGAATCATGTAGCAGGAGAGGCTCACAGGGCTGGCTTTAGGTCAATTCCCCCAAATCGGGCCCCACACCTGAGAGGGCCCCATGCAAGCCCCACAGTCCCGCTCCCCTGGCTGGAGCGCGGCAAGCCCCCGGCCCCGCTCCCCTGTCCAGAGCATCGGTTGGAGCGCGGCAAGCCCCCTGGCCTCACTCTCCCAGCTAGAGCCCTGGCCGGACAGCTGCAAGCCCCGCGGCCCCACTCCCCTGGCTGGAGCACCAGGCGGAATTGCTGCAAGCCCCAAGGCCCCGCTCCCCCGGCTGGAGCGCTGCAATCAAAGTACCAACAAAGACTCGGAGCGCCACCTAGTGAGTACAAGCCCCACAAATCGGGCCCCGCACTTGCTAAAGCCAGCCCTGGAAGCTCATTAATGCCACTCTGGTTAAAAAGAAATGGGAGTGATACTCTGGTGAAAGGTCTAGGACAGAGAGGTCTCTTCAGAGAAACACTACCAGCATGTAAGCATGGGCTGAGGGTGGCATTTTCCTTATTATCTGAGTTATCAATAAAGCCAAATTCCAGGGCTAGGGAATGTTTGCACTAAACACAGGGTGTTAAAAGGCTGTTCAGAGCAAATGAGGAACTTAATTTGCTTACAGTAGATTATTCCACAATTGAACATTACAGAGTTTCTTTCACCTTTCTCTGAAGTAATTGGTACTTACCCTGCTGGAGACAGGAATTTGTAATAGATGTAATAAATTACATCTGGGGTCTAACCCAGTGTGGCACTTCCTAAATTCCTACCCCAGAACATCTGGTTTGCTATACAATGTGCTCTAGCAATAGCACATCAGACTCACCCTGTCACTGAAATGTGTTTAAAATAACTGTGGTTCATAGCGGCAAAGAGTCCTGTGGCACCTTATAGACTAACAGACGTATTGGAGCATGCGCTTTCGTGAGTGAATACTCACTTTGTCAGACACGCGGTTTATAATGCACCACTCAAAGGGGGAACTCACTCATAGAAATGGGATTTGGAAATGGACAGGAACATGCAGTCTCGATTGGCCTTGATGGTGAAAATGAGAGGTTCCCCAGTAAGGACAGCTAGTTGGCCTACTATTTCCCCCGGATGGGTGATGAATAGACAGGTCTCCTCCTCAGAGTCTATCTTCCGCTGGTACACATGAAGCAAACCCGAGATCACAAACCACATGTTGACATCCTGAAAAGGATGGAGAGAGAGTCCCTCATTATAAACCCTCCTGGATTTTAAACCAACATTAATTGTAACAGTACTGCAACGACTGATGTGTTTGCTATGGGGCTCTATGTAGCATTAAGCACTTGGGGAATATAATATGGCACATTCACGAATAATTAAAAGCATTTATTAATGTTGTAAACTGTTCCAGTTACAATATTGAAAATGGAGCATTCTGACTAGGGCCATAATTGGGAGACCTCAAGAGGTGGAGAGGACATAGAATTAATAGCAAAACTCTGAATAATGCTGTATTGTGACAAAACAGAATATATTAGTCCTGGAAATTAGCAAAGCTTTATTCTCTTAATTTGCATTGCATAGTTACGTATTTTCAAACAAACAACCTCCTAGTGCTATTACAGAACATTATTATGCGCTGAATTATATGCTTGTTGCAAAATGCACTAGCATACAAAAAAGTCCAATTGTGTATTAATCGGAGAAGGCATTCAAATAAAATTGAGTGACATACATCATGCATTGAGGGTTGGCTTTTTGTAAGCAGGTTATCTGGGCATTTGTAATGCACACAGTTTCATGGGAAAATATGCAATATATATATAAACTTGAAACCTCATGGACAAGGATGCTAAATTTACATTGCAACTTTAGCTATGCACTCCTCCGTACAAAACAAAACCTATAATCTGCAGCTAAGATTGCTGTTGCTATTAAATGAGCCCCTCTTCTCTTTAATTACTAAGGAAAAACTCAACACGATGCAAGAGGAAAAAAAGGGTGGAGGGGTTCCCTGCTGTCTGTGTTTGGATAGTAATTCTGAACCTCTGCACCCAGATGGATAAGCACCTACCAACTCCTCTCAATCTTGTTCAGCTCCCCATTCAAGAGGCAACAGAATCATAGAAATGCAGGAGTGGAAGGGACCTCAACAGGTCATCTAGTCCAGTCCTCTGCACTGAGGCAGGACTAAGGATTATCTAGACCATCCCCAACAGGTTTTCGTCATTGGAGGTTTTTAAGAAGAGGTTAGACAGAGATTCCAGAACCTCTCTAGTAATTTATTCCACCCTTAGAGTTAGGAAGATTTTTCTAATGTCTGACTCAAATCTCCCTTCCTGCAATTTAAGTGCATTACATTTTGTCCTCTCCTCAGTGGATACAGAGAACAATTTGTCACCCTCCTCTTTGTAACAACCTTTTATGAACTTAAATCTGTTGTCATGACTCCCCTCAGTCTTCACTTCTACAGACTAAACAAACCCATTTTTTTAATATTTCCGTATAGATCATGTTTCCTAGACCACATACTGCCTGATGTGCACTCTCCAACCCGACCTGTTTTTATCCAGATCATTATATGGCCCTCGTCACCACAGTATCTGGGTGCTTCAGAAATGTTTTAATGAGTTTACCCTCAGAATACCCGTTAGGTTGGTACTGAGCATTCTCATTTTGCAGGGTGGGGGAATGAGGCACAGAGAGGTGAAAGGAACTTGTACAGGAAGCCTGTGGCAGAGGAACTGATCCCAGAACTCCCCAAACTCAGCCCAGGGCCACTCACCTCAACTCTAGTCCATCTTTAGTCATACACTAAGATCTTGACAGGACACCCGCTATTTGAATGACTGGAGAATAGTAATATCATCAGTTTTTAAACTACAGGTTCACTTTTCCCTTATTGGAGGGCACTCACCTGGTCTCCCTGTCTTGATACCACAGTCCCAGCCGTAACTTGATGCAATGTTACTTTACCCTTCAGCAACAAGGGATCCTGAGAGAAAAAACAGATAACCACACACACAATTTAAACATCTGTGGAGATGTAAACAGAGGTGAAAATGTAAGGGAGTAAGCAATCTACTGAACAGGAAGGTTATAAATCCCTTGACCTTGAAGCTATAGTTCATTTAACACTTCCCTGCCAATATACATCTTCATAGGAATAATGTAGCTCTCTGTCTTCAAACGCATAGCTTCAGCCATTTAAGCACTTTATTTAACTCCATTTTTGCCTCTATTCCTAACAGACTATGAACCTTCCATGTCCTGGTGAAATGAACATGGACTGGTTGATCTCATCAATGAAAACATGGTTAACATTTCAACCCTCAAGGATTCCTGTATTGTGGGATTTTGTTTTGTAACACATCACTAAGTATATACATTCTAGGCACTATAACTTAAGTATATTTCTCCCACACCACATCCACTTCTACAAATATGCATTTAACACAACATTAATATTAATAGTAGTCAGTTTCAGTACTTTTGGCTAGTAAACAGCAAGCAAAAAAATCTGTAGCAAGTTTTATTATGGATTACAGGTACCCTTTAAAATTTCCTCCCAGGGGTCTCAAAGCACACAGCACAATACATAGGGTAAGTGCATGATTAAAAAAAAAAAAATTGGGGAATGCTAGCAAGAGATCTGCACCAATTTCTTTGTTTCTGCTTGTGGTTGTGTACAGAGCACTGAACTGGCACCCAGGAGACCTGCATTCTATTTCCAGTTCTGTCAAAGGCCCATTAAGAAACCTCCAAGTCACTTCCCTGTGCCTTAGTTATCCAGTGATAAAATTGAGATTAGTGATACTCACCTTCATTGTAAAGCACTGAAATCTGCCATTGAAATACACAATAGAAAAAGCTGATAAACAGAATTACTTACTCAAATGCTCTGGAGTCAGGTTAACTTCGCCTTTCTCAATATTTATTCTCTCAACCTATCTTGAAATGTCATCTACATGTGCTGCTATAACTGAATTGAAAGGTGGCCTCTCTCCTCCTTTGCTGAGAAGTTTCTCAGTAATCTTACATAAAACATCTTGATGAAGCATAAAAAATATTTCTGTGCCTCCTTCTGCAACAGCACAGTGGGATGGGAGGGGAGATTTTTCTTCTCTCCCTCTCTCCACTGATGGAACAATCATAGGTGCTGTTCTAAATATCGCTGCACACATAGCAGCAGACTTCGCAGGTTGAGTGCACAGATCAAATGAGGAGAGGCCTTTCAGATTAGACTGGTTCCCCTCTTCCCTAAAAAGATGTATAAACAGAATCCTCCAATCTCTCTCCTGTGCATTTCCTATCAGACTCGAATCATGAAAAACAGCTGCTCCCATATCATGTTCTTTTCCTTGTAGAAACATGCCAAGCCAGGTGCCATTATTAAAGCACCCAAAAAATACAGAAACTAGCAACAAAGCTGTAGGAGGCACCGACTGAGCCAACTACAGCAGCAGAGGCTCGAAGGGATAGGTGTATGTGCAGTTGTCATGCAGCACTGACAAATGGCTGAGCACACTCTTCTACGTTGCAGATTTTGCCACCTTTGTTCACTTGTGGCAACACCTTACTCTGAATAGTCCCACTAAAATCAATAGGGCTATTTGTAGTATTCAAAGAGTCTTCGTTGTGGGTAAGCATAGCAGAACGTGTCCCTCAATCACAGTCCCCATTGCACTAGGAAAACAAATACAGCAAGGGTGTCAACTCTTTACTATGGTAACTGTTACTCTAAGTTGCTTTGCATTTCCATTACCTGAAAAAGGAAGGTGATACATGAAAGTTTGGTTACTTCTAATTTTACCGAATTAAAGCAAAGAGAGCTAGGTTGCTCCCTATAACTAGAGCTTGTGAAAAGATTTTCGAGGGGGCTAAAATGTTTAAACACTTAATTTCAAGTGTTTCAATTCATTTCGTTTTGACTATTTTATATTTAATATATAAAATTCAAAATGAAATTAATTAAAACAGCACTATTGAAACAAAACATTTTGATGGTCCAGAATTGAAATTTTTTTGAATTTTCATTTCATGGGAAATTTTGAAATTTTGGCTTTTTGTTCCAAATTTGGAAAAAAAAATTTTTTTTGAAATGTCTGAATTTCCCATGAACAGAAATTCCAGTTCCTGACAGACCGTTCTTATAACCCATCTTTATTTGGCTTTTTAATTTTTGATTACGTTAGCACTATTACTACTGCTTTTGGGAACATATTGCCAGACGTTGCCTAATCTTTTTGGAAGGTTAATAATATTTGTATTAATTGCCAATTGGTCAGAAGTTTCTAATCCTAGAATCAGGCTACCAGAACTATAACCAATGAGTTTAATATCTTGCAGTGACCCTCAGGGCATATGGCAAGGACACATACTGATGGCAAAGTAAAGCCTTTGAGATTTTTATTAAAATAAGGAATAAAGCCAGAAAAGCTCCAAGCCCCATAAAAAGATAGGAGTAATACAGTATTGGGGATATTCGTGGTATCATTCTTTGCATAGCTCTTAGATTTGCATACTTATACCCTTTCTTGAGGACCTGGTGGTAAGAGATAAAGGACCTGCCCTGTCTCTGGCATGCCAAACGAGTCCAATGGTTCAGGTTCCTCAATCTTAAGATTGATGGTAGATAACGATAGAGCTGAATGGTCAAATGATGGATAGCTAACAATCATGGAGAAAGCCTAGCCTCTACATGGTGGTTTGTCCTATTATAGGGCCTGAGCACCCTCATGAATATTCATGCTTATGCTCAGCCTTCCATGCCCAAATATAGTTTCCTCACCCCATCATATTAGAGTACACTTATTCTATAAGTCAGCATATTAATTAATACATATTAATGCCATTTAACTCATTATCGTATCAGTCACTTCTTGCTCAAGCTATGTTACAGTTATCACTTTCATGTTCCTGTGGTTGCCGTTTACCATTAAGTTTCAACTCCTGCCTTTGGGCAAGCCATTCCTAGTTCCCCAAAACCTAAGGGGTAACAGTTGGACCATTTATCTATGCCAAAGATCACAGGCCTGCTATATTTGACTACGCTTATGTTGACTTGTTTAAGGTAATGTCTTTCAAAATACAGACCTGTAGGTTCCTTGCATTACAGCCGATGCAGTGAAGGCAAGCCACCCCTCTGGGCTACACAGACTGGATCCAATCTGCGGTCCATCTCACGCAGTGTCCTGTCTCTGACAGTGGCCAGACCAGCTGCTCCAGAAGAAGATGCAAGAAACTCAGCAGTAGGCAGATATGGGATCTGTCCTAAATCAAGTTTCTTGCACTAAAAATGGTACTTTAAAAAAAACACAACCTGTTCTGTGTGTGTACAGTGCCTAGCACAATGGGGCCCTGGTCCATGACTATACCTCCTAAGTGCCACGGTAATATAAACAACAAATAATAAATCAATTGAGTGTTAGCGGTTCATGCTGCAGAGGAGAAAGCATGATCTGCTTCTAAATAAGCCAGTGTTGCCCAAACTGGGCCATAGTAGGTCTGTCTAGATAAAAGAAGTCACCAAGAGAGGGGAGAAGCAAACTGACAGTTTGTGTTTCAAGATTTCCACTGATATCAATATTCTAATCTGCTTGGAGTAAGTGAATAATTTAATTACTGATTTACTGACTGAACCTCAAACCCTGGGTGGGAACAGAGAAAGGCATATTATTTCTCTGTGCCATAATAGGATTTTTTTTTATTTTAAATGGTTAGATAATTATTTTATCCCTTAGTTCAGACAAGGGCAATGTTTCCAAAGAGGAGCTCACTCCAATGCAATAACAGAAGGAACAACAAATTCTGGAATGAGTGTGGCCAGTGACTGGCAATATTACTACATACTTTTCTTTGAAAATTCCACAGGATGGATGAGCGAACATCTATTGTCTTGTGAGCTATTGCTGGCAAAGAGGAGGCTGAGTATGAAGGCCTGGGGTTCAGCAAACTATGAGGAGAAAATAGGAAGGGATGGCAACAAAGAAAGGAGTTCCCCAAAAAGCTCTCAGACAAGGTCACTAGGCTAATCTCAACCTTCCTAGAAATAACCCAATTAGAATACAGAATGGATACTGAGAGCGCCAAGGAGAAGCAGATGTTGGAATTGTGTGATGAACAAAAAACAAAAAAGGTTACATTTGCATCAATTGCAAACTTCTTTCCTTTCTGGAGGAAGAGGTTTTAGGACTCAAAAACTGACTGTGAGAAACTTGATGAAGCAGAGAGGCAGGAAACATCAGAAAAAGCAGCTTATGACAACGGCTGAGATAGTTATGGAGGAGCAAAAGAATGTGGCAACTAGCAAGAGGAGCAGAAGAGAAACATGTATCAAACTTTTCAGCCAGCCTGCTGGCCAACAAGGGGTATTTCTGCCTAGAAGGAAATGGCAGTGACTAAGAGCAGGCCAGTGGCTTGACCAGAAGCAAGAAGCAACATGAAGCCTCCACAAGAAGAGAAAAAAAAGAAATGTAACACAGGCCCATTGGCATCAACTGGCAAAGGGTTCACTGTTCTTTACAAGCATCTCCTGTTTCAGATCTGACAAATCACTACACCTAATACACCACTTTCATGGTATTTATCCATAAAGGTAGCAACGCGAAGTCTCTACTGGAAGCATGTAACTTAATCAATACTTATTATCACTGAAAGATGTGTTTACAGGTAATATTTAAGGTGACTTTGCTTTATCCAATGAAAACTATGCCTTATGGTCTTGGAGTGAAAGTAAGTCACCAAGGACCGATATGCCTCAGTTATGGTACTTTTAAGTGGGAGGGAGTTGTCAACCCTCCCTGGGTAGCCAATAATGTAATGTATTGCTCAATTGTCCATTGTTGCCCCAACACAGAAATGACAATGAAAACCCATCAAAGATAAGCTATAAACATCAAAACCACTTGGAGGTAAAAAGGCATGTTATATTAGACAGGGATCACCCGATCGGTTAAAAAGACAAAAAAAAGAGTATCACAGATTGGAAACAGACATTCTGCATCCATTCACTAAGGAGACATTTTGTTGAGCATAAGTGTTTCATGAAAGAATGGATCCTAGTACCTGGGAAGCCAGCCAGCTCTGAAACAGGGTGAAAAACCTACTTTATTAGATAGAAAAAGAAATTATTAATAAGTGAAGGCCCTAGTTTGGCTTTTATGGTTTTATTTTGTACTGTAACCATCTGTTTCCATCACTCTCTTCTTTCTAATGGAACCTTTATTTTTTCTTAAATAAACTCTCATTTTATTATAAGTGCTCCAAAGTGCTGAGCACAATACAGGAGGAGTGATTTAAGATGACACAAGTAACTGTTCCTTTGGGAGCAGAGGATCCAGGATTTCCGTGACTAGCGAGTGTCAGGGGTTGTATATCACAGGGGAATACTTCAAGCATATTTGGTTGCACCTATTGTTAACTTGCAAAATAAAGACAAGGCTGGCATAGCCCCAGGGAGACTGCTTCAGTGACTGAAAGGCTGGTGGTGTTAGGGAGCTAACACCCAGCTATCAGAGAGGCAAGACTCTCAAGCTAGAGACAGGGGGGGTAACAAGGTAACAGTCCTGGGTACCCCAAGAACCATCACAGTAAGCAACCCTGATCATTGACTCCACAGTGAGGAACATGGGTAAATACCTCTGTGGCCCAAATAAAGAGAACAGGAGTCTGCCATCCAGGGCTAGCCATATCACAGCAAGGGTGAGATGTCCCAAAGAACAATGAGAATGTCCCACCATCTGGGAAGAAATACTACCAAGTAAAGGAAAACTGGCTCAAGTCACACCACTACAAGGACCTGGGAAAAGAATGGTCAATGAGGCCCATGCATGTAATTTACTCAGCCTCCTAGTGTTAAGCAAGAAAGAAGACCGATACCATGGATGCATCAATAATACTGATGACTCATTTGCAAACCCTGGTGGGGTGGAAGGAACCTCACTGGAAAAGGAGCTGATCATTTTCCCTAAGGTCTTGTGCAAAGCTCTGTTTAGTCACTGTTCCCACTAGAACGTTCTACAGGATGTTAGACAGGAAATAACTTTTCAATGATAACTATGTTAGCTGGAGTGTGTTTGCACAGGCCACGTTTCTTTCAGAATTAATTTTAAAGCTTTTCACTTCATTTTTAAAAGACCTCAATTCACTACCTGTACGTGTCGACTTAACATTTACTGATATCTGGAAGACAGAATTATCTGAAAAAGAATCAAGCTAGGTGTTTCTAAGATGCATTATTGTATCCAGGAGTCACCCATCTGCCTAAACCCCAGGTCAGGTTTCTGAGTTCCCCACTCCTCTACCAAGAGCTGACACCAATCTCCAAAAGCGGAGTAGTTTCTTGAACATCCAGTTCGGATTCACTAAGAGCATCCATACAAAGCACCACATAAATCCCATATAAGCCCTAATGCAAGGTTCTCAAGTTGTCCTCTGCACTGGGCTGCATTTCTCCCCAGAGGTCAAATACCAACTGCACTTAGAGGAGGGGAACACAGAAAAGCATATGCAGCTCTTGGCAGGCAGATGGAAAAGAAATTCTTCCTTCAAACTGTTTACAGATTTGGTTGTGTGTCATATTTAAGCCTGTGCATATCCCAATATCCAACTGAGAGTTTAAAAATCTTCCTAAATTTAATTTTCAAAAGCTTTTCAGTTGCCCTTCAATAGACTATACAAACCAACGTGTTCCTGAGTCAAAGAGAAAAAATCATCCAAATCCCTCACAACTCTGGTTGCAAGCCCACACCTTGCTCTTACATTGAGGGCTCCATCCGTTTGGCTGGCTTCCTTCCGACACCATTCATTTGATGGTTTTCTGAATCACAGCTGGGCATCGAAACACACTGTGCCAATTATTCTTGGACATGTATAAAAGGTCATATTTAGATGTCACAACTTCAGTTCATGGAAAAAGTGAATTATACACAGATCTACACTAAATGAGATCTGAGCAACAGCTAACTTGTGCCATATCTCTCATGTTATGTACATTTTTGGTTTCATCTCACTCCACCTGCCCCCAGGAAGAAACAAAACACATTAATATCTTATCGTAATAGTTATATGTATCCTGCTCAAACCCGGTCTCCAGTGATTACAGCCTGCCTACCTCAGTTCCCCCTGCAGTTTCAACAGCATACCACATACGAGAGGTATAGCCACAAGTGGGCCTGGGTGAGCCACAGCCCACTCAATTAGCACCCAAGCCCACTCAAATTTGAGCCTGAGGGAACGTCAAAGTGTACTTCAGCTTACTCAGTGAGAGCTAGCACACAAAACCAGAATGCAGCGGTGGGGGTGGGAGCCACCAAGTACATCCCATCAGAGATGCCAGGTACATATTCAAGGCAGATCCCCCCCTGCTGCGCATGCTGCCGCAGCTATGGGTTCATTTTAGGTATCAGATACACACAGCTAGCATGGGTACATCTGCACAAGCTGGGAATCATATCCTCAGTTCAAATGTAAATGTATGCTACACTGCAGCTAGAAGCGGGGTACTCAGGCAGCAAGCCCAAGCTGCTGTCAGTGCTACTCCTAGCTACCCTGTTATTTTCAGCCTGCAGAATTAGTGTGTGTGTCTATTCCAGCTGGAAAACCGAAGCATGCTCCCAACTGCAGTGTAGACATGCCCCAGGGCTCCCATCCCAACAACTTAAGGATAAAACCCAATATAGGGATATTGTAATTACCTCAAAACAAGCAGAGTCAAGGTTAATTTAAAAGAAATCCAAACATGTTAAGATCTGGAAATGCACAGTTAAGGTACCCAAGCAACCTCAACTCTGCCCCACAGTGATTTTTCTTTTTTCCTCATGAGGTCATAAACCATAAGCTGATCTCAGGGCAGCTTGGCTTACTCCCATTGGGTGCCTATTTTGAAAGAGGGTATCTTAAAATGAGGCCACATGTAACCTCAGTCCCATTTGAGACTATAGGAGATGGTAACCATTTTCAGAAAAGGCAGGTCTTAATGGAACTCTTTTTAGAGAACATTTTTCTTCAAACCATGTTGAAACAAACAAACTTTCAGTTATGAAGAACAATGGCAAAAAATTACCATTAATCCTTAAAAAATAAGTCTTAAATATAGCCAATAAACAAGATCCCAGCACGTTTCTGCTACATAGGAGTTTGAAGTGCCTGCACTATTCCATTATTAAGATAATTCAGGACCAAAAAAATCTTGAAACTGAGTGCTACACTTTTAAAGGACCCATTTTTTACTTCATTGTAATTGAAACTAATTTAATTGCAAAGCTCTGCTCATCCTATGCAACCATGATTAGCTCTTCTATTACATGCGTAAGTGTCGCATCTCCTATCAGTATAAAGTTTGGGACATTTCTTCATGTAACTACTATTTCAGCTATGTAACTTCAATAAGAAGGGTTGTTTTGGTCACCCTGTAATTTCCAAATTCTACTTGTCTTAGGGTTGTCAACAGTGGTTATTCCCATAGTAGGAGAGTGCTGCATGGGTTGATATCATAGAATATCATAGTATCATAGAATATCAGGATTGGAAGGGACCTCAGGAGGTCATCTAGTCCAACCCCCTGCTCAAGGCAGGACCAATCCCCAGATAGATTTTTGCCCCAAATCCCTAAATGACCCCCTCAAGGATTGAACTCTCAGCCCTGGGTTTAGCAGGCCAATGCTCAAACCACGGAGCTATCCCTCCCCACTCCAGATTACATCTGGAACACAAGGGTCAACACAGTGGGCTTAGTGAAGTCTTCTGCTCATCTCTCACTGCATTCTAAGTTCTTATTGGGAGATTTTTTCCTTCCTTCTCTTCCCTATTCTAGTCATGGTGCATTCAGCAGCACACTCTAAAGGCAGTTGCCAGACTTCAGATCAACCTACTTCTTACAGTAGCTCATTCTTACAAGTGAACCTCCTCATCAAGAGCATCAACTCCAGCTCTCACATGTTTTGTCCCGAGTTTTGCAACTGCAATGTCCCAGAGGAAAGCAGTTATCTAGGAGATATGGTCACTAATGTACCTGGGCCCTGACCTACTGATGGCTTGAAGTCGATGACCAGAGACTTGAACTGGTAATGGAAGTGAACTGGATGCCAGTGGAGGATGCAGGGGTAATAAATTACTTTTCAAAAAACGATTTTTCATGCTGGAGACTGATGTCAGACTGACAGCCTTGAATGTTCACTGTCTCTATCTAATCATAGAACATGTACAGCAGGATTTCACTCACACACTGTCCCACCAGCATGCCTCTGTTGAGCCTGTAGGGTAGCCACAAAGGGAGAGAACAAACAGTTTGTTGTTCATAGCCCAATCTGCCTTTGCCTCTCTATTAAGAGTACTAGCAAGTACCAATTACTACGAACTGTGAAGTGCTTCTGTGACATCCACAACAAGCTGGGCTGATACCACGAACCTATTTCCCAGAGGCCAGATAGTCTCCAAGACAAATGAAGTACTAAATATTCTATAGCAAGCTCTACAGCAAAAATTAGAAGATACTAACTTGAGACTATTAATCTGGCCAGGTATATGGTCTTACCAGACACTACACATGCAACCCACAGCTGCTGTCATAACAACAGTGTCACAAATTCCATTCTTTATAAGTCACTCTCCACTCTGATTGAAGAGGTGGAAGTATCAGTTCTTTCAAAGTCCCCAGGTAAGAGCAATATTCAGTTGAAAGGGAAATAAAGTCGCCTGGCATTTGCTTCACTAAGCCCATGTGGGCAGCCTGGAAACAAGCCATTTTCTCTGCTATGAGTCAGGCCCTATGTTTTGCGCACAGCTGAAGTCACCTGACAGGTTCACTCTTTAAATTACAGATTAGGAGAGAGGCTATTGTTTTAAATACACTAATTAACGGGTATAATTAGACCAGATCGCCTCTATCAGACATCATGAGAACAATGGGAAGATTCATCTTCCAGGCTATTATAACTATTTGAAACATTGAAACCGACTTCTGTTTTGCCTTGAAAGCAAAATGATAGGGCACATTACGAGTCCCAAAAGAGAAGTCAATGCCGTCTGCAGAGCTAAATTAAGCCCTCCATAAATAATAGTGCACAAGGCTACAAGGCCTGAACTATTCAAATTAGCTCTCTCTCTCCCCTTCTTTCAGGTACTGAGGTGTTACAATGTGCATTCATATTAGAGCCCACAATGTCTAAGGCCCCGCTACAGTTTGCAATATGCTGTGCTAGACTGCAAGAGCTCACTTGGTGATTAGCTGCTCAGCTATATTATTTCCTGCATTGGAGCTATGCCATTTGCACCCCAAGTTTGACCCCCAGTTATGGTGGAAAGAAAGGTAACCCAGAGCTCTTGGTTTAAAAATCAACTGCAACAGCCATTTATTTGTGTGCTGGTAAGATAATTACTTTCAAAGCACCTTCCTTCAGAACATTTCAAAGTGCTTCACATACACTAAATGATTACGCTTCACAACGCCCCGCTGAAGTGGGGAGTATTAATTCCATTCGGAACAAGGGGAAACCGAAGCACAGAAAGGCAAAGTGATTCCCCAATGCCAAATCTTGAGACAGGATCAGCTCTAGGGCTAGGAGTTCGCTTTTCCAATTCCTATTCCCTGCTCTAGCCAGAGGATCCTGCTGCCTCTCTCTCTAAGATATATGTAGAGGGCAAGAATTTTTTCCTTTTCTATTAGAAATCAAAATCGCTCCTTAGCTTAAACTATTTTTGATAGCTACCAAGCCCTTATGGTGAACCTCTGAATAATTTAGGGTGGCAGAAGAATATAACTCAGAACTCTAATGTCAATATACTACATGACTTTGTCAACACACAAAAATTCCATTGATTTAACTACATCAATTTAGAAACAGAGTTATTTGAATTACTGCAACTCCTATATGTGGAAATTCATAAACAGATTTAAGAGTACCTCATATCAAGCTAACATTTTAGTGTAGACCTGGCCTCAATTAAGGTAAGGCAACCCAGCTACCTCCTTGAGGGACATGAAAAATCCACATCCCTAAGTGACACAGGTAAACTAACCTAAACCCTGGTGTGCAAAGTGCTAGGTCAACAGAAGAATTCTAGCTACTGCCTCTTGGGGAGGAGGATTAACCCTCCCAACACTGTAGTGGGGTGGGCAAACTTTTTGGTCCCAGGGCCACATCTGGGTGGGGAAATTGCATGCAGGGCCAAGAATGTAGGGCTGGGGCAGAGTGTGGGAGGGAGTGCAGTGTAGATATGGGGGAGGGGGCTCAGGGTTGGGGTGCAGGACATCTTTGTTTCATCTGGACTGTCACATACAGAGAGAGAGAGAGAGAGAGAGAGAGAGAGAGAGAGAGAGAGAGAGAGAGAGAGAGAGAGAGAGAGAGAGAGAGAGAGAGAGAGAGAGAGAGAGAGAGAGAGAGAGAGCGCGCCCTCTTTTGGAACTCATTTGATCTAAGAGAAAATAGATTTTTAAACAAATGGCACAGATAACTGGGTTGCTCTTGCTATTAGTTCTTGGAATTCAAGTATCCAGGACAGTGCCAGTCCTCCTCAGTTGAGGGCTTTTGCAGTTTGTCAACCTGCCAGAGCTTGGCACCTTCATGGCACCACTCACCTATTCATTCAGGCTTTTAGCTAGCCAACTGCCACTACAGCAAGGGGACTCTACTGCTTTTATAAAGCTACACAAGCGGATGACTCATTTATTTGAATGGATTCATTTGTAAATCAAGTGGGAGATGTTCAGGTACCACAGCAGCAGGGCTATAAACTCAGCAAGCCCTGACAACTCTGACTCAAGTAGGGACTTTGTATGCTGAGCAAAATAGTAACTCTGGAGGTTCTCTTTTGCTTTTGGAGACAAAGAAGCAGAACACAAAAGCTTATGTAATGTTGTTCCGCACCGAGCACAACGGGGGCCCCATAAATTGTTACACGAATACAGTATTTAGATTTTCAGCCACAAATATAAACCTTCAAACATCAGGATATTAAAATATTAAGACTCAGAACAAAGTTAGCTCAGGTATGTTGGACACAGCTTGTATTAGTCCTTTTTTTTTTTTTAAATGTGCATCTTAAATGTATGCAGGGTTCAACACATATCACTAAAAAGAAAGGCTCTGCAGTGTGCTCCAGTTACTAGCATTCCAAGAATCTCAGTTTCCAATCTTATACCATGATCAGTTTTTACATATTAATATCCATATATAAGGTATACTTTCAAGAAGTCTATACACTCTCAAAAGCCATCTGCTCCACTGGCAGCCTCCTTTCTGTATATGAGCACAAAAGCTGCACGCACACACTTTCCAAAGGTACTGATATTTGCACTTGTTGCAACTGAGTATCACACTGCCACCTACAGACAGTCTGAGGAGAACTGTCAACATGGGTTGCTGACAACAAAAAGTGTAAGATTAGAAAAAAATGAGAAGTTGTTTCTCACTTACCTGCAGTAAAAACCTTTGTGATTCCTAGCAGTAAGGAACACAACTGCAACTTCAAAGGCAAAAATAAACTCAAATGGCCGACAGTCATGCATTAAGCATTACAGATGTAAAGTTACATCTATTTCAATCCTGCTTTCAACTTTAACAGGCTGAGGAATAGAAGAACTCCTGCTCAACCAGTCCATTTCCCTTCCAAAGAGTTTGCAGTACATCAGGGAGGTGATTTACTTTTTACTGATTGTGCGGAATGGGACGAAAGGCACAGCAAGATCATTTCTCCTTTACTAACTTACATTGAGTTTCATCAATGTTAAAAGGTCTTTCTTAGCAGCTTCGAAGATGGCGTCAATTTGTTTGCCGGCACAGGAGTCTGGCACAGCTAGTTCACCCTCTATGTAATGGAAAACCGCAGAGGGAGTGTGTGTCACGGTCACAGTCTTCTTCAATATAGACTTTAAAAAAAGCAGAGATGACAAATGTTATTTTTCATGCTACAACTAGCATCTACCTAGGAAAAAGAAATCGTGGTATCATCTATGCTCTTCAACCTACCACAACTGGTGACCTAGAAACACGTAGGAGTTTCTAAAACAAGAACAAAAAGCTCACAACTGCTCACTAAATTAATCACCCTTGTGTTTCCCCAGACAGTCGGTTGTTCTAATGCAACAATAGGTTAATTCATCTGGCGTCCCAGAAGCCTGGAAAAGAGAGAAATAAGATTTCTATCTTTTAAATCCCCCTCCCCACAAGTATCTCACAAATAAGGCAGCTGCTGCTATGATGGAATTAAGATTTAATTAAAACAGTGAGACAGGCAATTACACATAACAGAAGTAACAAATCCAGAGAGATAAATGTCTGTGAAGTCTGGAGAAATATCTCTGAGAAAATTCCAAACCTCACCAAGGACATGAGGGTAAAACTGTTTCTTCATCACAGTTCTCAGAAAGCAGGATCCTGTATAAATTGAGTCTCAGAGGACCTAGCATATACCAGTCAAATACAGGAGCATTTACACAAAAATCCCAGAGATTTCTGGCACAAACACACTCCACTCTGATCAGAGACCAGCCTGCTAAGTCACCTATATTATGTGAAACTCAGGCCTTCCCCTTTTCAGTCTCCAAAACACCACCATCACCTGCACTGCAAAGTGTTTTTGAGATTGAGAAAGTTTCTTCGTTTAATCTGGCCTGAAACCTAAATGCAGAAGGAGGTGGGGATGGCCACAGCCAGATGCAGAACCTAGATTCTAGTGGTTCTTAACCTGGGGTGCATGCACCCTCTGGGGGCGCAAGAGCCCTTTCTGGGGGTGCGAGACATGCCAGATTTTTTTAGAAGGTAAATCATCTGTGGCAAATTGCCGGTACTGTTATGCTGGGTCTCGTGCTTTCTCTTCTTTGGGGAAGGTTCAGGGTGCCATTGCTTGCCTCTGAACCAGTATTTTAATTACCCCCCTAGTGTCCTTGAGGAGGGGAGTGGAGAGGGAGGGACCTGGGCCCGCCATCTTCTCCAGGTCCAAACCCAAGGGCCCTGAGGTTTGTGGTGAACCACTTGAACTAGCGGTTCCTTCCCCTGGGCTACTTCCCTCTCCTGCCCTTCAGCTTGTGAAGGGGCTTCTTGCCCTCCTTCTACACAAGCCAGGTGCCCCTTACCTAGGGTTTCTTTGGGATTTCTCAGCCCACCGCAGCACTCCTCCAAACTTTCCTTTTGTATCTCTTCAAAACTGTTCTCTGCTCCAACTCCTTCAAACTGCTCTCCACTCCAACCAAACCTTCCTACTCCAACTTCCACGCTGTCTGGCTGAAGCAGGGGGGTTTTATCACATGACTGACTGCTGGTGCTCTAATTGGCTTCAGGTGCTCTAGTTAATCTATAGCAAACCTTCCTCCCCCTGCAGGGAATAAGGCTCCCTGCTAACACTCTCCTGCTGCCCTCTGGCCATGCTGTATCACACATCGAACACAAATTAAGCACAGGCACGTAAGTGCAACTACTTTGTGTCATCAAACCTATGTATTTATCAATATTATACATTTTTAATGATTACTGTAATATACAAACAAAAAATATATCTAGGTTTAAAGAACTGACCTACTTCAACGATTTTTGATAAGGGGTATGAGAACATATTTTGAGAACCAAAGGGGTCCAGGCTGCAGTAAAGGTTAAAACCACCTCTAGGTCCTAGAAGACACCTGACTACCTGCTTCTTCTGTGAAGAGTGCCTCCTCTCCCAGTTCTGCTCACCTCTCTTACCTAGAACCACCACTGCAGCCTCCAGGGTAGGAGGAACCTTTACCAAATAGCAATAGTTTCTCCAATATCTTTACCAAAATTTCAGTTCAAACCTTAATTTGCAAAGATGTATAATTAGTCAGCTGTATACTTTTGCTCTGAACTGAAACCTGCAGTTCATGTTCTCACCTGGGCTTTTTAAAAAGTTAAAAACAGACAAGTCTTGGAAACAGAAAAGCAGATGAGTAGATTTTATGAGTCACAGGATGGAAAACCCAGTCAAAATCTCAAGCTGGATGTGGCTTTTGAACTGCTGTTGCTGTGAACCAGTTCTGACAAGTAAAACATGATCTGGCAGAACATTCATCCGTTAAGAGTAATCCCTTTTGATATGAGGGTAACATCCAAGCTAAAATAGCTACAGCATATGCACTATTATTTGTCAAAGCAGTCTCATAAGGACTTTCATCCCATGCCTCAGTACCAGAGTCCTTGCTGGGACTAATGAGCCAAAAGAGCGATTAAACTCTATTGCGTAATTAGAAGTTTTAAATACACTTACACAAGACAATTGATCTGCTTCTGCAAACATCTGGCTTTACATGAAGACTGGATGCTGACACAACCCTCATGGAGAGGGCCAGAGCTCCATCTGCCTATGTATAAGTGCATAGTTGCAGAATATTTTGTGTGACCATGCAATCCGTAAGCACAATCGAATTCCTTATTCAGGTGCATGAGGAGGAACCACATTAAAAGGGAAGGAGGGAAGAGTATCTCTGACCTCATGCAGAGAATGTCTACCTTGCTCACAACAGGACTGGTCGGAGTTTCATCTGGTGTGAAATGCACCCTGGCTCTCTCGTACGCCATATCCAAGTCTGATTTAGTGCCACTGGAGCTACCTGCAAACAGAATGAAAGAGGTTTTTTCAAAGCACTCCCACCACCATGGCTCGGTTAGCCTTCCCTATAGCACCTCTTGGTCAGTCTTCTCAAGGACAGCAGACACCATATACATCCATAGGTCACTTTTCTTTTTTTATTCCTAAAGTTAAGAATTGCACAAACAAACAAAATGCAGCCTGATGTTGCAATGTAGCTGAATCATCTTGCAGCTTCTAGAAATTAATACACCTCTATCCTGATATAATGTGACCCGATATAACATGAGTTCAGATATAATGCGGTAAAGCAGAGCCGGGGGACAGGGCTGCGCACTCTGGTGGATCAAAGCAAGTTCAATATAACACGGTTTTACCTATAACGCGGTAAGATTTTCTGGCTCCCGGGGACTGCGTTATATCGAGGTAGAGGTGTATATCCACAAGGGTTGCTATGGAAAGGCTTCACAGACAGCACAACAAGGAAAACAGCATTAACTTTCTACTCTCTCTGTCAATATGGCCTTTATTAGAGCAGCATTTTCTCACCAGGCTATCTGGTTCTAGCCCCTCTGCACAGACTGTGTGGTTCCACAACTGAACAGTTAAAGTGACCTGAAAACAACTGCCAGAAATTGACATGTGAAGTAAAATCTATTTAATTTTCTATCATTCTGAGCAATTGAACATGACATTTTAAAATATATATATATATTTTATTATTATTTCTAAAGGTGAGGAGCTATGTGAAAGCTTGGACTGCCTCCAAGTCCATAATGGTCTCCCATCATGCTGAGAAACCCCAGCTAGTCCAAGGCAGAGGGAATGGGTTATCTCCCCTTTCTCTCTGGCACATCTTTTCCATCTCTTTCATTCTGCCTCTAACAATGAAGCAAACTTGGCAGTTCTGGAAGCCACTAAGCTCCAGTGAGGCCATACAGTATTCAGTTATTAACCTCCATGAAAGACTAGTATTAGCTACCCCAAAAACAGTCACTCCAGCAAAACTTCCATAAGAGCATTAGAAGAGCACCTCAAAGAGAACACGGTCACCTACATGCTTGTGTTATGCCATCAGCTGAACTGCATACATTAAGGCTCTGATCCAGCAAAGCATTTAAACTCATGCATAAAGCTAAGCACTGTCATAAACAGATAGCTAAGGGTTAATGTCTCTTTCACCTGAAGCACCTGACCAGAGGACCAATCAGGAAACCGGATTTTTTCAACTTTGGGTGGAGGGAATTGTGTGTCTGAGTCCTTTGTCTTTGTTTTCTGCCTGCCTGCTTTCTCTGAGCTTTGGAGAAGTAGTTCTACTTTCTAATCTTCTGTTTCTAAGTGTAAGGACAAAGAGATCAGATAGTAAGTTATATGGTTTCTTTTCTTTGGTATTTGCATGAATATAAGTGCTGGAGTGCTTTGATTTGTATTCTTTTTGAATAAGGCTGTTTATTCAATATTCTTTTAAGCAATTGACCCTGTATTGTATCATCTTAATACAGAGAGACATTTGGATGTAATTTTCTTTCTTTTTATATAAAGCTTTCTTTTAAGACCTGCTGAAGTTTTCTTTACTTCAGGGAAATTGAGTCTGTACTCACCAGGGAATTGGTGGGAGGAAGAAATCGGGGAGATCTGTGTGTTGGATTGCTAGCCTGATTTCGCATTCCCTCTGGGGGAATAGGAAAGTACTTTTTGTTTCCAGGATTGGGAACAGAGAGGGAGATTCACTCTGTTTGGATTCACAGAGCTTGTGTCTGTGTATCTCTCCAGGAGCACCTGGAGGGGGGAAGGGAAAAAGGATTATTTCCCTTTGTTGTGAGACTCACGGGATTTGGGTCTTGGGGTCCCCAGGGAAGGTTTTTCAGGGGGACCAGAGTGCCCCAAAACACTCTAAATTTTTTGGGTGGTGGCAGCAGGTACCAGGTCCAAGCAGGTAACTAAGCTTGGAGGTTTTCATGCTAACCCCCATATTTTGGACGCTAAGGTCCAAATCTGGGACTAAGGTTATGTCAAGCACATATTAGGTGCTTTGCCAGACGAGGCCTAAAAAAGGGAATCCAGCAATGTGGCACATCTTATCACACAGCCATGAGAAGCATCTTATACTTGGCTCTTTCTATTAACTGAGTGGTGCAACTGAGTGGAGCTTCATCCTTATTGGTCAATACTTGCTCACTCTGACCCACAGTTCTGGTATGAAAGTCACTGGGCAAGTGCCAGGATATGGGCACACTTCTGACAATATCTCACTGCTTCTCCCTTCCTGAACACTTATTCACAAGAGCAAAGCCATCACTTACAACAGCGGTCTCAAACTCAAACGACCACGAGGGCCACATGAGGACTAGCACACTGGCCCCAGGGCTGCACCACTGACACACACCCCCACTGCCTCTGGCCCCTCCCCCACTCCACCCCTTTCACGAGGCCCCGCTTTTGCCCCGCCTCTTCTCCACCTCTTCCCTGAGCGTGTGGCTCCCCACTCCTCCCCCTCCCTCTTGGAAAGTGCTAAGTGCCACCAACAGCTGTTTGGCAGTGGGAAGCGCCTGAAGGTAGGCAGAAAAAGAGTAATATAGTACTATAGTATTAAAATATAGTATGCTATTAAAAGTCAATTTATTAACTTCTTTAACTGTAATGCAAAAAGTCAGTGCTAATTTTGACAGTCATTTCATTTTTGGTCACTTAGCTGGCAGCGTTTTGCATCAACCAGAGCATCAGTATTAGGTTTGATATCCTGAGACGAAACCAATCTCAGTGTTGCTTTCAAATGTTCATCAGTGACCTTAACAGATTTGTTAATCTTCATGAAAGAGAAAAACTGTTCACATATATATATGTGCTTCCAAACATTGCCATTATCCTTGCGGAAGCAGAGAATAACATGGGAAATCTTTCTTGTGAAAGAAACCTGTAGAATTCTGGAATTCCAACATCTTTATACTTCTGCTTCAAAATGGTGTCACACTGAAGCTCCACTAACTCCATCTGCATTTCCTCTGCAACATAGTCAATTTCAACAGCAAATGGCGCAGAAAAAAGTTGAAACTTTGGTTCAAGTGCCTTGAAATCTTTAAACTGCACATCAACCTGTTTGTGCAAGTTAGAAATGATCTCTACATATTCTTTCAATGATTTGGGTTCAACTTTTCCTAAGGAATTTAGAGTCAAGAAATGAACCAAAATGCCAGCAGTCAGCTGTTTCCCCCACAAAGTAAGCTTGACTTTGAATGACTTAACACTATCATACATCTGTGTTATCACCTGTTTTCTACCCTGAAGTTTCAAGTTCAGTGCATTCAGGTGATCAGTTACATCTCTTAGAAAAGCAAGGTTGCAGATAAAAGTGGAATCAGCAAGCTGTGGAACCACCTTGTTTTTCATTTTCATGAAATCAATCTCCTCTCTAAGTGCAAAAAAAAATGCTTCAAAACATTTCTGCTATTCAGCCATCTAACTTGAGTGTGATACAGAAGTTCCCCATATTTGCTGTCCATACTTGCTAG
This sequence comes from Gopherus flavomarginatus, assembly GCF_025201925.1. NCBI lineage: Eukaryota > Metazoa > Chordata > Testudines > Testudinidae > Gopherus > Gopherus flavomarginatus. The sequence continues at coordinate 25,205,625 of NC_066633.1, forward strand.
AAAAGAAGTGAACTGTCTGTGATTCAGTCCTTGCGCACGTATAAAATTAACAGTTTTAATAACTACATCCATAACTTCCTTCATTTGTAGACTTTTACTACACAGGGCTTCTTGGTGCAAAATACAATCTATACTGGTGAAGCTAATTCCTGGTATATTGAGGCTGTTCAGTTTGGTCTTCAATAATCCAACCACACCAATGTTTTCAGAACACATTGATGGCGCACAGTCCGTAGCCAAAGATACGAGTTTGTTCCACGGCAGCGCAGCTTTTTCAATGCACTCTTCCAGTCCTTGAATAGGTCATGTCCCGTTGTGGTACCCTTCAGTGGCATTAAGTCTAGCAATTCTTCAGTTATATTCAAATTGCAATCCACACCTCTAATGAACACTGCACACTGTGCGGTATCTGATACATCTGTACTCTCATCAAGAGCAATTGAAAATGCTTCAAAGCCTTCTGCCATTTGAATCAATTGTTTTTGCACATTATCAGCTAAATCTGTTACCATGCAGGCAACTGTATTGGTAGAGAAGCTTATGCCTTCAAAAACTTTCTCCCTATAAGGACATAAAATTTCACTGGCCTTCATGAGACATTCTTTTACAAATAAGCCTCCTGTAAAAGATCGCGATGATTTAGCTGTCATTTCGCTTATCACAAAACTTGCTCTTACTGAATCTTAACTAGACTTGTTAATCCGCTAAAAGAAATTTCTTTGCTCGGCAAATGCTGCTTTAAGTTGCTGAACTTTTTCCTCTCGGATTTTTCCAGTGAATGCATTTTATTTTTCACGGTGCATCATGTTGCAGTGCCGACACATGTTATACTCCTTGGGAACAGCAATTGTTTGCTGACAAATAAGGCATTGAATTTTATCTTTTACCTCTGTGGAAAAATATAAATTCTCCCATTTGTCTTGAAAAACACTCTTTTCTTCCATGAGTGTTCTTTTTTTCGACAAAGTCATTTCCAAGTGGTTTTAATAAAATATATACACTCAGTAAAGCCTCCCCACTGCACTGGGCTGCACCACCACTCCACTCTTGCTCTGCCTCTTCCAAGGGTGGCAGGTTTGTAAAAATGTTGGTGGTGCCCAGAACCTGCCCTCCCCCAAACTCCACCCCCACCTGTGGGGCTGGGGATGAGGGGCTTGGGGCATTGGAGAAGCTAAGGGCTAGGGCAGGTGAAGGGCAGCCTGCCCTGGCCCTAGTGAAGGGGGGCACTAGGACCCTGCGCTAGCAGGTGATGTCGGAAACCGGCAGAGCCAAGCAGAGTCAGCAAGAGCTGCAGGCTCTGGGTGGTGAGGGGGCAGCAAGTGAAGCTGGGGGACACTTGGAGGAGGCACGTGGGGGTGTCAGGCGGGACCAGGGGAGAGACTTGGCCCCTAACACTGGGGAGCAGCATGCGGGGAGCTTAGCTGCCATATAAAATAACTCGGGGGGGGTGGGGGTGAAGGGAGTTTGGCGGCGACAGGAAGTAAGGGGGGGCCCACAGGGAGCTTAACGGGCTGCAGGGAAGAGCTCCACAGGATGCGTGTTTGAGACCTCTGACTTACAACCATGCAGCCTCGCTCCAGTCAGTAGGATTGCACTTCTGTACAACACTTAGTTTGTTCTGAGGAAGGAAAATCTAGTCTTCATTTTGTCTCCCACAAGCAGAGAGTTGCTATTTTACTTCCACAATTGCTTATTCTATAAAACATTTAGAATAAGGACACTAGTTACTGAAAAGTGATTATAATACTTTGTACTTTGACAGCTCCATCCACCATGGAATCTCAAGTGGTTCACCTGTTTCTGTTGTCCTTAAATCCAGATCCTCGGTATGACATACTTGCCTGTCTGTCCTCCGGAGAGGATTAATGTGCTGTGAAGCTGACTTTCAACAACAGGTTGGGGGGTGGGAGGGGGGTGCGGCTGATATACACGTGTCAATCCATTTTGCTATGTTCTTTGTACATGACCTAATCTGAGAATTGGGAGCAGAGTATGCTCAGCACCCCAGAAATACAGGGAACTGGGGTAGCGGAAAGAAAAATGGATTTCACAGATTTTGCTGCTTTTAAAGTTATTCCCACAGATTGCTGAGACCTTGTCAATTCTCACCAGCTAATCAAGATAAAGGATGGTAGGAAACCCTTTGTGTGACACTGATCATCTAATAGGTACTGGTCTTTTCTCTGAATCACCAATTGACATCCCAACGTGATCAGAGTAGTCAATATGCTTGTGATGCTGTACCCCATAATGCTTTATGGGAATATGACATAACTGGAATATGTTTTGTGCTGCCTCTGCCACGTAACATATCTCTGTAAAAGTTATGGTCCACTATATCTACTCATCCTATTTGTAAACATAAATCATTTTGTACTTGAGGTTAAGAATATTGGCTGTATACTTGTTGCTTGATTTTTAAGCAAGCTTTGTGAGCCATTTGGTCAGCTTCTTTAGGAAGGAATTCACAAGGGTAAGTACCCGATGAGGAAGAACTCGGGGACAATGCATCTTGGAATGCTCCAATCCACATAAGAAGTCTTCCTGGAGACATACAAGATACCATGTGAACAATGGCTTCTGCCTGTAAAGACCGAGTCATGCATGGACATGTGACTTGCCCAGGTGACTCCAGAACTCCATCTTGGAGCTGGACTTTGCATAGGAGTGAGGAGGGGGTCTCCACCCACAAGAGAAAGTCTATTTAAACCCCTGAGAGCCCCCTCCATTTGGTCATCAGCTGGCTAAAGAGGGTGCCTCTCCACCCCCCAGGACACTTGGAAGAAACTGAAACAAAGGACAGTAACTACAGGGGGTGTGAGTGATTGCTGGACCCAGGCTAAAAGGAGATTAGTCTGTAAAAGGGAGCATTCTGGAACCAGTGAGGATCTTATCTGTATTCAGTTTGATTTGACATAGATTTGTGCATTTTATTTTGCTTGGAGACTTACTTTGTTCTGTCTGTTACTACTTGGAACCACTTAAATCCTACTTTCTCTATTTAATAAAATCACTTTTTACTTATTAACTCAGAGTATGTATTATCACCTGAGGGAGCAAACAACTGTGCATCTCTCTCTATCAGTGTTATATAGAGGGCAAACAATTTATTAGTTTACCCTGCATAAGCTTTATACAGGGTAAAACGGATTTATTTGGGTTTAGACCCCACTGGGAGTTGGGCATCTGAGTGCTAAAGACAAGCACACTTCTGAAGCTTTGGGGCAAGTAATTCAGACCCTGGGTCTTTGTTGGAGCAGATGGGAGTGTCTGGCTCAGCAAGACAGGGTGCTGGAGTCCTGAGCTGGCAGGGAAAAACAGGAGCAGAGGTAGTCTTGGCATATCAGTTGGCAGCTCCCAGGGGGGTTTTGGTGATCCAATCCATGTCACAATACTACTGGGATAAAATGTAAAAACCAAGGTCTTGATCACTTATTTATAAAGATCTCATGGCACTTTTTGCGTGAGTAAAGCAACGACAGTAGCCATAGTACCATGGGCAAAGAGCCGTTTTTCAAAGGGACGCTATTAAGGGCCCAAAAACAAGCTATTCCGATGGTTAGGAAAGATAGAAAATGTGGCAAAAGACCACCTTGGCTTAACCACGAGATCTTGTGTGACCTACAAAATAAAAAGGCGTCATATAAAAAATGGAAACTAGGTCAGATTACAAAGGACAAATATAGGCAAATAACACAGGAATGCAGAGGCAAGATTAGAAAGGCAAAGGCACAAAATGAGCTCAAACTAGCTATGGGAATAAAGGGAAACAAGAAGACTTTTTATCAATACATTAGAAGCAAGAGGAAGACCAAGGACAGGGTAGGCCCACTGCTCAGTGAGAAGGGGGAAACAGTAACGGGAGACTTGGAAATGGCAGAGATGCTTAATGACTTCTTTGTTTCGGTCTTCACTGAGAAGTCTGAAGGAATGTCTAATATAGTGAATGCTTACGGGAAGAGGGTAGGTTTAGAAGATAAAATAAAAAAAGAGCAAGTAAAAAATCACTTAGAAAAGTTAGATGCCTGCAAGTCACCAGGGCCTGATGAAATGCATCCTAGAATACTCAAGGAGTTAATAGAGGAGCTGTCTGAGCCTCTAGCTATTATCTTTGGGAAATCATGGGAGACGGGGCAGATTCCAGAAGACTGGAAAAGGGCAAATATAGTGCCCATCTATAAAAAGGGAAATAAAAACCCAGGAAACTACAGACCAGTTAGTTTAACTTCTGTGCCAGGGAAGATAATGGAGCAAGTAATTAAAGAAATCATCTGCAAACACTTGGAAGGTGGTAAGGTGACAGGGAATAGCCAGCATGGATTTGTAAAGAACAAATCGTGTCAAACTAATCTGATAGCATTCTTTGATAGGATAACGAGCCTTGTGGATAAGGGAGAAGCGGTGGATGTGATATACCTAGACTTTAGTAAGGCATTTGATACGGTCTCGATGATATTCTTATAGATAAACTAGGAAAGTACAATTTAGATGGGGCTACTATAAGGTGGGTGCATAACTGGCTGGATAACCATACTCAGAGAGTAGTTGTTAATGGCTCCCAATCCTGCTGGAAAGGTATAACAAGTGGGGTTCCGCAGGGGTCTGTTTTGGGACCGGCTCTGTTCAATATCTTCATCAACGATTTAGATGTTGGCATAGAAAGTACGCTTATTAAGTTTGCGGACGATACCAAACTGGGAGGGATTGCAACTGCTTTGGAGGACAGGGTCAAAATTCAAAATGATCTGGACAAATTGGAGAAATGGTCTGAGGTAAACAGGATGAAGTTCAATAAAGATAAATGCAAAGTGCTCCACTTAGGAAGGAACACTCAGTTTCACACATACAGAATGGGAAGAGACTGTCTAGGAAGGAGTATGGCATAAAGAGATGTAGGGGTCACAGTGGACCACAAGCTTAATATGAGTCAACAGTGTGATACTGTTGCAAAACAAGCAAACGTGATTCTGGGATGCATTAACAAGTGTGTTGTAAACAAGACACGAGAAGTCATTCTTGCGCTTTACTCTGCGCTGGTTAGGCCTCAGCTGGAGTATTGTGTCCAGTTCTGGGCACCGCATTTCAAGAAAGATGTGGAGAAATTGGAGAGGGTCCAGAGAAGAGCAACAAGAATGATTAAAGGTCTTGAGAATATGACCTATGAAGGAAGGCTGAAAGAATTGGGTTTGTTTAGTTTGGAAAAGAGAAGACTGAGAGGGGACATGATAGCAGTTTTCAGGTATCTAAAAGGGTGTCATCAGGAGGAGGGAGAAAACTGTTCACCTTAGCCTCCAATGATAGAACAAGAAGCAATGGGCTTAAACTGCAGCAAGGGAGATTTAGGTTAGACATTAGGAAAAAGTTCCTAACTATCAGGGTAGTTAAACACTGGAATTGATTGCCTAGGGAAGTTGTGGAATCTCCATCTCTGGAGATATTTAAGAGTAGGTTAGATAAATGTCTATTAGGGATGGTCTAGACAGTATTTGGTCCTGCCATGAGGGCAGGGGACTGGACTCGATGACCTCTTGAGGTCCCTTCCAGTCCTAGAGTCTATGAGAGCAACTCCACGTATTACATTCTGCCTCACTCAGTTTCCAGTCTCTGTCTGGAGTTCCTCTTCTCCAATTCTGTCCTAGACCCTCTCTAAACTGGCTTCTGTTCCTGCACTCAACTGAAACTGCTCTCAAAAAAGTCTCCAATGACCTCGCAGCCAACTCTCAGAACCAGTAATCCATCCTCATCCTCCTTGACCTTTCAGATGCCTTGGACACAATCGACCATGCTCTTGTCCTTGAAATCTTGCCCTCTCTTGGCTTCTATGACTCTGTTCTCTCTTGATTCTCCTTCTAACTCTCTAATCACTTCTTCAGCATATGCTTCAGAGGATCTTTCTCATCCCCCTCCTCCAGCTTTCTGTGGTGGTTCCATAGGACCATAGGATCCTCTTCTCCCTCTACATCTTATCACTGGGTAATCTCATCCCCAAACAAATTCAACTACCATCTTTATGCAAATGATTCACAGATCTACCTGTCTACTCCAGACCTGTCTCCTTCTGTCCACATTAAAATCTCAGTCTGTCTCTGACATCTCCTCCTGGCTAGCTGTCAGCTCAACCTCAACATGGCTAAAAAACACAGCTCTTAGTTTTCTCTTTTGCCTCTCCCCAGAAATAAATTCACTCCCCATCCCCAGCTCTTTTTCTTGATTCCTGTGGAGTGCACCACCATCCTCAGGCCTGTAATCTGGGTCTCCTCTTCGACTCAGACCTCTCTGTAGGTCCTCACATCCAGGCTATGCCTATGTATTGCACATTCTTTTTGCACAACATCTTTGAAATACAGCCTTTCCTATTCATCTGAACAGCTAAAACTCTTTCCAGGCTCTCATCATCTTGCATCTTAAAATTAATGGAGATATCTTATCTCCTAGAACTGGAAAGGACCTTGAAAGGTCATTAAGTCCAGCCCCCTGCCTTCACTAGCAGGACCAAGTACTGATTTTGCTCCAGATCCCTAAAGTGGGCCCCCTCAAGGATTGAACTCAACCCTGGATTTAGCAGGCCAATGGTCAAACCACTGAGCTATCCCTCCCCGCCTTGATTACAGCAACATCCTTTTCTCTGGCCTTCACGAATACAATTTTCCCTCATTCACATCCATTGAAAATGCTACTGCAAAGATCATTTTCCAAGCCCATGGTACCCTTTTCTTTGCATCCCTTCACTAGCTCCTTCTTGTCTATTGTATCAAACATAAGCTACGTGTCATCTTCCCAACCTGTCCCCACACTACCTATCATCTCTCATTCGCCCACGAGTTAAATTTTCAAAACAAGGCACTAGAGAAATGTAAGGGCACTAATAATATGCTGCAGGGCTAGACTGACTGTTCTCACTGGTCTACTGGGATTTGCACAAGATAAATACTGCATTCTGAAATGTAGCTAGGTATTCTTTTGATTTGCAACAATTTCATTTTGATATTATATTTTACAGAACACAGTGAAAAGCCAACTAAGACAGAAGCATAGGGAATGAACCCAGGTCCTGTATAAAGTGCTTTTAAACATTTTCCCTTCACTCATTCTTGTACTGCAGCAGAGAAAGTCCATGCCATATAAAGAGACAGTGGATTCTCTCTGAGAAAAGAGCTGTTATTTCCTCTACAGACAAATATTAGATTGTTATTTCAGATCAATAAGACGTGGAACTAAGGGAAGTGGGTCCGACGGAGTGGGTATTCACCCACGAAAGCTCATGCTCCAATACGTCGGTTAGTCTATAAGGTGCCACAGGACTCTTTGCTGCTTTTAAAGATCCAGACTAACACAGTTACCCCTCTGATAAGGGAAGTGGGTTACCTTACATCATCCCCCTCCATAATAATTAGATATTTTGTATTTCTTGCAATTTTCCCCAGCCCCTGCTCACCAAGAGCCTCTGCTGATCCAGAAGAGGATGTCACAGAAACTCTTCTTTTGAGAAGGTTCTCAGAATTCTCTGTACCTGAAGTCTTCACTGTGTCTGACATTTAAGAACAGAACAAAGGTTAACACAGACTTAAACACGTAGTACACCCCAACAAAATGAAGTACGCTGTGAACAGGTGCCTTCACCCACCTGCTCTCAAACACAAGGCACATACTGTGCAATGTCTAAACATATCACCTTAGGATTTGATTTTATTAACAAGTAAGCAAAAGGAAGAACAAAATACAGCTCAAACCCTCTCACTAAGCTTGGCTCCTCTGAAGGTTATTCCTTCCAAAGTGCAGCATCCACACTCTAGATCCTTCCTCAATTTGGAGAGTCAATTCCACTTCCCTCATATTTGGATGAGTTAATCAACGACCTGCCCCAATGACAGGATTTTAGGTATTGGACTGGAACTCAGGGAACCTGAGTTCAATTCTTGGCACAGCCCTCCAGTATAACTGTGGGCAAGTCACAGTCTGCTTGGGCCTCAATTCCCCCATCTGTGAAAGGAAAACAATACCACTGCCATACCTCAGAGAGGGCACTTAGGATAAATTCAGCAATGTTTGTGTTACACTCAAATACTGTAATGACAGGGGTCACAAAAGTATAGTGACAAATGGCAGAACCCCATTCAATATTACTCTGCAGGATCAACACCTGCTAATTGGGCAAGCTGTTTCAGGCGCTGAAGAATATAGAAATTAAGAGGAGGTTACTCATCTGTACAGTAAAAAATGGTTACTCACCCTTTATGTAACTGTTGTTCTTCGAGATGCGTTGCTCACATCTATTCCAGTTCAGTGTGTACACGCACCGCATGCATGGCTGTCAGAAACTTTTTCCTAACAGCTACCTGTTGGGCTGGCTGTGGAGCCCCCTGGAGTGGCACCGGTATGGCGCTCTATATACGATCCTGCCGGCCTGACCCCCCTCAGTTCCTTCTTCCAGGCTACTCCAACAGAGAGAAGATGGGGGAAATGGAATAGATATGAGCAACACATCTCAAAGAACAACAGTTACAAAAATGGTGAGTAACCATTTTTGCTTCTTAGAGTGCTTGCTCATATCAATTCCTGTTAGGTGATTTCCAAGCTTTACCATGGAGGTGGGGTCAGAGTCAAGGTAGAAGAACCGCTCTGCCGGAGGCCGCATCGTCCCAAGATTGGTGGACAATGGCATAGTGTGATATAAAGGTGTGCACTGAAGACCACGTGGCAGCCCTGCAGATCTCCTGAAGAGGTACGTGGGCCAGGAAGGCTGTCGACGAGCTTGCGCCCTCGTGGAGTGAGCTGTAATAGTAGGAGGAGGAACCTTCACAAGTCATAATAAGTGCGATGATATCTGCTGGGAAGATACTGGCAAACCTTTCATCTGCTCTGCTAAAGCGATAAACAACTGGGTTGTTTTGCGGAACGGCTTACTTTGGTCTATATATTCCAGCGAATGCAGCTGCTGTTCACAAGGGCCGGCATGCGGTTCTGGGTAGACATGGCTAACATGAAAGCAGGACACAACCTTGGGAAGAAAGGCCATGTGAGATCTAAGCTGCACCTTGTCCTTATGAAAAATCATGTACGGAGGCTCAGACATGAGGGCCCGTAGCTCTGACATGAGTCATGCCAAAGTGATGGCCACCAAAAAAACAACCTTCCACGAAAGGTAGAGGAGCAAACAGGAAGCTAACAGTTCAAAGGGAGGACCCATGAGGCGAGAAAAGACTAAATTAAGGTCCCAGGCCAGAACAGAGGGCTTCATCGGTGGATGAATCTTTTCTAAACCTTTCAGGAAATGTCCCATAATGGGATGCGCAAACACCAAGCACCTGGAAACACCGGGATGAAAAGCTGATATAGCTGGGAGATGGACCTTGAGAGAACTGAATGCCAGGCACTGGTCTTTCAAGTGCAGGAGATAATCCAGGATACACAGGATTGAAGCCTGGAGTGGAAGGACCTGCCTTTGGGCACACCAAATAGAAAACCTCTTCCACTTCGCTTTGTAAGTGGCTCTAGTGGACGGCTTGCAGCTCTCCAGAAGCACCTGCTTCACTTAGTCCGAACAGGCAAGTTCTGTCTGGTTCAACCACGAATCTTCCAGGCCATGAGGTGGAGCGACTGAAGGTCCAGGTGAAGGAGGCGGCCATGATTCTGCAAGATGAGGTCGGGAACAAGAGGCAGATGTACCGAGGACTGGACCGACAGGTCAATGGGGATGGGGGTACCAGCACTGGTGAGGCCAAGCTGGAGGCATCAGTATGACATCCACCTTATCCCTGCAGACCTTGAGAAGCACCTTGTGGATGAGTGGAAATGGTGGGAAGGCATATAGTAATTGACCAGCCCGTGGAATCAGAAACGCATCTGCAATCGAGCCTGGGCTGTGATCCCCAGAAGGAGAAGAAGGTTGGATACTTCCTGTTGGCCCACGTGGCGAACAGGTCAATTTGGGGAAATCCCCAACTGCGGAAGATTGAGTGGATGATGTTCGGATGAATCAACCACTCATGCATAAGGAACTGTCTGCTCAGGCTGTCCGCCAACACGCTCTGAATGCCCATCAGGTATGAAGCTTAGAGAAGGATGGAGTGGGCTGGACAAAATTCCCCACAGTAGGAGGGCTTCCTGACAGAGGAGACAATCGGGCTCCACCTTGCCTGTTTATATAAAACATGGCCGTGGTATTGTCCGTGAGCACCACTACACAGTGACCTTGCAAGCAGGGGAGAAATACTTGGCACGCAAAGTGGACCGCCCTGAGCTCTTTGATGTTGATAGGCAGAGCCAGTTCCTCTACTTGCCATAAGCCCTGAGTTGTCAGGCTTCCGAGATGCACTTCCCAACCCAGTGCAGATGCGTCCGTTACCAGAGTCTAGGTGGGTTGGGGAGAGTGGAAAGGAACCGCGGCACTCACCACGAGGAGGGGTCAAGCCAACATCGTAGGGAATCTAGGTATGCCTTGGAACGGTCAGCACCATGTCCAGACTGTCACAGCCTAGGCGATACACGGACGCAAGCCATGCTTGCAGAGGCCTGAGTCGCAATCTGTCATGCAGAACACCATGTGGCCCAGCAGCCTGAGGCACTGCCTCACCGGGGTGGTGAGAAAACTGCAAAGGCTGCTGATTATCAGTGAGAGGGCCAGACACCGCGGCTCTGGGAGGAATGCTCTTGCCTGATTGGCATCGAGGACTGCCTTGATGAACTCTATTCTCTGAGGTGGGTTGAGGATGGATTTGCTGACGTTGAGAATGATGCCTAGGTGTTCAAATGTGTCTCTGACAATTTGCACCTGCGATTCTACCTGCTGACAAGAGCGGCCTTGGAGGAGCCAGTCATCCAGGTATGGGCAGACATGCACATGATGGCGACGACGAAAGGCTGCCACGATCACCATGCACTTGGTGAAGATGTGAGGAGCCGTGCAAAGACCAGGAAAGCCATGAATTGATAATACACCTTGTTTACCACGAAGTGGAGGAACCGTCTGTGAGATGGGGTGATAGATATGTGAAAATGGGCGTTCTTCATATCGAGGGCAGCATACCAGTCTCCCGGATCCAGAGAGGGAATGATTGTGCTCAAGGAGATCATGCAGAACTTAGGCTGACGATTAACTTGTTGAGTTCCCTTAGGTCCAGAATTGGTGTCAGGCCTGTCTTTCTTTGGGGACGAGGAAGTAATGGGAGTAGAAACCCTTGCCTTTGAGCTCCTGGGGCACCTCCTCCACTGCTCCTAGACTGAGGAGGGTTTGAACCTCTTGAATGAGAAGCTGCTCGTGAGAGGGGTCCCTGAAGAGGGACCAGCAAGGGGGAATGGAAGAGTGGGAAGGAGCAGAAGTGGATAGAATATCCCACCTCTACTGTGCACAGCACTAATGTAATAATAAGGGGCCATGCACAGTAGAACATAACATAAAAACATAAGAATGGTCGTACTGGATCAGACCACAGGTTCACCTAGCCCAGAATCCTGTCTGCCAATAGTGGACAATGCCAGGTGCCCCAGAGGGAGTGAACCCAACAGGAAATGATCAAGTGATCTCTCTTTTGCCACCCATCTCCACCCTCTGACAAACAGAGGCTAGGGACACCATTCCTTACCCATCCTGGCTAATAGCCATTAACAGACTTAACCTCCATGAATTCATCCAGTTCTCTTTTAAACCCTGTTATAGTCCTAGTCTTCACAACCTCCTCAGGTAAGGAGTTCCACAAGTTGACTGTGTACTGTGTGAAGAAGAACTTCCTTTCATTTGTTTTAAACCTGCTGCACATTAATTTCATTTTGTGGCCCCTACTTCTTGTATTATGGGAACAAGTAAATTACTTTTCCTTATTTATTTCTCTACATCACTCATGATTTTATATATCTCTATCATATCCCCCCTTAGTCTCCTCTTTTCCAAGCTGAAAAGTCTTAGCCTCTTTAATCTCTCCTCATATGGGACCCATTCCAAACCCATCATTTTAGTTGCCCTTCTCAGAACCTTTTCTAATGCCAGTATATCTTTTTTGAGATGAGGAGACCACATCTGAATGCAGTATTCAAGATGTGGGCATACCATGGATTTATATAAGGGCAATAAGATACTCTCTATCTTATTTTCTATCCCCATTTTAATGATTCCTAACATCCTGTTTGCTTTTTTGACTGCCACTGCACACTGCGTGGACGTCTTCAGCGAACTATCCACGATAACTCCAAGATCTTTTTCCTGATTCGTTGTAGCTAAATTAGCCCCCATCATATTGTATGTATAGTTGGGGTTATTTCTTCCAATATGCATTTACATTTATCCACACTAAATTTCATTTGCCATTTTGTTGCCCAATCACTTAGTTTTGTGAGATCTTTTTGAAGTTCTTCAAAGTCTGCTTTGAGCTTAACTATCTTGAGCAGTTTAGTATCATCTGCAAACTTTGCCACCTCACTTTTTACCCGTCTCCAATCTGAGAATTTACCATTTATTCCTACCCTTCCTTCCCTATCTTTTAACCAGTTCTCAATCCATGAAAGGATCTTCCCTCTTATCCCATAACGACTTGATTTACATAAGAGCTTTTGGTGAGGGACCTTATCAAAGGCTTTCTGGAAATCTAAGTACACTATGTCCACTGGATCCCTCTTGTCCACATGTTTGTTTACCCCTTTGAAGAACTCTAATAGATTAGTAAGACACAATTACCCTTTACAGAAACCATGTTGACTTTCACCCAACAATTTATGTTCTTCTACGCGTCTGACAATTTTATTCTTTACTATTTTTGCAACTAATTTCCCCGGTACTGACGTTAGACTTACCCATCTGTAATTGCCAGGATCACCTCTAGAGCCCTTTTAAAATATCTTCCAGTCACTGGGTACAGAAGCCAATTTAAAGGATAGATTACCAACCATAGTTAATAGTTCCGCAACTTCACATTTGAGTTCTTTCAGAACTCTTGGGTGAATGCCATCTGGTCCTGGTGACTTGTTACTGTTAAATTTGTCAGTTAATTCCAAAATCTCCTCTAGTGAGACCTCGATCTGTGACAATTCCTCCAATTTATCACCTACAAAAGCTGGTTCAGGTTTGGGAATCTCCCTAACGTCCTCAGCCATGAAGACTGAATCAAAGAATCCATTTAGTTTCTCTGCAATGACTTTATCGTCTTTAAGAGCTCCTTTGGTATCTCGATCGTCCAGGGACCCCACTGGTTGCTTAGCAGGCTTTCTGCTTCTGATGTACTTAACAAAACATTATGTTATTACCTTTTGAGTTTTTGGCTAGCCGTTCTTCAAACGCCTCTTTGGCTTTTCTTATTACATTTTTACACTTAATTAGGCAGTGTTTATGTTCCTTTCTATTTACCTCACTAGGATTTGACTTCCACTTTTTAAAAAGATGCCTTTTTATCTCTCACTGCTTCTTTTACATGGTGGTTAACCAATGGTGGCTCTTTTTTAGTTCTTTTACTGTTTTTTTTAATTTGGGGTATACATTTAAGTTGGACCTCTATTACGGTGTCTTTGAAAAGCATCCATGCAGCTTGCAGGGATTTCACTCTAGTCACTATACCTTTTAATTTCTGTTTAATTAATCCCCTCATTTTTGCATAGTTCTCCCTTCTGAAATTAAATGCCAGAGTGTTGGGCTGTTGACGTGTTCTTCCCTCCACAGGGATGTTAAATGTTATTATATTATGGTCACTATTTCCAAGCAGTCCTCTTACAGTTACCTCTTGGACCAGCTCCTGCGCTCCACTCAGGACTAAATCGAGAGTTGCCTCTCCCCTTCTGGGTTCCTGTACCAGCTGCTCCAAGAAGCAGTCATTTAAAGTATCGAGAAACTTTGTGTCTGCATTTCATCTTGAGGTGACATGTACCCAGTCAATATGGGGATAATTGAAATCCTCCACTATTATTGAGTTCTTTATTTTGATAGCCTCTCTAATTTCCCTTAGCATTTCATCGTCACTATCACTGTCCTGGTCAGGTGGTTGATAATAGATCCCTACTGTTATATTTTTATTAAAGCATGAAATTACTATCCACGGAGATTCTATGGAACATGTGGATTCATTTAAGATTTTTACTTCATTTGATTCTACATTTTCTTTCACTTATAGTGCCACTCCCCTCCTCTCCCCCCCACACAACCTGTTCTGTCCTTCAAATATATTTTGCACCCCGGAATGGTTGTCCCCCATTGATTGTCCTCACTCCACCAGGTTTCACAAGGCACTCTAGTTCACCCATATTATTTAGACCTCTAGTATTTATATACAAGCACTTTAAAAAATTATCACTGTTTATTTGTCTGCCCTTTTCTGATGTGTTGGATTCTTTTTTATGTGAATGTTTCTTGTCTGATCTGGCCCCTAGATTATCCTCTTCCATCCTCTCCTCCTGACTAAAACCTACAGAATCTCGATCAATAGACTCTCCTCTAAGAGAAATCTCTGTCCAATCCACGTGCTCCTCTGCAGCAGTCGGCTTTCCCTAATCTCTTAGTTTAAAAACTGCTCTGCAACCTTTTTAATGTTTAGTGCCAGCAGTCTGGTTCCACTTTGGCTTAGGTGGAGCCCATCTCTCCTGTATAGGCTCCCCCATCCCAAAAGTTTCCCCAGTACCTAATGAATCTAAAACCCTCCTTTCTACACCATTGTCTCATCCACGGATTGAGACTCTGAAGCTCTGCCTGCCTACCTGGCCCTGCGCAGGGAACTGGGAGCATTTCTGAGAATGCCACCACAGAGGTCCTGTATTTCAGTCTCTTCTCTAGCAGCCTAAATTTGGCCTCCAGGATGCCTCTCCTACCCTATGTCATTGCTATCTACATGTACCACGACCACCAGCTCCTCCTCAGCACTACACATAAGTCTATCTAGATGCCTCGAGAGATCCACAATCTTCGCACCAGGCAGGCAAGTCAGCATACGGTTCTCCCAGTCATCACGAACCCAGCTATCTATGTTTCTAATGATCGAATCTCCCATTACTAACACCTGCCTTTTCCTAGTGACTGGAGTTCCCTCCCCCGGAGAAGTAACCTCAGTGCGAGAGGATACCCCAACACCATCTGGAAGGAGAGTCTCAACTATGGGAAGATTTCCCTCTGATCTCATGGACTCCTCTACTTCCCTGGACCTTTCATACTCCTCAACAGCCCAGGGGCTGTCTGAGCGGAGTGGAGACAATTCTACAGTGTCCCGGAAAGCCTCATCAGCATACCTCTCTGCCTCCCTTAGTTCCTCCAGTTGCATCACCCTGGTCTCCAAAGCCCATACAGTCTCTGAGGGCCAGGAGCTCCTTGCATCGAATGCACACACACACCACCTCGCACAGGGCAGGTAATCATACATGCTGCACTCAGTGCAATAAACTGGGTAGCCCCTACTCTGCTGCTGGGCTTCTGCCTGCATTCTCTCCTACAGCCACCTATTTAATAAAAGATATTGTTCAAATCAAGAAGTTTTGAATATAGTTTAGTTTACAGGTTTTAAAGAACAGCAAGTGAACCTTCCCCCTTCCCACTCCCCTTCCAAACTCCCCGTTAGCAGCCCTGGTCGCAAAGCTCCCTGGTCGCTTGCTCACTGCTTTTGTAAAGCCCTGGCCTTCTTGACAGCCCCGCCCACTAACTAAGACTCAGCCAATTAACAGAGCCTTCTAGCTTTCAAACCTTACTTTGAAGCTCACAGCTTCCAACTGCCAGCCACAGCACGCGGTCCTTCAAACAAACAGACAGACAGACAGAAGCGGGATAGATGGTTCAGGAAAGGAGGATAAGTGGACTGATTGTGGACTGGTAATCTGACCTTGTGTGCACCTTCAAAGGGGGCACTTAGGACCTGGAGGGGGCTTAGACTATCCCTGGCCCTGCCCAGGAGGCGGGCGTGATGGCCTACACTGACTACATCTATTCTTCCTGCAGGAGAAGTCCTGCCTGGACCAAACGGGGAAAGACCACTGCTGGGTGGTCTGTGGTTTGAAAGGCTTCCTTTGGGTCACCAGGGTATGCATGCTGAGGGACTTAATGGTGTTACAGGAATCCTTCAGGCTAAGCAATCTAGAGTTTGTCTGCTCAGCAAACAGGCCCTGGCCATCGAATGGGAGATCCTGAATTGTTTGCTGAATTTCTGGGGGGAGACCCGAGGATTGGAGCCAGATATTGCATCTCATTGCGATACCCGATGCCAAGGTACGCGCTGCCAAGTCCATGGCATCCAAAGAACTTTGGAGGGAAGCCCGGGCTACTATTCTGCCCTCCTCAGCAATGGCTCCCAGACTCGGATGGAAGAAGCTCTTTGGACTTTTGGACTGCAGACCACTAGTTATAACTGTACCAGTTCAGGATCGCAAGCTGGCTAGCAATCCGGAGAAAGGCCCTCCATTGAATAAACCTGTCTCCCAAACAAATCAAGGCATCTCTTGATTTGGGTACAGGCCCCTGCTGACCCTGCCTCTCTTTTTCATTCACCACCTCCACAACAAGAGAATACGGAGGGGGATGAGTGAATAGATATTCGTACCCTTTAGTAGGGACAAAGGACTTCCGTTCGGGCCCTTTGGCCATAGGGGGAATAAAGGCAGGCATTTGCCAAATAATTTTGGGATTAGACTGGATTGTCTTTAGCATGGGTAAGGCCATCCTAGAGGGACCCTCTGGTGCTAGGATGTCCAACACAGGGTCCTTTTCTTCTATCACCTCCTCCACCTGGATGTACATATTTAGGGCCACCCTTTGGAGGAGTTCAGGCAGGACCCTGTAGTCCATGGGTGGTAGACCGGATGTGGAGTTACCTGCCACCGCCTCGTCAGGAGAGGACAAGGAAAACACTACCGGCAGGACTGGTTCCGTGGCGGCCTCTGGCTCCTCCGGGATCAGCTCATCCCGAGCCCCAGCTGTAGCCTCCACTGGAGGTGGGGTTAGATCCAGGTTTTGCGAAGGATCCTGAGGCAGGCAGCTGATGGTTGCTTCCGGAAGGCAAGACGCTGAACGGGACAGTGAGGGAGCGCCAGGGGGGCCCCACATTGGGCCTGATGGTACACCCAAGTGGTCCAGAATTGCCACTAGGGTTACCAGTGGGGCAAAGAAGCATCCTGTCTAAGACTTCCCGGCCCAGATCTGGGCACTTCCGATGCCCACAATGCTCTGCCTGACCTGAAGGAGGTGGACCTTGAGCAGGATGGCCTAGGGGGAGCGGTGCGGGACTGCCCCATGGCAGCTTCCTCCTTCTTGAACGGGCAGGATGAGTGCCGTGGGGAATAACAAGGGTCGGACAGTGACCGGCAGTGTCGGTGTGGGGAAAGGCGACGAAATGCGGAGCGATGCCGTAGAGTGCAACAGTGCCGAGATAGGATGCAGTGCCACGACAGAACGGTATCACGACCGAGGCCCTTGCTGAAGCAGGGACCATTATCCGGAATGGGATCTGGAAGGGCGCCACGAATGGGACTGGTGCCACGCTGGGGAGTGGTGTCATGTCAGGGAGCGGTGCCATGTCGGGGAGCAACGACTAAGAAGTGCAGTCTGAGGTTGATGTGAGTGGTACCACGAGGTCACAGACTGGGATCCAGACCTTGAGCAGGACCACAACCTATCAGTCGACGACCACCTCAAGCAGGAACGGCTCTGAGGGTCAGGGTTGCCAGACCAGTCCCGCGAGTCGGACCTTTGCCATGAGTCAGACTGGAGTGGGGCATATGTATGGCACCAGGACTCAGAGCGACACAGAGATCCTGCTTGGGGGCAGATGGCCCAAACATAGCTGGTTTGTCTCTTGAAGATGCCAGGCCTCAGGGTAGTGGAGATCCCAAGACTGGAGACTTGGGCGCCATAATTTCTATAAGCCACCTAGCGGCCTCAAGTGTCCAGTGTGGAGGGTAACATGACCTCCACCTGCAGCCGCAGGGAGTCCAGGAGCACAGGGCTTCCTGGGGAGACAGGGGGCCCATGGAGGTTGAGCCCTACAAGAAGGTCTGTAGGCCCATGCTCCCCAGCATGCCCTGCCGAGGCTGCAGTTTCTGAATCAGGCCGTTGTGGAGGCTTGTCCTGCTTCTTGTGGGCAGCTGGCGAGTGGGAGCGGTGCTGAGGGGAACGCTTCTGGGTCCTGGGAGACCACTGACCCTTGGGAGGGTGTGCCAAGTCCTTTTTTGGTGCCACGGACGACACTGCCAGAGGAGTGCTCTGCACTAAGGTGTTCAGGGCCAGGTCCTGCTGCAGACGGAGCAGTTGTTTTAAACTAATGTCCCTCTTCTCTAGTGTGAGGCTTGAAGGCCATGCAGATCTGCCTGATGGGCTTCTCCCAGATACCGGAGATAGGAGTCATTGGGGTTGCCCATGGGCATAGGCTTGGCACAAAAGCTGCAGAGTTTGAAGCCCTGGAACAGCATGCCCCAGAGCCCTGCGGGGCACTCGTTGAAAGGGAAAACTCCCCAACCACTAAAGACTACAATCAACAACTATAAAAGAATGATTAACTAACAATGGGTAACCATACACAAAGATAAGCAGAAGACCTAGGGATTAGTGGAGCACTTGCAAGCAAGAGACCACTGTTCCAACAACTATCACTGGCAGTAAGAAAGGGTGTTGGCCCAGCAGGGTCGTATATAGAGCACTATACCAGCGCCACTCCAGGGGCTCCACAGCCGGCCCAACAGGTAGCTGCTAGGGAAAAGTTTCCAACAGCCATGCGCACACACCTAACTGGAATTGATATAAGCACTCAAAGAACTACTGACATGCTTCGAGATGAGCGTCGCTGTGGGTGCTCCACTCCAGGTGCTGCTGTGCCCCTGCGCCTTCACTCAGAGATTGTTACAGCAGTACTCTCGCGGTGCCTACTTCACGTGCCGAATGTGCCTCAATAATGCGTGCATGCGGCCAAGGCTCCTCAGTTCCTTCTCTACAATGGAAAATCGCTCCAAACTCTGAAGTAGAGGGGAGAAGGGTGGGTAGTGGAGCACCCATAGGGACAATCATCAACCTCCTCTTTTTTGAAAAAGATGTCCCTGCAAGTGCTCCACTCCAGGTGACTGAAAAGCAGTATCTCTTAAGGAGGTAGGAACTTCAGATCCGGTAAGAAAGCTGTAGACAGCACAGCTTGGCCATGTGTGCTCCCCAGCCCGTGAGGGAAGCATCTGTGGTAATTATAACAGAGGGGGACTCCTATATGAACAGAACTCCGGAACAGAGGCTGTGTGGAAGAGTCCACCATGTGAGTGAGTCCTTGACTTTGGTAGGTATGGATAGAAGTCTGTTTAGGCTGTGCATAGGCTGTAGACAGTGGTCATCCAACTCTGCAGGCACCACATGTAGAGGCATGCATTCTTGACCACAAAAGTGCAAGAGGCCACATGGCCGAGAAGTTGCAGACAGTCCCAGACAGTGACCTGCGGGCTGTTTTGCAACTTGGTGACAAGATTCTTTATGGTGTTGAATCTGTTGGATGGGAGAGATGCAAGTCCGGTTGTGGAATCGAGGTGAGTGCCTATGAACTCTAGACATTGAGTAGAAGTAAATGTGGATTTGGTTTTGTTTATTTGTAGGCACAGACCCTGGAAGAAATCGATGGTTATCGGTGTGGCTTGGATGGCCTCCTCAAAAGTCTGTGCCTTGAGCAGGCAATCATCCAGGTAAGAAAAAATTATGACTTTTTTCCATAGGCGCCGTTGCCACCACGAGAATCTTGGAAGAGACGCGGGGTGCTGTTGAGAGGCCAAAACGCAGAACCCTGTACTGGTAGTGATTTGAGCCCATAACAAATCTAAGAAAATGCCTGTGGGCTGGGCATATAGTTACATAAAAATAAGCATCCTGCAGGTTGAGGGTTGAAAACCAATCTCCCTGCTCCAGCGCTGGAATTATGGTTGTGAGGGTAACCATTTTGAATTTTTGCCTTTTGATGAACTCGTTGAATCGCCTGAGATCAAGGATGGGTCGCCATCCCCCACTTTTCTTTTCTGTCCAAAAGTAGTGGGAATAAAAACTCTTTCCCCTGTGCTGACCGGGCACCGTCTCGACTGCTCCTATTTTAGATGATGATGAACCTCTTGGTGGAGCAAGTGGTCATGAGGGGGTCCCTGAAGAGGGATGGGATGAGGGTAGGTATGGATAGGAAGGGGATGGAATAGCCCAATCGGATAACCTCTAGGGCTCATCTATCCATAGTGAGGGCTCGCCAGTTGCAGTAGAATGGGAGTAAATGATGACCAAAAAGTTTGATGGGAAGTATAAGCGCTGGAGTGTGTGGGAGGTCTTCTATACCCTTGACCAATGCTTCAAATCTGTTTATTAGATGGAGGGGGTTGGGATGGTGCCGATATTGTGGGGCACGGTTGTTGATGCCTGGGATTCTGGGGGTGTTGCTGTTGATGGTCATATGGCCTCTGTTACTGCTATGTAGGCCAGATATTGTGGGCACTCGTAAGGTTGATACAGTAACTCCCCACTTAACATCCTCTCACTTAACATTGTTTCAATCTTACGTCCCCGCTCAATAACAGAACATGCTCCATTTAAAGCTGTGCAATGCTTCGCTATAACGTCATTTGGCTGCCTGCTTTGTCCACAGCTGGCAGCCCTCCGTATTAGCTCCCCATAGTGCTTCCCGCCCGCCAGCAGACCCCGCAAATCAGCACCTTGCCCCTCCTCCCGCCGTCTCCTGCCCACGGCAATCAGCTGGCTTGCAGCATTCAGGAGTGAAAGGGGAAGAGCGAGGACTCAGTGTGCAGGGTCCCCCCTCCCTCTCCTGCCTCCTGCCCGTGGCAGAGTCTGCACTTCTCCCTCCTCCCTCCCTCCCGCCCCCTGAACGTCACAAACTAGCTGATTGCTGCGGGCAGGAGGGAGGGGAGGGAGAAGCGAGAACGTGGCGCGTGGAGTAAAAGGGAAGAAAGGAGGAAGAAGAGGCAGGTTAAGAGTGGGGGCTTGGGGGAAGAGGCGGCGTGGGCGGGTCGAGGGTTGAGCCCGACCCTGGTGCCTGCAGAGTAGGAGAAGCTGCCGCTGCTGCTGCGCAACGTGCTTCTCCTAGCCTACAGCACCTTCAGCCTCCTTGCCTGCCTCATTGTCTCCAGTGCCAGTGGGCTGTGCCTGTGTGGGGTAAGGCGGAGGCACTTCCCAACTATAGTACTGTACTGTATGACAAAAAAAATTTCCCTGGAACCTAACCCCCGCCCCACCCACCATTTACATTCATTCTTATGAGGAAATTGGATTCATTTAACATTGTTTCACTTAAAGTCACATTTTTCAGGAACATAACTACAACGTTACGTGAGTAGTTACTATACCTATATTGTCTTCTTCTAGGTGCCGATGTTTGGATGCCTAGTGATCTGAGCGTCACTCTGGAATCCTTCATGGTGTGTAGCACCTTGTTGGTTTTTGCTGCAAATAACTTCTTGCCATTGAAGGGTGTTCTGTATATTGCATGGGAAAGAAGAGGTAAACCACGAAGCCCAATGCATCACTATGGTAATCGCAGTGGAACTGGCAACTGTGTCTGCAGCATAGAGAGCAGTTCCGTGCAAGAAATAATCTGCCCTTCAGAGACTACTGTTTTGAATTGTTGTCGCTTGTCCTCTGGGATGTAATTTAAAAAGTCCATGAGTTTCCCGAAATTTCTGTGATCATATTTGGCTGATAGGGCTGCACGGTTTGCCACTCTAAATTGTAGCGTGGATGACGCATAAACTTTGCAGCCGAGTAGGTCCATTCTTTTGCTGTCCTTGTCAGAGGGAGTGGACTGGAAATGCTGCTGTTTGTTCTTTTGGTTGGCTGCTTCTACTACCAGTGAATTTGATGCTGGGTGAATGAAAAGGAATTCTGGGCCCCTGGAGGGGACATAGAATTCTACTCTACCCTTTTGCAGGCAGGGAGTATGGTGGCTGGGGTTTGCCAGATATTCTTGGCAGGGTCCATAATGGCTCCAGTAACAGGTAGGGCAACCCTGGAGGAGGCTGAAGGTTGTAATATGTCAGTCAGCTCATGCTGAGTCTCTGACACTTCCTCCAGAGTGATCTTGAGCTCATTAGCCACTCTTTTGAAGAGGCCCTGAAAATGAGTAAAATCATCCAATGTTGTTGGGGGTGGGGGCATGATAGCCTCTTCTGATGAGGTGGATGAATTATTATTATTTGGAGAGGGTTCAGGTGCCTCCTCATCTGCATGCACCATTGCAGGTTGCTCCTGTCTGTCTGTCGCAGAAGTGTGGACAGGTACAGGAGGAGATCTAATGTCGCCTCCGTGTGGGCTATACCAGCTACTGATGTGCCTGCTGTACGACCCTCATGGGTTCCAATAATGCCATTGTCCAGGGAAGGGCATGGGTGGTTCCATCCACAGGTGTCCATATCAGGGTGGTAAGTCTTTGGAATATGAACCCCTTGGTCCCATGCTAGCAGGAGTGTGAAGGGGAAAGGAATGGTATGGGGAAAAAACTCCCTCCAATTAATTGTCCTCATCACTAGAAAAGTGAGAGGAAATAAGGGATATCTGTCAGTGCCGTGCCTATGGTCCTAGTGAGAGACCAGTACCAAGAAATGGGGAATCTGGAGCTGGCGAGATTAGCAAATTGCTGGAATGAATAAATTGTGGTGCCAAGATAGAAGGAGCCCAATATATAGCGCTGGGTGCGGCAGCAGTGCCGTAAATTTGGCCGATGCCGACTGGCACGGTGCCATATGAGGAATCATAGGTGGTTGAGGTGTCAGTGCCAGGACAGCAACTGGCTCAGCTGAATAGGCACTGGGTCCTTTGTGGTGCTGTGCTGCACTATATTAGAAGAGGCAGACAACTTGAAGCCTGTAGCCTCAGCACCAGAGCGGTACGTACTGGCAGCAGCTGGGGTACAGATGGTGCAGGAGGTGCCTGGAGTAACGTATGTGATGAGCCGCGGAGCAGTCAGCACCAACAAGACAGACCTGGTTGGAGACCATTTGGATACCAGCTGGTCTCTGTGAGGTGGTGAAGCTGGCCGTTTTTCTGTTGTTTTCTTGTCCTTGGTGAACTTAGGAGGTCTTTGTATCAAGTAGGACTCCTGACCTAGGTCAGAGGCAGGTCTGAGGGACTTCTCCATTAGAATTAACTTGAGTCTCAGGTCTCTGTCCTTTTGTGCCCTAGCCTTCAGTTTACTGCAGAGAGAAGATATTTGGGGGATGTGGGACACCCCCAAACAGCGAACACATTGAGAATGGCCATCAGAGATAGGGATGGCCTTTCTGCATGTAGTGCATCTCTTAAAACCTGATAAGCCAGGCATAGTATAAACTGTCTAACTGACAGAAAAAAACTGGGAAGGGGGAAATGAAACATCTGACTAAAAAACCAAACTAGATAAACTGTATAAACAACTATCTATCTGTCTAAAGCGAGAAATAATTGAGCGAGACGGCTGAGCTCTGTCTCAGGCTGGGGACGCTAGAGAAGGACCCGAGGAGCCCGGGCCGCACATGTGCGCTATTGAAGCACATTCAGCATGTGAGGCAGTCATCGCGCATGTGTGGTCTGTATGAGTACTGCTGTAAAAATCTCCAAGCGAAGGCACAGGAGTGCACCAACACCTGGAATGGAACATCTACAGGGACATCTCTCGAAGAACATTTCGTTCTGTAAGAAAGATTCAGACACATTAACTTCTCAGAGCTGAGGTTGAAGGAAGCAGAACACAAAAATCGACCCAAATAAGGTTGGAAGATGCAATTTTGAGGGATTTAAAAAGCCTAAATGCTCCCTTAGTGACTCTTGCCAAAGGAAGATGACTTGCACAACCATTCAAGATGGAAGCCTGCTTCATTCTACATGCCACCATTGCTACATCATAGCCATGTGATGCTGCTCACTACTTAGCTGCCTTAATTTCATTTCTTCTAGGTAAACTCTAGGGAGGTCTCTTAGCTCAAACCCCTTCATATTTGTAGGGTATCTCCTGCTACTACTTAAGTCAGGTAATTCTCTTATAGTCTCACAGCATATTCAATTAAAATTAAAGAGTACTCTGGTCTTGCAAATATATTCATGAAATAATAATTTTTAAAAATTAGGCTTGGTTTTTCTTTTTCAAGATCTTAAATCAAGATGGTTCATATTAAAGATTCTCCAAAGACTTGGGATCTGTATCCAAAATGTAAAGACATTTTCCGTCTACCTAAATCAAACAAGGCTGCTGATACACAGCACAATACTGTGCTGCCCAGAGCATCATCAAAGGCGCTCTGTACACACTAACACAAACGTTACCTGTTTCTGAGGTATCCCCTGCTTTCTCCAACTTTTCTCCCTGTTCCTCCTCCGATACATTAGACAGTTGTCTTTTCACCTCTTTGTTTGAACTTCCTCCAGATGTTACACTTGCCACAGATATCAATGGAATGGCCTGGCTCTCCTGAGGGAAATGAGAGATGAAGATTTACACAGATTCACATGTGTACACAGTTTCCTGTGTCTCGCTGTGCTGCATATGGAGCAGATTATAGGTTAGGATCTTTAAAAAGGGTGAGATAACTGTAGTCTCTTTGAATAACACATCCAAAGCAGGAAAGCCCAATGTCATCTTTGTGCAGCAAAACCTAGGTTCACAGGTACTCTGCCGCCAACGTAACATCATTAGTCAGGCATACCTCTTCTTTCTTATACTTTTCTCAATCTCACCATACACACAATATATTTGTACTCTCTCTGATGGGGTGTAGCGGGCATTTGATGCCCCCTGCTGGAGGCGCTACCACCTTGGCACACCCCATCCAAAGGTGGGGCTGGGGTCATGGGGGGTGTGCAGGAGTCAGGGGAAAGGGCTGAGGAGAGTGTGAAAGGGGTGCAGGAGTCAGGGCAGAGTGCTGGGGTCATGGCGGTGCTCCCAGCCCCCTACCCTGAGCATCTCACAGCAGGAGGTTGGAGAGGGTATACCCTAATTCCACCCCCTTCCCCAAGACCCCACCCCTGCCTCTTCTCCACCTCCTCCCCTCTCCCCACGCCAGCAAACAGCTGATCGGCGGCAGGGAGAGGGAGAGAAGAGGGAACGCAGCATGCTGGGGGAAGAAGTAGGGGAGAGAGGAGCTTGGATGCCAGCAGAGCCCGCCCTCCTGCAGCAGGAGAGAGCCCCAGGAGCCAGCAGCACCAAGCTTCTGCCTCCAGAAGAGAGTGGGCGGAGGAGAAGAGCAGCCAGGCCAGGGCCCCTTCGGAGCATGGGACCGATGCCATGGTGCTACTGGTGCCATGGTAAATCTGGTACTGCCTCCAGTGGCTAGAAGGGTCAGGTGCATGCCAAAGCTAATCAGGTCCCAGCAGGCTAGACAAAAACTAAAATTAGACTGAGCTTGCTGTGTGAGACACTCCACTGGTTCAGGCTAACCTGTGACATTCCCATTAGCTCTGCAGAGCCTCTGAATTTATGAGAGAGAGATTCTAACTCATACGAGCAAAACTGTCAGCTAACTTCCAATTATTTAATCTTTGCTACTGGTGATAAAGGAAGAGACAGCAAGAGCACTACCTGAGATTCTGTAATGTTAGCACTTAGAGAAATTTTAAGATTGCACACTGAGCAAATCTGCTATGGAAACAAAAACAGGAGAGATGAGAAAAGGAGTCCCCAAAGTCACTTTTCTAACCACACAGATTCAACTGAGCATTGTGCATCATTCTTTTTACACACACACACACACACACACAAACTTCACAGTTACTGCCTGGAATAATAGTTACAAGCTATGCCAAGAAATAACAACAATAGTACACACACTATATTATAGGTCTGCAACATGCAGTGAGCTCAGGCATAGAATCATAGAATATCAGGGTTGGAAGGGACTTCAGGAGGTCATCTAGTCCAACCCCCTGCTCAAAGCAGGACTAATCCCCAGATAGATTTTTGCCCCAGATCCCTATATGGCCCTCTCAAAGACTGAACTCACAACCCTGGGTTTAGCAGGCCAATGCTCAAACCACTGAGCTATCCCTCCCCCATATAACCATATTAAAGAATGCACATATTCCCAGGACACAGTATAACAGCCTGCTCATTTAAATGATTACAGGGAGGTGTGGACGTCGATTAATAATGCTTTTCATTTTAAAGAAGCCATATGTGACGCTGCACTCCATAATGTTTTATGGAAATATGCTTATGAGTGTAAATATGATGCAACTGGAATGCGCTATATACAAAAGGTCTCTGATAAGGTACCATTACAAAGCTTATAATCTATGGAGTGTGTTCATCCTATTTGTATGTATGTATCCTTCTTGTATCTGACACTAGAAATATAAAGTATAACTCTGAGGTACTATTGTAATTATGCAAAGTGTGGGCCACTTCTGATCGTTTAGAATCTTGATGGCTCCCATTGACTAGGACAATTGGTTGTAAATGGCTCTGTTTACTTGCAGGCCTTCCTGTGTTTGTGTAAGCCAACCCAGGCAGAATGGTGGAATTCATCTTAAACCTGCTGCTTTTCCATTTAGAAAGAGGGGTGGGGATCCAGAGAGACAAAAGATTCCAGCCTTGTACCAAAGCAATAAAAGGGGGTGGAGCAGAAGAAGGCAGCGGCCGTCATGAGAACACCTCTGCTTTTCACCTAAGATGCCTGCTGGAATTAATAAGGACTGTACTAGGGGAAAGGACTGGGCCCAGACTAGGAAGGAGTCTAGTCTGTGAAAGAAGCTTATTGGAATATCTTTAAGGGTGAGATTTACCTTAAACCGTTTCTTAATGTATTAGGCTCAGACTGACGTGTTTTGTTTTATTTTAGTTGGTAACTTACTTTGTTCTGTCTGTTATTACTTGAAGCCTCTTAAATCCTACTTTTTAAACTTAATAAAATCACTCTTGTTTATTAATTAACCCAGAGTAAGTGATTAATACCTGGGGTAGCAAACAGCTGTACATATCTCTCTATCAGTGTTATAGAGGGCGGACAATTTATGAGTTTAATCTATATAAGCTTTATACAGAGTAAAACAGATTTATTTGGGGTTTGGGTGCTGGAGAAAGGTGACCTACTGACAAGTTTTTGGTTAAAGTCTGCAGCTTTGGGGGCATGGACCAGACCTGGGTCTGTGTTACAGCAGGCTTGCGTGTCTGACTCTACAAGGCAGGGTTCTCAAGTACCAAGCAGGCAAGGAAAATGGTCTCAGAGGTAATTCCAGCATGTCAGGTGACAGTCCCAAGGGGGTCTGTGTGACCAAATCCATCACACCATACTATCAAATATTTAGTAAGATCCCCAAGTTAATGAGAAAATGAGTCAATGCATATTCTGACCATGCTCTTCAGGGTCCAAGATAAACCACAAGGCAGACTTGAGTCGGGTGCAAAAGTCCACACAGAGTTTACTGAAGCAGGTTCTAACCCTTCCTGGGCAGGGGTTCCCTGCAACAGTCTAGTTAGGGCCTTGACAGGCCTGTCCTGGATAGCACAAACAGCCCAAGAGCCCTTTTTATAGTAAAGCAAAGAAACAGCTCCAAAAAACAATAGTCCTGTGCCAGACCTATGATCCTCCGGGGGGTTCTGGCAGACAGTAGTCTCTGCAGAGGTTCTGAGCTGGTCCTTTCCTCAGGAACCAAAGGACAGGAGTCTGTGCTCCTTGCTGGTCAGCCACCTACTGAGCTGTTCTCTTCCCTTTTAATTACCCCCTGCATCACCAGACAATGAGTGCAGGTGAGGCTGAGTGAGCCCATTGCAGCTCATTAACCCTTGCTTGCTCAGAGTGGGGTTAGTATGCCCTCATCAAACACACATACAGCCATGAAATGACACGCTTTCAAACCTCCATGTGGCAGTGTGACGACTCACCGGTGTGAGTCCTCCTGCTGGTCGCCCTGGGAATTAGGTCTTCCAGCCCAGAGCATCCTCTGCAGGCTGGTGTCTTGCCTTGCCGCTGGCCTCTGTGTCCCTCCCAGACCCCAGTGCCCCTTTATGTCAGGGTTCTACCCCCAGAAGTAACCCACAGTCTAGGTCTCCCCATCTAGGGGAACCCCCAATCCCCTATCCCCACCTTGCCTCAGTGGCTACTGCCAGCTACCATCTAGCCCCCGCTCACTGGGGCGGACTGCAATCTGTAAACCACTCATCACTGGCAAGGAGGGTTTGGACCTGCTGCCTTTCCTAACCCTGGGCTGTACCCCTACAACCCCAGTACTCTTCCCGGCCTTTAGCAAGGCCTGCAACCTGGGGGTTTTCCAGGCTGGAGCTCCCCAGCTCCTCTGGCCTTCCCTCAGCCCTGCTCCACTCTAGATATCCTGCTCAGCAACCAGGTAGCCAGGCCCTTCTCTCTCCACTGCTAGAGACAGACACTTTTTCAGTCTCTGGTCCTCAGCCCTCTTATAGGGCCAACTGTAGTCTGATTGGGGCGTGGACCCACCTGTGGCCGCTTCCCCCAATCAGCCCAGCTTTTCCCCTGCCACAGCCCTCTCCCAGGGCTGTTTTAAGCCCTTCAGGGCAGGAGCAGGGTGACTACCCGCTACACTCTATCACATCTTCAATCCCATTTTAAAATTCAAAATATATCATTCATATTCCAGAATAAGAATAAAATATATTACTTAAAGGAAAGTGCTTTTTAGTAACAGAGACATAAATATGCCCGAGAACTGCAACAACAGGAAGGAAAAGAATGGCTCAAGATAAGCCACCTCCCAGAAACATGTAAGAGCTGTTAAGAGACAACACCTGAACTATTAGCCTTCATGATTTTGCCTCCTATCCATCCCATCTACAGTCCTGGTTTGCACCAGGACAGGCAGAAGCATTGGCATATGGAAGAACAAGGGAGCTCTGGCAGAATTAAAAGGGACCCTGTTCGCAGAGATGGGGAGTAACTGTTTCAGGGGAGCCACGCTGAGACACAGGACCCCTCTGAGGATGTCTGAAGAAGTAGGCTTGCCTAGGTTTCCATCGGGATGGTAGGACTCTAGGTAAGAGAGATGTGTGCAGACAGTTTTAAAATTCCTTTTTCTCTTATGCTTTGTTCCTACTGCAAAAAAACAAACAAACAAACAAACAATATTTTGATTTAAGATGGCTGTTTGTCACTGTTTCCCCAGTCACAGACTTCCAAAGGGAAGAACAGCAGGTGCACAAGATCAGTTGAATCTGCAGGACAAGCACAGCTGCTACACAGGATACTATAGGCCAGAGCCCAGTCCAGGAGGAGGAGAACAGATAGGGTCACACCTGTAATGGGGTGAAATAAGAGCCACTTTGTGCCAGCTAGCAAAAGGCAAATAAAACACACTGCTGTCAGAATACTTAGCCAGACAGCATCTTGCAAGGTATCATACAAAAACTGATGACACACTGGTCATGGCTATCACTGCGTGATGTATGCACGGGTTGCGTATAAAGAGTTATATATGTATGCCAGTAAGATGTTCTTAAAATATGCTATGGAAGCATCTGACAAAACAAGTTTGTCCTTGTTTTGCCTGTTTCATCATTGTAAATTGAGCAAGGTGACACCAGAGACAGTGTAAGTTCATTTGCATCTGAGTCCACAGGAAAAGCAAACAGAGGAGGGCAAGGAAGACAGGATGGCGTCAGTTTCTTGGGGGACAAGTAATTGAGGAGAAAAC
Source organism: Gopherus flavomarginatus (assembly GCF_025201925.1). NCBI lineage: Eukaryota > Metazoa > Chordata > Testudines > Testudinidae > Gopherus > Gopherus flavomarginatus. Next base: position 25,235,158 of record NC_066633.1, read on the forward strand.
ACCCTTTATCTGGAGATATCCTTCAGAAGAATACATCTCAAAGGTTTACTGGACTATGAAAAGAAGGGGAGCGAGCCCCTTTGCTAATCATCATTTACATTGGACAAAAGAGGCCTGTGGTCTTGGAATCCATACAAGACGAATCCTTCAACCATCTGTGCTGAAGACGCTGAGAACTGACTGTAGGTGAGAAAAGGACAGTTACCTGTTCTGTAACTGGCGTTCTTCGAGATGTGTTGTTCAGGTGTATTCCACTATGGATGTGCGTGCTCGCCACGTGCACCGGCGCCGGAAGTTTTTCCCTTAGCAGTATCCGCAGTGGGGGAGCACCGCTGCGACCCCTGGAGTGGAGCCGACACACTGTGCTATAAAGGGGGCTGCGCGCTCTCCTCACCCTCAGTTCCTTCTTCCCAGACAACTCCGACAGAGGGGAAGGAGGGCGGTGTGGAATACACCTGAGCAACACATCTCGAAGAACACCAGTTATGGAACAGGTAACTGTCCTTTCTTCTTTGAGTGACTGCTCATGTGTATTCCACAATAGCTGACTCCAAGCTATACCTGATGGAGGAGGGTAGAAGTTTAAACGTAAAGTTTCAAGGGTTACCCGGGCGGAGCACCACCCTACCAAACCCGGCGTCATCCCTCATTTGGGAGACGATCGCATAGTGCAATGAAAAGGTATGGACAGAGGACCACGTAGCAGCCCTACAGATGTCCTGAATAGGGACACGAGCCACATAGGTCGCTGACGACTCCTGGGCTGTCGAATGCGCCTTCACAATAGGAGGCGGGGGAACCCCTGCCAGGTCGTAACAGGTGCGAATGCACAAGGTGATCCAGCGGGAGATCCGCTGGGTGGAGACCAGCCGTCCCCTCATACGCTCGGCCGAACCAATAAAAACCTCGGGGAACCTCCTAAATGACCTGGTTCTGTCCAGGTAAAAGGCCAGCGCTCTGTGCACGTCCAAGATGTGCCTGCGGCGTTCCTCGTTGGAGGAATGGGGTTTAGGACAGAGGATAGGGAAGAAAATATCCTGATCTATGTGAAAAGCCAAGACTACCTTCGGCAAAAAAGCGGGGTGAGGGCAGAGCTGAATCTTGTCCTTATGGAAGACCGTATACAGCGGTTCAGAAGTCAGGGCCCTGAGCTTCAAGACCCGGCGGGCTGAGGTGATGGCTACTAGGAATGCCACCTTCCACGACAGGTGGGAACACGAGCACGTGACTAAAGACTCAAACTGAGGCCCTGTGAGGCGGAAGAGCACCAGGTTCAGGTCCCAGAGCGGGACCGGGGGTCTGGTGTAAGGGAATGCCCAATCTAACCCTTTCAGAAACCAGGCCATCATGTGATCCAGGGGTGGAAAGTCGAAATGGCCACCAGGTGCACCCTGATCAAGGCGGGCGCCAGTCCTTGGGTCCTAAGGGACAGAAGGTAGTCAAGAACAAGCTGGACAGACGCGGAGGAGGGAGAGGAACTTCTATCCCTCGCCCACATAGAGAACCTATATCATTTAGCCAGGTAGGTTCGATGTGTGGAGGACATTTCTCACATCCTCTGAACACCTGCCTTCCTCCTCATTTAACCATGGAGCAGCCACGCTGTTAGGTGAAGCGCGGCTAGGTTGGAATGGCGAAGACGACCTTCCTCCTGGGAGAGGAGGTCCGGGAGGAGCGGCAGCCTGCACGGAGGGGCCACTAAGAGTTGCAGCAGGGACCCATACCAATGCTGACGGGCCCAATCCGGGGCTATGAGAATAACCCTCACCCCATCTGACTTCACCTTCTGTAGGACCCTGCCGATTAAGTGGAAGGGCAGGAAGGCATACAACAGGGGCCACCGACCATGGGAGCAGGAACGCATCCAATATCTCCCCGTCGCCTCGTCCTGCTCTGGAGCAGAATCAAGGACACTGCCGATTCTGGGTGGTGATGAACAGGTCTACCCGGGGAGCACCCCATTGTAGAAAGACCAACCTGGCTACCTCCTTGTGCAGGGACCACTCGTGCTGTTGGGAGAACACCCTGCTCAGGCAGTCTGCGAGCGTGTTACTCTTGCCAGGCAGGTAAAAAGCCCACAGAAGTACGTTGTGGGCTATACAAAACTCCCACAAGAATTGGGCTTCCTGGCGTAAGGCCCAGGAACGCATGCCCCCCCGACTGTTGACGTAATACTTGGCAGTCGTGTTGTCTGTAAGGACTCTGACCACCTTCCCCTGTATGTGCTGGCAAAATGCCACGGACGCCAGGCGTACAGCCGTGAGCTCCCTGACATTTATGTGCAGGGTCAGTTCCTCTGGTGACCACATGCCCTGAGTCCTGAAATCCCCCATGTGGGCTCCCCAGCCCAGGTCCGAGGCATCCGACACTAGGTCTAGTGAGGGAGGGGGCTCTCGGAAGGGGATACTCTGGAGCATGTTGCTCGGGAGGGACCACCACTGGAGATCTGCCACCACCCTGGGCGGCACCGTGACAACCTTGCCCAGGCCGTCCCTGGCCTGGGAGTACCGAGAGGCCAGCCAGAACTGAAGGGACCTCATCCGAAGCCTGGCATGTCGCACCACATAGGTGCATGCTGCCATGTGGCCTAAGATTTGCAGGCACACCCGTACCGTGGTTACCGGAAAGGCCATGACCAAGGGGATGAGAGCTTTGAGCATCTCGAATCTGTCCCATGGGAGGGAGGCCATGGCCACCCGGGAATCGAGCAGCGCCCCTATAAAGCTTATGCACTGAACCAGGATTAACGTGGATTCTTCTCATTTACCAGTAGACCTAGAGCTGCGCAGGTGTTTAGCAGGAAGCTCATGTGCTGCTGCACCAGAGACCGAGACCGGCCCTTGAGCAGCCAGTCATCGAGGCAGGGGCAGATTTGCAGCCCTTTTCTCCTCAGGTGGGCAGCCACCACTACCATACATTTTGTAAATGCCCTGGGGGCAGTAGAGAGGCCAAAGGGGAGGACAGTAAACTGGAAATGGTCCTGACCCACCATGAAACGGAGGAAATGCCTGTGACCCTCAAAAATGTGGATGTGAATGTACGCATCCTGGAGGTCCAGCACTGTAAACCAATCCCTTTGGTCTAGGAATGGAATAATAGAGGCCAAGGACACCATGCGGAATTTGGAATGAACCAAAAACTGGTTGAGATTCCGCAGGTCGAGGATGGGCCGAAGCCCACCTTTCGCCTTCGGGATGAGGAAATACTTGGAGTAAAAACCCCTGCCCTGGTATTCCCGAGGTACCCTTTCCACTGCTCCCAGGGACAGGAGGCGCTCTACCTTCTGGCGGAGGAGGGCATGTTCCGGGACCCCAGCAGGCTCCCCGGACAGGGGACAGTTGGGAGGGGTGGAAACAAACTGCAGTCTGTACCCATGGGAGATGGTGCTGAGGACCCACTGGTTCGATGTTATATGGACCCATTGCAGTTGGAAGGCCGATAAATGGTTCATAAAAAGCAACTTTATTAACTGGGTGGGGGGTACACTGGCAACAGGCCCGGTGACCGCCCTCAATGAGTAAAAAATGCTGTTTTCCTGACCGTCTGGCCTTTGAGGCCCCAGGCCGTGGGGCCAAATGGGATTGGCATTGGGACCAACGCCTTTGTTCCCTCTGCTGCTTAGGCGGGGGTTCGTATCTGCCCCGAGCCAGAGGAGCAGAGGTTTGAGGCCTGGGCTTGTCCTTAGGGGGCGGGAGGTAGAGGCCTAGTGTCTGCAAGGTGGTGTGAGAGTCCTTCATCCCGAGCAGATGGGTGTCTGTCTGTTCTGCAAATAGGGCCTTGCCATCAAAAACGGCAGGTGCTGCATTATAGATTGGGACTTGACTGACAGCCCCGAGAGCGAGAGCCACGACGCCCGCGGCATGGAGATTGTGGAAGCTATCATACGAGAGGGTGTGTCCGCTGCATCCAAAGCCGCCTGGAGAGCTGCTTTGGCCGTGGCCGCACCCTCGTCGATCAGAGCCCAAAACTCCTTTCCGTCCTTGTCCCAAAGAAGGGGCTCAAACTTGGAGAGGGAACCCCAGAGATTAAACTCATACCTGCTCAGTAGTGCCTGGTGGTTGGCCACTCTGAGCTGGAAACTCGCAGATGAATAAACCTTTTTCCCCAAAGGTATCCAGTCTATGAGCATCCTTGTCTTTTGGTGTGGGCACGGGCTGGCCATTCCGCTCACGGTGGTGGATCGACTCTACCACCAAGGAGTGGGTGGGTGTATAGGTACGTGTGACCCTTTGTGGGGACAAAGTACTTCCTCTCGGCCTTTTTGGAAATAGGTCCAAGCGAGGCCGGGGTCTGCCAGAGGCCAGTGGTGATGTTGGCTACTCCCTGATGGAATGGGAGGGCCACATGCCCTGGTACCGAGGAGGCGAGGACATTGAATAGGTCATCAGAGGGGTCCTCCATCTCCTCAGCCCAGAGCTCGAGATTTGCTGCCACCTTCCTAAGCAGCTCCTGGTGGCTCAACGTCCGGGTCCGGAGCCAGAGTCAGTGCCAGGGGTTCAGCGCCCACGGTCTGATCCCGGTGCCGGGGAGGCAACGCAGGGCGACCCTGAGAGGCTCTCGCCATGGAGCGAGGTCTCGGCTGCGCAGGTGCCTGAGGCCATGGTGCCCAGTGGCATCATTGTCCTTGCAGGGAATGGCCTGGAAATGAGACGCCGAAGTCCTGGAGGAAGGCACGGTGCCATAAGAACGACTGGAGCAGACTCTATCGTGACAGCTCCTGCCCCAGGACTTCGACCTGGAGGAAGTCGAGAGGTAAATGTCCGAAGAGGTGTCTCTGGACTCCCTGAAGCACCTGTGTCCATGCCGCCTTGGTGCCAGGGACTCTCCGGACACACACCGAGAATGGCCTCTGTGATGGCGGGCGCTTGAGTACGAGCGTCAGTGCTGACGGCGGCGAGACCTGTTCCTCTCAGACTGGCTGGAGGAGGAACGGCGCCGTCTCTTATCACCTTCTAGATGGCGTCTGAGACCGGAGGAGTGGGATCTGCTCACCAAAGAGCCGGGACGCGGAGTCGACGTGCATTGCGGGGCTCTGCTCAGAACCTCAACCCGGGAAGGTACCTCGACGTCCGACACCTACGAGGAGGACTGATGGGCGCCTAAGGGCGGCTTCCCACAGGACCGGGGGCCCGACTGAGCCGGTGCTCCTGGCACCGGAAGCACTAGGACATCACGTGCGGCCTGAGCTGCCTCTGGCGTCGAAGGCATGCGTTCTTTGGGTGAGGCACGCGCTGACGGGACTGGACTACTCCGCTCAGCGCGAGTCGGAGGTCTATGTCCCGATGGGGATCGTGGGCTGCCCAACTCGGGTCTGGCCTCACTCCTCTCCTTCTCTCGGCACCACTGAGTCTTCCCGTTTAGCAGGGGAGCGGTGCCAGCTCGTCGACAGTGCCTCGCTGCGCACCAAGGACACAGTTCCGGTCACGGAATCAGGACAGCGCACCGGAAGCGCTTTGCTGCACGCCGAAGAAGAGGTTCCCGGCGCGGGGTCGGCTTGACGCACCAGTGCCGGGGCCAATGCCGACTCCATGAGGAGAGCTTGGAGTCAGATCTCACGCTCCTCCTTTGTACGTGGCTTGAAGGAGTAGCAAATTTTACACTTCTCACTAATGTGAGCCTCGCCCTGACAGCGAAGACACCGACTGTGCGGATCACTTCTGGGCATGGAGTTGCGACAGGAGTTGCACGACTTGAAGCCTGGGCCACGGGGCATGCCCCGAGCCAGGCATTCGCGAAAGAAAGGTCAGTAAGAGAAGTTTTCTGTGAAACTGAACCCCACTAAGGCTGTAACGCTGCAGCCAAGACTGGAGCAAGTTCCGACTACCTTCACTGGCAGCAAGAAGGAACCTCAGTTGGGTGGGGGGAGCACGCAGCCCCATTTATAGTGCGAAATGTCAGCGCCACTCCAGGGGTTGCAGCAGTGCTCCCCCACTACGGATACTTCCAGCATCAGTGCACGTGGCGAGCACGCACACCTATAGTGGAATACACATGAGCAATCACTCGAAGAAAAACTGCCCGACACCAGATTGTGAACTGTTAAGCTTTTAGACATCAGGAAGCACATTTTTCCTTTTGTTTTGTTTGTAACCATCTGTCTTTTTTTCTTGCTTAGTTATCACTTAAATCTCTGTTCTTTATTAATAAATGTACGTTTAATTTTACTATAAATGACTCAGTGCTGTGTATTAAATTAAAGAGTGTCAACAGTGAGTCAACATGCTGGTGTGTGTATGCACTGTTACTTTGGAGACTGCAGACTTCATAATTCCTGCGAGTGTCCAGTGAGAGGGACTGGACGCTGCTGAGAGGCATGTCTGGGAAACTAGGTCTCACTGAATGTTACCTGCAAGGCTAGGTTAAGACAGGCAGAGTCTTGAGTTTGTTGGGAAAGCAGACAGTGCTGTGGCAGGGAGTTGACATACAGCTGAAACTCCAGCAAAGCTCTTTCTTGCTGAGGCCAAGTAGAGTAATACATTGTGTGGCGGAGCTCTGACTTTGCTCCCATGGGTCCTGCGCTTCTAGGCGGTTTATGCTAGCCTTAGTGGCTCACTGTGACCACTCTCTCTCTCTAGGGCCAGGGTTACAGTCTACTGAGCCCTTTTCATCATAGGTCAGCAAGGAGGTTGGTGAGAGAACTCCCACAGTCACTGTTTAGCCTCCTATCCTGACAGGGGCCTGACTTCTCCTCCTAGGAGATGTTCCTGTAGTGGCGGGTTGGGGTGAACCCAGGCCCACCCTCTACTCCGGGTTCCAGCCCAGGGACCCTAATGGTAGCAGCTGTTGGCAGCCAACCTTTCACTGCCAGAGTTGCTACATTTCCCTGGGCCACTTCCCCACAGATCTCCTGCTTCTCCCTTCTTCACCCTTACCTTAGGGCTCCCTTGACGGTTTGAGAGTGTCTTCAGTAACCAGCCCTTCAGCCGCACTTCCTCTCCTCTGGCTCCCTGGCTCTCCTCTGCCTGACTGGAGTGAGCCCTTTTTATAGTATCAGCAGGGCCTTAATTAGAGTCAGGTGGTCACATTAGCTTAATGGCCTCACCTGACTCTTTGCAGGTTAATTAGAGTCAGGTGTTCTCATTAGCCTGGAGCAGCCCCTGCTCTGGTCAGTCAGGGAACAAAAAACTTAATTCAGTGGCCAGTATATCTGCATTCTGCTAGTCTGCTGTACCCAACTGGCCTTGGTCTATCACAATTGGTAGGGCCCTACCAAATTCACGTTTCCATGAAAATGCATCAGGGACCATGAAACCTGGTATACTTTTACCCTGTACTATACAGATTTCAAGGAGGAGACCAGTGTTTCTCAAACTGGTGGTCCTGACCCAAAAGGGGGCTGTAGAGGGGGGATGTTGCAAGGTACTTGTAGGGGGAATCATGGTTTTGTCACTGTAGCGGGGTGGTTACCCGCTCCTGCCCTGAGGCGTTTAAAAAGCCACCTGCGAGGGCTTGAAAGCTGCAGCTCTAAAAGCTGAGCTGATTGGGAAAGCGGCTGCAGCTGGGCCACACCCTAATCAGGTCACAGCTGGTCCCTATAAAAAGGCCAGGGAAGCCAGGAGCAAACAGTCTCCCTCTGCCTGTAGAGGGAGAAGGGCCTAGCTGCAGTGAGCTAGTCCCAGGGTACCTGAGGGAGCAGAGCTGGGGAGCTCCTGCCTGGAAAGCCCCAGGCTGAGGCCTAGCACAAGGCCATCAGGTACTGGGAGTTGCAGGGGGCAGCCCAGGGGCAGGATAAGGCGGCAGGTCCAAACCCCTTTGCCTGTGATGAGTGGCTGATACTGCAGTCTGCCCCCGTGAGCGGGGGCTAGATGGAGACTGGGCAGTAGCCAAAACTGAGGCAAAGTGGGGATAGTGGGTTGGGGGTTCCCCAGGGAGGGGAGACCCAGATTGGTGGGGTACTACCAGGGGGCAGCACCCCAGTTAAAAGGGCACCAGGGTCCAGGGAGGGACACGGGGACCAAGAGGGCAGGTGGATCACCAGCCTGCAGAGGGCACTCCGGATGCTGGAATGAGCTAATTCCCAGGATAACCAGCAGGAGGCGCCGCAGGGGTGGGTCTGGCTCATCTACAGTCACCCTTACTTCTGCGCTGCCTTCAGAACTGGGTGGCCAGAGAGTAGTTGCTGGTGGCTGGGCACCCAGCTCTGAAGGCAACATCCCACCAGCAGCAGTGCAGAAATAAGGGTGGCTATACCATGCTTTGCCACCCTTACTTCTGTGCTGCTGCCTTCAGAACTGGGTGGCCAGAGAAAGGCGGCCGCTGCTGGCCAGGAGCCCAGCTCTGAAGGCAGCACAGACGCAAGGGTGGCAATGCCACAACTCCCTACAATAATCTTGTGACCCACCCACAACCCCCTTTTAGGTCAGGATCCCAACAGTTACAACACTGAAATTTCAGATTGAAATATCTAAAATCATGAAATTTATGATTTTAAAAATCCTATGACCATGAAATTGACCAAAATGGACTATGAATTTGGTAGGGCCCTGCACATTGGCTTACGGTTCTGGGAGCACTGGAGAAGAGCATCATAACAGGTAAAGACACAAGAGCCTACACCTGAGAGGGTGCACTCAGAGGGACCAGAAAGGGGACAGAGGTTCAGCTAGCCTGACAGCTATGATAGCCTCCATAATAAAAATGCCCAAATGAAATGTTATTCAGCAGGCTTCAGCACTGAGCAGATTTTATAGCTTGAGAGCTTCGCTCTCAAGCACGATGGTATTAATATTATTGCAAACAATAAATTAATGCTAGTTTTATACTGAGATTATGCTTGCGAGCTACTGAAGAGAAGACACTCCCACAGACAGGGTTAGAATCAGATACATACAGTGTGATAAGAGTAAATTGCTTTCATTCTACACTTACAGAATTGAAGAGCTCGGTGGTCAGGCCAAGATAGTTGTGCAAAGCCAAGAATGTCACTCTTTGGAGCCTCACCATGATGATCTAGGAGAGGTAGAGCAAACACAGGGAGCAGGTGAATACCAAATACGCCACCATCCACTAGCCCACTCTTTTTGTCCTGTGACTGCAGAAGTGTTAACAGGCCATGCTACCTTGAATTTTCCCTTACAATTTGTGCTAACTACTTATGCTAAACATTCTGTTCCACTTTGCATTTTGCTGTGATGCTAAGAATACCTTTCCCCACAGCTGAAAAAGAGTGCTGCGTGGCTTGAAAGCTTGGGACTCACACCAAGAGACACAGTAAGTGGCTGAGCCAGAGATACCACCCAAAAGACTTGACACCATAGATGTCAACTCTGTGGGTGCTCCAGGACTGGAGCACCCACGGAAAAAAAAATAGTGAGTGCTTAAGCACCAATTGAAGGATCAGCTATTGCATGGACAGATCCCATCAGCTGTTTGCGCCACTGCAGCCAATCAGGTGGCTTCAGGCCAAAAAGTTATCTTCAGCTGTTTTGGCCAGAAGCCAGGTACCCAGCTTGTGCGATGGCTGCAGTTCCCAGCCTGGCTCTGACTGCAGCAAGCAGGTGAGTCTTTTTCCAGGGCAGAGGGAGCAAGGCTGGGGCAAGCAGGGACACAGACAGCTTCTGTGCTGGCCTCAGGAGATGGGGGGAGACAGCGTGGGAAGGGCAGCAGCTTCTCAGCTGGCTGCAGGTGGGTGGGTGGGGGGTTGGAGAGGGGACACAGGCAGCCAGCTAAGCAGATGCAGTATCTGGCAACTCTCTTTGGTATGAAGACCTCAAAATCCCAACTTGGGGGGAGGGGGTGTTTTTGTTTTGTTTTAATAAAATTACAATCTCAAGGGGCAACTTGGGTCTGGTGTCCCAATTTTAGAGGCTCTTGCAAGAACTATAAAGGGCCTATACACTGTTGGCAATAAACAAGTAATGATGATATTGATCATGACATCTTGATGTCATAAACACCCTTCATAACAGCATATGATCCAAAATCTACAGTTCTCTACAGCAATCAGTTCTCACTTAGCATCTTCCCTTTGTCACTCTCCACTTTAACTAGACTCCTCTTTCCTTCCCCACTTCTCTCTATCTCCCAACATCTTGTCTGGCATATGGATAAGGTTGCTTATTCACCAAGAGGCTGATCTATGTCTATTCCAATGAAAAAAACCAAACTGATTTCCAGAAGTGCTGAGCACCCAGATGCTCAGATTCTAAGCCCCCATTTTTTCAAGATCTTTTAAAACGGACAGCGTATTGCGGGTCAGCGAGGGAATGACGTATGACCAGTCCCAAGGAAAGACACTATGTCATGAACTAGAGACACTGGAAACTTACAGAGGGGCAATAAGCTGTCCTCATTGCCATTCAATTTGCCTCTGCCATTCTTTGCCCAGCACATATCCAGGGGAAAGTTAAGAATGATATATGAGTAAGAGTCCAATAAAGGTGTCACAATAACACAAATTAATTATGTGGTAGCATTATTTGAGATTAGCATTATTTAAGTGCAAAGATTAGAACTTATTCTAAGTACCCACTGCTACAACAGTTCAGAGTTTGCAGATGTTTGAGAAGTAAATATCTAGGGTCAAATTCTGCTCTTTGATGAGCAGAGGCAGCCCCCATCTGACAGAAACAGGAGCTGCATATTTCTGAAGGCAGAATCTGGCCTCAAAGGGGAAGGAACTTTGGTACATTGGTCCAAGCAAGGGTGATGAAATTAAGCCAAGACGCATTTAGGAAATATTTCCTCATCCCCACTTAATGTAAAGATCAGTCAGACTGCGATAATCTCCTTGGATATGTGGTGGCAGTCCCATCACTTGGGACACTTAAATATTAGACAAAACTCTGAGAATATGCTAAGGAGAACAATTCTGCACCAGCAGAAGGATAGACTAGCTGGCCAGATAGGGAAAAACCTTTTAAAGGAAAGATGGATACTATATTTAATGAAAACCAAGTACAGATCAGTCTTACCTGTACCATTCTGACAAGAGTTTCAGGGTACTTCTGGAAAACATCCTGAAAAACACTGGCTGGAAGTCGCAATATAGTGGATGGTGTTCCTGCTCGGGCTGAAACGGTTTTATATGGAGCAGGGTGACCCTATTAAAAAAGCATTAGAGAAATGAGTTTACTATTTGCTCCTTCTTGTACCACTGTCCACCTGCCTCAATTCTTCCTAATGACATTACACCACTTTTTGCTTTGACACACACCATCCTAATTCTCCAGCCACAAGAGAAAGATGTGCTCCTATGCTCCACGAAGTGGGAATAAAAGAGGTCAGGATGGTCAACAGCATTCACAGGGTCAACCCCATTTGCCTAGGAAGGGGGTAGGTGAAATGAGAAATCCCCCCAGTGTAGCTCATCATCAAGTAGATGAATCTGCTGGCTTACTGATTTTGTAATGCTACAGAGAAAGCCAGGCTTCAGAATTAATGTCAAACTGATACTCCAGTTCTCCAAAGAGGTTGAGAAAAGGCCTTTTGGCAGGTCTATTAATCTATGCTGCCCTCTATCACATTCTGGGGTGCATTCCAGATCAGGGAGAGAGATTGTGTCACCACCTGCACCGCAAGCCTGCATGCCACACAATGCTTTGCTATTGTAACTCCCAACTTGGGCCACTCACAAACAGCCTGCAGGTCACCTCAAGTGTCTGGGTGTAGCTGCAGCCCTGGTTCAACAGCTCTGACCCCAGCAGACTGTCAGCAACACTCCAGAACCCCTCTGGTTTCCACCAGTCTTAGTTACTACCTGCAAGGTGACACTAATGCACTCTCAGTCCTGAGTTTTCCCAAAAAAATGTGTGTTCTGCACCATCCAGCTCTCTCCTGGGCAGTTTAGATACTAAAGGTCTGTAAAGGGTCAGTTCAACAGTTTGCTACTTTAACTGGAATTACCAAACAGTTCAGTTTGAACACTGAATTTATTTAGATTAAAAATAAAACAAGTTTCTTTGACTACAAAGAAATAGGTTTCAAGTGAGCACAGGTATAAGGCACTGAAGTCCAAAATGGTTACAAGAAAAATAAAGATAAAACGTTTCCTACTAACTAAAACTTAACAAGCTAGGTTCAAGGTAAAATCCTTACCACACATTCCATTATAGCTGACCGAAGTCCCATATTAGAATCTCCCACAGGCAAAGGGCTGGGTCTTTTTCTTAGGTGAAAGAGATGAAATGCATTTTCCTGAGGGTTACTCTAGGATAAAGATCCTTCCAGCTGTGAGGAAGGAGTCTTGGATGAAAAAGGTTCATAGAACCATAGAATAATCAGGGTTGTAAGGGACCTCAGGAGATCATCTAGTCCAGCCCCCTGCTGAAAGCAGGACCAATTCCCAACTAAATCATCCCAGCCAGGGCTTTGTCAAGCCTAACCTTAAAAACCTCTAAGGAAGGAGATTCCACCACCTCTTTAGGTAACCCATTCCAGTGCTTCACCACCCTCCTAGTGAAAAAGTTTTTCCTACTATCCAACCTAAACCTCCCTCATTGCAACTTGAGACCATTACTGCTTGTTCTTTCATCTGCTACCATTGAGAACAGTCTAGATACATCCTCTTTGGAACTCCCTTTCAGGTAGCTGAAAGGTTTTATCAAATCCCCCTTCATTCTTCTCTTCTGGAAACCGAATAATCCCAGTTCCCTCAGTCTCTCCTTGTAAGTCACGTGCTCCAGCCTCCTAACCATTTTTGTTGCCCTTCAGAAACTATCAGAAGCTGCATCCCAAGGAAGGGGAAAACATCAACAGGCAGGAATTGTAGACCAAGTTGGATGAGCAAGCATGTCAGAGAGGTGATTAAGAAAAAGCAGAAAGCCTACAAGGAATGGAGGATGGGAGTGATCAGCAAGGAAAGCTACCTTCTTATTGAGGTCAGAACATGTAGGGATAAAGTTAGAAAGGCCAAAAGCCATGTAGAGTTGGACCTTGCAAAGAGAATTAAAACCAATAGTAAAAGGTCCATATAAATAAGAAGAAAACAAAGAAAGAAGAAGTGGGACCGCTAAACACCAAGGATGGAGTGGAGGTTAAGGATAATCTAGGCATGGTCTAATATCTAAACAAATACTTTGCCTCAGTCTTTAAATGAGGTTAATGAGGAGCTTAGAGATAATGGTAGGATGACAAATAAGAATGAGGATATGGAGGTAGATATTACCACATCCGAGGTAGAAGCCAAGCTCGAACAGCTTAATGCGACTAAATCTAGGGGCCCAGATAATCTTCATCCAAGAATATAAAAGGAACTAGCAGATAAAATTGCAAGCCCATTAGGAAGAATTTTTAATGAATCTGTAAACACAGGGGTTGTACCGTATGACTGGAGAATTGCTAACATAGTTCCTATCTTTAAGAAAGGGAAAAAAGTGATCCAGGCAACTAAAGGCCTGTCACTTTGACATCTGTAGTATGCAAGGTCTTGGAAAAATTTTGAAGGAAAAAGTAGTCAAGGACATTGAAGTCAATGGTAATTGGGACAAAATACAACATGATTTTTACAAAAGATAGATCATGCCAAACCAACCCGATCTCCTTCTTTGAATAGGTAACAGGTTTTTTAGACAAAGGAAATGCAGTGCATCTAATTCACCTCGATTTCAGTAAGGCATTTGATATGGTTCCATATGGGGAATTATTAGCTAAATTGGAAAAGATGGGGATCAAGATGAAAATTGAAAGGTGGATAAGGCACTGGTTAAAGGGGAGACTACAATGGGTCATACTGAAAGGTGAATTGTCAGGCTGGAAGGAGGTTACTAGTGGAGTTCCTCAGGGATTAGTTTTGGGACCAATCTTATTTAACCTTTTTATTACTGACCTTGGCACAAAAAGTGAGAATGTGCTAATAAAGTCTGCAGAGGACACAAAGCTGGGAGGTATTGCCAAAACAGAGAAGGACTGAGATATCATACAGTAAGATCTGGATGACCTTGTAAACTGGAGTAATAGTAATAGTTCTTAAAACTACAATACCCACCTACTGAAGTGAAAAAACAGAGCCAGAAGAGTACCCAGAAGCCACCTACTACAGGACAGGCCCAACAAAGAAAATAACAGAATGCCACTAGCCATCACCTACAGCCCCCAACTAAAACCTCTCCAGCGCATCATCAAGGATCTACAACCTATCCTGAAAGATGATCCCTCACTCTCACAGATCTTGGGAGACAGGTCAGTCCTCGCTTACAGACAGCCTCCCAACCTGAAGCAAATACTCACCAGTAACTGCTCACCATACAACATAAACACTAACCCAGGAACCAGTCCTTGCAACAAAGCCCGACGCCAGCTCTGTCCACATATCTATTCAAGTGACACCATCATAGGACCTAATCACATCAGCCACAACATCAGGGGCTCGTTCAACTGCACATCTACCAACGAGATATATCCCATCATGTGCCAGCAATGCCCCTCTGACATGTACATTGGCCAAACCGGACAGTCTCTACGCAAAAGTTTAAATGGATACAAGTCTGACATCAGGAATCATAACATTCAAAAACCAGTAGGAGAACACTTCAACCTCTCTAACCGCTCAGTGACAGACTTGAAGGTGGCAATTTTGCAACAAAAAAACTTCAAAAACAGACTCCAAAGAGAGACTGCTGAACTCGAATTAATATGCAAATTAGATACAATTAACTTCGGTTTAAACAGAGACTGGCAATGGTTGGGTCATTACACTAATTGAATCTATTTCCCTATGTTACGTTCTCCTCACACCTTCTATGGGTCATCTCAATTATCACTTCAAAGGTTTTTTTTCTCCTGCTGACAATAGCTCATCTCAATTGATTAGACTCTTCCTGTTAGCATCAAGTATCAGGGGGTAGCCATGTTAGTCTGGATCTGTAAAAGCAGCAAAGAATCCTGTGGCACCTTATAGACTAACAGACGTTTTGGAGCCTGAGCTTTCGTGGGTGAATACCCACTTCATCAGATGCATGTAGTGGAAATTTCCAGGGGCAGGTATATATATGCAAGCAAGCTAGAGATAATGAGGTTAGTTCAATCAGGGAGGATGAGGCCCTCTTCTAGCAGTTGAGGTGTGAAAACCAAGGGAGGAGAAACTGCTTTTGTAGTTGGCAAGCCATTCACAGTCTTTGTTTAATCCTGAGCGGATGGTGTCAAATTTGCAGATGAACTGAAGCTCAGCAGTTTCTCTTTGAAGTCTGGTCCTGAAGTTTTTTTGCTGCAGGATGGCTACCTTTACATCTGCTATAGTGTGGCCAGGGAGGTTGAAGTGTTCTCCTACAGGTTTTTGTATATTGCCATTCCTAATATCTGATTTGTGTCCATTTATTCTTTTCCGTAGAGACTGTCCAGTTTGGCCGATGTACATAGCAGAGGGGCATTGCTGGCATATGATGGCGTATATTACATTGGTGGACGTGCAGGTGAATGAACCGGTGATGGTGTGGCTTCTTGTTGGTATGCGTACTTCCACATTTTCATGTTCTCTGTATGTATAAATATCTCCTGTCTGCCTGTTCCATTCTATGCATCCGAAGAAGTGAGCTGTAGCCCACGGAAGCTTATGCTGAAATAAATTTGTTAGTCTCTAAGGTGCCACAAGTACTCCTGTTCTTTTTGCAGATATAGACTAACATGGCTGCTACTCCGAAACCAGTAATAGGATGAAATTTAATAGTGAAAAGTGCAAGGTCATGCATTTAGGGATTAACAACAAGAACTATTGTTATAAGCCAGGGAGGCATCAGTTGGAAGTAACAGAGGAGGAGAAGGACCTCGGAGTATTGGTTGATCATGGGATGATTATGAGCCGTCAACGTGATATGGCTGTGAAAAAAGCTAATGCGGTCTTGGGATGCATCAGGCGAGATATTTCCAGGAGAGATAAGGTGGTGTTAATACCATTATACAAGGCACTGGTGAGACCTCATCTGGAATACTGTGTGTAGTTCTGGTCTCCCATGTTTAAGAAGGATGAATTCAAACTGGAACAGGTTCAGAGACGGGCTACTGGGATGATCCGAGGAATGGAAAACCTGTCATATGAAAGGAGACTCGAAGAGCTTGGCTTGTTTAGCCTAACCAAAAGAAGGTTGAGGTGGGATATGATTGCTCTTTATAAATATAACAGAGTAATAAATACTAAGGAGGGAGAGGAATTATTTAAGCTCAGTACCAGTGTGGACACAAGAACAAAAGGATATAAATGGGCAATCAGGAAGTTTAGACTGGAAATTAGACGAAGGTTTCTAACCATCAGAGGAGTGAAGTTCTGCAACAGCCGTCCATTGGGAGTAGTGCGGGCAAAAGACATATCTGGCTTCAAGACTAAGCTTGATAAGTTTATGGAGGGGATGGTATGATGGGGTAGCCTAATTCTGGCAATTAATTCATCTTTGACTACTAGCGGTAAATATGCCCAATGGCTTGTGATGGATGTTAGATGGGATGGGATCTGAGTTACTGCAGAGAATTCTTTCCTGGGTGCTGGCTGGTGAGTCTTGCTCACATGCTCAGGGTTTAGCTGATCGCCATATTTGGAGTCGGGAAGGAATTTTCCACCAGGGCAAATTGGCAGAAGCTCTGGGGGGTTTTCGTCTTCCTCTGCAGCATGGAGCACGGGTTACTTGCTGGAAGATTCTCTGCACCTTGAAGTCTTTAAACCATGATTTGAGGACTTCAATGGTTCAGACACAGGTTTGGTACAGCAGTGGGTGGATGAGATTCTGTGGACTGCATTGTGCAGGAGGTCAGACTAGATGATCATAATGGTCCCTTCTGACCTTAAAGTCTATGATTCTATGATACTCCCTCCTCAGACTTGTCTTGCAAGCACATTTTAGTCATAATTTCAGCATATGTTCATACATACTTTACACAAGAATTTTAACAATCAGCGTGTTAGTTTTTAAATGATATCTCACAAGGCATATTTTGTACAACTATTACTACAATAAAGTGTAGGGTGTGAATTCAGGGAGCTTAGGGTCACAACCTCCACTTAGCATATTTGCTGTCATGGCAATCTATGGATTCACACAGTCTGCAGAAACAGAAGAATCTGCTAGGATATGTCTACACTACCCGCTGGATAGGCAGGTAGCGATCGATCTATCAGGGATCGATTTATCGCGTGTAGCGTACACGCAATAAATCAATCCCCGATCGCTCTCCCATCGACTGCTGAACTCCAGCAGTGTGAGAGGCGGAAGCAAAGTCAATGGGGGAGGAGTGGCCATCGATCCAGCACCGCGAGGACACAAAGTAAGTAATTTTAATTTGATCTAAGATATGTCGACTTCAGCCACACTATTCTCGTAGCTGAAGTTGCATATCTTAGAACAATCTCCCACCCCCTAGTGTAGACTAGGCCCTAGTTCCACTATTCCAGATGTGGCTAGATCCTAAGAGCTACAGGAGCAGTGGATGGGAAAGCAATAGTGACCAAAAGACCTTCAAGATGCATGGAGAACTTTTACCCTTCTGGAACCAAGCTGTAATAGATAGGAAAGACAAAGACCTGCCTGCGTATCTTGAAGGAGGGCAGAAATTCTGAAGATAGGCTTATATTATTAATTGTAGGATTGTTCCTTTTTACACTTTTTATCTTCAATAAAAGTAAGGTGTGAAACACTCTTATTAAAAAACTCAGCCTTTTACATGAGAAACAAAGTCTAGATGTCCCTGATTGCTGGAGGACTGGAGAACCAGCAGAATGACATCACAAGACAGGAAATGGGGGCACAGATTTTTATGTTTTTTGTTTGGGTTGTTTTTTCTTAATGTCTGTTTAACTCAGACTCCTGCTAAACACTTGGGAGAAAAGCTCTCACTGCAAAAGACTCAGTGCCCCTTCTCCCCCTCTTCCCTGAGTTCTGAGAAAGCGCATGTCAGTCCTCTGTGGATTCCTCCTACAAATCCAGGAAAAAGACGACCTGATTTAGCTATTTTCAAGATAATAAAAAACAAAACAAACAAAAACAACACTAGCAGGAAAAAAAATTGGGGGATGGAGAGGACTTTTTATGGGATGGAGCCTGAGCAGGAAGCCGGATGCAAGAACGAACTGGAGTTCTTGCTTATTCAGTCATCATAAGGGTTTACCTTTTCTTCCACTGTGCAATACAAAGCAACTACATAAAATCTGCAGCACACTGAATGTGGAGATACCACCAGGGCCTCCCACAGCACTATGCAATCAGGTGCACCCACTGACACTGACTCAGAGGAATTTTCTGCCCAAGGAATGATGAACAAAAACACTAAACAAGTTACTTTCTGCACTGCTATCACCTCTCTGGAAAAGAAAGTTGAAGGATTCTTAGTAAAATCAGTACAGCTGGAAGCCTGGATGAAGAAAAGCACAAGACTTGGATAGTAAGATCAAATTAACTGGAAACTGTATCTCTGGATTATACTGATGTTGTACAGCAGAACCTCAGAGTTACGGACACCTCGGGAATGGACGCTGTTTGCAACTCTGAAACGTTCGTAACTCTGAACAAAATGTTCTGGTTCTTTCCAAAGCTGAACATTGACTTTGAAACTTTACCATGCATAAGAAAAATGCTGCTATTAACCATCTTAATTTAAAAGAAACAAGCACAGAAACAGTTAACTTACCCTGTCAAACCTTTATTTGTTTTAAATTTCCACCCCTTTTTTTCGGTAGTTTACATTTAACAGTACTTTTCTGTATAGTATTTGCTTTATATGTGTATGTGTCTCTGTTGCCTGATTGCATACTTTCAATTCCAAATGAGGTGTGTGGTTGACCAGTCAGTTCGTAACTCTGATGTTCTACTGTATGATATTACAAAGAGTAAAAAGGCTGTGGCCAGTTTTAAGCGCAGTCTGTAATTCTGAATATCGACTCAGTCTGTGCCGTGGAACTGCATGGCTTCTTGACCTCTTTTGACACTTCATAAAAAGAACTTCAGGACACCACACGAAGCCTTCCAGGGCTTTCTACACAAAACAAAAAGGGCTCAATGTCCCTTCCTTTTATAAGGCACCTTAAACCAGCCTCTAGAAGCCTGCTCCTACCTAATGAGATTCCTCTGCTTTTCATCTACTCCCACCCAAACTGCTTTAGAAAACTTACACTCTTTGCTTTCTTAAAGATACTGGTCCCTGTACTGTCTACCAACTGTATTTTCCACCAGATTCTAAAGCAAATGGGTGGGGAAAAATAGTTGCTGGATAAAAATAATTCTCTTCAATAAAGACTTATAATTAACTTTATAAAACGTTACACAGAAGTAATTCAAAAGACCGAGGAGTGGGTTACAGATCACCTTCAGACGTTTGACTCTGAACTACAACTGAGCTGGCTGCGTCTGATCTGAAAACGGCAGTGTAGACGTTCATGCGTTGGCTGAAGTCCAGGCTCTAGTACCCTGCAAGGTGGGAGGGTCTCAGAGCTCAGGCTGCAGCCCAAGCCTGAATATCTACTCTGCAATTAAGCAGCCCCTTAGCCCAAGCCCAGCAAGCCAAGTGAGCTGGCATGGGCCAGCCGTGGGTGTCTAATTGCAGTGTAGACATACCCAGAGACTCTCCCTCCTCACTGGGTTTCAGAGCCCAGGCTCCAGCCTGAGCCTGAACATCTGTCCTGTTATTTTTAACCCCACAGCGTCAGGCCTGCAAACCAAAGACAGTTGACCTGGGCTCTGAGACTCACTGGCATGTGTCTTTTTTTCTTCTTTGCTGCGTAGACAGTCTTTCAGAACAAAGTTCAAGGACCTCTAAGAAAATCATACTCTAAAGATCACAATACAAAAAGGAGCAGAGCACTCTTAATCCAGCAGGGCACTTAAGAGAAGAATAACTAACATTTCCATCCTCCCATTTATCCTGGGTGCAATTTTCCTTTTTAAACACTAATCAGCATGATGAGAGGAACTTGTTTTTCAAAAAGCACAAAAGCAGGTTGTACTGTGTAATTGGCCGGAATGTACTAAAAGCTGCTACAAAGGAAGAACAGAGGAAAATGTTCTCAGATGCATCAATTCTCTCTAGCACATTGTAATCAACAGCACTGAGAACACTGTTTAAATTGTAACTTCAATCAGTTTATTATTACACAAAGGGAACTCTTTAGGGACTGCCTTTCAGGACAGATTCAGCAGTAAGCACCTCATTCGCCTCACCCCTTCCCTTTTTTTAAACAAAGGGGAACTATTTGTTCTAGTTGGGGATAAGAGTTTCTCTCCATATTGTTCTGTCACCTGCAGAGTAATTGCACATTCCCTGAAGCACTGTTGACAGGAAGTATTTGTTGTAGTTACAAATGTGACAGCAAAACACAAGTAGTGGAGGCCTCCCAAGTGGACCTGGAGTGCAGTCAAACGTTTCTGAAATGGATTTGAATAAACTTTTCACTAAGTGGAGTGGTGGGATTTTTTGTTTCTCCCATTTGGTGTGCTAACGCTTTCCTCCCTTCCATCTTCAAAATTCTGGAGTATGCTTTCTATTCTTTCTGCTGGGATTGCCTTCTCTCCACTCTGGCTTCCACCCTCTCCACCCCACCATAACCATCCTAATCAAGAGCACAAAGGACCTCCAAGCTAACTCTAAGGGTCATTTCTCTATCCCCTAATATATTGATCTGTCTGCTTATCACATTTCTCTTTTTCTATTCTCTCCTGGTTTCTGGGACTTTGGTTAGTAGGTGGACGGAGAATTGGGAGAGCTCATTCTTTCCACATCATTTTTAACGGTTCATCAAACTCTCTTCTTTCCTTATCCACTGGCGTTTCTCAGCATTCTCAGACTTCAGCTGCTCCCACTCTTCCAACCGCTACCCTTATATGGAGGACACAAGAACCCTTGTAGCCCCAACCTCTCACTTTTTGTCCTGTCTTGGATGGCTCTGTGTCATCTCAAACTTAATCTCTCCAAAAATTAACTCCAGGCTTGCCTATATGGCTATTTGGTGCATAAGGTGACCGGGCAACAAAATGGCAGATTAAATTCAATATTAATAAATGCAAAGTAATGCACATTGGAAAACATAATCCCAACTATATATATATAAAACTAATGGGGTCTAAATTAGCTGTTACCACTCAAGAATGAGATCTTGGAGTCATTGTGGATAGTTCTGTGAAAACATCCACTCAGTGTGCAGCGGCAGTCAAAAAAGCAAATAGAATGATGGGAATCATTAAGAAAGGGATAGATATTAAGACAGAAAATATCATATTGCCCCTATATAAATCGATGGTATAAGCACATCCTGAATACTGCATGCAGATGTGGTTGCCCCGTCTCAAAAGAGACGTATCGGAATTGGAAAAGATTCAGAAAAGGGCAACAAAAATGATTAGGGGTTTGGAACAGCTTCCGTCTGAGGAGAGATTAATAAGACTTGGACTTTTCAGCTTGGAAAAAAGACGATTAAGGGGAGATATGAGAGAGGTCTATAAAATCATGACTGGTGTGAAGAAAGTAAATAAGGAAGTGTTATTTACCCCTTCTCATAACAGAAAAACTAGGGGTCACTACATGAAATTAATAGGCAGCAACTTTAAAACAAACAAAAAGTATTTTTTCACACAATGCAGTCAACCCGTGGAACTCATTGCCAGAGGATGCTGTGAAGGCCAAGACTATAAAGTTCATGGAGGATAGGTCCACCAATGGCTATTAGCCAGGAAGAGCAGGGATGGTATCCCTAGCCTCTGTTTGCCAGAAGCTAGGAATGGGTGACAGGGGATGAATCACTTGATGATTACCTGTTCTGTTCATTCCCATATGGGGCACCTGGCACTGGCCACTGTCGGAAGACAGGATACTGGGCTAGATGTACCTTTCGTCTGACCCAGTATAGCCGTTCTTATGACAAGCTAGTGCACTGTAGCTTTACACCCCAGCTTGTCATGCAGTAAATGGCCATATAGGCAAGTCATTGCTTATTCCCCTTTTATTTGCCTTACCTAACTAACACTGCAAATTCCCCAGGACAGAGAATGTGCGTGTATGTGTTTGTAAAATATTGTGTAAACTTAAAAGCTCCTTCATGTAGCTCTGTAATTAAACATTATTATTACAATTATAAAACTACTAGCGGACATAATTTCGACGGTTGGAAAAGCACCCAAAACATATGGCTGTTCATCCAGGGCTCTGTCAAGAGATCTATGGCACTTCATACCACCCGTAAGGTCATATATACCCCTACAATAGAGTCTTGCATGATATTTTGGAAGCTCCAGTCCCAATTGGAGCCCAGGAGGGCTAGAACACAACAGAAAATTAAAACTAATTAACCAAAAACTTTCAGAATCTTCAGAAAGGTTCAATTGGGTTGGAGTCTGGAAAAGTGCACCAGTCCCTGTATGTCCACTCACAGGCTCATCTTTCTCTTCTGGAAAAAGTTGTAGTACTTTTATATTTACCTTTATTTTAACTTTTAAAGAAAAGCATTAATTTAAAAAAAAAAACAGACTGTCTGGTTTTGCATGTTGCAATGATCCAAAATGGGGGCACACTTCCAAGAAAGGACTCTCCTCCACTAGAAATGGAAGGGCTGCAAGAGTTATCGGTTATCTTCTCCTATGACTGATAGCAGATAATCCTTCTTGGAAGACATCAAATACCATATAAGTGCTAAGTGCTTTCCAGCCATTCACTGACCCCCACACACGCCTGTGCAAGGCAGGTCAGAATTATACAGATGAGAAAACAGCAGCACAGAAAGATGAAGTGCACTTTCCCCCCCACAGCCACAGAGTGAGTCCATGAGAAGCCCAAGGATAGAACAAAACCTCCCAACTAAAACCTGTGCTCAGCTCTCCTCACCCTGTTGCTTCCTTGCGTACAGGTAGTGAGGCCCTTTCATTTTAGGGTATTTCTCTGAGGATTAATACACAGCTGATTTTCAGATGCAAGGATTATGCACTGAAGGGTCCCACAGTGACAGGCTATAATTTTATTTTAAAAAGACTTCAACAATGAGACTGAAATGTCTACAAAAAACTAGTCAACCATCAAGCTGCTGGTGTGAGACTACTGCCCATCATCCTGATTAATACTGTCTCATTGTTTCCTTGTACCTTTCCAGTTCATCTTCTCTATCTATTGTCTCTCAACATATACTTTGACTGTAAACTCTTTGGGGCAGGGACCGCCTGGGATAATAGGGTCCTAGGCCATGACTGAGGCTCCCAGGCGCTATGATAATATAGATAAATAATAGTGACAGAAGAAAGAGCATGGCTCATGTTCCAAACTGGAAAATTATAACAAGATCTGAAGCCCTAGTACTATACACAGCAAGCATCGTGTATACGGAGAAAGTATCTTCAAAAACACTTTTCCAGCAAGCTGGGCAGAACTTGCAGGCACTCAGCGCAAACACCAAATTCCTGAATGTAGAAATTGTTTTACTTCCTTGTTCGCCCTTCCTCCCTCACTCAAAAAAAATATTTTTTGCTATATTTTTCAGACTTGCACAGTATGTTTCCATCAACAAAAAGCGTCATACAAAACAACTTCACATTTAGCAGCTAACAAATTTCTACACTGTTAAAACTGCAACAAAATTAGATTAGATTGGGGTGGGCAAACGTTTTGGCCAGAGGGCCACATATGGGTATAGAAATTGTATGGTGGGCCATGAATGCTCATGAAATTGGAGTTGGGGTGTGGGAGGGGGTGAGGACTCTGGCTGGGGGTGCCGGCTCCAGGGTGAGGCCAGAAATGAGGAGTTCAGGACGCGGGAGGGGACTCTAGACTGGGGCAGGGAGGGTGAGGCAGGGTGCGGGGGAAGGGGGAGATGGAAGCTCCAGTTGGGGATGTGGGCTCTGGAGTGGGACTGGGGATGAGGAGTTTGGGGTGTAGGAGGGTGCTCCAGGTTGGGACAAAGGGGGGCAGGAGGGGAATCAGGGCTGGGGCAGGGGGTTGGGCGCAGGCTCAGGGTAGCATTTACCTCAAGCAGCTCCCAAAAGCAGGGGCATGTCCCCTCTCTCACTCCTACATGGCCAATGGGAGCTGCGGGGGTGGAGCCTGGGGTGGGGACAGCGTGCGAGGTGGAGCCCCATGGCTGCCCCTGCACATACGAGCTGGAGGGGGGACATGTCGCTGCTTCCAGGAGCTGCGCGGAGTGGCCCCTTACCCTGCTTCCCGGCTGGAGTGGCGGAACGGGGCAAGCCCCAGACCTCGCTCAAGGGTTAGATTAAAATGGCTGGTGAACCAGATGTGGCTCACAGGCCGTAGTTTGCATCCCTGGGTTAGACTATTAGAACAGTCATCAGAAAGAAAGATTGAGCATGCTGCAACAAAAAAAAGAAAAACCAAAATATTTCTTGTTGGCAACACATATGCAGAGCTCCAGCTACTGCCATCTTTGGTGTGGAAGGGAAAGTGGGGCCCCTGAAGGGGAGAAAGTCAGCACTGGCATCTCAGGTTATGCAGATTTTTCCCCTGGGTTTCTCTTTATGCCATTAGTTATTAGTGCTGTGCTTTGTGGCAGCGCTTTGGCTTTAAAACAAAAGAGTACAGAAATCTCCTGATAGGTTCATGATGTGCAGAGACATATTGCAGCAATGATAACCTCTCCAATAGTGGTAGGGGAGCAGTTCTTTGAACCTCTAGAGGAGAAGCTAAAAGTGGGTACTCTCCCACTGGGATTCTCCACCCCCAGCACATACACACAATG
Source organism: Gopherus flavomarginatus (assembly GCF_025201925.1). Taxonomy (NCBI): domain Eukaryota; kingdom Metazoa; phylum Chordata; order Testudines; family Testudinidae; genus Gopherus; species Gopherus flavomarginatus. The sequence continues at coordinate 25,259,741 of NC_066633.1, forward strand.
GATGGATCAGAAGAAAAAGCTACCCTCACTAGTTTCCCTTTATGCAGTATTATAAGCTATTAAGGTCACTTAAGCAAAGGAATCATCTTATGCTTTTGGTATATACACCCCTAGAATAGATTTAAGGGATATTATTTATCATCCGTACTCTAGAGGCACCTACAGGCCCCACACCAGATCAGGGCCCTACTGTGCTAGGTACTGTACAAAACACATTCTAGAGACCATCACTGCGCCAGAGGATTCAGCATCTAAATAGAAGAGATGGAAAAAGGGTGGGAGAACAGAAGCATTCTTGTCCCCATATTATAGATGGGGAACAGGCATCGAGAGACTAAATGACATGCCCAAGCTCACACAGAAAGTGGGCAAAAGACACAGGAATCATACCCAGAGTTCCTGAGTCCCAGTCCTGTGCTTTAACCACAAAATGGGTTGGGAGAGCATTCATTCTTTATATGGCTTTAACAGCACAATACATATGGTAACAAACTTAAACAAAGGCTTTGTTTAAGTTTTTTAGCATACGTATTGTGCTGGGGCCAATAATTTTTTACCTCACCCAGACCACTAGCCTGATTAGATCATTGCCCCAGTCAGTTTCTCTCGGGGCACTAATTCGCCTCCAAGTAATCAGAGAGCAGGCTCACCTCTGCACTCCCTGCACTGTCATAGGTAATTATGAACAAGCTAAGAACCTTTTCTGTGTTCAGAGTCTGTCTGGACTCCAGAAGATGTTTCCTCTAGAGGATTTATAAAACCAATGATGATGGGGTTTAGGAAGAAAATTTCCCTTGGGAAATAGCTGCCTATAATTACCCATTATGGGCTTCCTGTATCTGCCTCTAGGCTCTGAAACATCAGGTACTGACCAATGAAGAAATGGACACTAGATTAGATGGACCACTGCTGGTCTGATACAGTATAATAGCTACGTCCCTATGAATGACTCTAATTTGCTCATCACCCTACTGAATTCATTTCACTAAGTCTCTGTCATAATGAAAAACTGACATTCCAGTCATAGCTTCAGATTCCAACTTCACAGCCACCCTCTGCTTGAACCCTCACCAGATTTCTCACCCTTCTCCAAGTCATTCTCATGGAATGTTAACTACTCCTGTTTGTCAATAACTTTTCTGCTGCCATATCCCAACCTAATAGGATTTATTTGTGTGTATGAAAAATAGGCAATTTTGTAGTATAAACCTGAGACTTCAGAAAGTACCCAGAACAACGGTTTGAAACCACAGTTCAAACCTCAGCAGGGTTGACTCATCTTTTCAACCTTCTTAGATAAAGTAAGTGTCATGCAGTTTAGTGAGCATAAGTGGCGTAGGAGAGGGCAGGCAAGACAGAATCTTTCAGAGAGACCTGAAAAAATAATCCAGTGTGAACAGTAGCAATCTCATAGCACTTTTTGATTACAGTAAAGATTTGTCCCTGGCTAGTAATTCCTCTCTTGCCCAACGCGGTCTGTCCTCTCCTCCAGAGCTAGCTACATTTTGGTGGCGTGTGTATGTAGTTTGTCAAGTCCATTGGGATCACTCAGGACAAATGTAGCACTATGTAAAATATGCATTGGACTAGCAGTCTGGAAAAGGCCACCCATCTAAGCGTTAATATTTGATTAGCAAAAGAAAAGGTTACTTAGACAGACTCTAGAAAACAATCAATCATTCACGACATGCTCAGTACACAATATATTTTCAGCCCAAGAATCATTACTCAATTTTTCCATTCCTACTTCACTTAGTTAATAAAAATCTATTCTTATCACTGTTTAACTATTAGTAAATCTGTTGACATTATGCTAGGGCCTCATCTCACATACTGTAAAATTAATCAACAGATCAAAAGAGATTGATTGCTAGAGCTTGGCATTAAATTAAGGGTTTTGTTCATATGATACAGTGAGCTGAGTGAGTGACAACAGAGTGATCAATCATCAGCCATTATGGCACATACAAGTCAAGTTACATGAAAGATGCCACAGTAAGAGTAAGAGCAGCTAGGAAACAAAGAACCCCACAGAAAGACATATCCACACAGCCACAGACGGTTATGACTGGGGCTTGGGCAGTCATGCCTAGTGGACACAGCACTAGCACTCAGAGTCCAGAAACAGTGCTGAAGCCCAGAGCTGGAGTCAGGGACCAGGAGTCAGAACCAAGAGTTAAAGCTGGGATCAGGAACCATGAGTCCAAGGGCAAGCCAAGAGACAGGTCCATTGCTATAACTGCTTGGGTGTCCACCTCATTGGATGGACACTTCCTGGATCTCCTCATGGGCTTAAATAGCACACCTGGACCAAACAGCATCCACAAGAGAAGCTGTCTGTCTGGCCTTCTGCGGTGGTCTATTCTGTGGTGTTTATCTCCAAAGGGTCTACACAATAATGCATACAGCCCTATCACAGGTGTCGGGTAGTGGCATGATGGTATCAGTTGTCCCGCACCTTGCAGATCCAGGTTCTAGTCCCCCACAGGACCTCACACAGAGAGTCTCTCTCGCTAGTTAAGCGAATACTAAATCAATGCTCCAACAGAAATTTCCATAATCACAGCTTGATTCCCAATCATGATCATCCATTCAGCTGGAGAGCCCATTCTTCCCCAGTAGCAGGAGCCCATCAATAACTAACATTAGCTATTGGCTACTGTACTGGGCATTAACACTATAAATGCCTTGATAACTGGCTAAAGTGGTATCAGACATGGGTCACATGGTACTATGCACACACACAAAAAACCCAGAAACAAAACCAAAAACTGGAGCTTGAAATGGCAACAGCCGCTTTGACACAAGACATTTCACTGGGTTTAATGACCATCTGGCTTCCCTTTTGAGCCATCAGCTCCGAGGAAACGTTCTGTTCTTTGATGGTTATTGGGTAATTAGCAGCAAAGTTAACAAGCACATGATAAGTCTGTGTTGCTAGGGAAAGGTTTACAAGAGGACTAATGCAGGACTGAGAAAATACTGCATAATTAACAAAAAAGATCAAGTCCATAAGCACCTTCCCTGGAGAGCAGACACAAAACTATTATTGTAAGGAGAAGTTGGAGGATGGATGTAGACTGTTCTCAGTGGTAGCAGATGACAGAACAAGGAGTAATGGTCTCAAGTTGCAGTGGGGGAGGTTTAGGTTGGATATTAGGAAAAACTTTTTCACTAGGAGGGTGGTAAAGCACTGGAATGGGTTACCTAGGGAGGTGGTGGAATTTCCTTCCTTAGAGGTTTTTAAGGTCAGGCTTGAGAAAGCCCTGGCTGGGATGATTTAGTTGGGAATTGGTCCTGCTTAGAGCAGGGGGTTGGACTAGATGACCCCCTTTGGTCCCTTCCAACCCTGATATTCTATGATTCTAAGTTTATTATTGTTTGCTGAATTACTAGGATCAGAATGTTTCCCTTTTGTGGTTATCCAGCATCTCTTTCACTTCCATCTGAACGAGCAGGGGGCCCTGCTCCATCAAGGGAAGCAATCAGGATAGCAGGTGGGAAGGGGATGGCTAAATTAGGATGGAGTTTAACTCTCCCCTTGATATCCCATCCCAAGCCGTGTGCTGAATTAAATCAAGGCAGCTGATGCCACTAAGCAGAGCTCTATCTCAGTCCCTATTGTCACGAAACTGTGCTGGCCCAGGGTGTGAGGGCCACCCATTTCCCACTGATCCTGCTTAGTTTTGCTGGTTCCAAAGTGAGGTTTAAACATTACTGAGTTGTTTAAATGATTCAAAACACAAACTGAACGTAATATGCTTGGAATGTGCATAAGCATCAGCAGGCCATGGAGCCTGGCTTGCTTCACAATTCAGACGTACCTTGCACTTTTGTTGGGACCAGACATTTAACTCTTCATAGGACAACTGGTTGTTTGTTTGTTTGTTTTTGTTTTTTTTAAAGAAGAGAAATAGTTGGTTCTGTGGAGGAAACACTTGAAGATAAGACGGTTACTCACCTTTGTAACTGTTGTTCTTCGAGATGTGTTGCTCATATCCATTCCAGTTAGGTGTGCGCGCCGCGCGTGCACATTCGTCGGAAAACTTTTACCCTAGCAACTCGGTGGGCCGGCAGGTCGCCCCCTAGAGTGGCGCCATCATGGCGCTTGATATATATCCCTGCCGGCCCACCCGCTCCTCAGTTCCTTCTTGCCGGCTATTCCGACAGTGGGGAAGGAGGGCGGGTGTGGAATGGATATGAGCAACACATCTCGAAGAACAACAGTTACAAAGGTGAGTAACCGTCTTTTCTTCTTCGAGTGATTGCTCATATCCATTCCAGTGAGGTGAATCCCAAGCCTTACGTAGGCGGTGGGGTCGGAGTGAAATGTGGCAGAATGAAAACTGCTGAGCCAAAGGCTACAGCATCTCTTGCCTGTTGAACCTGGGCATACTGCGAAGCAAAGGTATGGACCGAGGACCAATGGAGCTGCGCGACAGATCTCGTGGGTAGGAACACGAGCCAGCAAGGCGGCAGATGAAGCCTGAGCCCTGGTAGACTGCACGATGATGTGGCTTGGGGAAATACGAGCCAAATCATAACAAGTGCAGAAGTCCGCCATCACCCAAGATGAGATCCTCTGAGAGGAAAACAAGCAAGCCCTCCCTTTAGCCCGCTACCGTGACAGAACTGGGGCACCTTACGAAATGGTTCTGGCAGCGCAATATAAATGCGAGCACTCCACAGATGTCCAAGGAGTGCAATGGTTGTGCCCATTGCGTTGAGCTGTGGGTAACATGAAAGGCCGAAACCACCTTAGGGAGGAAAGCCGGGTGTGGTCATAACTGCACCTTGTGTTTGTGAAACCTAGTGTACGGCGGGACCCTCGTAAGAGCTCTGAGCTCAGAGACCCGTCTGGCCGATGTAACAGCTACGAGGAGAGTTGTCGTCCAAGACACGTATATCAGAGGGCCAGTCGTGAACGGCTCGACTGGGGGAGACATAAGTCTGGTTAAAACTAGGTTGAGGTCCCAGGTTGGGGCTGGGCGGTGCACCCGAGGGTGCAAGCTCTCCAAGCCCTTGAGGGATCTCGAACCCATAGAGCGTGAGAACACGGAACGTCCACCTTAGCCTGGCTGGAAGGTAGAGATGGCTGCTGAGCGTATCCTCAGCGATGATACCGCCAGGTCCTGCCGCTGAAGGCCAGAGGCAGGCCAAATAGAGGGGGTCGAGACCTCAGCAGGAGCAAGATCGAGCGTATTGCAGCTGTAGAAGAAACGCTTCCACCTGGCCCGGTACGTTGACCAGGTGGAAGGCTTCCTGTCACCCCGGCTCAGTTACGCAGCAGCCACACCGTGAGGCGAAGAGGCTGCAGGTCCGAGTGACGAAGCCTGTCGTTGCCCTGAGTGATGAGGCCTGTGTGGAGTGGCAGGGTAATTGGGTCTGTTATTGACAGGCCGAGCAACGTGGTATATCAGTGCTGCCTGGACCACTCTGGAGTGATCATGATGATGCGTGCTCTGCCCCTGCAGAGTTTGAGCAGGACCTAATGAACCAGTGGGAACAGTGGGAAGGCATAATGGAGTTGGCCTTTCCACGGCATCAGGAATGCGTCCAAGAACGATCCCGAGGAGAGACCTTGGAAGGAGCAGAACATCTGGCATTTTCTGCCCTCTCGGTGAGCGAACAGGTCTATGTGAGGCAACATCTCCGCTTCTGGAAAGCAGAACGCCTCACATGGGGCAGAGTGTTCACTCGTAAGACAGGAAAGACCTGCTGAGTCAAAGCGCCAAGACGTTCCGAACGCCTGGGAGAAAGGACGTCACCAGCTCCATGGAGTGGGCCATGCAAATGTCCCGGAAATGGATGGCCTCCTGACAAAAAAAGGGGGGGGGGAGGACCATGTCCCTCCCTGGATATTTATGAAGCACCTGGCCGCTGTGTTGGCTGTAAACACCGAGATACAACGGCCTCGCAGCTGCCGCTGGAACCCCTGGCACGCCAGGCGGACTACTCTCATTTTTGGGGCATTGATGTGGAATGCCAGCTCCCGAGAAGACCAAAGGCCTTAAGCTCGGAGGTGACCATGAGCACTTGAGCAGAGAGATGACGCGTCCGTCGTCAGGGGCAGTGAGGGCTGGGGCGGATGGAACCGCATCCCTGCCCACACCAGGGAGGGAGTTAGCCACCACTCTAGGGAGCCTAAGGTGCTCGAGGGAACGGTGACTACCATGACCATTGGCTCCCTGTCCGGGTGGTACGCCGAGGTGAGCCGGACTTGGGGAGGACGGAGGCGGAGCTTGGCGTGTTTGGTTACAAACTTGCAGGCAACCATGGACCCAGGAGACTGAGACAAGTACGAGCCGAGGTCGTTGGGAAAGTCTGCAGACCTCAGATGATTGCCATCGCCTAAAACCGCAGTTGTGATAAGCAGGCTCCGGCTAGGTAGGAGACCAGGATAGCTCCTAGGAAGTCCAACCTCTGCGTGGGAACCAGAGTGGATTGCTCTATAGTAATCATCAGGCCTTGACCTGTGAATAAGACCGTGACGATGCCCACGCGCTGCGTGGTTTGTGTCTCAGAGTCTCCTCGGATAAGCGAATCGTCCAGATACGGAAAAACGCATATCCAACGTCAGCGAAGGTAGGCGGCGACTATGGCCGTAAACCAGAAGTACTGACAGTTGGCCAGAAAGCGGAGGTATCTCCTGTGCGGAGGGAAGATGGCGTTGCGAAAGTACGCGTCCTTCATATCCAGGGCGGCATAGTAGCCCCCAGGAGGCAAGGATGGAATAATGGTTCCCAGGGATACCGTGCGGAACCTCAACCTTATCCTAAACCGGTTGAGTCCGTGCAGGACTAGGAAGGTCTGATACCTGCGTTCAAGTGGGGGACTAGGGCATAACGGGAGTAAAACCCCTTGCCCCTTTCGTCCATCGGTGTCTGCACCTCTTGCCCGAGGAATTGCTCGTGAGAGGGGTCCCTGAGGGGGGGACAGGGCTGGAACAAATTAGAGGTGGTACCTATGCTCCACCGTGCGCAGGATCCAGCGATCTGAAATTAACTGGGGCCACGCCAGGAGAAAACGGGATTGGGATCCCGGCCTGTGACTGGTACACCGCCCTCAGGCGCACCTTGGAAGGTTCGTCTTTGGTCCCAGTGGTAATTGCAAGGGACCTTGACCTGGGCTCTTTAGGGGTCCTGACGTTCGTCTGCGACCACCTTGGCCTCGCCGTTTGCCAAAGTCCTGTCTCTGGCTAGGCACAGAGTATGGCGGCTGGAGACAGAAAGGCCTGCGTTTGGTCGCTGGCATATGCATGCTGAGAGAGCGCATTAGGGCCCTATTGCCCATCAGGCTTGGCAGCCTGGGGCTGTCTTTGCCGCGAAAGGCCTTTACCAACAAAGGGTAAATCCTGAATGGCATACTGCAGCTCCGGCCGGAAGTTTGAAACCTGGAGCCATGAGATGCACCTCATGGCGACACCAAAGGCCAGAGTCCTGGCTGCAGAGTCTGCTGCGTCCAACGAGGCCTGGAGGGACGCTCTGGGTACCTTTTTTCCCCCGTTCTCCAAGATGGCAGCGAACTCTTGGCCGGTTTCGGGCTGGCGCCCGCTGGCCATCATATCAGAATCGTGGTCCTGAGCATAAGATCTGCGCATGTGGGATGACACGCATGCGTGTCCGGATGGCCATGGAGGTACTAAAAGAAGGCGCAGGCAGAGTCTCTGACTCTATCGGACCTTGCCCAACTCGGCACCGGGAACCGGCACCGGCATGCGTACCGGTACCTGGAACGAGATCCAGACCCGCAACCAGAATGGTGCCTGGAGGTCGACCGAGATCTCGAGGCTCGGGGAGAGGCTACAGGAGTCAAGATACCTGTCGCGGTGCCGGGAGTCGGAACGGTGCCGATAGCGGGTCGGCGAATGGGATACCGACCGGTGCAGCGAGTGCGACCAGTACCGATGAGGAAAACAGCACCAGGACTGCAAGTGGTGTCGGGCGTGCCGACAGGATCTGGAGTGTCTGCGGGACCGTGATCATGAACGGTGCCGCTCTGCTGTGCTGACAGAGGACGGTCACATGAAGAGACTGTATTACCCGCACCGGCGGTGCCGGGGTCAGGCAGCATCGACTCTGTCATGGCAATGAGATCCCTCGCCGTTGGTAATGTCTCCAGCATGGAGGAGACAGCAGGCTCAACCACAGTGCATACTGGGGAGCTGTCAGGCACCGGATTCGACGGCCCTCGTGGGACCGGGATCGACAGTACCGAGGTCGTCAGAGCTTCGGTAGGCGTCGGTGCCGGGCGATCCGAGTTAGATGAGCTGTCTGGCTGCGGTGCCGTTGGCACGGAAGCAGCAGGAGCAATAAGCTCAACCACGGCGCGCGCCGGGGAGCCGTCAGGCACCGGATTCTACGGTCCTTGTGGGACCGGGATCGACGGTGCCGACGTCGTCGGTGCCTCAGAGGTGTCGGTGCCGGGCAATCCGACTTAGACGAGCTCTCTGGCTGCGGCGCCGTTGGCACGGAAGCAGCAGGAGCAGTAGCTCAACCACGGCGCGTGCCGGGGAGCCGTCAGGCACCGGATTCTACGGTCCTTGTGGGACCGGGATCGACGGTGCCGACGTCGTCGGTGCCGCAGCAGGTGTTGGTGCCAGGCGATCCGACTTAGACGAGCTCTCTGGCTGCGGTGCCGTTGGCACGGAAGCAGCAGGAGCAGTAGCTCAACCACGGCGCGTGCCGGGGAGCCGTCAGGCACCGGATTCTACGGCCCTTGTGGGACCGGGATCGACGGTGCCGACGTCGTTGGTGCCTCAGCAGGTGTCGGTGCCGGGCGATCCGACTTAGACGAGCTCTCTGGCTGCGGTGCAGTTGGCACGGAAGCAGCAGGAGCAGTAAGCTCTACCACGGCGCGTGCCGGGGAGCTGTCAGGCACCGGATTCAATGGCCCTGGGGGACTGGAATCGACGGTGCCGATGTCATCGGTGCCTCTGCAGGTGTCGGTGCCGGGCCATCCGACTTAGGCGAGCTCTCTGGCTGCGATGCAGGTGGCACGGAAGCAGCAGGAGCAGGGGGCTCTACCACGGCGCGTGCCGGGGAGCCGTCAGGCACCAGCAGGAATTGTAGGCTCTCTCAACCTCGGAGGAAGGGAGCGGTGCCGAGTCGACTTCGGTGCCGGCGACGGCCGGTGCCGAAAGGCCTTGGCAGTACCGGCGGGGTCCGGTGCCGAGGAGGCGCTTCTGCCAGCCGCTTGATCATCGCTCGGCGCCCAAGGTGGAGGGGTAAATGAAAGCCCCGCTCCTTTTTGTTCTCGGCTTAAAAGCCTTGCAAATGGGGTACTTAGCTGTCAAGTGATTCCCTGAGGCACTTCAAACAGGAGTCGTGTGGATCTCCCTTCGGCATCGGCTTCTGGCAGGCCGAGCCCATTTTAAAACCCGGTGAGCCGTGCATGGGCTCCGGCACCGGTTCATGGAAGGGGCTACTTCCTGAACCCCGCTAACAATTATCAAACTAACTATGTTAGCAGAGAAAAAACGTATAACTATACAAATATATATATAAAAGGATTATAACTGTATAACTATATACGAGAACTACGAGTAGCTAGGGAAGTGGAGGTCAGCTAAGCCGCGCTCCACTGTTCCAACGACCGACACGGGCGGTAAGAAGGAACTGAGGAGCGGGTGGGCCGGCAGGGATATATATCAAGCGCCATGATGATGCCACTCTAGGGGGCGACCTGCCGGCCCACCGAGTTGCTAGGGTAAAAGTTTTCCGACGAATGTGCACGCGCGGCACGCACACCTAACTGGAATGGATATGAGCAATCACTCGAAGAAGAAGTTCCTGTTTTGAAATCCCTCTACGTTTTCCTCAGATTTCCTTGAGTTCCTCTAATCTGAATCATAAGTGTAACACAGCCTTCAAGTTTCACCCAGCAGCTCAGCTGTAGTGTCTCTCAGACACAGGCCAAGCAGTCAAGACGGACATTTTGAAGCTTTAATGTTATTGCCACTTCTCATGGACAAACTGAGTATCAAAGACAGTGGACATGGGAAATGCTGTCAGCCACACTCTGTTAAGCATCAGAAGGCTGCGAGCAGAGCGATGCAGGTAGCGTGAGTGAGTGGGAATATGAAGGGAGGGGAAAGCGGCAGGAGAAGGCGGGGAAGCAGTAGCTGCCTTGCCTTCCCCACCATCACACCTGCTGCGGCTCACCAGCAAGGGGAGTCAATGCTCCAGGCCATAGTGCAGCAGCTCTCCTCTGCCTCTGCACCTGACAAGGCTCAGGACCCAAGGCTCCCACGTACTGGCTGGTCCCTAGGCTGCCTGGTGGTAAACATGCGGTGGAAAAGAACACTTGCAGTGCTCCGACTACGGCGCAGATTACAGCAACTCTCCACTTGGACAAGCCATAGAGGCTCTGCTGGATGGAACAGGCAGGGAAGCTAAGTTCCCTCCAAGTTGTGCAGCCGCCCAGCACTCTATCAAAGGCTGCACACTTCAGGTGCACAGAGGCCGGGGGAGGAGGAACGCTGATGTCAGGGTGTCCCCCTCCCCGTCTTTCCTCTGTGGTCCATCTCCACAGAGTCGGGAGGGGGGAATACAATGGGGCTTAGGGGTGGGACAGAGGGAGAGGTTGCTGCTGTGTCTCAACAAGCAGGCTTCAGACTGGTGAGTGCCAATCTACTTAAAAAGGCAGTGTACTTAAAGGGCGAACTCGTCTCACACACGCATGCACGCACGCATGCACACAGTGTGTGTGTCTCTCTCACATGCACACAGTGTGTGTCTCACATTTACTGCCCAACACATACTTGTATTATTATTGTTGTTGTTACCTCTTGATACTTCTTTCAAAGTGTGTTATTTTAGTTTGACTCGTGTATGCATTTCGTAATTCTTATTTCTCTCTTACGCTTAAATGTAAATCTTTGAATGGGGAGTTCTAAAATGTCCAACTTGTCCTAGCTGGAGTAATTATCCCTATGGTAACTTTTTACAAATATATACTATATCTAGGTTTTTTTGTTACTACTGGTGGCACTCATCTGCACATTACCTCAATATGGTGCACACAACAAAATTCATTCCACACATGGATGGAAAAAATTACAGGAAACATTGCAGGGAAGCATTAGCATTTCCCTTCCCGACCAAACACGTGTAGTTTGTCAGATTCAGACTGTGCCTCTCTTCCACAGCAGAGGCACTAGCTGAGTTTGTTAGTACAATTTAGCTGTAACCATTCCCTCTACCTGCCCTTTCCCATCAACTTTTCCACAACAGACACAAGCGTCACCACTCCCTGCAACACCCTGAGCTTTTCTTGCAGATCTCTCATCCAAGCAGTGACCAGGCCCAACCTTGTTTAGTTACATGAGTTAGCTCGTAATTAAACAAGGGAGATCACAGCTGAATCTGCTATAGCATTAGCCAATATTCTATCATTAAGAAATCTTCCTGTTGACATGCATGAGCTGGAAAGAGTTTGACATTGTTGCAAACCTACTTCAGTTTCTGATTTTCATTTTAAGGGAAAAAAAGCTAAAAATTTGACAAGTTGTATTCAACACTTTTTTTGGATGCCATAAATCAGTCTCTCCTCTCTGTACTTTTCTAACTCAATTATCATTTCCCCTCCTGTCTTTTCATGCCAGTTTCATACAGCTCGTTTTGGTGAAATTAACAAGGAACAAAACAAAGAGGAAGAACAGAACAAAAATCAGCCACTCAATTTAAAGGGGTGTAAAAGGCAGACATACATGTGAGTTCAGAAGGGAATCTGCCACTTTTCCCACGGAAAATCTGCTTCAGTTATAAGCTCTTCTAGATACGGACTAATCCCTCCTATAGGTTTGTGTGGCACCACTGGCACACTTGCAGCCCAACTGTAGTATAAATAAATCACTAATAACTGAGATCCTTACTTCTAACTTCAAAACAGTTGTAATTGCTGTACTGTTCTGTAATTTGATTGTGGTTGCCATTCAGAGTGATCATACTCTTCTAGAGGAGCATTGTTCCCATTCAGGCAATGGAATGTTGGCTGGAGTGCCATACAACTGGCATCTCTGTGGTCATGCCCTTCGAAAATGCTTTCACTACAGGTTCTGAAGGGAGGTAAACAAGATGGAGGTACTGCTAGGTCAGCCAATAATGAGGATTCGAAAGCAGGAATGAGACTTAGACAACACTGGTCTACAATTTTTGAGAAGTCATCTGCTTCAGAGATAAAATGTATTTTGATGTGCTGAATTCAAATATGACAATTAAAACAACTGATTGGCTACTGTTTCTAAGCTATTTAAGTTTTTACATTTTATGTCTATGTATATTGTGTAGATAGTAGAGTTTTAATCATAAATTGTAAACCTAGGTCTTTTCATGTGTTTATGGTTGCTTTACATGATAATATTTCACCTGTCCTCTTTTGTAACACTTTAAAAATCAGCAAAAGGGTTATATAGATAAAATTTATTATGAAACAAAAGGCAAAAAACTATTATGTACATAGTTTAGTCCTATTCAGTGTCTACTCGGCGCTTCTTGGCTTGTCTCTTGTATTCATTAAATGGAGCATCTCTTGTCACTGTCCAGCAATAGTCTGCAAGCATTGATGGGCTCCATTTGCCCTGATAGCCTGCCAGGAGATTCCACTGCTGTAGTCTGGAGCCCAACAGCTCTGCCTTACTCTTGGGTAGTTCCAAATCCCTGACAAGGTCATTCAGTTCACCTTGTGTTATGAGGTGTGGTTCAGAGCAGGAGGATGGGCGAAAATGTGGGTCCTGTGATATTGATGGTTCAGGACCAGAAGTTTCATCCTCTTCCTCTTCCTCATCTGATTCAAGTGAGAATGATTCTGGTGCATCAGGAACCGGCAGGCCTTCTCCGTGGGGTACTGGGCGTAGAGCTGATGGAATGTTTGGATAATGCACAGTCCACTTTTTCTTCTTTGATATACCTTTCCCAACTGGAGGCACCATGCAGAAGTAACAATTGCTGCTATGATCTGTTGGCTCTCTCCAAATCATTGGCACTGCAAAAGGCATAGATTTCCTCTTCCTGTTCAACCACTGGCGAAGATTTGTTGCACAAGTGTTGCAGCATATGTGTGGGGCCCACCTCTTGTCCTGATCTCCAATTTTGCAGCCAAAATAAAGGTGATAGGCTTTCTTAACCATAGTGGTTATACTGCGCTTTTGTGATGCAAAAGTCACTTCACCACCAACATAGCAGAAGTTATCTGCACTGTTCACACAAGTACGAGGCATCTCTGCTCACTTGGGCTAAACAGAAATGTGTCCCTTTGCAAAATCAAACACTGACAAATAAGAGCACCACACTGGATGATTTCTAGAGCTGATATAGGGCAATTTGTTCAGCAGAGTGATGTAAGCTTCGTTATGATTGCATCATCCATGACTTCTAGGAATAACATGATGCAATTCATATCATGTATGGCGCAATACCAGCTTCAGATTGCATCATTCATTGTTTTGCCTAAAAAGCAAGTACTGTCCAAACTCAGTCATAGATTTATTCATAGATCCAGTCAAAGATGTATTTTAGTCATTTCTGGTTTAAATTGAGATCCCTTCCCTTTATAACTCACTTATCCTCCACCATTCCCAAGTCAAGGATCATATATACTGACCCAATAGCATATCTTGAAAACTAGAGCCAATCAACAATTTTTAGCACCATTTTCGTTCTCAGTGACCCAGAATTAGTAAAGTTGGACTACATTTATTTCAGAAGCATTTTGGCTGTAGAGCAATGCAATATAAGTCTTTTTATTAACCTGTCTGCTTGCCCTGAATGACATGCCATCACTTTACAGGAGACACATGCCCAAGCCTAGATAATGGAATACTGCTGATTGTAGGAGCCATGGAAATAGAAATATTTATGATTGCATTGCACTGTAGACTCACCAGCCTAGAAGAGGTGAGCAGAACACCTTTCAGGATTGTTAGGACTGCCAGCACTTAGGGTCTGAGGCTTCTCTTAATAGAAAGCTACTCCCAAACATGAGACACAGGGTGTGACGAAGTGGGGCATTTTGTTGTTTTTTCCTTGTCTTTCCAATGGTTTGCATGCAGAGGGGGTAGGACTCAGGTTACCTGGGTGTTAGTGGTTTAACAAGGTGAGGAGAGAGGGAGTTTGTTGTTACAGACGACTGGAGAGGGAACTTGGGACCCCAGCCAATGGCCTGGAGGATGGATACCTCAGCAACTGGTGACCTGACGACCTGGTGACCCGGAGGCCCAGCTCAGGAGTCGCAGCTGGTTCTGGCCAGTGGGAGAACAATGAGCTGTAAAGAGAGGGCCCCGAAGAGAAGACCCCGGTGACTTAACCAGCCAGTTCCAGCCAGAGGAAAGAAAGGAGGAGAGGAGGCCCAGGCAACCCTGTTTATGACTCTGTTTACCTGGAGAGAAGACAATGGGCAGAGGCGGGGCTTGGGGCTGGTCATACCAGATGCCCGGCTGGGAAACAGGGAGGCTCAGGACTAGAGAGAGGGAGCAGGCAGAGCCCACCTGGATGCAGGGGAGACTGGGATGTGCTGTGCTGAGGCCCTGAGAGTTTCCTATGCTGCGTTCAATGCTCAATAAACCCTCCTGGTCACGCTGGCTGAGAGTCACTCTGGTATACAGAACAGTGTTGCATCAACCCCTTCAGGGGGTAGAGGCCCCAGGGGTCCAGAGCGAGTGGACTCCCTGAGGGGTCCCACGGCAAGAAACAGGTGTGCTAAGTTTCAGAGAGGTGCGGCTCCAGGAGATGGAGGGGCCTAACCCGAGAGAGAGTGGAGCCCCCGAGAAGAGCTGTCTCACTAAAAGGGACACCCACCCACAGACCACACGGGACCAAGAGTGGGCACGATCTGCGAGTCTGTGACAACGTGGTAGCAGAGGGTGGTTAGCAGATGCACCCTGTAGATGGAACTGAAAGAAACTAGCCTGGAAATGGCCTATAACCAGCTCCATAAGAGCGACCTGGTACATCTGTAGGAGCAGCTGATTGGTCATTCTCTACAAAGCTGAGCAGTCTGAGGAACAGGTTCCAGACCCCAGGGGGGCTCCCGGGCTGCCCGGAGAACCGGGGAGTAGCCATGGGGGCAGTCTGTGCAGCAACTGGGAGTGTATCAGACTTGACTCCTCAGTCAGCACAGGGGGATCCCAGTCATGTTCCTCGCTAGAGGAGCTGTGGAGGCTGGAGCTGAAAGCGAAGGAGCTGGGGGAGTGGAGGCTAGTGGACAGTGCAGAACAGCGGAAGCATAAGTTGGAGTTGGAGGAGTGGCAGGCCAAGACGGCCTGCAGCGGGGTAAGTGAGGAAGGGCCCCGAGACACCAACGGTGTGGGGACTCTAGACACCAAACTGCTGCTCAGTTCAAGGAATGGGGGGGGGGATATTGATGCCTACCCTCACAGCCTTTGAGAAGGCTTGTGATCTGAACCAGATTGACCCCGCAGAGACGCTGCTTTGTCTGACCCCCCTGCTGGGTCCCAAGGCCATAGAGGCGTTCAGCCAAATGAATGGTGTTGAGAGAGGGGACTATGACCTGTTCAGACAGGCTTTGCTGCTGAAGTTTGAACTGACCCCTGAGACGTACAGGAAACGATTCCGGGGTCTACGCGAGACTTCAGGTGTCGCTTACAAGGAGATTGCCAACCTATTGGGGGAATATCTCGGCAAGGGGGGGGAAGGGCGGAGGAGCCACTACTGCAGAGGATGTGTATAACCTGGTGGGGTTGGAGCAGCTGTATGACATCTGCCCTTTGGACCTTAAGAGGTGGCTAATGGATCAGAAGCCCAAAGATCTGCATAGTGCTGGTGCACTGGCAGATGAGTTTGTGGACAGCAGATAAAGATCAGGAGGGAGACCCACATTGGAGACTCAGAAGAGGAGTCACCCAGAGACCTCTCCAGGAAGCCCAACTCAGGGTTGCCTGGGAATGCCGGGGTGGGCCAACCCCCCTCATGGGAGTTGAGGGACCTGAAATGTAATTACTGTGGCCAAAAAGGGACACAAGGTGGCATAAATGCCTGAAGATGAAGGAAATGGCAGCCAAGCAGAACCCACGGGGTGTCAACTGGGTGGAAGCCAGGGGCACTTCCGGGCCCGGGGGCTGCAGTCGAGAGGGCTGTGCCAGGGGGAGGGGGCCACCAGGCCAGGCCAGTCAAGGAAGGTGGGGCCCCAAGTCCAGAGCACCTGTACTCAATCCGCCGGGTGAGCATGGGACAGGCCCCAGGGGACAACCACCACATCATCCCCATTCAGGTGTGGGGAAGACACGTCCAGGGGTTCTGGGACATGGACGCAGAGGTGATGCTGGCATGGTCTGAGATGGTGGACCCAAACCAGCTAGTGCCTGATACCTACATGATTCTGAGGGGAGTTTTTCAGCCCCCCATCATGGTGCCTGTAGCAAGGATTCCCCTGAAAATGGGGGCTAAGGAGGGACCCAAAGAGGTTGGGGTGCACGATCACCTGCTAATGGGTAACGACTTGGAGAACTGGCCATATGGCACTCAGAGCGCCCTGGTCCTTACCCGGAGCCACAGCCAGCAAGGAATGCAGGACCTCCCAAGGGGGGGGGGGGGGAATGTGGATGGGGAGAGACAGAAGTACCAAGGGTAGAGCTCAACAGGGCTGGGCTGAATCCTCCGTCCAAGGTAGGGAAACTGAGGCACCACCAGCCAGGGCTGTAGTCTCAAACCGAGCAGCTGAATTCCAGACGGAGCTGCAGGAGGATCCCTCCTTGGAGAAACTGAGGGCCCTGGCTGGCCACAGCGGTGCAGGGTCCCAGGGGGAGGACCGCCAGGAGTGATTCCTGTGGGAAAAGGGATTCCTGTACTGGCAATGGGCTGGTTCAGGGCAAACTGAACCTTGGAAAGCCAGGAGGCAGTTGGTAGCTCCCCAGGAGGTACCACCGCAAACTGTTGTACTTGGCCCACGATATCCCCCTTTCAGGGCATCAGGGCAAAGGCTGCTGCAGAACTTTTCCTGGCCTGAGGTCTTTGATGCTGTCCAACAATATTGCAAGACCTGTGACTCCTGTCAGAGGGTGGGGAAGGCCCCGGAGAAGTGTAAAGCACCACTGAGACCTTTGCCCTTTCAGAAGGTGGCCATGGACATAGTGGGGCCCCTCAGCAGGGTGACCCGGTCGGGGAAGAAATACATCCTTGTTGTGGTAGATTTCGCTACACGCTACCCCAAGGCGGTGGCCTTGTCCTCTATTGAGGCAGACACCATGGCAGATGTGCTGCTGACCATTTTCAGCAGAGTGGGGCTCCCCAAGGAGGACCTTACAGACCAAGGGACTAATTTCATGTCAACCCTGCTCCAGTGCTTGTGAGAGAAGTGTGGGGTCCGACACACCTGGACCTCAGCCTACCACCCTCAGTCCAACGGGCTGGTGGAGAGGTTCAATGGGTCCCTAAAGATGATGCTGAAAACCTTTATGGACCAGCACCTGCAAGACTGGGACAAGTAGTTACCCCATCGGCTGTTCGCCTACAGGAAAGTGACCCAGGAATCCATAGGGTTTTCCCCGTTCGAGTTGCTGTACAAGAGGAGAGTGAGGGGGCCCCTGGACTTGATGAGGGCCGAGTGAGAGGGAAAGGCCTCTCCAAATGGGGAATCGGTGGTGGAGTGTGTACTGACTTTCCAGGAAAAGCTCGTGGAGCTAATGGGCTTGGTTAGGGGAAATGTAGCAAGGGCACAGAGGAAGCAGAAGGCCTGGTATGACCGCTCAGCATGGGCCCGCTCCTATGCTACTGGGGACCAGGTGATGCTCCGCATCCCCATGAGGAAGAACAAGCTGAAAGCTGCCTGGGACGGCCCCTTCAAAGTCATCAAACAGGTAAAAGAGGTAAACTATGTGGTGAAACTGTCCAACTGGGCACACAGCCATCGGGTGTACCATGTCAACATGATGAAACCATACTAGGACAGAAGTTGGTGTTGGCTGTGTGCGGGCAGTGGGAAGAGAAGGGAGAGGATCCCCTGGTGGGACTCCTTCCTGAGGCTGGGGCTAACCCCCCACTGAAATCAATTCCCCTCTCTGACCAGCTAACCCCTGCCCAGCAGGCAGAGATCAGAGAGGTGCTGCATTCATACCAGCAGCTGTTCTCCAACTGGCCTGGGCTCACTAACCTGGCTGTCCACCGGATGGAGACGGGAACCAACTCTCCTATCAGGTGTTCCACATTCAGGGTCACTGGGAAAACAGCCCAGGACCTGGAGAGAGGGGTCTGGGATATGCTGGCTTAAGGGGTGATCCAGCCGTCCGCCAGCCCCTGGGCCTCACCTGTGGTGCTGACCCCCAAGAAGGATGGGTCAATCCAGTTCTATGTGGACTATCAGAAGCTCAATGCCATCACCGTGTCTGATGCCTACCCTATGTCTAGGACCAACGAGATCCTAGACAAGTTGGGGGGTGCCTAGTACCTCACTACCATGGATCTTACCCAAGGCTACTGGCAGGTGCCTTTTGACCCTGAGGCCAGGGTGAAGTTTGCCTTCACCACCCCAATAGGGCTCTTCGAGTTCCTGGTCCTGCCTTTCGGCCTCAAGGGAGTACCTGCCACCTTCCTGCGTCTGGTGGATTAGTTGCTAAGGGGGATGGAGGGCATGGCTCTGGTGTATATTGACGATATCTGTGTCTTTAGCCAGACCTGGAAAGAACATGTGTCCCAGGTGAAGAGGGTGCTGAGTCACCTCCAAGATGCAGGACTGACTATAAAAGCTGAAAAGTGCAAGGTGGAGATGGCAGGGGTTTCATACCTGGGCCACATGGCGAGGGGCGGCACCTGAAGCTGGAGCTGGACAAAGTGGAGGCAACCAAGGACTGCCCCGCTCCCCAGACTAAGAAGCAGTCAAGGATTTCATTGGGATGGCAGGGTACTCCCAGAGGTTTGTGCCCCACTTTAGCTCCCTGGCAGCTCCCCTCATGGAGCTGTGCAGGAAGGGAAAGCCAGACAAGGTGGTCTGGACCAAGCAGTGTCAGAGGGCTCTCTGTGAGCTAAAGGAGGCACTTATCCAAGGCCTGGTGCTGGTAAACCTGGATTTTAACAAACCTTTCCTGGTGTTTGCCAACGCCTCAGACACAGGGCTGGGTGCGGTGCTGATGCAAATTGATACTGGGGGGAGAAGGGGGGAAGACACCCCATTTTGTACCTGAGCAAGAAGCTGCTGCCCCGGGAGCACCACTATGCGGCCATAGAGAAGGAATGCCTGGCCATGGTGTGGGCCCTTAAAAAACTGCAGCCGTATCTATTTGGACGGCGCTTCACCGTGTACACTGACCATTCACCTTTGACGTGGCTGTACCAAATGAAAGGAGCTAATGCCAAACTGCTGAGATGGAGCCTTCTCCTCCAGGGTTATGATATAGAGGTGGTCCATGTGAGGGGGCATGCCAATGTTATAGCCGATGCTTTATCACGGGCCGGGGGGCCCTGAACTTCCCCAGGTCACTAGCTAAGTGACCCTGCTCCGTTCAGCATCAAAGAGGGGAGAGATGTGACAAAAAGGGGGATTTTCTTGTTTTTTTCCTTGTCTTCCCAATAGTTTGCATGCAGGGGGGGTGGGACTCAGTTTCCCTGGGTGTTACTGGCTTAACGTGGTGAGGGAAGAGGGAGTTTGTTGTTACAGATGACCGGAGAGGGAACTTGGGACCCCAGCCAGTGGCCTGGAGGACAGATACCTCAGCAACTGGTGACCTGACAATCTGGTGACCCGGAGGCCCAGCTCAGGAGTCGCAGCCAGTTCTGGCCAATGGGAGGACAATGGGCTGTAAAGAAAGGACCCCGAAGAGAGGACCTCGGTGACCAAACCAGCCAGTTCCAGCCAGAGGAGGCCAGGGGACAGGAGAAGAGCGGAAGCCCAGGTAATCCTGTTTACCTGGAGAGAAGACAATGGGCAGAGGCAGGGCTTGGGCTGGTCATATTAGATGTCCAGCTGCGAAGCAGGGAGGCTCAAGACTGGAGAGAGGGAGCAGGCAGGCCCCACCTGGATGCAGAGCAGAATGGGATGTGCTGTGCTGAGGGAGGCCAGGCCTGAGGCCCTGAGAGTTTCTTGTGCTGTGTTCAATGCTCAATAAACCCTCTTGTTTCATGCTGGCTGAAAGTCACTCTGGTCTACAGAACAGGGTTGTATCAACTCTTCGGGGGGGGGGGGGGGGAGGCCCCAAGGCTCCAGAGTGAATGGACTCCCTGAGGGGTCCGACGGCGAGAAACAGGTGTGCTAAGGCTCAGAGGTGTGGCACCTGGAGATGAAGAGGCTTAACCCCGAGAGAGAGTGGACCTCCGAGAAGGGCTGTCTCACTGAAAAGGGTACCCCCCTCACACGGACCGCATGGAGCCAAGAGTAGACACGATCTGTGAGTTTGTGACACAGGGTACAAGGTCAAGTAGGATTAATAGCAGAGCTTGTTGACTGGACTCTGTTTCCACCTCTGCTTCCAACACCCTCCAATGAACACTCATATGCCTGTGTACTATTGGAAGAGGCAAATCCACCACCTTGTATTTAACAAATCCTAAATAGGTGCAGCAGTAATATACACAATAGTCCAGAAAATACCCCCTCGAATTCTAGTTAGTAGCATGTATTTTGTTTTAATCAGCATAAAGTATCTCACCAGCCAGTCCAAAACAAGCTAAAGGGTATAACCCATATATGGTCACTGGCAGTATGAGCAACATTAAGAAGGATGAAAGTCATTAGCTTGTTTCACAGTATAATTGCTACGTTATCAACTGAAAGATTTATTTTTAATTAGAGTAGATAAAAATAATTGACCAAGTAATTAAATACGCCACACCGTCTAAGGCCAGGAGCTCATGGATCCTAATTCTAGCTCTACCACCATTGCCTGTATGACCTTCAGCAAGTCACCCCATGCCTTCGTTTCCCCATTTTTAAAAGAAGGATTACACTGACCTACTCACAGGGGCAACTGAAAACTGGTTAATGTTTCACAGAGCTCTGAAGATGTAAGAAGTACACAGTCACCACTAACCTTATTACTGACTGTGCAAAGAAACAAAAAGACAAGAGATTACAGAGGCAGAGGTAAAATATTGTTTTAATAATTACAGACGTTTTCCATATAAAAGTGAATGAGCGAAGCATAGTTCCAAACCTAATGACATTCTTACTAGTCATTCTACCAGCACACTTTCTAATTAACATTCTGTCATAAACCCAGCTTTAACTACTACTAGATTAAACATAATAAATATTAATGTACCAATGCTGTAAAGGCTAGAAAATAGACCTCAAAACACAAGATGACTCTGGTGTTAAACAATGCAGAATGGGACAAAAGTTGGTGGATTGGTCAAATCCAGCAAACAGCATAGTGAGAATGGAAAACAGCAGGAAACTGGCATGAATTACAAATAAAAGGAATTTAATAGCACAATCTTAACAAGCAAACTAAAAAGCAGAGGACTCTGAACCAGCACACTCATAGCTAAAAAGCTTTATTACAAAAGTATTAAGCCAGAAAAATGTGTCTCAGAAAACAAGTTATTTATTCCTCATGATAATCCCCCACACACTTCTTTGATTTAACATAGCAATAACAATTTATATTCCAGTTGTAGGTTCTTATGAGCAGCCTGCAACTACAATACAATCATTGGTACTGTGTGCGCTCTGCCTAGGTATTTCAGGATGCATACACTGTAGACAGCACCCACATCCTAAAATGGCAAGATGTGGGGTTTTATTCAGGTGTTCTACTGATGATGGCAAGTGAAAGAGAGGACGGGGTGGTCAAAGTGCAGCCTGCAGGCTACATGAGCCCAGGACAATGTCCACCTTCTTCAGCCTCTGTGGGATTCACTCACCCTGCTGGAATTACAGGCCACAGCATGCAATGCTTCAGGTTGCCCTGCACAGAAAGCAGCTCTGCTACAGATGGAGCACTGCATGCTGGGACTTGCCATCTCCACAGACCACCCTTTCTTATTAAAAATAAAGACAGCTGCCATTTGCTCCACGCCAATGAGGTACTCGTAACTTTCAACACATTGACAATATAGGACTTGGGCAAATCTGAGCCCCCAACATAGGGAAATACATGTTTCCCCAGTCACTGATATACCATGGAACTAAGTCTACAGCAGTGGCGGGGGAGAGGGGCGCTTTCCTGGTGTCAATGGCTGTCACATAGCTACCTCCCCCCAGAGTTAAAGTGCTGGAAACATCTTAAAGAAAAAGAAAATTCAGTCTGTTTGCTTTAAACAAACTAGAAGAAAGAAACCCAGGGAGGGGTTCAAAGGCCAACCAGCTGAAATGTGAGGAAATAATCACAGGTAAAGTCAATTCAAATGTACACTCAGAGAGCTTTTCAATTATGGCATGTAGCTTGTTAATTGGTGAGAGAAGCACTACCCAAAGAGATGCCAGGAAAGAATCAAGATAACAAATGTAATGCTAATGTGCCAAGGCTGCATAGCTCTGACAGGTGCACCGATATATGGCAAGGTCTTAGAAAAATCACCCACACATAGGAACTTACTGTGATAACATCAAGAATGCTGAGGAGGCTGTGAACACTGTCCCCTGCCAGCACTTCTTTAACGACCACTTCAGTGCCATCCTACAGAGAGACAGAAGGAGAAGATTAACGGCATGTATTCCATCCCCAAGTTTAAATGGGCCAATACAGGCAGGACCATGCTTCAAAAAAAAAAAAAAAATGGCTGTTTAACTCTCGCATTCTAATTTTGCAGGATAACCTAAGTACCACTTAACAGTGGAATTCACCCAGCAGAACTAGACCCAAGGGTGATTCTCCCTGTGCCCCCTGGAATTGTACTGATCCATTCTCAGAAGGCTTTGAACACCACTTTCACTATGAGTGACAGAAGCAAACGTCACCTGTGGCACTGGAACCCAGCAGATGGTAGCAAAGGCACCTAGCAGAGGATTTAAAAAAAAAAAAACAACAAAAACAAAAACAAAAAAACAAAAAACCACCACCACTATTTCTTTACTTGAATTCATTTCAGATTTACATGGGGTGAGATGCAAGTGACAGCCCTGCTTTCCCTGTATCCCATCATCTCTTCTATCCTTCACTTTGCAGAAACTTTGCTATCCTCTTTGAAAGGTTATGATGTTGCTGACCATCACAACACACAGAACAGCTAAACAGTAGAGGTAGCCTGTTTTAGTTTCATTGCTATTACTTCACAGGCCTTTAATTTGTTTTAACACATGAAGAGAAAGAAATTGGCATTAACAGAACCACCCTCACTAGAAATGCAGACATGGAAGTTACAAGGCTGGCAAACTACATAAAGTACACCTCTACCCCGATATAATGCTGTCCTCGGGAGACAAAAAATCTTAACGTGTTATAGGTGAAACCGCATTATATCGAACTTGCTTTGATCCGCCGGAGTGCACAGCCCCACCCACCCAGAGCACTGCTTTACCGTGTTATATCCGAATTCGTGTTATATCGGGTCATATCGGGGTAGAAGTGTATAATTAACTTCTTTTAGACTGGAGATTGAGATGATATGATGTCACACTATGCTGTAATGCATGGTATTTGATTTTTTGTGCATACACTTTGATATGCCAATAAGTGCATTTTATAAAACTGAAAAATAAATTATTGTTGATGACTATGTATCAGAGGGGTAGCCATGTTAGTCTGTATCCACAAAAACAACGAGGAGTCCAGTGGCACAGTAAAGACTAAGTTTTATTTGGGTATAAGCTTTCATGCATAAAAAACCCACTTCTTCAGATGCATGGAGTGAAAATTACAGTTACAGGCATAGATATACTGGCACATGAAGAGAAGGGAGTTACTTTACAAGTGGCAAACCAGTATGGACAAGGCCAATCCAGTCAGGGTGGATGTGGTCCACTCCCAGTAATTGATGAGGAGGTGTCAATACCAAGAGCGGGAAAATTGCTTTTGTAGTGACCCAGCCACTCCCAGTCCCTATTCAAGCCCAAATTAATGGTGTGAAGTTTGCAAATGAAGTGTAGCTCTGCAGTTTCTCTGTGAAGTCTGTTTTTGAAGGGTTTTTGTTGAAGGATGGCTACTTTTAAATCTGTTACTGAACGTCCAGGGAGATTGAAGTGTTCTCCTACTGGCTTTTCTATGTTATCATTCCTGATGCCTGATTTGTGTCCATTTATTCTTTTATGTAGAGACTGTCCAGTTTAACCAACGTACATGGCAGAGGGGCATTGCTGGCATATATCACATTAGTAGATGTGCAGGTGAATGAGCCCCGATGGTGTGGCTGTTGTGGTTGGGTCCTCTGATGGTGTCACTAGAGCAGATAAGGAGACAGAACAGGCAACGCGGTTTGTTACAGGGATTGGTTCCTGAGTTAGTGCTTCTGTTGTGTGGTGTGTAGTTGCTAGTGAGTATTTGCTTCAGGTTGGGGGGCTGTGTGTAAGCGAGGACTGGCCTGCCTCCCAAGGTCTGTGAGAGTGAGGGATAGTTTTCCAGGATTGGTTGCAGATCATTGATGATGTGCAGGACAGGTTTTAGCTAGGTGCTGTACATGATGTTCTGTTATTTTCCTGGTTGGGCCTGTCCTGTAGTAGGTGATTTCTGGGTACCCGTCTAGTTCTGTCACTCTGTTTCCTCATTTCCCCAGGTGAGTACTGTAGTTTTAAGAATGTTTGATAGAGAACCTGTAGGTGTTTGTCTCTGTCTGAGGGATCAGAGCAAATGTGGTTGTATCTTAGGGCTTGGCTGTAGACAATGGATCACGTGATGTGTCCTGGATGGAAGCTGGAGGCACGTAGGTAAGTATAGCAGCCAGTAGGTTTCTGGTATAGGGTGGTGTTTATGTGACCATCACTTATTTGCACTGTAGTGTCCACAAAGTGGATTCTTGTGTGGACTGGTCCAGGCTGATGTTGATGGTGGGGTGGAAATTGTTGAAATCTGAGTGGAATTCTTAAAGGGCCTCCTTCCCATGGGTCCATATGATGACGATGTCATCAATTTAGTCCAAGTAGAGGAGGAGCACTATGGGATGAGAGCTGAGGAAGCGTTGTTCTAAGTCAGCCATAAAAATGTTGGTATACTGTGGGGCCATGCGGGTACCCATAGCAGTGCCACTGACTTGAAGGCATAAGTTGTTCCCAAATCTGAAGAAGTTGTGGGTGAGGACAAAGTCACAAAGCTCAGCCACCAGGTGTGCCATGGCATCATCAGGGATAGTGCTCCTGACAGCTTGTAGTCCATCCTCGTGTGGAATATTGGTGTAAAGAGCTTCCACATTCATGGTGGCCAGGATTGTGTTTTGTATGAGAGTCTCCAGTTTTGAGAGCTCATTCTTGATCTTCTCCTGGTTGCTGTACAGGATGCTGATCAAGTGGCTCCTCAGTTTCTTTGAGAGAGTGTGGCACAATCTCTCACCATAGTCAGTGTAGTATGTCGATTTCAACAGATCTTTTACCTTCAGTCCATCTGGTACGATGTCCATCTGTTTGCACTTGGAGAGGAAGATGATGTCTGTCTGTATTTGCATGAGTTTTTTCATTAAGTTGATGGATTTCCACTTTATACAACTAAATGTGCAGTGCCTTGCATGGTGCCAAGTGCCTAGCTATCTTTGAGACACCACTGACTTCCTGAGGAAACTACAATGCATTCGTAATCTTACTGAAAACACCATCCTGTATCTGTAATTTTCACTCCATGCATCTGAAGAAGTGGGGTTTTTTACCTATGAAAGCTTATGCCCAAATAAATCTGTTAGTCTTTAAGGTGTCACCAGACTCCTTGTTGTTGATGACCATGTTGCCAAATGCACTGGCACTCAATCTTTCCAGATTACTGTACCCCTTTCAGAGGTATTGCAATTGGCCAGGATGGTCACTGGCTATTAGCCAGGATGGGAAGGGAAGTTGTCCCTAGCCTCTGTTTGCCAGACGCTGGGAATGGGTGACAGGGGATGGATCACTTGATGATTTCCTGTTCTGTTCATTCCCCCTGGAGCACCTGGCATTGGCTCCTGTCGGAAGACAGGATACTGGACTAGATGGACCTTTGCTCTGACCCAGTATGGCCATTCTTATGTACTTATGAGTCTGATTTGTCTTCCGTACCCCTAAGTTACACCTCACTTAAAAACTACTTGCTTATAAAAATCAGACATAAAAATACAAAAAAGTGTCACAGCACACTGTTACTGAAAATTGCATATTTTCTCATTTTTACCATGTAATTATAAAATAAATTGTTTGGAATATATATCTTACTTACACTTCAGTGTATAGTCTCTAGAGCTGTATAAACAAGTCATTGTATGAAATTTTAGTTTGTACTGACTTCACTAGTGCTTTTTATGTAGCCTGTTGTAAAACTAGGCAAATATCTAGATGAGTTGATGTATCCCCTGGAACACCTCGGAGTACCCCCAGGGGTACAAGTATTCCTGATTGAGAACCACTGGCCTAATGAATTATAGGCTGCCAGAAAACTTAACACTCACCTTACAGGAGCTAATACAGCCTGTTTCAAGTTATTACATGATGGAGATGTTTATCTCTAGCCATATGCTATCCTAATAAGAGATTTATCAAAAGAGTCAATGGCTGGGCTTATCCTTACATTTTCTTGAATGCAAACTTCTAGCTTGCCGTCCTGCACGACGTAGATGCTGTTATCCAGCTGCCCGGGACGGAAGATGTATTCGCCTTCATGCAGTTGCACAAAAAACATGTGCTTGCACAGCTCTAGGAAGAGAGGCTTCTCAAAATGGCCAAGAACCCTGCAGGAAAACAAAGGATCAGTGACATCTTCTCTGCTGCAAAAAGACGCCAGCAGATGCCATGGTGCATGATAGTCCTCCCTAAACTAGCAAAGCCTCGTGGTACCAATAATGTGGGAATTCATGCCATATGCAGCCACATGAAGAACAGAACTCTGAGCTGAAGAGCAGGAGCACTGTGAGACCCTTTCAGGGATGGAAAGATTTGGGATTGCTTTCAAGCAAGGCCCTCTGGTGATGCTGATGGGCTCAAAGGCATCCACAACCTGCCCTCCTCGACGAAAAGTTGATGTGTGGCCTTTGAAGGTGGAAATGTGGAGAAGAACATCAGAAACATATTGAGTCAGACCAATGGTCCATCTAGCCCAGTATCCTCCCTTCCTACAGTGCCAGGTGCCTCAGAGGGAATGAACAGAAGAGGTAATCATCAAATGATCCATCCCTTGTTGCCCATTCCCAGCTTCTGGCAGACAGAGGCTAGGGACACTTCAGAGCATTGTTTTTCATCCCTGCCTAATAGCCACTGATAGGCCTGTCCTCCATGAATATATCTAGCTCTTTTTTGAACCTTGTTATAGTCCTGACCTTCACAACATCCTCTAGCAAGGAGTTCCACAGGTTGACTATGCATTGTGTGAAGAAGTACTTCTTTTTGTTTTAAACCAGCTGCCTATTAATTTCATTGGGTGACCCTAGAAGCCTGGAACATACCCACACAACTGATAAAGAAAATCACCCAGAGAACTTCTCTGTTCACTAATGTAACTAGAATAGCGAACTCACCAAAAAAATGTCAGAACTGAGGGGGAGGAAAATGCTAGTTTCACAGGAGTATTTGGGAGTTTGAGATAAGCCGCCCTTCTCAGGGAACATGCAAGCAGGCTCTCACCACAACCAAATCATGCACTCACACAGGAAAAAGAAGCAATACCAGTCTCTACCCTCATTTTCTGTCAGTACACAGCACTGAAAAGGGCTCTCTAAGCATCTCCTAAAATTTAGATTTAAAAAAAAAAAATCTTCTGTGACAAATTCAAGTTGCAGTGGAATTTAACTGACCCATAAAATGAGTGAATGTGTACATATTAATTGTGCCATCAGCCCATAAATAAAAGCCAAGATGACTAACAGTAACTCTATTAGATGGCCAAGGAAGGCAGAGACTATGCCATAATTTAATCTTCAAGGTCATGGTGGAAAAGTTTTTTTTTTAAATCATGAAAACATCCACAAACCTACAGAGAGGAGAGGAAAGATGCAGAGGTTGTTTAATCACCTACATAAAGTGAAAGGATTAGCTCAGGTTAGTTCTTAATGAACAGAAGTCCACTGTTCTCAGTGGTGGTAGATGACAGAACAAGGAGCAATGGTCTCAAGTTACAGTGGGGGAGGTCAGGTTGAATACTAGGGAAAACTATTTCACTAGGAGGATAGTGAAGCACAAGAATGGGTTCCCTAGGCAGGTGGTGGAATCTCCATCCTTCGGGGGGTTTTAAGGCCTGGCTTGACCAAGCCCTGGCTGGGATGATTTAATTGGGCTTAGTCCTGCTTTAAGCAGAGTGTTGGACTAGATGACCTCCTGAGGTCCCTTCCAAACCTAATCTTCTATGATCACCTCTCAAAAAAAGATAACAAGCATAATAATTGGAGGTGACTGGCTCCTTTAACTGTCTCAGCAAAGAGATGCAGATGACAGACTGAATGAATATGAAAAATGAACTCTCCCTTCAAGCAGGTCCCTCTAGGAGCAAGGTGTGTAAGTCTGTACTACTGCTGCTGCTGCTGCTCATGACAAGTCTGCAGAGCTGTCAGTCTGACACTGAATATACCAAAATGGTCCCACTGCCCTTTATTACACATATCCATAGCAATACAGAAAAAAGTCCAAAAAGTTTCAAAAGGCACAGAAAGAGCATTAACAGAAATCTATTCAATCTAGCAGAGCTCATCATTTTTACTCCCAAACCTAGTCCATTCAACAACCCTCTTCCTTTCTTTACCTAATGCTTCTTGGCAACTGCAAATCAGTATTATTTTTCCCCACCTGAAAAGTCTTACACCACCAACTTAAATTCATTAAAGGGTCTGATTCTGATTTCACACTGGTAAAGCTTGGTGACTTCACTGGAGTTACTGCTGATTTACACCAGTTTAGCATATATCAGGATCAAGCCTTGATCTTTCATTTCAACCTTACCTGACATTTTTAAGCATGTACAGGACTTCTGATGGCAAGTGGGAATTCTTCACATCAAATTCAGTTAGATCTGCTTCCAGCAGGGAGGGAGGCGGCTCCTTTGGTTGCAGAGTTGGAGATTCCTTCTTAAAACGCAAAATCCTACAAGAGAAAAAGCAAAAACAACAGAATTCAGGGGCTCAGTCAGCTTTTGTTCACGCTGGGCTTTTGAATTACAAGCTTTTTTAAAATTAATTATTTTTTATTAATTATTATTATTAATTATTATTATTATTATAAGCAGTGCGGGTCTCAATTTCCAATGCAGTTCCTCCCTTTTCCGGACAACAGCAGACATATATATATCAGATCTCCTTTTCCCTCCCCTACCCCACAAAATATACTGAACATTTCCTGGGGCACATCCAGATTCAGGACTTAGACACAACCCAGGGACAAATAAAAGGAGTCTGTGTGGGGGCCCAACCAGAATGACACTACAGTATACAACAGTTCCGGGTAGAGTTGATGCCTCATAGCTCACCAGCTCTATCCCTGCACTCGTCCTTGAGCCATTGTGCATTCTAGAGACTATGGAACAAACCTACACAGCAGCTAAGAACTACCGCAAACCTCCCCACTTTCCACTTCCAGTGCAAGTTTCATTACTGGGGAAGAGTAGAATTCCATTTTAATACAGTGTTTGCCAGAAAAGTGAGCAAATGCACTGGAAACCATGAGACCTTCGCTGCTTCATGAGAAAAGCTGGTCATCCAAAAACCCAACATGAACAGAGACAGACTGAGCCTCTCGGAAATCTAAGTTTATAAAACAAGTAGGAGTCCTTCACCCCTAGAGCCACAGGAGCCAAACTAGAACTCCTACAATTGTAGCATAAAGTTAATTGCATCTGTACATGGCCACAGCAATGCACAGGACCTCCATTACCACACAACTGTACCTCTTAGCCAAAGACAAAACTTTTGCTCTTTTCCGCATCCTTTGACGAGGCACCATGTTCCCAACCAGAGAGTTTGGGAGAGTTGTCACCTACAGGAAACCACAAAACAAAACAAAAATCTGTTTCAAGAGAATTCCAACAACCTCTAAAGGTCCTGATCCTGCAAAGACACGCACATATGGCACCACTGGAATCCATGTAAAGTTAAGTGCATGTGTAAGGCTTTGCAGGATCAGGACCTACATGAGCGCTAGGGCAGTGTGCTACATCACAACATTTTCTTTTTAGAGAGAAGTGTCATTGTACTTTTTAGTAAGCAATTAATAAAATGGTGATGGGAAAAACAGAAAAACTTTAGACACACCATTTCTGTCCAAGAATTGCAAGCACCAGAAACACAGAAGTAATCTTTTAAAGTGTAAATATTAGTCTGGCAATCACTAACGCTGATGCACTGAGACCTGATACACTTAATCAATGCCAAGAATAGACTTATACATTTTAGTGAAATTTATAAATGAGGACACCTGTGCTACTGAAATAGCACAATAAATGCAGTAACTGGAGTGCCACTTAGTGGAGGAATGCGAACATTGCAAGATCAAGAAAACTTGCTAGTTTTCATTTTTTAAATATCCTGTTTATCACTCAGGAAATTCAATTCCATTATATGCTTCTGTAATGACAATTTTCAGACTCTGTCTCATCTCTTGCATCGACAGACAAGTGGGTCTCTGGGCCATCAATATTTCCAAGCATCATAAAAATCAGAAACTCAGCAATTTAACTTTACCAGAAGTACAGCAGGCAGAAACTATCTTTCACCTACTTCATACCTTCAGATAAATAATAAAACTGAAACACAGGTCTAAATTCCCAGAAGGAAAAGAAAAGGTGATTTTATCATATGGAATACAAAGTGCCTTCCAATATGAGCATCTCAGTGAAAGAGCTGTAAGGTTTGTTTGGGGGGGGCAGGGAGGGGGCTTAAAAAAAGGGGGCAAAACAACAAACATTTTCCCCAGATTCCTGCCCAGAAATCACTGAATACCCAGCATCCAAAACTTTAGCCCAAACAAACAATTAAGGTATGGTAAAGTTAAAAGCAACTGCAAAAACACATCTTACAATGGGAAGTGTTAGACAGCACTACCATACCACCTATAATACATTTATTTTTTACAAACAGTTATTTCTAGTGTATTTAGTCTGATAGTTTCTCCATGTCTCCAATGCCCCCTTGCATGGAGTTATACGGACATTAAGCTCTCTTGCCTGTTGAAAACCACACAATTAAGCTAAATGTAAGCCAAAAATGGGAAACTGAATCGCATTCTTTACTAAGAGAGGAAACTGTTTCTTCAAAATCAAGATGTCCTCTTTACATAAATATGCCAATAGGAAACAATTGGACATTCATTCCATCCCAGTGTAGGGGGGAAAAAAGACAAAAAAAAAAAACCCCACCACATTCTGGAGAAAGAGTGGCCAGTTTGAAGAAATCAGCAGAAGAACAAAATTGGGATCGAAGTGCATTTAGGAAGACTGAACTCAGAATGAACACCTATATTTGCCAAATTGGCTAAGGATGTCCTTTCAGGAATGGCATACAGCTTAGAAATCTGGACTCTCCCCACAAGCAAATCAAGAAATCACTCCAGTCTCTTGAGAAGTCCTGCATGGTGAGATAGCAAGAACTGGCATTTGCAACAAACAATACTGCAAAGATCAAGAGAGGCATGTCATGGCAGACAGGCATTTCACCAGAAATAGAACAGCTGCCAAAGACAGGCAGCTAAGCAGCTCTAAGGCAAATCCTGGCAAAGTGTCTCAAAATGGCAAAGTCTATGGAAACAGCACTGATGCAGAAAACACACACAGAGCTGTCAAGATTTACCCCAGAGCCTGTCATAGTAATAAGCAGGATGTTGCTGCTACTGAAAGCTTCTGTGTGAAAACAGGCAATTTATTTACAAATATAACAGGAGTCACTTAAAAACGTTCTACCATTCTGCTTGAAAAACAGTTCCATTATTATCTTGTTTTCATCATTCAAGTTTTTTTTATTTTTAAATCCTTTATTGACGGAAGTGCTCATGTTTGATCCTGCTCAAAGGTGTCTGATCTTTGTGTGAAAAGTTTGAAGACAATCCAGTCCACCATTTTTGAATTTGGTATGGTTGAATGCATATTCTGTTCATGGTGTAAAACCTTACAGTCATAATTTTTCCCATAAAGGAACAGGTGAATTTTTAAA
Organism: Gopherus flavomarginatus; assembly: GCF_025201925.1. Classification (NCBI taxonomy): domain Eukaryota; kingdom Metazoa; phylum Chordata; order Testudines; family Testudinidae; genus Gopherus; species Gopherus flavomarginatus. Next base: position 25,291,858 of record NC_066633.1, read on the forward strand.
CTTGAAAACACAGCATGCAAACTCAAAGAGTCACTGAAGACTCTATTCACAACACAGCTTGAATAAGGTCTGTCTGGAACTTAAGAGTCAGGAGCTTTTGAAAATTGCACAGTGGGCATGAGCAGTGGAAATCAGCACCAAGCCTGAGTGTTTGCCTATCTAGAGATGCACGGCACATACATGCTGTTTGCCCAGACACACACACACACTTTTCAATTTATTGTTAACTGTTTTTTCATTCATATGGGTTTGTACAGCACCTACCATAACGAGGTCCTGGTCCGTGAGTGGGCCACCCAGGCACTATGGTAATAATAATAAATAGGGAACATGGAACCTCTAGCCTCCTGCTCAGGTCTAGACACTTATTCTCTCCCCCATATACAGACTTTTTGGATACAGGATCATTAGATAGCACAGTTAAACGAAGTCAGAACTCCAAGATTCCTACAAAGATGGGATCTCAGCCACAATATCCATATGTCACGTTTTCTATTCCTTGTTAAATGGCTACGTAGTGAGCTAGTGTGGCTCCCCGCCCCGGAGGGGGAAGAGCCCGGCTGGAGTGGGCGGAGCTAGGGAGCTCTGAGCCCACTCCTCAGAGGGTCAGGCGGCGACCCAGCAGTATAAAGGCTCGCCCTCAGAGCTCAGTAAGCCCCAGCCGCTGGAGAGACAGGACGTCTCCAGCCTAGCCCGCGCCTGGGAAAACCCCGCAGCCCAAGGCGGCTGCCTAGACTGGCCGGGCCTGCCCTGCCCTGCGCCCGCTACCCGGAGGAGTTGCCTGACCTGCCCTGTGCCTGCTACCCGGAGGAGTTGCCTGACCTGCCGATTGCATTCTGCCCCGAAGAACCCATGGTCCTGGATCCCCTAGAGGCCAACACCAGGACCCAGGTACAACCCGAGGGGGAACGTGGAAGTAGCCCGGGGGCAGCCAACCCCAGTCTGGCTGCAGCATTGCCAGAGCCCATGTCGGTGTGTTGCGGCCAGGGTTCCCACTAAGCAGCGGGTCTTCTGCCACTGCTAGGGCCCCAGGCTGGGACATAGAGGAGTGGGAGGGCCTGTGTCCCCCTGCCACCCAATTTGTGGGTGGCAGTCTCCCCCTCCCCCAGGCCTGAGGAGGCTTGGGCTTATTATTACTGCTCAACCCTGCCTGAGGGCCTGAGCCCAGACACATTGTTGCTCCGCCCTGACCCCAGACCTGGGCTCCTCACTGTTTGCATTGCTACTGCTCAGCCCTGCCTGAGGGCCTGAGCCCTTGACTCATTGGTGCCCACCCTGACCCAGGGCCTGGGCCCACAGTGTTCCAGTTACTGTAAGGGCTGCCAAGGGAGACCCCCGCAGACAGACTAATTCCTCCCGACGACAACTGTGTGTAGTGAGCCAGTGTGGCTCCCCGCCATCCGGAGGGGGTCAAGCCTCGGCTAACCCTTGTACAGACTATTACATGAAAAACCATAATACACACACATACAAGACAGCCTGTGTAACATATCTGTTAGAATCTTAATTTCTCCTGACTTATTTTCTACCTCATGCACTGATTTATCCTAGAGATAAAATAATCAAGGAACCCTATCCATGCCATTTTTGCCAAGACGCTATTCAGATTAAAACTAAAAAATAAAGAACACTTTACCTGGCAAGATAAGATAGCAAGAGTCTCTGCCATCACTTACACTTAAAGGGTAGGGAGCTGTTATAAGTATTAATGAGGTTTATTGGTTTAAATAGACATCAAGAATAAATCATCACACCAAAGTCTTAGCAGTTTTTTTTCATATGAAGAACAAAGTCATTTTAATTATCTTATTTCCAAATATAACAGTACCAGTAAATTTCAAGTTCAAATGCATGCCCCATTAAGGAGCTTGAATCTTAAGGACAATACAAAAGCTTATTTTTTTGATAAGTGTAAAAGTATTTTAAATGCAAATCCTCATTACCTTACTAAAGTTTCAAGAATAAATGGACACAAATCAGACATCAAGAATTAAAACATTCAAAAACCAGTCAGAGAACACTTCAATCTCTCTGATCACTCGGTCACAGACCTCAAAGTTGCAATACTCCAACAAAAAAACTTCAAAAAACAGACTCCAACAAGAAACTGCAGAACTGGAATTAATTTGCAAACCTGACACCATTAAATTAGGCTTGAATAAAGACTGGGAGTGGATGGGTCATTACACAAAGTAAAACCTATTTCCCCATGCTAACTTTTCCCCTACTGTTACTCACACCTTCTTGTCAACTGTTGGAAATGGGCCATCCTGATTATCACTACAAAAGTTTTTTTTTCTCCTGCTGATAATAGCCAACCTTAACTGATTACTCTCATAGTTAATATGGCAACACCCATTTTTTTCCTGAGTGTGTGTGTGTGTATATATAAAATATATCTTTGTCCTGTATTTTCCACTGCATGCATCCGATGAACTGGGTTTTAGCCCACAAAAGCCTATGCTCAAATAAATGTGTTAGTCTCTAAGGTGCCACAAGTACTCCTCGTTCTTTTTGCTGATACAGACTAACACAGCTACCACTCTGAAACCTGTCAACTAGTTTTCTGTCTCTCTAGATCACCATGCCATCTAAGCAGCTTAAAATAAAAAAGACCACAAACACAGAGAGAACCCTAAAAATAGAAACAAGGATGGAACATTTTTTAAAGAAACTGAATTATTCATTTTAAACTCTCTCTCTTTCAGCATTTAACATATACGTTAGTTTAAAAAAAAATAACTTCACACACAGATTAGTCTCAGGAGGTCACCAAATCATACACTTGAAATGGATTTTAAAAAGTAGGGATGGAAAGGGGGACTTTGGATAGTTTAGAAACTATTAGTGAAGTTTTATACTTACATGCTAAGACCTGGGCAATCATGTCTCATCTCTCAGGTTATAAAACTGGTAACCATAAGAGTTAGGAAGGAATCTTTCCCTTCCACACACAGCCCTGCAAAACTAGAAAAGTAAATTCTTTCCTAGGGGAAAGAGGAACTTGCTTTGAAACATCAGGCATTACCCACTACCTGTTAACAGGATACTGACTACAAAACTTACGGTCTGATCCAGGATGACACTCTCAATGTATTAGAGACTTCTCTTCTGAAAAAAATGCAGTGGGGATGGGGCTAATAACCATGGTAAGCAGGTCAGGCATCTGAGAGTTCATTTATTTTCCTGGATTTTAATTTTTATTTTCCATCCTCCCTTCCCTCTCTATTAGATGTACTTACCTTTCTCATGATCTTCCGCCCATAAAACATTACTTTGTCTCTCTTGCGAAATCTGTACTGAGGCACTTGGGGCTGAGGTTGTCCTGAAACACAAAAGGATCATCAAATAACTCGGCAGATAGTTTGTAACAAGTGGAAAGAGGAGCATGCAGATGCATTGACCTTGCTCACTAGTTGGAATCCAACTTGTATTACTAATAGAAATTCATGTGAAACTCTCGACTGTTCCTGTTGGAGACTAGACCAAAAACCCACGCCTCTTTGACAGTACAATTTCAAATGAATTCCAAGAAAGAAACCTATTCTGTCCAAACACTCTTTTGGGATGATGAGCTACCTATGTTCAAGTTGTCAGTGGACTAATTTAACCCTGTGTTACTTCTGCCTCACAATGCAGTTGATTATGGGATGTATTCCAAGGAACCCTGATTGTTGGTATCATGGGGTCAAAAACTGCTATGGAGATAGCAAAAATACAAATGGTAGGGAAGCCAGAGTGTGAGACTTCTTCTAGTCAGTTCTGGAAGCAGCACTGACCAAAGGGAGCCAATATGCTTATTTCCCAGAAGAGAAGGTCATCATAATGCTTAGTGAGGAGAGGAAGAGAAAATAAGGACAGTCCCAGAAGTTTCTTCCCACCATCCCCTCCCCACAGAGAGGTAGATCTCTAAACACATTAGTGTTTCCAAGTATTACTCCCTGAAGGATATGTTTCACTCATACTTTCCAAGCAGCTTTAACATCATAGGTGCAGAATCCCTATAGTGCTGAATAACTGCCAGTCATGCCATCTGAGGCAGGCAATTTTAGGAACCATTCCCATTTCCAAAGCTCCTCTTTATCTAGAGCAGGGCCTGCTCTCACAAGAAGGCACAGATTCTGTGAGAAAGATGCTGACTGCAGTTATGCTCTCAGAGTCCTTTAGCAGACTATGGTTAGATCCTAGAGAAAGCTCTCAGCTATGCAGATCAAAGCTGGTCACCAGAGGTGCCAACTTCCTAATGTGCCAGGGGGTACTCCCCCTCGGCTCCGCCCGACTCCACTCATTCCCCCAAGGCCCTGCCCTGCCTCTTCCTGCCCCAACTCAGGTGGGATAGCTCAGTGGTTTGAGCACTGGCCTGCTAAACCCAGGGTTCTGAATTCAATCCTTGAGGGGCCGTTTAGGGATTTGGGGATTGGTCCTGCTTTGAGCAGGGGGTTGGACTAGATGATCTCCTGAGGTCCCTTCCAACCCTAATAATCTATGATTCTATGAACTCAGCCCTCGGGCGCACCATGCCCGCGCTCCGCCCAGCTCCTCCTGCATGCCACTAGACAGCTGATCACCAGTGGGCAGAAGATGCTGGGGGGGAGGGGGATGTGCTGATCAGAAGGCACTAGGGGGACAAGGAGGACCTGATCGGGGGTGGGGGCGCTGCCGGCGGGTGTAGAGCACCCACCATTTTTTTTTCTGGAGCACCCACAGAGTTGGCGCCTATGTTGGTTATATGGCTAACTACTGAAGCATAAGGATGTGCAATAACAGTCCCCTATCCATAACAGCGTGCAGCCCAGAAGGAGATACAGGAAAATAAAACAGCTGAAGTTCACTGAAGGGAAATTTGAATTTCTCATATAGTCCCTGAACCATCAAGCCCAAAAATCACTCTCAGCTCTGTCTTATCTTCAAACAGTCAAAAACACTCACCTAAAGTCAGATGTTAAAGCTTTGTTTGTCCAGTTCAAATTCACCCTCATGATTGAGGTGATAAAAGGCTTGCATTTTGTTTTTAACACTCTTCAAAAAGCATTTGTGATACTTTGAGAAGCTCTGATGAGCTCAGACAGCTCTTGGGAGCGGGAGACGCACAGGAGGGAAATCGAAAAAAAGGATTTAAAGAAACCAAGGGCTGTTAGCACTGCCTGATATTGGAACTACAGAACAGCAGTAATCTATGCTGTTTGTCTGCTTTTCCCGTTGATATAGGCACCTCTCACTTGTGCAATAGATTTATTAAATGAACTAAGGGTATGTGTATAAATTAGGTCAAATTTATAGATGTTGATCTTTAAAAAGCGATTTTATACAGTCGATCGTGTATGTCCCCACTAACAGCAGTAGGTCAGCGGAGTGTGTCCTCAATACCGTGGCTAGCATCAACTCATGGAGTGGTGCACTGTGGGTAGCTATCCCACAGTTCCTGCAGTCTCCGCCACCCATTGGAATCCTGGGTTAAGCTCCCAATGCATGATTGGGCAAAAACTTTGTTTCGGGTGGTTTTGGGTACGTCGTCAGTCGCCCCTCCCTCAGTGAAAGCAACAGCAATCGTTTCACACTTTTTTTCTGTACAGATGCCAGACCACAGCAAGCATGGAGCCCACTCAGCTCACCATCACCGCAGCTGTTGTGTCCTGGGTGCTGCTGGCAGAGACGGTGCAGTAAGTCTGCAAACCATCGTCATACACCGCTTCCGCTGCAACTCTGCTCGCCTGCTGTTGTAAATGAGCTCAGTCTCAATTGACTAAATGATGACTGAGCTCAATAGAGTAAATGAGCTCAGTCATCCACCGCTGCAACTTCTGGTGCCATGAATCCACCTCGCAGGTCCTCTCGTCGTTCGGTATAAACATCTGTTCTCGTGGCATCCGTCATCATCCACCACTTCCACTGCAACTCTGCTCTCCTGGTGCCATGAATCCACCTCACAGGTCCTTTCGTCGTTCGGTATAAACATCTGTTCTCGTGGCATCCGTCGTCATCCACCGCTTCCGCTGCAACTCTGCTCTTCTGCTGACACCATACCATGGCAAGCATGGAGCCCGCTCAGCTCACCGCTGCTGTGGTGAGCATTGTAAACACCTCGCACATTATCCTGCAGTATGCGCAGAACCTGCAAAAGCAGACGAGAAGGCGACGACAGGGCAATCACGATAGCAATGAGGACATGGACACAGACTTCTCTCAAACCACGGGCCCAGGCAATTTGAACATCATGGTGGTAATGGGGCAGGTTCATGCCGTGGAACACTGATTCTGGGCCCGGGAAACAAGCACAGACTGGTGGGACTGCATAGTGTTGTAGGTCTGAGATGATTCCCAGTGGCTGCAAAACTTCTGCATGCGTAAGGGCACTTCCATGGAACTTTGTGACTTGCCTTCCCCTGCCCTGAAGCACAAGAATACCAAGACGAGAGCAGCCTTCACAGTTGAGAAGCAAGTGGCAATAGCCCTCTGGAAGCTTGCAACACCAGACAGCTACCGGTCAGTCGGGAATCAATCTGGAGTGGATAAATCTATGGTGGGGGCCGCTGTAATCCAAGAAGCCAATGCAATCACTGAGCTGCTGCTATCAAGGGTCGTGACTCTGGGAAATGTGCAGGTCATAGTGGATGGCTTTGCTGCAATGAGATTCCCTAACTGTGGTGGGGCGACAGACGGAACGCATATCCCTATCTTGGGGACCGAACCACCTTGACAGCCAGTACATAAACCGCAAGGGGTACTTTTCAATGGTGCTGCAAGCACTGATCGATCACAAGGGATGTTTCACCAACATCAATGCGAGATGGCCAGGAAAGGTACATGACACTCGCATCTTCAGGAACTCTGGTCTGTTTGAACAGCTGCAGGAAGGGACTTTCTTTCCAGACCATAAAATAACTGTTGGGAATGTTGAAATCCCTTGAATTATCCTTGGGGACCCAGCCTACCCCTTAATGCCTTGGCTCATGAAGCCAGACACAGGCACCCTGGACAGTAGGAAGGAGCTGTTCAACTACAGGCTGAGCAAGTGCAGAATGGTGATAGAATTTGGACACTTAAAAGCATGTTGGTGCAGTTTACTGATTCGGTTAGACCTCAGCATAACCAATATTCCAATTGTTATTGCTACTTGTTGTGTGGTCTACAATATCTGTGAGAGTAACGGGGAGAAGTTTATGTCGGGGTGGGAGGTTGAGGCAAATCGCTTGGCCACTGATTAAGCACAGCCAGACACCAGGGCGATTAGGAGAGCACAGCAGGGTGCCCTGCGCATCAGAAAGCTTTGAAAACCAGTTTCATGACTTGCCAGGCTATGGTGTGACAGTTCTGTTTGCTTCTCTTGATGAAAACCCACCCCCTTGGTTCACTGTACTTCCCTGTAAGCCCACCACCCTCCCCACTTCGATCACCATTTGCAGAGGCAATAAAGTTATTATTGTTTCAAAATCATGCATTCTTTATTAGTTCATCGCACAAATGGGGGGATAACTGCCAAGGTAGCCCAGAAGGGGTGGGGTGGTGGATGTGGGGAGGAGGGAAGGACAAGGCCACACTGCACTTCAAAACTTATTGAATGCCAGCCTTCTGTTGCTTGGGCAGTCCTCTGGGGTGGAGTGGTTGAGGGCCCGGAGGGCCCCCCCTACACGTTATTGGGCATCTGGGTGAAAAGGCAATGGAACTTGGGGAGGAGGGCGGGTGGTTACACAGGGGCTGCAGTGGCTGTCTGTGCTCCTGCTGCCTTTCCTGCAGCTCCACCAGATGCCAGAGCATATCAGTTTGATCCCCTAGTTGCCTCAGCATTGCATCCTGCCTCCTCTCATCGTGCTGCTGCCACCTCTCATCTCGCTTGTCTCTCCTATCCTCACATTCATTTTCTGCTTTCCTGGACTCTGACATTGTTTGCCTCCACATATTCTGCTGAGCTCTTTCAGTGCGGGAGGACTGCATGAGCTCAGAGAACATTTCATTGTGAGTGCGTTTTTTTTAACCTTCTTATCTGTGCTAGCATCTGGGACCGAGATGATAGGGGGAGGGTTGAAACATTTGCAGCTGCGGGAGGAAAAAAAGGGAGAGTAGTATTTAAAAAGACACATTTTAGAGAACAATGGGTAGACTCTTTCACGGTGAACGAAGTTGTTAACATTACATAGCACAGGTGCTTTCAGTACAAGGTCGTATTTTGCCTCTTATATTGAGGCCAGTTTGGTGTGAGAGATCACACACGCAGGGCCGGGCAACAGAATTCGGCTTGCAGGCAGCCATGGTAAGCCACAGTCTTTCGCTTTCTACCTTCATAACATGTGGGAATGGTTTCAAACAGCAGAGCCTACCTTTCCCATACCAAGAACCCGTTGGGTTGGCGATTTAAAAAGAGGGGCTGTACTGGCCGTGAATGCATCCCAGGTCTTCAGGGTAAATTAATAATTAAACACGCTTGCGTTTAAACTAGGCATTATATTTACAAAGGTACACTCACCAGAGATGCATTCTCTGGCTTCATGGTCCGTGAGCCTGACTTGGGAGGGTATTGGCTCCAGGGTGAAAAACAGTTCCTGGCTGTCAGGGAGAATGGTTTCTCCGCTTGCGTGCTATGCACTATCCTCATCCTCCTCCACCTCCTCATCTTCCTCATCCCTGTTGCATGAGACTCACCCCTTGCAGGTGTCCACGGACAGGGGTGGGATAGTGGTAGCCCCCCCCCACCCCTTAGAATTGCATGCATCTTATCACAGAAGTGGTACGTCTAGGGTTCTGACCCAGAACGGCCATTTGCCTCTTTGGTAGGCTTACACAAGAACATACGAACGGCTGTACTGGGTCAGATCAAAGGTCCATCTAGCCAAACGGGAAATGAAATTCAAAAAGTTCGCGGGGCTTTTGCTGTGTACCTAGCTAGTGCATCTGAGTTGAAAGAGCTGTCCAGAGCTATCACAATGGAGCACTCTGAGATAGCTCCCGGAAGCCAATATTGTCGAATTGTGTCCACACTACTCCAAATTCAACCCTGCGATGTTGATTTCAGTGCTAATCCCCTCGGGGAGGAATACAGAAATCGATTTTAAAAGCCCTTTAAGGCAACAAAAATGGCTTCATCGTGTGGACAGGTGCAGGGTTAAATCAATCTAATGCTGCTAAATTCGACCTAAACTCGTAGTGTAGACCAGGGCTAAATTTCAAGACAAAGCAGAGAGAGCAGAGAAGGGAAATGTACAGCAAAGTTCAGGAATGTTTGCCAGTTGAGAAGAATGAGTTCTAGATCTGTCGAGAGAGAAGGGCTAAGAATCCCACCAGCACACTTTCTCTGGAGCCTGACAACAGCCCGCAAGTTGGCCCAAGAACCATACTAAGGGGCCTCCTCTCAGCCACCAGGGATACTGCCTCCATAGTACTTTCAGTCCCTTACGGCCACAGAGACACGATGTCTAGAATTTGGACTTTGATCCACCGCATGTCTCATTTATGCCATTTCTGCTCTGACAGACCAGGCCAGACAACAGACAGCTGAAGAAGGAACTTAACAGGTCTCCAATACCAGAGCACAAGGAGCAGTTGTTATAAATTTAATTTTTTAAAAGGCCATGCAGGGCCTTTCACCTCTCTCCCAAAGATTAGAACTCCTTCTACAGTTGTGCACTGGATCTGTCAATTGTCCCTCACAGGGATGCCCTCAATTTTCACCTCTGTCCCATTCAAACTCAGTGACATTTCCTGATTACACCAAGTTATTTACATATTGATTGTGATGCCATGGGAGTTTATTATATGCTAAAGGAACTAAATTCACCTAATTTTAAGCTTCCTAAAACTGTATGCACTTGGATAGTTAACACAAGCAGCAATGCAACACAAATTCTGTGTCCTTTTAAGGCTATTTTCCAGTTTGAATCATTACCTTCAGAACAAGCACTGGCTCTACCATATTACATTAAGGAAAGAGTAGGACAAAGGAAACCACTGAGAAGATTCTGTTTTAACACATGTGTAGCAAGTTGAGTACTTACTAGATTGCTTCACCTTTCTGTAAACGACAAACACAAAAATCCCTATAAGGGGCAATGCCACTGCAGCGCCAATTATTATTCCAGTTAGCTGTGGGGAAAGGTTAGGAAAAAAGAGTGAATAATTAAAATATTCCTTAAAATTTTCGTAAATCCTACAGCAAACACTCAGCAAGGTATGAGTCTGGAAATTCAGGGCATGTTCAGAAATCCTCATTCTGGAAAAGAAAAAAAGGGACCCAACTGTGATATAACTAAGTACTGCAGCATTTAAACAACGTCACAGGCTCCCTCCCACATACATATCCTTGGGATCCTCTGCTTCTATTTGAAGGACCTATGAATTGAATAAGTAGGTAGCACATGGGGTGAAAACTAGAAGTTGAAACTCCACTTCATGCATTGCACTAACGTGAGATCACATAACCCACTCAAGCTCTGACTTACTCCTGGGGGAATTCTGCACCACTGCACATGTGCAGAATTCAGGTACTGCACAGATTTTTTTTTCTCTGCAGAAAATACATTCTACAGGATTGGCACTGCAGTTGCACCTTTCACTCAACAGGGGCTGCTGTGGCACCAAAACAGAGGGCAGCCAGCTCATGTAGCAGCCAACAGGGAGAAAGCAGAGGCTGATTTTCTCATAGCAACATGGCTGTGAGGTCAGGTGAGGAAGATGGGATATGGGGGGACAGACAGAGCAGAGCATACGGGGGTCACATAGAGGGTCAAAAAGGCTAGTGAGGGGGATAGACTAGAGCAGAGGCTAAATGGGAGTGGGGGTGCAGGGACACTGGGGTTGGGGGTGTGCAGGGCCAAATGGGGACCAAGGGAGGGAGAGCATGGGAAGGAAAGTGCAGGGACACATGGGGACAGGGGCAGATGTGCCTGACTGAATGGGAGAGGCTAGTGGTCAGCCAGGGTCAGCATGGGGGAGGCTCCCCAAGTCCCTAACAATCTCTCTCCCCCAAAAAAACCTGATCCATACTTCTCCCACCCACACCCAACAACCCTCAAGGTTCACTCCCCAAGCTGTTTCTGAGCAATTACTTCCCTCTCCCTCAGCTCCTCTGTTACCCCTGACTCCCCCAAACCTTTGCACTGCTTCTGAGGGGTACAGAAGATACATTTCTGAATTGTCATTTAAATGAATTACTCAAAGTTCTGTATTAATATGCCTAGTAAGGAATCTATTTGTCAAAAACATTTCTTGAATCTTTTTTGTTGTCTGTACTGTTACAGACATAGTTCTTGACGGGTATTTTGAAATAAAATTACCAAAATAATTGAAACCAGTATGATTATATTGTGTTATTTTGACAAATAAAATACACAGTATTTTGCAGTATTTTAAAATATTGTGCACAGAATTTTTTATTTTTTGGCACAGAATTCCCCCACGAGCACTGACTGTACCCGAGGAATAATAGACAGGAAGCTATTTATACACACATTTTATATTGCATCCAATCAATGAAAGTTGTATATTACCATAGTAGTTTGCATTCTGTCTTCTACGAACTGAAGAACTCGTGTTGGTAGATCTATGCCCACTGGGAATCCAGCCTAAAGCAAGAACAGAAAGAGAACAATTAAGGAAAAAGCTTCAAAGAACCTTCAGTTTTTGCAAAGACTATCTGTACACATAGCAAGAAATCTCAATAACAGTTTCTCCATATCTGGTCTCATGCATCCAAAGTAATTTTCTTACATTTATATAGTGTCCTTCTTTCAACCACATAGTAAGATGCTTTCGGATCTATCACATTGTGTGAAGTATAGGATCTGATCCTGTGATTCCTTATTAATTTCTACTTATAACAACTATTTTAAAATCATTTGTTTGAGGATCCAGGCACCTTTGATACAAGTGCCACATATATACATCCACAAAAGAAATAACTCCCTAACTTCAAAACAATCAGTGAGAAAATCAAACAGTCTCATCCACAAATACCAGCCCTTATGTTCCTCCCTCCTCAAAAGTCTGGGTACCCTGATGGCCAATAGACCTGGGCTATTTCAGTCTTAGGTGACTAAGGAGTGTGACTCAGGGTCCTCTTGATGCCAACTGGCAGAGGGCATATGGGGTTTTACAGGGATCCCTTGGGTCAGGGACATACATAGTACTTCACCAAAGGTGGCATGCAAGGTCTCTACTAATGGTCATCATAATCATTGCAAAATGTATGCAAGTATAATATTTAAGAAGTTATGTATCTATACTGAAAATTATGTTTTTAAGGTAAGGCAGGTCAAGGTGACATGCCTCAGACAGGTTCCTTTCAGGCAGGAGGTAACAGATGCTTAGGCCTCCCTGTCTGGTCATATCTGTACTGTCCGCTCCACAATGGAGGCCTATTTGCATACTGAACCAGATATCAATTAAGAGATGACAAAATCTACAAGAAAGGAGTATACAGGAAACAAAAAGAACAAACAGGAGCATGTCCTGCCTATGAATAAGGACAGTGGTTTGCTCCGAGATGTCTATGTGTACAAACAGATACCCTGGATCAAACCATCCAGGTTTGATGAGCAGACAGCATAACTTATCTCTAAGGGTGGATGGTAGCAAGATGCCTCAGAACCCTGGGTACCCCCACAAAAAGCATCACAAGGAATGAGTTCCAAAGTCAAGGGCCCTCAAAGAAAATGTCTTGTCAGCATCTCCTTCTCATTTAAACCAAGGGGACTTCAGTTCAGGCACCTTCACTAACCACAGCTGTGGCCCAGGAGAGGAGATTTGCAAGGCCCTATAAGCAGGAACCAAGTCATTTAGGGGTTTATAGTTGACAGCAAACACCTTAAACTCCACTCCAAAACCAACAGGCGACATGCAGAGTCACTGATGTCTCATGCTCCCAGTAAGATACGCTCCTTAATAAGCACCAACTTCAGTATCAAGATCAGTTTAAGGTGCATCTGTATACAAAGGGCAGTACAGTGCTGTAATCGAATCTTAACATGGCAGAGGCTCAGATAAGAGTAGACTTGCCCACATCCAAAACCCACAGTAGCAAGCTCTGGGACAGATATAAATGAAGAAGTGCTTTCCTCGCCACTGTTGCTCTATGTTAGATTAACAGCAGCTGGTGATCCAACAATACCCTGGCATGGCAGACTAGTAACTAATAGCACAATTGACAGTCTGGCTATAGTCAATAGGAGATCTGGGTACACATGGACTCTGGGATCAAACCCTGTACAAATACCTACCACTGAAATTGCAGCCACCTCTGGGGTGAACAGGTTTCAGTTAGGATCAGATAATTGTTAGGATGCTCCAGGAAAGGCAGGATAAGTTACTATTTTGTAGGGATCACCAATCCAACACCAGCTATGAGCTCACTCTCTAGGGGGCCTCCTCTGGAGATAGGAAAGCTGTTTCCTGTCCCTATCCCAGCTGTAGCCTTACTAGCTGCTGAGCTCACGTAGTATACATTCACACCAGTGGTCCCCAAACTGTGGGGCGCGCCCTGTCCAGTGAGGCACAGGACAGCCTCCATGGGAGGGTGTGGAGGGAGCCTCACCCAGCCCCGCTCTGCCCCCAGCTCTGCTCCAGCCCCAGCTGTGACCCCAGCTCCGCTCCCAGTCACGGGCCACTGCCCTGTCCCTGTCCCTGTCCCTGCTCCCAGCTGTGGCTTGGCTGACAGGCCCCGCTCTTGGCCACCAGCCCCAGGACACAACTCTGCTCTCAGACACAGGGAGGCGCAGATACATTCCATTATTGGTAGGAGGAGGCACAAGAGGAAAAGTTTGGGCACCACTGATCTACACAACCAGCAGCTCAGCCTCTGAGCCCAGGTCAACAGACTTGGGCTTGTGAGACTCACACTACAAACAACAGCATAGATAAGTGCTTTTAGGCGGCAGCTCAGGCTGAATCCCTCCTGCATGCGTAGGCTTCAGAGCCCAAGCTACAACTTCTACACAGCTATTTTTAGCATGGTAGTGCAAGCCCCAAAAGCCCAAGTCTGTCAACCCAGATTCAGAGGCTTGTTGCCACAGGCTGTGTAGATGTACATAATTACACTCGTGCAACTTTAGGAGGCTGTCCTCGGGTCCTTCCCAGGAAGGTAGAAATAGCTCCTGGAGAGCCCTCTTTGAATAGAAGCATCACTGGATTTACCAAAAATGGACTAGTCCACTACTCTAGACACAGGTAAATGTGACAGATGAGCAAAGTAGGAGGGGCACACACAATAGCAAGCTATTACATAATGTGGCAGAGCTCTGACCTTGCCCCCGTGGGTCCTGCGCTTCTAGGCGGTTTATGCTAGCCTCAGTGGCTCACTGTGACCCTCTCCCTCTAGGGCCACGGTTACAGTCTACTGAGCCCTTTTCATCATAGGTCAGCAAGGAGGCTGGTGAGAGTACTCCCACAGTCTCTGTTGTCCCTGGGGACGTATTTCAGAACAGTTTAGCCTCCTGTCCTGACAAGGGCCTAACTTCCCCTCCCAGGAGATGTTCCTGTAGTGGTGGGTTGGGGGGAACCCAGGCCCACCCTCTACTCTGGGTTCCGGCCCAGGGACCCTAATGGTAGCAACTGTTGGCAGCCAACCTTTCACTGCCAGAGTTGCTACATTTCCCTGGGCCACTTTCCCACAGCTCTCCTGCTTCTCCCTTACCTTAGGGCTCCCTTACCAATGGTTTGAGGGTGTCTTCATTAACCAGCCCTTCAGCCGCACTCTCTCTCCTCTGGCTCCCTGGCTCTCCTCTGCCTGACTGGAGTGAGCCCTTTTTATAGTATCAGCGGGGCCTTAATTAGAGTTAGGTGGTCACATTAGCCTGGAGCAGCCCCTGCTCTGGTCAGTCAGGGAACAGAAAACTGTTAATCCAGTGGCCAGTATTTCTGCGTTCTGCTACACCCAACTGTGGGTTCCGGGTTTCATGGCCCCTCCCTAGGCTGGAGGAGGGGCTTTCAGTAGCGGGCAAGCTAGCGCTCGCCCACGTCCCGGTACTCAAAAGGCTATACCCAACTGGCCTGGGTCTATCACGATAGGCACTGATAAGAAGCCCAGGCCTCCCACTTTCTCCGATTCTAACCAAGTTGCTTCCCCAGGACCTTACTTGAAGGGTATGTCAGCCTCTGGCTAGTGGCAGGTTCCTGATAAGTTTGAAGCTCCATCTTTTTCTAGCTGTTGGTATTTGGGATGCAGAGAGTGGACATGGCAAAAGGAACTCAGGGATACCACTTAAGGGACGGGAAGAAATGCCTTGTATGATGATATGCCATTAAAATATAAAAGGGCTGAGTCAAGTAAAGAGGAAGGGGAGAACACAAAAACTCCATTGGCCTCTAACAGGCAGACCTGCCAAGAGCATCCTGGGCAGAAATGAGGGACTCCAGGCTTGTCTACACTTGAAATGCTACAGCTAGATGAAGGGTTGTCAACCCTCCCAGTTTCGCTGGGAGTCTCACAGAATCAGGCTCTCTCTCTGTGACGGTGCTGCCTGTGGGAGCCAGCTGAGGGTGAACTGCAAACAAAACGCGGTCGACAAACCCCAGACGCTGGTGGTTATTCCAATACTTGGATTTACCGAGACAGCACAGAACAGCTTCTACAGTACCTCACTGGTTACTTAGAAGTTCAAACACCGCAGTTCCCTTAAAGTGCCCAGCTTCAGGTCTCCATCCAGACACACATCGAATATGATGATGATTACTGAAAATCTTATCTAATCAAATAAAAGAAACAGGTCTTCCAACCCCAAAGGGTCAGCCACACACCCAGGTCCAATTATAATTTAGGTGAGCTTGCAGTTGCCAAAAGTCCTTTTAGAAATAGTCCAGAGGTTATAGTCCAACGTCCATATTCAGGGTGGCTCCAGTCAATGACTGGGGATCTCAATTCTTATGGCTTAAGGTTTCCGCTTCTAGAAACCCAAAGTAGATTTGAGGTGAAGTAGGATCGTGTCCCAAGGTTCTTATATGTTTCCAGCAGCCTTTTGGCCTGAGAAAACAATAGGCTTAACTCCTCCTCCCAAACATCCTGGCAATTAGCACAGAGTAATTTATCCATTAAACAGTTCAGATACAGGTTACTACAACCTGCAAAGAGACACAGACAATAATACTATTTCACTCCAGTATCTTCCTAAATGTTAATATTCCTTTTTTGATCTTTGAATCAAAGCCATGGTAATAGACAAGACTTATTTGCTTACATCACAAGACCTAAGCAAACATCTCCCCTTCTACCTCTAACAACGCAGACTTGCATTTCAAAGTTTTATTCATTTATATATTTTCCTAACAAGTCTCTAAAGTTCGGCCATGGCTCAAGTCAGTCTGTGAGTTAATTAACTCTTTCTGGCTCTGTCATCCTTCAATGAGATATTAGATCAGACTCATAACATTATAATCTCCCTGAAGCGACTGAAGCCAAAAAGGCAGATTTTAGGCTGCTAAAAGTCCGGTGACGCAGCAGGGCTAAGGCAGGCTTTCTGTCTGCCATGGTCCTGTACCACTCCCAGAAGCGGCGGGCATGTCCCTGTGGCCTCGGGGGGGGTGGGGGAGGTCTCCATGCGCTGCCCCTGCCTCAAGCACCAACTCCACAGCTTCTATTGGCCGGAAACTGTGGTTTATTATTACAGTAATTCCTCACTTAACCGTGTAGTTAATATTCCTGAAAAATGTGACTTTAAGCAAAACGATGTAAGTGAATCCAATTTCCCCACAAGAATTAATGTAAATGAGGGTGTTAGGTTCCAGGGAATTTGTTTTCACCAGACAAAAGACTATATTACATTTATTTTATTATATACAAACAATTTAATACTGTACACAGTGATGATTGTGACGCCTGGTTGAGGTGGAGGAGACAAAAGGTAGAATATTTTCCAGGGAATGCCTTACCGCTAAATGATGAACTAGCAACTCGATGAGCCCTCAAGGGTTAACTCTCACAGTCTATAAGGCAGCAGGAATGGAGGGAGGGGAGAGAGCATCGCAGACAAGAGAGAGACATACTGTGTGTGAGAGAGAGATACACATTTCCCCTTTAAGTATCTGCCTTGTTAATTAGATCAGCTTGCTGAAACCGCAGCTGCTGCTGACCACAAGCTCTCTGTCCTGAGCCCTGTTGTGTGTCCCCCATGCTCTATGGAAGATGGGGTAAGCGGGGTGTAGGAGCAAGGGGGAGGGGGACACCCTGACATTAGCCCCTCCCTTCCTCCCCTCTCCCCATTACAGCAAGCAGGAGTGTAGGGGAGCAGCTCCAAGGCAGAGGGCAAAAGCAGCACGTGGTAATGGAGGGAAGGACAGCTGCAACTGCTAGCCTGATGGGCAGCTGCTGCATAGGGAACTTAGGGGAGTGGGGAGCTGATGGGGGGGCTGCCGGTCCACCCTGGTTCCAAGCCCCCACCAGCTAGCTGCAACGGGCTGCTCTTCCTGCAAGCAGTGGACAAAGCAGGCGGCTACCAAACGACCTTAGAAGGGAGCATTGCACAACTGTAAACGAGCATGTTCCCTAATTGATCAGCAATGTAACAACGTTAACTGGGACGATTTTCAGTGAGTTTCTGTATAATTAACTATTGAGTGGCAATCTATGTTCCATTATAAAGCTTACTTTGTTAATTAACTTTTTAGTTGCAGAAACACATAGTATTCTTAGATTGTTTTCAGAACTACTTATATGGAGGACTCAAAATAAAAATCTGATTTTTCACAAAGGGGGGCAGAAATATTTTGTTCATTTACAACTGACCACTCATTCATTCATTGCAGAAGTTTAAAAATTCATACATATGTATATTTCAATGCCTTGCTGTGATTATTTACTTTGCCAGCTATTTCACATTTTTAAAAATATTTCAATTGTTTATTTGCTATATGTGTAACTGTACAATATACCTGTCAGGAACTTCATTTGATTAATTTACAATCTGAGATTCAGATTCTGCAAAATACAAGCTTTTTTAAAAAAAAAATTGAGGTTGCATATGCCTAACCCTTTTAGTTGTGAAGATTACTGTATCAGTTCACATTTTGAAAGTTGTTAGTCTAAAACAATTATTGACTGTGAAGTTTTAGACATCAAATGTTTTTCCATCTAACTTGAGATAAGTGTTCAATCTGGTCTAAAGAGTATTATTATGGCTGGCTGTTTGTCACTGTCATGAATGCCACAATTAGTTATTTTTTTAAGTCAAAAATGGCTCCATTCCTCTGTAGAGCTCATTTAGTTTTCTTCTAAAAACAAAATAAATAAATAAAACTTTTTAAAAAGCTTTCTAGCCTTTATGGTTACAAATCTATTTTCCAAAACTTAACCAAACATAACCAATGTAGCATTCTCTCAGTCCCACCAACAAACTGTGCTTCTGCAGGGTGCTCTTTATTTCTAATCCGAAGATACATTTCGAAAGGATAGGAAATCTAACTAAGGCTATCCAGTTTAGAAATATACAACATGCTTTCTCAAAATAAGACCTAACATTTTAAGAACTGTACCAATATTTTGTATGAATACATTGTTTCTAAAATGCACACCACCACTCAATATACTTGAAATAAATGAGTGCTGTGATTTGAGGGCAGTCACCTAAAACAGTAGCTTTCTGTGCCATCACAAAGCCACAATTTTTCACCAGAACAACAAACCAATTTTAGATACAATAATTCATATAAGAGCCATAGATATATCACCTCAAAAGGAATTATTTTGGGGAACGTTCTATGGCTTGTGTTATACAGGAGATCAGACTAGATGATCACAATAATGGAATCTCTAGTCTATGAACCTCCTACATAAAGTCTGAAAGCCCTTAAAAGTGATGTTAAGGAAATAAGATTATATAATACTTTTAAAAAGAGCCTAGGAAGATACAGTTCAGATTGCTAAGTGCAATTCAAGAAACAGAGTCCCATTATACACAGGCACAGAAAAAGAGTAGTTCCATTCCCAAATTCTTCTGCCACCACAACTTGTGCTCTTTTGTTCCCAGTGGGATCTCTTTCCAATGATACTGTAGTGACTAGGGAAGAGGGAGCTCTGTTTTGTGGGTAGACAAATCCCTGCTTATTCTTTCCCACTAGTCTCTTTTCTGTGGGAATTAGTCCAGATAATTTACTTCCCAGGACAATACCCTTTAGATGTCTGGCAAATATACACAAACTTCTGTTGCCAATAATTACTAAATCATAACAATTCATATGGTAACATGCCCTGAATGTTCCTTGAGGTTCAAGCTGTAATAGACTATGGGCCCATCGGGGACTGCAGATCAACAATTCTATCTTGACAACTAATTTTACAGCAAATTTTACCTGGCATCACCGTCAGAGAGCGCATGTCCCATCTGGGATGTCGCCAGTAAAGACAGCTTTGTCTTGCTGTTATTACCACCAGCTCTCTCTCAAATTACCAGATATCCTCCTGGCTTCTCAAGTACATTTGTTTCTATGTGGTTATGCTTTCACTGCTGAAACTGTGATTTGAATAAAGCTTGTATGGTATATGTTTGGGCATTTAATGTGTGTTATCTTTTTTTCCTAGGAATAAGTAATTCCCGACACAGAGCCTTGCCTTAAGGCTCTATTAAATCATATACTTTAGTATACCAAGGTGTAGCCATAGTAAAAGACAGCTGCCACGGGACTCTAACTTTTTCCAGCTCTTCAGTCTGTGGCTGTATTATTGAAATGAATGGGACAACTCACCTGTGCAAAGTTAAGCGCATCCATAAGCATACGCAGGATCAGGACCTAAAAGCTACAGGGCAACCAAAGAAGTGTGGGAGTATATTACATGCAACTAACGTGTTACTTTGGTAATATCTTAGAATAAAATGAAGGCTGGAGGAGCCAAGAAATGCAACTGGATGAAGAGGGTTAGAAAAATGACAGCAAGCTGGGACCAATCTTTAAGATTTTGGAGGGGCAAAAACAAAAAACTAAAAATCTTACATGTGGAACAGCTCTTATTTAAAGCCAATATTTTTGTATTCATTAACAAATTAGCCAGATGTTACTAAACTGGGCAAATTAAGTTCCAAATTCTGGAAACACCATAAGTGCTCGAATAAATCAGAGTATAAATATAAAAACCCAGCATACTGTACCTCGAGGCTGGAGTTGCTGTCCTCATCACCCATGTCTTTTTTCTGGGGAGGGGGGAAGGGAAATAAATGAGAAGAAAACCTAGTTAATAAGTGACATTTATCATTCCCACGGTCAGTGTTAACAACCATAATGCAAAATGTTTGAGAACTAACCCTCCAAGCTTCTTTATTTATCATTAGAAGGCAAGTTAATAGAAATATTGCATTTTCCCCCCCATCTTCCTTTTTCTTCCTGAGAGAAAATACAGGAAGAAATAAAGCAAACAGAGTGATGATTTGCTGTTCTGATATTCTAGTACAACAATGATAATTATGAAGCTCTCTACATGGTAACCAAGCTGTGTTTATGGGTTTCAATCAAGGGTCTCATATACAGCACAAACAGAAAACAAGCCAGCACCCCATCCCACCAAATTAATTAAACCTGCTCTAAGAAAGTCTCAAACATAATATTGAAAATGTCTGCTGGAGCAAAAGAGTCTTCCATGCAAGGGCTCCCACTGTTTCTAATACCAGTGCAACTGAATTGCTATTAGCAACAATGAGATTTGTTTTTAAACATTTGGCCTGTATCTTCACTGAGAAAAAAGATGTGTTTTATTGGTGTTATGCTAACCCATGTTAAAATCCTAGTTATGGATAAAGTAGTTGTAATTTTAATCTGTGTTAGCTGCTCAAGGTAAACCCTACAGCGTTCACCTCAAACAACTAACTCAGGTTCAAACTGCAACTGCCTTCTCAACCTTAATATTTTAATATTGGTTAGCTTAATACAGATTGAAAAATACACCTTTTTCCCCTAGAGAAGTCACGGCTTTGTAACGTATACAAGGCTACAAAATTAAAAGTCATCCCTCCTGAGGTCTTAATGTATTTACCCACTACTTCCAACTAAAACCCCAGCCCAAGCCTTCTCTTCAAGCTTGACTACCCCTGTGCTTACCTCACCAGAGCATAAGGCTATGCTTAGGTTTTGTTTTTTGCTCCAAACCCTATAGTCCAGTGTGTGCTCTCTCAATCCTTGAGGGTTATATCCACTTTCCTTATATACAGGTGGGCATAACAAGCTAATTGTACCACTGAATAAGCAAAACAAAATACCATTTTCCAGCAAGGTCCCCACTGTTAACATGATGCAGTTTTCAGGCAAAGACCATCAGCTATTACAGACTTATTTTCCCTTATACTTTCGTAGCCATATTGTTACCATTTGTAGAACCATTAGCAAACCCAGACCTGACACAATATTTAACACAATTCAAAGCATAGACCTGAACTGCAGATCAGAAGCCAGGTCTACCCAGGAAGTTCTAATACACAGTGTCACCATATCCTACATAATGCCTTTACGCCAACAATTTATAGTATTTTTCCCAAAAAAACCTCAAAGTACTACATAGTACAAAAACACCACTTCTGCAATGAACATTAGCCTGTCTTATCCCATTGCAGGATGATTGCTTTTTTAGCACAGTTCATAATTACCCAATTAGTAATTAAATGAAACTAAGACTATGTCTACACCACAGACCTTACAGCAGCACAGCTGTACTGCTGCAGCTGCATCACTGCAAGGTCTCCTGTGTAGCCACTCTATGCCGGCTGGAGAGAGCTCTCCCGTCAGCATAATTAAACCATCCCCAATGAGCGGGGGTAGCTATGTCAGCATGAGGCCGTCTCCTGCCGACATAACGCTGTCCAGACCAGCACTTTTGTCGGTGAAACTTATGTCAGTCAGAGGTGTGTTTTTTTCCACACCCACGAACGACAAAATTGTAGACATAGCCTAACATTCTTCCCAAAGCCTTAAAAACAGCAGCTCTATTTTGTACCCCAACAAAATACCTTCAACTCAGTCTTTCGGGAAGAGAACAGTGGCTAATCCAATGAGCCACAGAGTTAGTCAATTTCCTCTGTGGTCAGTCTTTCACACAGCACCAGGGAAGACAAATTTATTAAAAACTAAACAAAATAAAAATAAAACCACAGAAATTAGGATGGGGACTCGAAGGCAGCAACAAGTGCCTTAAACTAAATTTCTTATATCTCTTTTAAATAGATTAGACTTCAAGCTGACACTGTGCCTTTTAGTCATTATTTACAGAAAAAGGTTTAATTAAATATCTTGAGGGACATTTTTAAATTATTTCAGCATCTCTAGCAAATAATTCCATATTCCACAATGAAAAAGTAAAATATTTAAAAGTATAACATATAAGATTGTATTCTGAGTCTTATGAATCTTAGTTTTTCTGTTCAAATTATGAAAAAAACATTTTCCGCCACTGTACAAATTTAAATACACAGAGATCTAATGAAACTCAATTTTAAAAAAACTGAAGGAAAAAAACCCCACAATATTCACCCTATCATGCATGTCTTATTTAAATACGAGGAACCATCCCCTCTTAGGATAATGGATGTATGGGATTTTGTATTACTTTAAATGTGAATTCATTAATCTACACTTTTCATCCTGTACAAAAAAGTAGTGCATTCTTGCCACCTTTGGGATATTGTATATGATTATGATTTTATTTGATTTTGACAGAATACACCATGTTACATTTACTAGTATATTATGAAGTATCCTAAGTAGTGCATTAAACCAGTGATTTTCAACCTGTGGTTTGCAGACCTCCAGGGTCCAGAGACCAGGTCTAAGATTTCCAAAGGGGTCCACACCACCATGTAAAATTTATTAGGGGTCCACAAATGAAAAAAGGTTGAAAACCACTGCAGTAAACTATAGCTGTCAAAATGAAGGACATTTTGTAATGCAGCATCTTTGCTTTTTTTATTATTTATTCACTTAAAGGCTAGTCAGTTTTATTTTTAAAAAATCCTTTTCCTTTCATTGTTAACATCATAAAGGGTAGGTAAGCAGATTTTGTGCCTGGGCTGGTACACTTTCATGACAATTTTGAAAAGCTGAGGGGCAGGGAAATTGATTCACAATATAGTTTGACATTTTGTTTATGTTTTTTTTCCTATCTATTTAGGCCCTGATCTTCCGAAGACTTAATTTTTTGCATTATGAGTAATCACACTGAAGGACTATTGAGGCACAATCAATGGGAATATTCACTATGTGTAAAGAGTTAAATCAAATTAAATTAAGAAAGCAGGTAAATCTCTGTACTTTAGACTGAGACCTCTCTAAGGTGAAGACTCCATCTCCTTTATGTTTGTACAGCACTGAGCACAATGCTCAATCCTGACTGTGGTCTTTAACAGCTACTGCAATATAAATTAATAACAATAATAATTAGACACACAATGTGGATGTGGTAATATCTTTTATTGGACCCACTTCTGTTGGTGAGCAAGATAAGCTTTTAAGCTTACAGAGAGATCTTTGGGTTGGAGAAAGGTACTCAAACCCACCCAGTACCTTTCCCAGACCTGACGAAGATCTCTGTGCAAGCTCAAAAGTTTGTCTCTCTCTCTCCAACAGAAGTTGGTCCAATAAAATATATTACTCCACCTACCTGGTCTCTCTAACATCCTAGGACCAACACAACGAAAACCACACTGCAAACAGCAATAAATAATTCTCACTCTACCCCGACCAAACCTTTGAGCAGGTTAGTGCAGTGCTGCTCCTATGACATCCAGAGTTCACTGTAATAATCCTGCATCCAAGATGAGAGACACAGCATGAAATCTGACTCCTGTCAGGCGCAAAGCGAGTAAACAGGGGGCTCCATCACGTATCCGTGTCGCTGTCACCCACTTCTCCAGCCATGGCCAGAACCGGCACAAGACTGCAATGAAACTCTAGGGCAGCCAGCACTGGGAGGGGGGCCAGACAATTTCAGTCCCGCTGCACTGGGCGCCCACCCACGGCCGCAGTATCCAGGCTGCGCAGTGACTGCGGGGCTACGGGGAACCTCAGCAGAGCCGAGTCGAATGGGGGCGAGGCCTCAGCACCACTAAGACGGAGATACTCGGAGCTGGGCCCCCCGAAGGGGGTGCTCGCTGTCCGGCCCTCGGGCAGGCCCCCAGCCGGGAGCGGCTCTGGGGAGGAGGCCGGTGCCTGGAGCCGCCAGGCGAAGACGTGACTCACCGAGTGGCTCCAGGAGGCGGGAAACGGGGGGAACCCTGCAAATGAGGTCAGGGGTTAAAGGTCAGTGCAGAGGTCATGCAAGACCCGGACGCTGGTTTTTCCCCCCAGGAAGACACGCCGCGTACGCACGCGCTACGCAATGACGTTTCTTTCCTCCCTCAGTCCTAGCGCCTGCCAGACTCTGCGCGCTGATAGGCCCGAGCATTGTCACGTGCAGTTACAGCGGCCGCGGGTTGGTCGGTCGGTCGGTCGCTGCGGCGCGGGCGAGGCGCCGCTGCTGCAGGTTGGCGAGTGAGCGGCGAGGTGCTGCGGGCAGAGCGCGGCCGCGCGACATGTGAGGGTCTCTCGTCTAAGGGCCCCGTTAGGGCCGGGCCAGTCCCGGCGGCGGCCCTGCCCGCCCGCGGTTCGCGCGCCCCCCGGCCGGATGTGCCTGCCGGGCCCCAGCTGCGCTGGAGCAGGCTCCTGAGGCGCCGCCGCTGGGAGAGGAGCGGCCCGAGGGCTCCCGTGGAGCCTGCCGCAACCGTCTGCCCGGAAGCAAGTGCCCCCGGGCCGTGCTGGGGGCCCGCTCTGAGGCGGCTGTGCTGAGAGCGGAGCTCCGGTTCTCAGACGCTGCTGTGAGCTCATGGGCTCTTCCGTAACAGTGACTAGTGTAGCTCGGAGTCCTGCCTAACCTGCCGTGCGAAGAACAATGGTTCATACTCTCTTCTTACGTGACCTTTTTTTCCCTCTTACAGATATGCAGCATGGGATTGCTTACCAACCTTGCTCGAGGCCTGGTCCGAGGTGCAGACAGAATGGCGGAATTTACCAGCAAACGTGGACCTAGAAGCCATAACAAAGGCAGAGGAGCCAGGAAATTGGGTTATGTCACCTTAGGTGGGAAATTTATCAAAATTAAGGAAATGGTCCCTGAATTTGTGGTTCCGAATTTGACAGGGTTTAAGCTCAAGCCGTATGTTTCCTATAAGACCCCTAAAGGGACAGAACCACCGCTGACAGCCAAACAGCTTTTCATGGATGTTGTTGCCCCACAGATTGAGACAGATATTAAAGGAGGAACTTTTGACCCCCATAACCTTGAGAAATACGGATATGAACCTACTCAAGAAGGCAAGCTCTTCCAGTTGTTTCCCAAGAACTATGTACGTTAAGAAGCAAATAATATTATAGCTTTCCCTGAAAGAATCTGCAGCAACACAGGAAACTTATAAAAATATTTTTTAAATCTGATAAAATGTTGACTATGGAGATTTCAGCTATAGAAGGAAATGCATCCTGCCATTTTTCAGTACCTATTAAAGGAACATCCTACTGACTTAGCTTGTGTAACTTTTAGATATCTCAGACTTTTTTAAAAGGTAACCAAATTTGTAACTCACAAATGGGTGAGAGCAGAATATTGAATATAACCAGCGATTGCCTGGGCCTCACCTGTGGTCAAAAGCAGTCACCCATCTGCTTCCATTGTTAGATGAGATCGGGATACAACCACTCATCCTTCAGGGTATTAAGCCAACCACTAAGTACCTGGGGCAATTCCCATCTTCCTGCTTTTAGGTCACCAAAGATCAATCCTATGTAAAATGGAGTATTGCACAAGAGCAAGGGGAAGCTTACGAAAAAATGATAGGAATCCTTGGCCTAAGCTGTCTCAAAGAGTGGGGACTGTCCTGTTAAACCTAAACATGTAACTAGTCTGAAGCTATTCCCAGTTTTAAGGCAACTTTCTTTTGGATGCAATCAATATCCCTAGTATTTATGTACAACTGAGGCCTGCTCCTGTGTCAGGCAACTGAATGTCAGAGCATTGCACTTTTTAAAGCTTCTTGTGTAAGAAAATCAAATTAACTTTGTCATTATCTCACAACCACAACAGGCATTACTAGCAACTATTCATCTTCTCAACTTATCTGAGCTAGCAGTATGTCTGTCCTAAAAATTTTTTAAATTGATTTAATATTAAAGTACCTTTTTGTTTTTCTCATTTTATGATGTGTAAATAGGGTATAGACAATGACATGAGCAGGAGTAATAAATCAAGATGTTTCATTGTTTAATGGACAAAGTGTTAGCAGGAATTCCTAGCTCTGCTCAAGGTCCCACAGCAAGTTTCCTATAAAAAAATGAACACTTTGTGCAGTTTTATGGCTGGGGAACCTTTCACTCCCAATGTCTAGTTGTGGCTGGTTTGTACAAGGCTTGGCAAATGTAAAATATTGATTAAGCACCAGGATGTAGTTCCTATGTCCTCTTGTATGGAGAGGAAGGCCACTTTAAATAAATATAAATATATGGAGATATACCTCTCTCATAGAGCTGGAAGGGATCCTGAAAGGTCATTGTGTCCAGCCCCCTGCTTTCACTATCAGTAGTGAGTACTGATTTTGCCCCAGATCCCTAAGTGAGCCCCCTCAAGGATTGACCTCACAACACTGGGTTTAGCAGGCCAATGCTCAAACCACTGAGCTATCCCTCCCTCCATGTACTCTTTGTTAACATCTCACTTATGATGAAAACTGGGTGCCTAAGCTTTTATATTTCTATTTTTAAAAAGGCAAAGGAGCTTGAGGAAGGTTGAGTAGGCAGGAGCAGTTAACTAGTGCCCACTGCAGCAAGTTCTAGTCCAGTCTTTTTCAGAGGGCATCTGGTTTTTCTAGGTCTGAGAGATGTTTTTCCATCAACTGTCTATTTTAATTTCATGAAAATAGTGGGATCTTACTCTGCTGAAATTAGTTGTTTGTTGCATGAGAATGAATAGTCACTAAGGCAGGGAAAAACAGAATGACTATAGCCTGATGGGTTAGATGCACACCTAGGTTTTGGGAGATCAAACTTTAAGTCCCTGCACCAGTGACTTTTTATTTATTTATAAAAAGCAGTACCGTTTCAACAGGAGAGATTGAGAAAGCGCAATACCAGAATATCCCTTAGTCCTCTGGCTAGGGCATCCTCCTGCAATGTGGGACACCCAAATTCAAATTTCTTCTTCACAACAGAGAGGAACAGAACCCAGGTGAGTACCCTGAATCCAGTAAAAGCAGCATAGAATCCTGTGGCACCTTATAGACTAACAGACATTTTGGAGCATGAGCTTTTGTGGGTGAATACATGCATCTGACAAAGTGGGTATTCACCCACGAAAGCTCATGCTCCAAAACGTCTGTTAGTCTGTAAGGTGTCACAGGATTCTTTGCTGCTTTTACAGATCCAGACTAACATGGCTACTCCTCTGATACCTGAATCCAGTAGCTCCCAACCTTTTTACTAAAGTGACCAACCACCTGTATTGTGTCTTTTTTGGGGACCCACCATTACTCCCCCTCTCCTCTGTCTCCTAGTCCTGTCCCTCCTACTGAGTCCTGCAGCCCTCTGGCCCCCAAACCTCCTGCTTGGCTCTCCTTTGTTCTTGCTCTCCCTGCAGTCTTGGTCCGCTCCTATCCCCTCACAGCTGGACTGCAATTGCTTCCAGGTTGCTGACTGTCCACTTGCTGGCTCTTGCCATTTCTTCTGTGTGACTAGTACCCAGATACCTCTCCACCCCACTGCCTGCTGCCCAGAGCAGGATCTAGGCAACAGTACAGAGAAAGTGGCTTGAGCCAAATAGAGTCAGTAGTCTGTTCCTGTTTCACATGTGTCTCTCAGAGGCTTTCCTTCATGCTGCTGCTGCCCACTGGAAAGCTGGGGAGCACCTGTGGGGCACCACATTGACCCTTCCCACATCCCATTGTTAGTTCGGACCCAGCATTGGGGAAACATTGCAACCAGTAGGCTAACAGTTATAATGGGAGTCCTCATGCCCTGGCCATTTTATCAATCTACTACTCCTTTGCATGTCAGAATGCCCAAAATTGGAATTTTTGATTCAGCAAAAGTTTTGGAACACTTTGTTTGGGTTCAACCTGAAACAATGTTTTCAGAATAGCCAGTAACATACAAAAAATCCAATCATCCATCTCCACTCAGGAGTTCTGAAGCACAAGGGTCCTGGGAAATGCATGTTACCTAGAATGTTTTTTCAGTTCACAGCTATCCTGGGATAAGCCTGAAATGGTTGGACGTATGTTATGGATTCATCAAGTGTTTTTTGTAAGACCGAACAATACAAAGCACTTTCCAGTCTAGCAAATTACCTAGATGCAAGCACATTCTGTGAACACTAGCAAAGCTTCACTAGCTCCAAATGCGCTACAAGCTCTTAAAAGTCACTGACATGCCAATGAAGAAGTATTAAAGTCCTTTCAAATTAGATTAAAGGCAAAATTCTTCTAGCCCTACAAGAATAGTGTCATTGAATTTATCTGATACTATTCAATGCACTAAGGACAGTAGGAATTCCAACAATGCTGCAGCTCTTGGAAGACAAAGCCATCACAGGCTATACAGCAACTTAAGGATGAGGAGGCAAAGAACTGAAAGGCTGAATATAGGAGCCAGTCAATATAGGGGTTAGACTGTTAAACTCATCATGGAAGCTACAGACAGTGAGCTAGCTGCTGAGCAAAATGTCCACCCTCTGAGGAGGATCACTATCAGTAACCCGCTAGACAGCATGGTGCAGAAGTTGACTCAGATTATTTTGGATAGTAGGGAGGGATATAATTATTAGCAGGGATGGAGAAAGGGGTAGTTTTCCCAACAGCAAATCTCTGTTAAACTGAACAATGTATATTAAGTTACCTTCTGCATCCTTTTCTTTCCAGATGTTGTTCTCGGGGTCCTATCTTGATCATTGTCAGTCAGGCAGTGAACTCTTCAAGAAAGGGAATGTCTTTTTAATAGCTACACTAAACACAAAATGTTAATACTGTAAATGAGGGTAACAGAAACTTGGCACTTGGGCCACCTAACTGTAGACTTGCTAACACAATTGTACGGAACAAACCCACACTGGTATAGCTGGATTTCACCTAACAAAAATATAGTTTGACTCCATAGCTTTAAAAATGAACATACTATGCTAATCTCATCTAAAAGTCATCTTCTGGTCAAGAATCACAGCTAGTCTGCATAATAAATACTTCTCCCTTCTATAGCACATTTTCATCCAAAAATCTGTCATCCCTCCAATTCTATTCTTCATTTCTTCTCACTACCTCTCATACAGCATCATTTCGCATTTGGTAGACTAATCCCAGATGGTTTCTTGTTCTTCAGTCTTGGTTCTCAGCAGCAGCATCATCCCACATGCAAAATAAAAGCAACAGTGTGTGTGTTGCTTGGTGGGTATCTGTTTAACAATAATCTAAACTGTCTGTGCAATCCAGCAGCAGATACCACAGAACAGGACCAATATATTTGAGTTTCCTTGGAACTTTTCAACTGATAAATAAGAAGAGAGATATAACTCACTTAAACTTTTTATTTTAGAAACATCCAAAAATAGTTTTTTTAACAAAAACTTTTGTTCACAATGCTGATATGCATCTCCATAAAACAGCACTCAAAATAAGAGGTGTGCCAAAATACACATGGTACCCTCAAACAAGGGTTTGCACATTAAGAAGATTAGTTATTTCTGTACATCGTTTTAATAGCTATATGTATTTACTATTACAAAAACTATAGTTGCTGCTGGTGTTTCTTCCCTTCTAAGCTAATGATTCATTAAGATTCTCAAAGAAAAACCATCCAAGATAGAAGTTATTTTAAACTGGTTTTTGGTTGATGGTAATCAGGAACACCAGGGTAGTGCCCCATTAATGTAGTGCTTTACTGGTATTTCATAGTAAGAATCCAACAGGGCAACCTCAAGTAATTCTGGAGACATCCTATTTAGGATTGCATTATTAATAATTTTATATTTTTAAAGAACAACAGGAAGTGCTACCAACAGGGGTTGAGGGTTTTGAGATTTAAGCTGAAAAACCCGCACCTTTTTTTTAAATCTGATTTGACCCTAGTCTCATATTATAGGTCTCACTCTCTGGATATGGGTTTGTTGCAGAGTTTGCTTTTTTAAAGGGTTTCTTTGCTGCAAGCACTAATATACAATGAGATTCACTGTGTGATCATGCAAAACCAAGTGGTGTTTGTTGACAAGTGATAACCTGAAAATCAACTTGTACTCATGCAGTAAATTAGGTGTAAAATTACACATATGCAGCCACAGCAGAATCCTCATGATAAAGACACTTTTCAGTACACAACTTCACTTGCAATCTGTTCTGTCATGTACACTGAGACAATCTGGGATTTCATTCTAAAAGGAATTTCTCTGTATCCAAAGTCACTATAAACATGTTCCCTGTGCAGCATGTCCTCACAGCATATGGCAGTTTACAAAACAAGCCAGTGACCTATGCTTGTATTTAAACACCCATATAAAACCCTTGAACTTTCAAATCCAAATTTTGTGGTTATTATGTAACAGTGTGCATATATAATTTAGTGCTGCAGCAAGGTTTGGTTGATGTGAGATGGGGCGGATTTTGTTGGGAGAGAGGGACAAAGAAAGGTGGCACCCACCCACAACTCTGGAATTGGAGGCAAGACTTACAAACGCAGACTAGTTGTCAAGGGAGGTATATTTCATGCCTAAAGAAGCATCCCCTGAAATGCACCACTGTCACTCTGAATCACAACAGTAAAGGACAGCCAAGTAGAAGCACCCATGTTTTACTATGTCCCTCAGCAAAGGCAGCAGACTATTCATTTTGGTTTAGTCAGAGTTAGACACAAAACACTAAGAATGTAGTTGCCTTAATTTAACGGTACAGGTCTTCAGAAATTCAGGAGCTATGAGCTCCCAGGCAATAAAACTGGAAAAACCCCAGTGGAAGTTATACTGGGCATAGGCTGCAGATACCGTTCTCAATACAAAAAAGTCTCCTATACTTTCCCTCTGGGACATTTGAGAGACAGGGACTTTTCAAGGCTGTTCGAGTGAAATTGTGTTTCAGACTAGGAATAATATTTAATATTTTACTCTGAAGGGTTGATTTGACTGGTTTCCCATTTCCAAACATGTAGGATGTTATCATAAAATGAACAAGTCGCTAGGATGCTGCTCTCTCTCTGACCCTTTGCTAATTCAGTTTGATCACGCTTGATGTCCAGTCCCCTTCCATCACGACACTGAGAATGAGGATCAGAACCACTCTCTGGTCTGACCTGGGAGATGGTGTCTTCACCCTCCTCATCTAACAATACATCAAAAGTAGCTGTAGGAGATTCATAAACTATCTTCAGGTTCTGGATTTGCAGATCCAGTTTCTTGCCTCCTTGATCCGAACTTGCCACTGGTCCCTCAGACAACTCGGGTGCAGAAAGTGGGTCCTGTTTTGCAGCCAAGGAATCCCTTGGGGAGAGTCTTGACCAATCAGCTCCATAAGCCAAGGAGTTATGCAAGATGTAGGATGACACAACAGTGCATTCCTCAGTGTTTTCTGCTAAAAAGAAGAATAAGTGGAAATCAAGTTGCAAATCCCAGTTTCAGGTAGCTTGTCTGCCAGCTGTTCCAGTGCTGACAATTTAGTCAAGAAGAATTCCCCTATTCCACCCCAAGTGTTACTGATTACCGTTCTCCTTCACACAACAAAAAGATTCAGACACCTTCAAGAAGATATGAGGCAATGGTAAAAAGGAAGTTCTCCCCATCAACTTTCTACAGCCTCTTTATAGCCTCATCTTCACTCAGCTCATTGGAGGGGAAAGAGGATCAGCATGCCTATGCTGCTCTTATAGGGCTCAGAGGAGAGGCACCATGAAAGCAGTCTCACACAGAAACTGAAAATGCTACAACTGCCAAGACCTATACACTATGTTCTTTTATGGCAGGTGGTTGTCCCCACTGAACATCTGGCCTTCCATTCTATGAGGTAGAGAGCACATTTTAAGTGATCAAGTAATAAGAGTTTAGCACTAACCAATCATAGCACTTTTCAACTTCAAAGTGCTGCACAGATATGAACCAGTTCATCCTCATCACCCCTTCCAACATGAAGTATTATCCCCTTTTCACAGAGAGGTTAGGTGACTTGCCCAAGGTCATACAGCCAGACACTGGCAGAACCAAGAATCTGACTGCAGTCCTGTGTAACATGGCCTGAACACAAGTGCAGGCTATAACTAACACCTAAACACTGGGCAGTAACTGTGCTTGGACTGGTTTGGAGGTTGTTTGAGGCAACAACCAGCCTTCTCAATAGCAGACCTGTTAGCTCAGGATACAGTTATTACGAAGTTAATACAAAGCATCTAACAGGCAATCACACATTCAGAAGTGTCTCATCGTCCTATCATTTGGATGAAGCAATAAACTGAAGTGGCCACATGAATGGCTACCACCCTCATGCCAGAATGCAAGGGTTTGCATAATATGACTGATCACTAGTTACAGTAGTACAAATCAGTAGTTACAGTGTCCCTGCACTATGATTGGCGAGACCACTCCAAAATGGTACAATAAAATTGTTGGTCCATCAGGGGAAGTATAGAGGAGTACACATGTCAAGCAAGGAGTTCTTACAAGTGAATTGAACACCTAGGCTTCTTGACAATATATTTCTACCATTTATTTAGTGCAGTAGCATCCACTGGCCTTCCCTTCCATCTGTAGTCAGTGTGTGGAGGAGAGGGAAGAACATCCTTTCCTGCTCTATTGAACACTCACCCATACTTCCTTGGCAGTCAAGGATTTTGAATCCATTATGCATGCAAGCAGCCAACAGCAAGTGCTCCCGTGTTGGGTGCCACTTCAGCCTCCAAACTCCACCCTCAACGTGGGTGTCTGCCAATGGCTGCTTCATATTCCTGGTGTCCCATAGGAGAACATGTTCGTCATAGCTGGAAACAGACACCACAAATAAACATGCACAAACCAGCAAAGGAATTTTAGTGCATAGTGCACAGAAGTAATAAAGAGGATGCAATGCACTTTCCACGACACTCCACTGATGTCAGCCTCTTCCCACAAGAGCTTTTGGGGAAGCAGCCATGGACTGCAAATAATGAGGCAGGTGGGGGATGTCAGGTAAGAGCATCTAGAGATAACTCACCTTCCTGTAGCCAGAAGATACTCCCGGTGTGGACTGCACTGAATGCTGCACACGCCCATTGAATGTCTGCAGAGGAACAACATGCAACAGGAGAATGGAGACCAAGAAAGAGTGCACAAAGTAAGAAGATAGTTTATTTTGTTCTCAAAATTGGAGAGCTCTATGGCAACCTTCATTGCAACAAAGCTTCTTATAATAAGGAGTTAAGGACAGCCTTAAACCCCGGGATAGTGATTGTAGTGCAGTACACAGGAAGAGAGTAGTCCTTTTGCCAATTCCAAATAAAATAATGGAACAGTTGATACCCTCTTTTAATTTATTGAGTCCTGTAATATAATTCATACCCAGCAACATGGGGTATGGAAAATAGACCTTGTCAAACTAACTTAATTTTTTGTTCAATGAGATTACAAGTTAGGTTGATAAAGATAATAGCATTGATGTAATAGACTTCTGTAAGGTGTTTGACTTGGTAGCACATGATATTTTGATTAAAAACTAGAACAATGCAAAATTAACATGGCACATATTAAATTAATTAAAAGCTGCCTAAATGACAGGTCTCAAAATATAAATGTAAACAGGGAATCATCACTGAGCATCCTCTCCAATTTATTAACATCCTTCTTGAATTGTGGACACCAGAACCAGACACACTATTCCAATAGCAGTTGCACCAGTGCTAAATATAGAGGTTATGTAACTTTCTTACTCAAGAGTTGCCTGTTTATATATCCAACAATCGCATAAGCCCTTTTGCCCACATCGTTGCGCTCGGAGCTCATGTTCAGCAGAGTATCCAGTTGTGTCTCTAGTGGGGTCCTGTAGGGATCAGTTCTTGTCCCTATACTATTTAACATATTTTAATCGATCTGAAAGAAACTGAAATCAGTTTGCAGATGACTCAAAGCTGGAGGAGGGATAAATACTGAACAAAATGGTCACTAACACAGAGCGATCTGGAGCACTTGGTAAGCTGAGTGCAAGCAAACAATATGCATTTTAATATAGCCAAATGTAATGTCCTATATCTAGGCCATATTGACAGGCAGAGGGATTCTATCCTGAGAAGCAGTGACCATGAAAAAGACTTGCGGCAATCTTTAAATCCGGATTGATGATTTTCTGGAACATATGCTCTAGTTCAAACAAGAATTAATTCAGGTCAATTTATATGGCCTCTGTTATACAGAAGGTCACACTACATGATCACATTGGTTCCTTCTAGCCTTAGAAAATATAAACTCTGCTAGTGCCCATGTGTGTCTTGAGCTTTCTTAAGAGCAATACTCCTGCCACACAGCTTTCTAGCAGGAGAGTATTCATTGGCAGCAATTCCAAGACTCACAGAGGAACAAATTTATGGCTTGATGTGGCATGGGTTTCTGCAAAATAGCTGCATGCCAGAGAGGTTGATATAGTTCCTCAAGTAGTAACTAACAATAAACCACAGTGTCTTATCAGGATTATAAACAGAGCTTAGTTGAAAAGTGGTACACATGGTTTTAATTGTAGGGTATGTCTAATAAAACACAACTACAAAAGAAATTAATGTAAAAAGATGGGAGGAGAGAGAAAATAAAAGTTTAGCAAAAAGCTGCCCTGTCTTTAGTCATTTTAAAATGCAGATAATGTTACTCTTGGGAGTTTTGTTGGTCTCCATCAATCCACTTCTTTTAAGAAGAACCCACCTCTACCATTTTAGTGGGGGGTACAGAGAGGACAGGAGGCAAAAGAATCCCAGACTGAGATGAACTGGTGAATTTAATAGGTCATTCCATTTCCGAGAGGCTAGTGCAGGATATTTTCTAGCACAGGGGTCGGCAACCTTTCAGAAGTGGTGTGCCGAGTCTTCATTTATTCACTCTAATTTAAGGTTTTGCATGTCAGTAATACATTTTAACCTTTTTAGATAAACTCTTTCTATAAATCTATAATATATAACTAAACTATTGTTGTATGTGAAGTAAATAAGGTTTCAAATGTTTAAGAAGCTTCATTTAAAATTAAATTAAAATGCAGAGCTCCCCGCACCGGTGGTCAGGACCCGGGCAGTGTGAGTGCCACTTTACAACAGCTCACGTGCTGCTTTCGGCACACGTGCCATAGGTTGCCTACCCCTGTTCTAGCATTTAGTCCAGTGACGGATTTTTCACCACTTCCCTTGGAGAAAAGCATTCTAGAGCCCAACAGAGCTTTGCCAGGAAGTTCTTTCTTCTATCTAGCTTAAATTTTGCCTCAATTTCCTTTCCATTATGGATGGGCACATCTTTTTATCCCAGTTCCTTGTACCATACTAATTCTACTCCATAATTAGCATTTAGACCTTTCAAATCTTGGTAGCTTTATATCCCCCCATATTTCTTATGCAAGCTGAACATGTTTCCTATAGCTCTTATTTTTCCTGCACAAGTCAGTCCCTTCAGCTCCCTGATCAATTTTTATTGCTCCTCTCCAAGTTCTCTCCAATGTATCAATATCTTTCTGGTACTGAGAGGCCCAGGTGTTGACCATCATCTGATCATCAGCTTTGTTGAGAGGGACTATCCCCTCCCTGTACTGTGAGGCCTCTACATATGCAGCCCAAATTTGCATGGTGGACCATTTTGCTGTCATTTCATACTGCAAACCTATGTCCTCTTCTCAACCCTAGGTGTCCCATCCATTACAGAGCCCTTTGGCACATTAGTTTTTACACATCAAGTGAGATGCATTCAAATTCTTCCAGAGTTGGAAGCAACAACTGGCTTGATTTAACATCCAGAAGATTAAGCATTATCTACAAGTTATGACTGGGGGAACTCTTGGCCCCAGCACCACAGGTATAGAAAACTCAGCCTAAAGTGAGGGGTGGGGAAGAGAGCTGGCAGAGAGACGGGAGGGATCTTGGAAGCCATGCACTCCCATGTTTCCATGGGCTCCAGTTCCACAGGAATCCATACATGCTACCATGTAGCAGTGATTTCGTCTGGGACAGGGATGCAGCCAGAACATCCATCTGCCAATCCTCCCTGCACAGAGGCTGGAGACTACTCCAGTCACAAAGATTCCATAGAGGTTAGGAAGTTGCTCCACTGCCACTCCAAAGTCTAGGAAAAGAGGCAAGATCCCTTCCCTGTCACCTCCCCCAAATCCCTGGCTGGGCACCAATCCCACAACTTGAATCCAAATGACCTAGTGCTCAAAGTGGCAGCTAACCAACCAAAGACAGCAGAACAAGAAAACATAAGAATGGCCATACTGGGTCAGACCAGGCAGAAACAGTGCTGCTTTCCCTCCTTTGGTCTTTTATTTGGGGGGAGGGATGGCTCAGTGGTTTGAGCATTGGCCTGCTAAATCCAGGGTTATGAGTTCAATCCCTGAGGGGACCATTTAGCGATTTAGTTGGGGATTGGCCCTGCTTTGAGCAGGGAGTTGGACTAGCTGACCTCCTGAGGTCCCTTCCAACCCTGATATTCTATGACCAAGGGTCCATCCAGCCCAGCATCCTGTCTACCAACAGTGGCCAATGCCAGGTGCCCCAGAGGGAATGAACCTAACAGTGATCTCTCTCCTGCCATCCATCTCCACCCTCTGACAAACAGAGGCCAGGGACACCATTCCTCACCCATCCTGGCTAATAGCCATTAATGGACTTAATCACCATGAATTTATCTAGTTCTCTTTTAAACCGTTATAGTCCTAGCCTTCACAACCTCCTCAGGCAACAAGTTCCACAGGTTGACTGTGCACTGTGTGAAGAAGGACTTCCTTTTATTTGTTTTAAACCTGCTGCACATTAATTTCATTTGGTGGCCCCTACTTCTTATAGTATGGGAAGAAGTAAATAACTTCTTTATTTACTTTCTCCACACCACTCATGATTTTATATACCTCTATCATATTCCCCCCTTAGTCTCCTCTTTTCCAAGCTGAAAAGTCCTAGCCTCTTTAATCTCTTCTCATGTGGGACCCGTTCCAAACCCCTCATCATTTTAGTTGCCCTTCTCAGAACCTTTTCTAATGCCAGTATATCTTTTTTGAGATGAGGAGACCACATCCGTACACAGTATTCAAGATGTGGGTGTACCATGGATTTATATAAGGGCAATAAGATATTCTCCATCTTATTCTCTATCCCTTTTTTAATGATTCCTAACATCCAGTTTGCTTTTTTGACTGCCGCTGCCCACTACACGGACATCTTCAGAGAACTCTACACCAGTGGTTCTCAAACTTGGGCCGCCGATTGTTCAGGGAAAGCCCCTGGTAGGCCAAGCCGGTTTGTTTACCTGCCGTGTCTGCAGGTTCAGCCAATTGCGGCTCCCACTGGCCGCAGTTCGCCACTCCAGGCCAATGGGGGCTGCAGGAAGAGGCGCAGGCTGAGGGAGGTGCTGGCCGCCCTTCCTGCAGCCCCCATCGGCCTGGAGCAGTGAACCATAGCCAGTGGAAGCCGTGATCAGCTGAACCTGCGGACACGCCAGGTAAACAAATCAGCCCGGCCGCCAGGGGCTTCCCCTGAACAAGCAGCGGCCCTAGTTTGAGAACCACTGCTCTACACGATGACTCCAAAATCTCTTTCCTGATTAGCTGTAGCTAAATTAGCCCCAACTATACATATAATATGATGAGGGGTTATTTTTTCCAATGTGCATTACTTTACATTTATCCACATTAAATTTCATTTGCCATTTTGTTGCCCAATCACTTAGTTTTGTGAGATCTTTTTGAAGTTCTTTACAGTGTGCTTTGGTCTTAACTGTCTTGAGCAGTTTAGTATCGTCTGCAAACTTTGCTACCTCACTGTTTACCCCTTTCTCCAGATCATTTATGAATAAATTGAATAGGATTGGTCCTAGGACTGACCCTTGGGGAACACCATTAGTTACCCCTCTCCATTCTGAGAATATATCATTAATTCCTACCCTTTGTTCCCTGTCTTTTAACCAGTTCTCAATCCATGAAAGGATCTTCCCTCTTATCCCATGACAACTTAATTTATGTAAGAGCCTTTGGGAGGGACCTTGTCAAAGGCTTTCTGAAAATCTAAGTATGTTATGTCCACTGGATCCCCCTCGGCCACATGTTTGTTGATCCCTTTAAAGAACTCTAACAGATTAGTACGACAGGATTTCCCTTTACAGAAACCATGTTGACTTTTGCCAAACAATTTATGTTCTTCCATGTGTCTGACAATTTATTCTTTATTATTGTTTCAACTAATTTGCCCGGTACTGAGTTATGCAATTGCCAGGATAACCTCTAGAGCCCTTTTTAAATATTGGCATTACATTAGCTATCTTCCAGTCACTGGGTACAGAAGCTGATTTAAAGGACAGATTACAAACCATAGTTAATAGTTCTGCAATTTCACATTTGAGTTCTTTCAGAACTCTTGGGTGAATGCCATCTGGTCGTGGTGACTTGTTACTGTTAAGTTTATCAGTTAGTTCCAAAACCTCCTCTAATGGCACTTCAATTTGTGACAATTCCTCAGATTTGTCACCTACAAAGGACAGTTCAGGTTTGGGAATCTCCCTAACATCCTCAGCCATGAAGACTGAAGCAAAGAATTCATTTAGTTTCTCCGCAATGACTTTATCGTCTTTAAGTGCTCCTTCTGTATCTCAGTCGTCCGGGGCCCCACTGGTTGCTCAGCAGGCTTCCTGCTTCTGATGTACTTAACAAAACATTTTGTTATTACCTTTTGAGTTTTTGGCTACCTATTCTTCAAATTTCTTTCTGGTTTTTCTTATTACATTTTTACATTTAATTTGACAGTGTTTATGCTCCTTTTTATTTACCTCACTAGGATCTGACTTCCGCTTTTTAAGAGATGCCCTTTTATCTCTCACTGCTTCTTTTACATGGTTGTTAAGCCATGGTGGCTCTTTTTAGTTCTTTTTAATTTGGGGTATACATTTACGTTGGGCCTCTATTATGGTGTCTTTGAAAAGCGTCCATGCAGCTTGCAGAGATTTCACTCTAGTCACTGTACCTTTTAATTTCTGTTTAACTAACCTCCTTATTTTTGCATACTTCCCCTTTCTGAAATAAAATGCCACAATGTTGGGCTGTTGAGGTGTTCCTCCCACCACATGGATGTTAAATGTTATTATATTATGGTCACTATTTCCAAGCCGTCCTGTTATAGTTACCTCTTGGACCAGATCCTGCATTCCACTCAGGACTAAATCAAGAATTGCCTCTCCTCTTGTGGGTTCCTGTTCCAGCTGCTCCAAGCAGCAGTCATTTAAAGTATCGAGAAATTTTATCTCTGCATTTTGTCTTGAGGTGACATGTACCCAGTCAATATGGGGATAACTGCATTCCCCCGCTATTATTGAATTATTTACTTTGATAGCCTCTCTAATCTCCCTTAGCATTTCATAGTCACGATCAATGTCCTGGTCAGCTGGTTGACAACGGATCCCTACTGTTAAATTCTTATTGGAGCATGGAATTACTATCCATAGAGATTCTATGGAACATGTGGATTCGATTAAGATTTTTACTTCATTTGATACTACATTTTCTTTCACATATAGTGCCACTCCCCTCCTCTCCCTCCGCATGACCTGTTCTGTCCTTCCAATATATTTTGTACCTCAGAATAATTGTGTCCCATTGATTGTCCTCACTCCATCAGGTTTCTGTGATGCCAATTATATCAATATCCTCCTTTAATGTGAGGCACTCTAGTTTACCCATCTTATTATTTAAACTTCTAGCATTTGTGTACAAGCACTTTAAAAATTTGTCACTGTTTATTTGTCTGCCCTTTTCTGATGTGTCTGAATCTTTTTTATATGAATGTTTCTCCTCTTCCATCCTCTCCTCCTGACTAAACCCTAGAGAATCTCTATCAATAGACTCTCCAAGAGATATCTCTAAGAGAACAAATTGCACAGATGGACAAGATCATGACATGCCCTGAATGGTTAAAAGCTGAAATTTAAATTTTACTGGAATTATGGGAGAGAACATACTTAGTCATAGTCAAGTATCAGAGGGGTAGCCGTGTTAGTCTGGATCTGTAAAAAGTGACAAAGAGTCCTGTGGCACCTTATAGACTAACAGAAGTATTATGCTCCAATACTTCTGTTAGTCTATAAGGTGCCACAGGACTCTGTTACTTTTTAGTCATAGTCAGTCATGCACTATAATTCTATGGCCATCTGTCTGAGTGGCTTAGTTACCTCTCGCTGGTGAAGATAGGCATTTCTGGGCAGCACCTGGTGTCCCAGCCCCTCAGCATGCAGTCATCTCCACCTGTACAAGGAGAGATTGTCTCTGTATTAACACTAGTTGGGAAATCAGTGCACCATAGAAGAAGCTGAGATTTGACAGCTCTGGAGCATGACTAGAGTTGGAGACATTGCCCTTACTACTGTTGCACTCAGAAGATCATAGCAGGACTTGCGTTTTTCAATGGAATGAAGGGCAGAGCTGTTCCGTGTACCACAAAGATTTCAGTTCATCCAAAAGTGTGAGGTAGGATCAGGGAGGGGAAAGGGTTAGAAAGAACCCTACCTAAATGGAAGTATATAGTAGTCAACATTTATTTGGCACCTTTCTTCCAAGCATCTCAGAGCACTTCACAAACGTAAGTTGAATCTCACAAACCATCTATGGAGGTATCTCCACTTCACAATATCGACACTCAGAGAAGTGAAGTGATGTGCCAAGATCAAACTCTAAGTCAACAGCTGAGCTGGAACTAGAATCCCAGAGCCCTCACTTCAGTTTCCTGTTCTGACTACAATGTACTACTCCCTCTTGGCTAATGAACAGTCAGGGTGGGCATTTCAATACCCACAACTTCCTACAGTCACTCCTTCAAGGATTATTTTTCCAAGCAATGGCACAAACACTGAGAAGATGTCAGCTGGCTGGTGCAGCAGCAAGAAGTGTCATCATGATGCACATGCAAAGGGTAGGAGGGAAAAGAGAAGTAGCCACCATGGAAATGGGTATTTTGATAGCCACGTATCTATAGGATATTTTCCTGCCCCTCCCCCAAGAAAAGGCTTTTAGTGTTCACACCTGAATACACAATGTCTGTGTCCCAGTAATTAAAAGCAGCAATCCAGGCCTCAAAGTTGTGAGCCTTCCACTGGCTAAGAATGTGCACGGAAGGAGCAGACTCATCTATTGAAAGTAGGTTCAGCTTCCCCTTTGAATCACTGCTGATTACTCTCAGTGGGTGCCCACTACAGCAGGAGAGACAGACAACATGTTAGCGTTTAAGACAACTCATGTCCCAGCATTTAATCCAGTGACTTTCTCCTTCACACCTGCAGCCATGTTACACCCTGAAAAGACTAGTTAACACACAAATGATGAGTGTCTGTCTATTAACATAGACATGGAGCAACACTAGGGGAGCAAGGCTTCCAAGCAGACACCAATGCTGGGCATCTGCAGAGTGCACCAGTCCCCTGTT
This sequence comes from Gopherus flavomarginatus, assembly GCF_025201925.1. Classification (NCBI taxonomy): domain Eukaryota; kingdom Metazoa; phylum Chordata; order Testudines; family Testudinidae; genus Gopherus; species Gopherus flavomarginatus. The sequence goes on from NC_066633.1 coordinate 25,333,405, forward strand.
CTTAAGAGCTGGATTTCATCTTCAGTCTAAACTGCACGGGAAGCACGGCAATATTCACAATCCCAGCTCCCTGCTCTCAAACAGGAAATGATAATCTCATACTGATTTGGGACAATTAATTGAAATAAGGTCTTTAGTATCCTGTCAGCTTCAAAACGCTATTGAAACACCCATTAAGATGTCTCATCTGTCCTGTAAGGCAATTTCCCACACTGCTCTCCCACTCACTGGGTCTGCAGGGGCTGGGAATGCTGCAGATGCTGCATGTTCAGCCCCATGGGAGGGAGAAGGCCTTTGCTTCCCAAGTGATTAAGCAGCAGCGACAGACTTTACAGGGATGCCCCTCTGAATCAACACAGATAGTGGTTATCCCTTTTTAAAGATGGAGAAGAAAAGATATACACAAAGGGACTTGCCCAAGGCCAGAAGTTTTGTCAATTCATTAAACAACATGCACAGACACAGTATAATGGACACAAGCAATTAAAAAACTATTCCAAATTAAGTTAAACAATGTCAACTATAGAACTCCCCCTGGTTCCCAGCCCTGTGTTCAATCCACACTTCTCTCTCCCCCTAACTTTGAAAACAAACAGTTCCCTTCAGCCTGAGGGTGACATCTAACTAATTTTACATGGTGAGGACATTCCTGGAATCAACTCTGAGAGAAGATAGGAGAGCAGCCACTTCTAGACTGAGTTTCTCAGCTTCCCCACTACAGGAGACTACTGGGGCTCAGACTAAGTTGAGTTTAGATTTTACACAAGCACTAAAGCTGCCAAGCCATTTCCTTGTTAATGGTTCACATGCAGAGACCCCACAGCAAACGTCTCTGCATGAAGGAGCCTCAAAGGCAATTCTAAGCCTCTTGAGAGCAGGGACGGTGGAAGTGTCTTACTTACACACACACACACACCCCCCAGAGTGCCATACTTATTCCCCTCCTCACCACTGCTCCCGTCCTGTGGACCAGTCCAGAGACAAAGCAATGCATTGTGCTCCTAAATCAACACTGCAGAGTGGCTCCAACATGCAGCTGTTCTTCTACTAGAGAGAAAAGGAAATCGATCAAAATCAGGAAGACAGAAACCACCACACAGACAGTATCTAATTGCTCTTTCACCCCTCACTGGGGGACCCCACAGGTGGCTGCATTCCGTGGATGCTGTAGGTTCATACCCTGGAGAATTTTAGGATCCTTGGCATTATAAAAGAGAAAAATCATAACATATAAGCCACTGAAGTGCCAGATACAAGAACTACTATCCACATAAGGTGCCTCCCATTTCCTGTACTTAAACTCACTGACTCCCCAACTATCCATCCCAGCAGCTCCTCTATTTCAAACCTCATTGTGGCTAGAGGGCCATCTAGCCACAGTGTCCTAACTTACTCCTAGGCTGGCTTCTGCTCTCTCCACTCCATTGAAACTGCCATCTAGTCATCAATAACCTCTTCATCACAGAGTCCTTTCTTCACACTCAATCTCTATGCTGCCTTTAACAATGCCCCATGCCTCCTCCTCAAAACTTTATTTGTTGGGCCTCCTGATACTTGGGCTTCTATGACAGTTCTATCTCGCCAACTGCTCTTTCAACAGTTGTTTCTTCTCCCCAGCAACTGAAGAACCCCAGGCTCTCTGTCTGTCCTAATTTCCCTACCCCTTCTCCGTTTCTCCCCTCACCGTCCACTCTTCACAGATAGACAGAGGCAAGCTTGACTCCCAGATATTAGGGACAAATTGTTGGCATTTGCATTTAGGAAAAATGCCACACACACAAAAAAAACCCCTCACTTGTAAACTGAACACATTAGCCCTGAAGTCACTGAAAGCACCATGGAGCCTCTGACACCATTTTCAGTAACACCACAGCCTTTGTACATGACCAATGAAGCTAGAGGAATTTACATTAATGACTGTCATCCCAGTCACCTACCTCACTTCCAGTCAGGTGGCAGAGCTCCACAGTTCCATTGGCATTTGCAATGCCCAACATGGGATGTTGTGCGACGGAAATGTGGCACCTGGAAGAGTAATTGACAACGAGGTCTTAAACTCAAGTCCATGTCTTGCATTAGAGGAAAAGAAAACAGTCCAGAAGGAGGAGCTATATTGTTTGTTCGTTTTTTCTAAAGTTCTTTGACAAGTCTCAGCCAGGCAGCATACTCTCTAACTGCAACTACCTTAACTTGCATTGCTCCTGTTCCCTTCAGCTGCCCTTTTTGTGTGTGTGTGCGTGCATGCGCACACGCGGGGGTGGGAGTAATTAATTTTAAAAGAGTCAGAGCTTTAAAACTAGTTTTCACAGCCAATAAAGAGCTAGCACCCCCACCTGATACTGTCTATCCTGCTGCTTCCCCTGGTACCACAAGCACGGACAGAACTGCCTCCAGACTGGATAAGCAGCAGGCACAGCTCAAGTGTGGGATGCCCACACTGAGAGCTAGCAGTGCCTTACTGATATTTTTCATCCTAGAACAGACTAATACTACAAATGTTATTAAACTAAAAGCAGAGACCTTGTACAGCACCGTGATCACCAAAAGCTGCTTATTCATTACTGCAGTAGAAGCTACTGGCAGTTGGAGAGAAAGAACACCTACAGCAGCAGTCCAGGCACAGGTAACCCTTGGCCACAAGTGCCAAAGAAGCCTGATGCCCCCCCTCCCCTCCACCCACTAGCCAGCATTACCATTTGATGTCTAGGATGGCAGCAGTTTCAATCCTTTGAATTTCAGTCAGTGGGAGGAAAGGCTGCTCTTCACTATAGTGATACATGTAGAGGCGACCCAGACGTGTGTGGGGCTCATCACTCTCACTGGGGTTTACACCAGGCTGCATCGAACAAGGGCAAAGGAAGTCTGTAAGCTTAGGGGCTATTTTCTCACCTCCTTCATATATTATAACATTTCTCTCTCAAAGACCCTGTCAGAAAGCAAACCAAGCTCTACCAGTCAGAGCAGGGGATAGAGTCAGCACTCACTGTGTTGAGTTCCCAGCTCTACCAACAACAAAGAATCATAAAATATCAGGGTTGGAAGGGACATCAGGAGGTCAACTAGTCCAACCCCCTGCTCAAAGCAGGATGAATCCCCAACTAAATCATCTCAGCCAGAGCATTGTCAAACCTGACCTTAAAAACCTCTAAGGAAGGAGATTCCACCACCTCCCTAGGTAACCCGTTCCAGTGCTTCACCACCCTCCTAGTGAAAAAGTGTTTCCTAATAGCCAACCTAAACCTCCCCCACTGCAACTTGACACCATTACTCCTTGTTCTGTCATCTGCTACCACTGAGAACAGTCTAGAACCATCCTCTTTGGAATCCCCTTTCAGGTAGTTGAAAGCAGCTATCAAATCCTCTTTCATTCTTCTTTTCTGCAGACTAAACAATCCCAGTTCCCTCAGCCTCTCCTCATAAGTCATGTGCTCTAGCCCCCTAATCATTTTTGTTGCCCTCTGCTGGACTCTTTCCAATTTTTCCACATCCTACTTGTAGTGTGGGGCCCAAAACCGGACACAGTACTCCAGATGAGGCTCCACCAATGTCAAATAGAGGGCAATGATCATGTCCCTCGATCTGCTGGCAATACCTCTACTTATACAGCCCAAAATGCCATTAGCCTTCTTGGCAACAAGGGCACACTGTCGACTCATATCCAGCTTCTCATCCACTGTAACCTCAGGTCCTTTTCTGCAGAACTGCTTCCTAGCCATTCAGTCCCTAGTCTGTAACAGTGAATGAGGTTCTTCCGTCTTAAGTGCAAGACTCTGCACTTGTCCTTGTTGAACCTCATCAGATTTCTTTTGGCCCAATCCTCTAATTTGTCTAGGTCCCTCTGTATGCTATCCTTACCCTCCAGCATATCTACCACTCCTCCCAGTTTAGTGTCATCTGCAAACTTGCTGAGAGTGCAGGTCACGCCATCCTCCAGATCATTAATGAAGATATTGAACAAAACCGGCCCCAGGACCAACCCTTGGGGCACTCCGCTTGTAACCGGCTACCAACTAGACATGGAGCCATTGATCACTACCCGCTGAGCCAGACGATCTAGCCAGCTTTCTATCCACCTTATAGTCCATTCATCCAGCCCATACTTCTTTAACTCGCTGGCAAGAATACTGTGGGAGACCATATCAAAAACTTTGCTAAAGTCAAGAATAACACATCCACTGCTTTCCCCTCATTCTCTGAGCCAGTTATCTCAACATAGGAGGCAATTACGTTAGTCAGGCATGACTTGCCCTTGGTGAATCCATGCTCACTGTTCCTGATCACTTTCCTCTCCTCTAAGTGCTTCAGAATTGATTCCTTGAGGACCTGTTCCATGATTTTTCCAGGGACTGAGGTGAGGATGACTGGCCTCTAGTTCCCCGGATCCTTCTCCTTCCCTTTTTTAAAGATGGGCACTACATTAGCCCTTTTCCAGTCATCCTGGACCTCCCCGGATGGCCATACGTTTTCAAAGATAATGGCCAATGGCTCTGCAATCACATCCGCCAACTCTCTTAGCTCCCTCGGACGCAGCGCATCCGGCCCCATGGACTTGTGCTCTTTCAGCTTTTCTAAATAGTCCTGACCCACTTCTTTCTCCACAGAGGGCTAGTCACCTCCTCCCCATGCTGCTGCCCAGTGCAGCAGTCTGGGAGCTGACCTTGTTCGTGAAGACACAGGCAAAAAAAGCATTGAGTACATTAGCTTTTTCCACATCCCCTGTCACTAGGTTGCCTCCCTCATTCAGTAAGGGGCCCACATTTTCCTTGACTTTCTTCTTGTTGCTAACATACCTGAAGAAACCCTTCTTGTTACTCTTAACATCCGTTGCTAGCTGCAACTCCAAGTGTGATTTGGCCTTCCTGATTTCACTCCTGCATGCCTGAGCAATATTTTTATACTCCTCCTGGTCATTTGTCCAATCATTTGCTGCAGGACCTTGGGAAAGTCACTAGCAGTGCCATTTTTCAGAGATGTCAAGCAGCCACCACTCCTGGAAAAGCCAATGATATCTACACATCCTCAGCAACTCTGAAAAATCAGGCCCCAAGCTCTGTTAGGAGGCAGGTAAGGGATAACTGTATCACTTCACCTAGCTCTGGGATGGGACTCTGCAGCTGTTTAACAGCCTTCAGCAACACTCAACAATGATTTAGGGCAGAAAGGAGTATTAGATTCCCATATTTAGTTAACTGAGAAGGAATATAGGTGTACTTGCTGTTCAATACTTTTGTATTGCACCTTTCAGAAAGGCAACCCTCCCACAGCTCAGCTCCTCTTAACACCATGCTGGAGCACTGATTCAAGACTGACTCAGAAAAAAGCATGCCACCTATTGAACGAGCATCATGCATCACCTAGGCATTCCTTGGAAGTCTCCCACACAAGTCCACTGCTTAGTTCTCAAGATCAGATAGGAACATAGTTTATGTTAAAAGCAGCAAGGAATCCTGTGGCACCGTATAGACTAACAGACGTTTTGGAGCATGAGCTTTTGTGGGTGAATACATGCATCTGACAAAGTAGGTATTCACCCACGAAAGCTCATGCTCCAAAACGTCTGTTAGTCTATAAGGTGCCACAGGATTCTTTGCTGCTTTTACAGATCCGGAGTAACACAGCTACTTCTCTGATAGTTTATGCTGAGGGTGCAGTGGAAGTGGTTTTCAATACGGGAGTATGCAAGTGAAGAGGGTAATGCCCTGTCACTTGATGAAAGCAATTCAAAGTGCTGTTCCACTTTGAAAAAAAAAGTGACTGTAAAATTGGTCACTACTTACTCAGCAGTTTTGCCAGCTCTAAGGATTCAGAGATGCTAATTTTAACTGTAGTTTTTTTAGTTGTGTTTTACTCCTAATAATCTTTCACAGCTAACAAAACTATGAAAGGAGGAATTGGGATCTATTCCATGTTGGACATAATCACCAAAATTGTTACCCAACTTTAATCAGCCACACCGGAGTAACTCACTGAAGGCCAATGAAAGCCAGGTGTCACTGAAGGCATAATTTGGCCCAAATGATCTTTATTACGGGTGGTCATGAAAGAGATAGGAAGAGCCCAGCTTCACTGTCAGCTCTCAGAGTGAGTTTGTACAGCTAGCAGGGAGAAGCAGACAAACAACCACCACACACCTTTTTATATATTAACCAAGCACCTTGTATCTGAAGTCACTAGGAGAAACCAAATGTGAAATTCACCGTGCCAATTTTACAGTGATTTTCAGAGTAGAACCACACTTTACATGAAAATATCAGTAACACTGTGACGGGCTGGCTCACAGAAACCCCCTTGGGGCTGCCAACTGATGTGCTAAGACTACTTCTATCCCTGTTTTCCTGCCCTGTCAGCTTAGGACTTCAGGACCCACTAGACTGCTGCAAACCCAGTCCTAAGGTCTGAACCACATCCCCAACAGCTGTAGGCTTAACTGAAGGCAGCTACAGAAGTGTTCTTATCTTTAACACTCAAATGCCCAACTCCCAGTGGGGTCTAAACCCAAATAAATCTGTTTTACTCATAAATTATTCGCCCTCTATAACACTGATTGAGATATGCACAGCTGTTCCCCACCCCACGCCCAGGTATTAATACATACTCTGGGTAAATTAATAAGTAAAAAGTGATTTTATTAAATACAGAATGTAGGATTTAAGTTATTCCAAGAAGTAACAGACAGAACAAAGTGAATTACCAAGTAAAATAAAATAAAACACACAAGTCTATGTCTAAGAAACTGAATGCAAACACCACCTCACCAGTTCCAGTAAGCTTCCTTTTACAGACTAGTCTTCTGCTAGTCCAGGTCCACCAATCACTCACACTCCTTTGTTCCAGTTTCTTTCGAGTATCCGCGGGGGGTGGGGAGGCTCTCTCTTTAGCCAGCTGAAGACCACATGGAGGGGTCTCCCACGGACTAAAATAGACTCTCTCCTGTGGGTGGAGACCCCCTCCTCTCTCCTATGCAAAGTTCAGCTCCAAAAGAGAGTTCTGGAGTCACCTGGGCAAGTCATATGTCCATGCATGACTCACAGTTTTTACAGGCAGAAGCCATTGTCCACATGATATCTTGTATGTCTCCAGGAAGACTTCTTATGTGGATTGGAGCATTCGAAGATGCATTGTTCCTTAAGTGCCTCTTGACTGGGCACTTAACTTTGCGAATTCCTTTCTAAAGAAGTTGATCATATGCCTTACAAAACTTAATTAGGCCATGGCTACACTTGCAGATGTAGAGCGCTTTGGGTTCAACCAGCCTTCGGAGAGTGCACTAGGGAAAGCTCTCCAGTCTGTCCACAAGAGCTGCAAGCGTGCTGGTGTGACCACATTGGTGGCATTTGAAGCAGCATTTGGAGCGGTGCATTATGGGCAGCTATCCCACAGAGCCCTTCTTCCCATTCTGGCGCTGTGGCTTGTGGGAAGGGGGCATGGAGTGCGGGGCATTCTGGATCCTGTCTCAAAGCCCCATGATGCATCGTTTCACATCCCAGCAATCCCTGTGTTTCCGTCCACATTTGGCGTCATCTTTCAACAGTTTCTGTGCAGGTCTGCGGGAATGGGGCCCGAACTGCTGCGGAACATGCTGACAAGTCTCGCCAGCATGTCTCGTTTGGCAGTCGAGTTACTGCTTAAGATCCTAAGTAACAGTGAGCAGTTCGACGATGATATCGAGTCGTGTAACGCATAAGACATGAAATTGCTTGTCTCATTCACAGACACGCTCTCCACTGTGGAACGCTGCTTTTGGGCTCGGGAAACAAGCACAAAGTGGTGGGATCACATCGTCCTGCAAGTGTGGGATGACGAGCAGTGGCGCAAAACTTTCGGATGAGAAAATCCACTTTCATGGGACTGTGTGCTGAGCTCACCCCCACCTTGCGGTACAAAGACACGAGACTGAGACCTGCCCTGCCCGTGGAGAAGAACGTGGCTATTGCAATCTGGAAGCTGGCAACTCCAGACAGCTACCGATCAGTCGCTAACCAGTTTGGAGTGGGAAAGTCGATGGTTGGAATTGTGTTGATGCAAGTTTGCAGGGCCATTAATCGCATCCTGCTCAGAAGAACTGTGACTCCGGTAACATGCATGACATTGTGGCTGGCTTTAAACAAATGAGTTTCCCTAATTGCGGTGGGGTGATAGATGGGACGCATATTCCTATTCTGGCACCAGCCCACCTAGCCTCCGAGTAGGTTAACCGAAAGGGGTATTTCTCCATGGTTCTCCAGGCACTTGTGGATCACCGTGGTCATTTCATTGACATTAATGCAAGCTGGCCCAGAAGGTTGCATGACACGCGCATCTTTCAGAACACTGGCCTGTTCAAGAAGCTGCAAGCTAGGACTTTTTTCCTAGAACAGAGGATCACCATAGGGGAAGTCGAAATGCCCATTGTGACCCTTGGAGACCCTGATTACCCTTTAATTCTGTGGCTCATGAAACCCTACACAGGGAGCCTGGACAGCAGCCAGGAATGGTTCAGCTACAGACTGAACCAGTGCCGAATGACTGTGGAGTGTGCTTTTGGCCATTTGAAGGACCGCCGGCGCTCTCTTTATGGGAAGCTGGACTTGGCCGAAGACAGCATCCCTGTGGTTACATCCATGTGCTGTACCCTCCATATTTGTGAGGGGAAGGGTGAAAGCTTCACTCAGGCATGGGCCTCGCACTTCAACACCTGGAGGCTGAATTTGCACAGCCAGAGAGCAGAGCTATTAGAGGGGCCCAGTGTGGGGCCACAAGGATTAGGGATGCCTTGAGGGAGCAATTTGAGGCTGAAAGCCATCAGTAATGTCTGGTGCTCTGCACGGAAGTTGAGTGTAGTGGCTATGTTTGGTACACTGACTTGCAGTGCTTGTTGCTTTCCTGGGCTAAAGTATATTTTGCTTTATGCACTAATAAAGAATGTTTTCAAAGCAAAAAAACTCCATTTATTGAAAAGAAAATTCATTTATTGAAATAAAACAAAGTAACGCAGAATTACCAAAAGGGCAAGGGAGTGGGGTGGAGACCGGTTCACTCATAGTCTTCAGTATATCCTGATTTCATACTCTCACTGCACTGAGCGCTGCACTTTAGGATGGCTATAAGGCATGTTGAGGGGGGTTGAGTGCAGTGAATAAGGGTCATAGTTTTCGTGGGTGGGTGGTAAAGCTATGGGTGTAGGAGGCAGCTGGGGGTGGTAAGAAGCCGGATGTTGGGGAAATTGGGTTGGAGGGGACATGGGGGCACAAGAGGAAGAGTTCTGGGACAAGGGCTGCAGGGGGGCAAGTGCGCTGGTGTTCTGCCTGCATGACGACGAGTGCCGGGATAGAGTCCGCTTGGCGCTCCATTATGCTAATCAGCCGTTCCATGCTTTGCTGCCGGTGCTTTGCATTTTCCTGGCGGATTCTCCTTTCACTCTCCCTCCACGTCTGTGCCTTTCGATTCCCATTTACAGGCTGCATGACTTCTTGCAAAATGCAACACTTAACAGAGGCAGCATTGTACACACCAGACAGAGCAACGATTTCCCCGCACTTAAGGAGGGCAATCACAAAAACCATACGTTGTCTGTCCCAAAATGAGCGCACATAACCCGTGGGAGCCCCAGAAATGGTGAGTAAGCACAGGGTCCATGGGGACTGATTGTTTCATGGCTGTACTGTCCCCAAGGCACAGAAACCCAGAGAAGAGCCAACAGCTGCAAGAGGAACCTATACTGAATACTGTGCCAACATTCTCCACAGGAGTTCGTACTGGAAGATATCTTGCTGCTGAGGGTGAACAGGGAAGCAACGGAGGGTCTTCTCCTACAATGCGGCTTCCTCCCTGGCCCATACGCAGCTTGCCTGCGTGCAGCAATGCTCCCCCATCCTCGCCTAAAGAGCCCATACGTAAAAATTTCCTTCCTGAAAAGAAAGCCACTTACCAGGAACCTCCTCTGTTGTTTGTCCTTCCCCAAGCAATCGGACACCACGACTGGCTGCCTTCCTCCTGGCTCAAGAAGTGCTCCTGGCTGCTTGCATCTAGGGATTCTGGGGTGTTTCCCCTCGCCTCAGCACCACTGCTCGTACGTTCCTCCCCCCACGTTGCTGTGCTGGGCTCGGAAGCATCCATGGTGGTCGTTGCAGCGGAAGTGGGATCGCCCCCAAGTATCGCATCCAGCTCTTTGTAGAATTTGCAGGTTGTGGGGGCAGCACCGGAGCAGTCGTTTGCCTGATGGGCTTGCAGTAGGCATTCCATAGTTCCTTTACTTTAACCCAACACTGCACTGCATCCCAGCCATGGCCCCTGTCCTTCATGGCCCTTAATATGTGCCTGAAGGTATCGTAATTCCTACAGCCGGAGCACAGCTGGGACTGCACAGCTTTCCCCCACCCAAACACTGATAGGGATAGGCATCTCGCCACTGCTCCATACTGGGGATCGCCTGGCACATGGAGGCATGGCCACCTGGAAAGATGCGCTGAGAGCACTCCACGTCTGGCTGAGCAAACAGGAAGGGGATTTTCAAAATTCCCAGGGAATTTAAAGGGCGGGTCTGACGCTTGGTCACCTGAGGACAGGGCATCAGAGTTCAAAAGTGATGACCAGAGTGGCTGAAACAGGCATTGTGGGACACTTCCAGAGGTCAATCAGAGAGCATTAGGTGTCCACACTGGCGCCGCGGCGCTCCAGTGACAGCGCAACAAACGTTATTCCTCTCGGGGAGGTGGAGTACCAGGAGCGCTCCAGCCACGAAGTCAGAGCGCTCTACGTGCCTTGCCACTGTGGACGGGGAGTGAGGTAGAGTGCTCTTGGCAGCTTTATTGAGCTATAACGCGCAAGTGTAGCCAAGGCCTTAGAAATCAAGCAAGCATACAGTCAATATTCATAACTTTAAGAACAAAAATGATATATGTGTACAAATAAGATGAATAGAGTCAGTAAACCATAACCTTTACAGAGATATGTTACATGGCACATGTAGCATAAAACATACTCATTATGTCATATTCCCATAAAGCATTATGGGATACATCGTCACACACACAATGAAACATTCCCAAATTACCAGAGATCAGCACAATATAAAGGGCCAGATCCTTTACTGAATTCCCATGGATGGACCCCTCCCTACAGTTCCAGCATCAACCCCATGACCAACACAACACTGTATTTACAGTTATTCACATACTGGAAACAAGTAGCAAACACAGAGGACTTCTTCTAACAAGTCCAGAGTTCTTTTTATTTTTGATTTTCCATTTTCAGTAAAAGTAGCAACAAAGAACAGACCAACACAAAATCCCAAAACTACAACCAGAGATATACTTAATCAGCCTCTTCACTGTCCCTCATTACAGGGCATAAGCCTCGCTTTAGAGCACAACTATCCTTCCACAATTGAGGGTTTGATTTTTTGTTTGTATGCTTTTTACTGAGGCTACAGAAAATATTTATGCTACAGAAATGCCTTTCACATTCTCTACAGCTGACAACTTTGATAGTTTGCCTGTCTCACTCAATTTTGAGTCTTTTTCCCACATGTAGGCCTTAGCAGGGTGATAGTAGCATGCACCCAGAGTCCATGAGCAATCAGAAGATGAGATACATTCAAGGGAACTACCCCACCTCCTAGTGCAGACAAATGCATAATACAAATCAGAAATGGATGTGAGCTAAGCAGTTTCAATCTAGGAAGATATTTCCCTGAATTCAGGCTTGTCTGAATCTGGGAGTGTGGGTTAGGTCAGGCTCTTATTCTCTTATGTTGTGTCCTAACAAGATTTCACATCTGTGCAGTTTGCTGCTACCCCATTCTCAGCAGTAATCTGAAAACTCAAGGAAGCTGAAGTCAGTCCACACAATGAATAAGAGGTGAGGACTGGCCTATGTCACTGCTGTTCAATCAGCCCTCCTGCTACTATCATTTCTATCACTTACCTTTCTATCAGGTTTCTTTAGCTGGTAGGTGCCACAAACCAGGATGCTATGCCAGCCTTCCACAGGGCACCACTCCACAGCATCTGCACTGTACTCAGTGTCTACCACTTGAAGAGTCTGAGTCTTGCACTGCAATGCCATGTCAGAACATGCTCATCCTGCCTAGAAAGGAGCAGAGCACAGAAAACGAAGGTAAGAGAAACAGCGAAAGGAAGCAGGGGGAAGACACAGTGACCCTGACTGGGGCGTGCAGAGCACAGCTGAGCTGCCCCCGCGTGGCCTATCTCCTGAGAAGCTACAAATGCAGCACAGCTACTATGCTGGGAGAAGCAAGCCCAGCAAGCCTCCGGCAGTGCTGCCCTACAAAGACCTGGTTCTCTCAGGCGCACAGAGATGCTAGGGTCTCTCCCTAGACTGCACGGTACATTAGCTATGCAGCTCAGTGCAAAGGGAAACCAAACCCCGCGGGATAAAGTCCCTCCCCAACGGAGGATTTACAGAGAAGAACAGCGAGTAGCAGGCCCACATCTCGCCCACACGAGGGATCCAGCTGTCTCGAAACAGGCAGCAGCGCTTGGGGGACAGCAAAGCCAGGCAGCTCAACCACGGCCCCAGTGACAAGCCGGGACCAGGCGCTCGGGCTGCGCTAACACGCCAGCCTCTCCCGCACGCCCCTGGCTGTGGGCGGTTCACCGTTCACCTCAGCGCGCAGCGGGAGACCCGGGCCGCTTCCCCCAGCTGGGACAGTGCTGGGGCTTGGCCTTGCACCCTTCAGCGACCCCACACCGAGCAGCCGGCGGGGCGAGCGCGGCTCAGCCCATCTGCTTCCAGGTCAGGCTGAGCGCTCGGCTGGCGGGAGGCGGGGCTGGTGGGTGAGCCGAGGCGGGGCGAGCGCAGGCCCGGGGGAGCCGGGTGAGGTGAAGCGGGGGGGAGGGGCGAGCGCAGGCCCGGGGGAGCCGGGTGAGGTGAAGCGGGGGGGGGCGGGGCGAGCGCAGGCCCGGGGGAGCCGGGTGAGGTGAAGCGGGGGGGGCGGGGCGAGCGCAGGCCCGGGGGGAGCCGGGTGAGGTGAAGCGGGGGGGGGCGGGGCGAGCGCAGGCCTGGGGGAGCCGGGTGAGGTGAAGCGGGGGGGGGCGGGGCGAGCGCAGGCCCGGGGGGAGCCGGGTGAGGTGAAGCGGGGGGGGCGGGGCGAGCGCAGGCCTGGGGGAGCCGGGTGAGGTGAAGCGGGGGGGGAGGAGGGAGCGGAGGCCCGGGGGGAGCCGGGTGAGGTGAAGCGGGGCGAGGCGAGCGCAGGCCTGGGGGAGCCGGGTGAGGTGAAGCGGGGGGCGAGGCGAGCGCAGGCCCCGGGGGGAGCCGGGTGAGGTGAAGCGGGGGGGGCGGGACGAGCGCAGGCCCGGGGGGAGCCGGGTGAGGTGAAGCGGGGGGGGCGGGGCGAGCGCAGGCCCCGGGGGAGCCGGGGGAGGTGAAGCGGGGGGGGCGGGACGAGCGCAGGCCCAGGGGGAGCCGCGTGAGGTGAAGCGGGGGGGGCGGGACGAGCGCAGGCCCCGGGGGAGCCGCGTGAGGTGAAGCGGGGGGGGCGGGACGAGCGCAGGCCCGGGGGGAGCTGGGTGAGGTGAAGCGGGGGGGGGGGGGAGGAGGGAGCGGAGGCCCGGGGGAGCCGGGTGAGGTGAAGCGGGGGGGGGCGGGGCGAGCGCAGGCCCGGGGGAGCCGGGTGAGGTGAAGCGGGGGGGGCGGGGCGAGCGCAGGCCCGGGGGGAGCCGGGTGAGGTGAAGCGGGGGGGGCGGGGCGAGCGCAGGCCTGGGGGAGCCGGGTGAGGTGAAGCGGGGGGGGCGGGGCGAGCGCAGGCCCGGGGGGAGCCGGGTGAGGTGAAGCGGGGGAGGCGGGGCGAGCGCAGGCCTGGGGGAGCCGGGTGAGGTGAAGCGGGGGGGGAGGAGGGAGCGGAGGCCCGGGGGGAGCCGGGTGAGGTGAAGCGGGGCGAGGCGAGCGCAGGCCTGGGGGAGCCGGGTGAGGTGAAGCGGGGGGCGAGGCGAGCGCAGGCCCCGGGGGGAGCCGGGTGAGGTGAAGCGGGGGGGGCGGGACGAGCGCAGGCCCGGGGGGAGCCGGGTGAGGTGAAGCGGGGGGGGCGGGACGAGCGCAGGCCCAGGGGGAGCCGCGTGAGGTGAAGCGGGGGGGGCGGGGCGAGCGCAGGCCCCGGGGGAGCCGGGGGAGGTGAAGCGGGGCGGGACGAGCGCAGGCCCGGGGGGAGCTGGGTGAGGTGAAGCGGGGGGGGGGGGGAGGAGGGAGCGGAGGCCCGGGGGAGCCGGGTGAGGTGAAGCGGGGGGGGGGGGGGAGGAGGGAGCGGAGGCCCGGGGGAGCCGGGTGAGGTGAAGCGGGGGGGGGGGGGAGGAGGGAGCGGAGGCCCGGGGGAGCCGGGTGAGGTGAAGCGGGGGGGGGGGGGAGGAGGGAGCGGAGGCCCGGGGGAGCCGGGTGAGGTGAAGCGGGGGGGGGGGCGAGCGCAGGCCCGGGGGGAGCCGGGGGAGGTGAAGCGGGGGGGGCGGGGCGAGCGCAGGCCCGGGGGGAGCCGGGGGAGGTGAAGCGGGGGGGGAGGAGGGAGCGCAGGCCCGGGGGGAGCCGGGTGAGGTGAAGCGGGGCGGGACGAGCGCAGGCCTGGGGGAGCCGGATGAGGTGAAGCGGGGGGGGGTGGGGCGAGCGCAGGCCTGGGGGAGCCGGGGGAGGTGAAGTGGGGGCGGGGCGAGCGCAGGCCCGGGGGGAGCCGGGTGAGGTGAAGCGGGGGGGGGTGGGGCGAGCGCAGGCCTGGGGGAGCTGGGTGAGGTGAAGCGGGGGGCGAGGCGAGCGCAGGCCCCGGGGGGAGCCAGTTGAGGTGAAGCGGGGCGGGGCGAGCGCAGGCCCGGGGGGAGCTGGGTGAGGTGAAGTGGGGGGGGGCGGGGCGAGCGCAGGCCCGGGGGGAGCCGGGTGAGGTGAAGCGGGGCGGGGCGAGCGCAGGCCTGGGGGAGCCGGGTGAGGTGAAGCGAAGCGTGGCGAGGCGGGACGAGCGCAGGCCTGGGGGAGCCGGGTGAGGTGAAGCGAAGCGTGGCGAGGCGGGGCGAGCGCAGGCCTGTGGGGAGCCAGGCGAGGCGGAGCAGGGCTGCCCGGGGGGCCAAGTGGGGCAATATGCCCCAGGCCCCACAGGTTCCCCGCCGCCTCTGCCTTCCCCCATCGCCTCAGCGCGCCGCGTCCAGGATCGGCCCTGGACAGACCTAAAGTGGCCTGGCTCCGGCAGAGCCTGAGTGCCCTTCCCTGGGAGCTGCGTGGCAAGGGGGCGCGGCCTGAGCCCCCCCTGCTAGGAGCCGGGTGGTAAGGGGGCGGGGCCTGAGCGCCCCTCGCTGGGAGCTGGGTGGTAAGGGGGCAGGGCCTGAGCGCCTCCTGCTGGGAGCCGCGGGGGCGGGGCTGCGGGCCAGGCCCCTGCATGCTGTACAGGGCTGCTCTTGGACGCTGCTGAGGCTCCGGGAGGCGGGGGTAAGGCACAGTAAGGGGGCCCGGGGGGGGTGTTGGGTAAGGGACAGGGAGTCCCGGGGACAGAGAGGGGGCAGAGGTTCTGGGGGGGTGGTCAGGGGATGGGGAATGGGGGGTTGGATCATGGGCATTCTGGGGCTCTGTCAGGACTCGACAGGGGGGTGGATAGGGGTCGGGGCAGTCAGGGAACAGGGAGCGGGGTGGAGGGGCGGTTGGGCAGGTTTGGGGGGGGTGGTCAGGGGACAAGAAGCAAGATGGATTGGGGATTCTGAGGGGAGCAGGAAGTGGGTGGGGGTCGAATAGGGAGCAGGACCAGGCTGTTTTGGGAGGCACAGCCTTCCCTACCCTAAAACTCATTCAGTAGTTTGAGGCTTGCAGACAGCTATTTAGAACACAAAGAGCCAAGCTGTTAGCTTTTCCATTAGGGCTACCATCCTTTTCACTTGTCAAATGCCAAATTATAGTCTACATTTAATTTCAGTGCCATAGGGAGATTCATGTCAGGGGAGGGTAGCTTCATTTAAAACTAGCCACTTTAGATTAACAGTGATAGAGCCAAGAGAGCCATGGGGGAGGGATCACATGAGAAGAGCAATGTCCTACACCACCTATCTTCTTTGCAACCCTGCGAAGGGAGATGCCCCTCCACTGCATTCCCCAGGGCTCCAAAGGGGTTAATTCAGTGGTTCTCGAACTTTTGTACTGGTGACCCCTTTCACATAGCAAACCTCTGAGTATGACACCCCCCCCTTATAAATTAAAAACCCTTTCTTATATATTTAACACTGTTATAAATGCTGGAGGCAAAGCGGGGTTTGAGGTGCAGGCTGACAGCTTGTGACCCCCAGTAATAACCTCGTGACCCCCTGAGAGGTCCCGACCCTCTGGGTTAATATAATTTTAGCACCCTGTGTCCATTCACATGCATGTGCTATTTTTGAGCATTTCAGTTTTCACAACATAGGCTAATCCCAAATTCTGGAACAAGCTCAAATGCTCAGTTCGTGCAGTATGTACATAAACTATACTAAAGACAAACCCACAGTAACCGTCTCCAGAATAACCATTCTGGTAAATATTTTATATTAAAATACTCTCTGAGAGCCCTTTTCATAACCTCCCATCAGAATTAATATATTTTCAAAAATGAAAATATCTAACGTTGTTTTTTTACTTGTGAGGGATCCCATGGAGCCAGTCTCTAGGAAACAGATAAATTCATAGAGGTTAAGTCCTTTAATGGCTATTAGCCAGGATAGGCAAGAACTGGTGTCCCTAGCCTCTGTTTGTCAGAAGGTGGAGATGGATGGCAGGAGAGAGATCACTTGATCATTACCTGTTAGGTTCACTCCCTCTGGGGCACTCGGCATTGGCCACTGTCGGTAGACAGGATACTGGGCTGGATGGACCTTTGGTTTGACCTAGTATGGCCATTCTTATGTTCTAACCTAATTGAACCCAAAGTTATGGAGACAGATGTGAGTCAAGGAAGCCAGCAGAGTATCAGAAACCTTGAAAAATCTCTGACTGGATGGGCTCAGACTGAGGTGGTTCAAAAGTTTTGGATATTTTTTTATTGTTTCTTTAAACAGTCAAACACAGCAAGCAGCAAATATTTGGCCACACACTACTGAAACCTCAAATCATGTTCAGGTTTTGGCAGACTAATTTCAGCTTTTCAATTAAAAAACTCACAACAAATTTTGGAGGAAAGCAGACATCATCTCTGTTTTTTTCTGCTTTTTAAAAACCCCTAGTTTTCGATCCAAAAAAAGTTTTGATGGAAAATATTTGTCCAACCCTTTTAATGAGCTTTAGTGCCTTTTAGCACTAGCTGATGCTGAGAACCAGTGATACCTTGTAAAGGTGACTTAAAAAGAAGCTTTCTCAAAACCGGGTTTGTTCTGAGATGCGGAAGGTTTTTAAATGGTTATTTTTCCCAGGGCCGCCGGGGGGGGCAAGTGGGGCAATTTGCCCTGGGCCCCACAGGGGCCCCCACGAGAATATTGTATTCTATAGTATTGCAACTTTTTTTATGGAAGGGGCCTCTGAAATTGCTTTGCCCCAGGAACCCTGAATCCTCAGGCCAGCCCTAAGGCGGGGTGAATGCAGGTCCGTGGGGAGCTGGGTGAGGCGAGGCAGGGAGAGCGCAGGTCTATGGGGAGCCGGGCTAGGCGAGCACAGGTCTGCGGAGAGCCGGGTGAGACGAAGCGGGGCTAATGGGTGAGGCAGAGTGAGCACAGGCCCACAGGGAGCTGGGTGAGACAGGGCGGTGTACACCCTGAGGCTGGCTCTTCCCAGCCTACCCTCTGCCGCTCATGGCGGGAGCTGCAGCACCCTGGCCCCGCAACCAGCCCTTGAGGGCCAGACCCCAGACCACAGATTTTAACGATGAACACATAGCAATTCTTCATCCACCGCCTGGGGCGGGCACCCTGCGGCTGTCCTCTGCCTTCAGGGCTCAGGTGGCCGGGTCAGATGGTGGCTGCCGCCCTCTTCCAGTGCTGGTGCCTGGAGAAAACCAGTAGGGGTGAGAGAGCTGGCAGCACCAGGCACAGGCGGTGCTGTCATGCACTCACAGCTGGGCCAATGGCCCTGCGCGGGAGGGCTTGGCCCAGCCTGCTGCTAACCAGCGGCTTCCCCCGCGCTCTCTCACCAGCAGGACCCATGAGCACAGCTGTACTGCTCCCCTCCACAAGCACAGTGACTCCCAGCCGCACCCGCGGCCTTCATCTCTTGCCCTTTCCCCATCTCAGGACCCGCGGCCTGTCTCCCTTCCTCATCGCAAGTAGAACCTCTCTGGCGTCCCATCCCGAGTTCAGCCTCTCTCTCCTCTCCCCCTCATTCCTTACCACTTTATTTTCCCTTTTCCTCTCCTAGAACATAGAAATTGCCAGACTGGGTCTAACCTGAAATGCATTCTAGGCAGTATGGGGTCTCTTACAAGTGCCAGCACCAGCTAGTGCGGAGGAAGGTATAAGAATGGTGCAGTAGCAGCTGTGAGACAGTCTGCCCCCATGAACACCTCAGCCTGGTCTCTAACAGTTTGGCTTATCCCGTGAAGCAGGAGGTTTATAGCCTTTCCCAATTTTTTTCTTTCTTAGCGTAACTACTGGATATTCTTGTTATCCATATAGGCATCCAGTCCCTCTTTGAATCCTGCTAGGTCCTTGACCTCAATGGTGTCCTGTGGCAGTGAGTTCCGTTTGCTAATTATGTGTTATATTTCCTTTTACAGTATAATCTCCATTTTATGAGCATCAATCTTAAAAATCATATAGTGAAAGTGCTGTTGATGAAGAGTGAGTCAACGTCCCTTCACGTTCTTATGCTTTTGATGCATGGGAAATTGCTTTGCAGTGGTTTGAAAGACAAGAAGAAGGTTATGCAGTGTGCCATACTGCAATTTATGCACCATGTCTATTGTAATTTTGAGATGTTCAATTTGGTGAACTCTTCAATCTCCAACTAGTTCATAAAATAGAGTTCTACTGTCTGAGCTGTGAATTTGCTCACTTTCAGTGTCATTGAACACTTCCTTGTTGTTGTGTTCTGAGGGAGGGCAAACAAGCTCCCAATCTCCCCTTTCTATGCTGTGCATTACTTTATGGATTTTTTATCATATTCTCTCATTCATCCCTTGTTTATGGTAAACAATCCCAGTCTTTGAATTTCTCTTCTGAAAGTTTTTCCATGTCATTCTCATCACCTTCCTCTGAGCTCCCAATTCTTTAATATATATTTCCGAGATGGAGTAACAAATACTGGACACAGTATTCTGAAATGAGGCTAAACCATTGATTCATACAATGGTATTATAATATTTTCTCTGTTATTTTCTTTATCCTATTCCTTATTTTTGTAATTACAGCTGCATGTTGAGCAGAGGTCTTTATTGAGCTGTCCACACTTAAGCCCAGCTCCTTTCCCTGAGCTGACACTCTTAAGAATCGTGCATGGTGGAAGAGTAGTTCACATTTTTCCCTCCAATACCAGTCCTTATACTGTGCTCATCACCATAGTTTCTGAGCACCTTCCAGAAGTGCATTTAGGCTATGTCTACACTGTATGAATTTTTTTGCCAAAAGTTTTCTCAACGATCCAAAAGCACTAAAAGAGAATTGTTACATGTTCACACTGTCTTGCTCTGTCATCATAGCACATCCACACTTGGGTCAATAGCATCAGCAGTGAGCAATGCATTATGGGAAGCTATCCCACAGTTCAGCTCTCCACTTTCTGCTGCTAGGTCTTGTGGGAAGGCAGAGTGGATCACAGAGCATCATGGGTCCAGGCTCACTGTTCCATGATGCATTGCTTTCCGTCCCAGCATTCTGTGTGCTTCCATCTTCGGTTTGCAGCATTTTTCAACATCCTTTGTTTTCTGCTTCCCCCGCCATGGATCCCATGCTGCCTTTCCATACTCTGCTAGCTGTCAATACTACACTGCGAATGGCAGTGCAGTTAATATTGAGGTTCTGAAGTCAACAGGAGTCACAGTTGCCTGACATGCTATCTGACACTGATAGGATCAACATTAGATTGCTTTTAGCATTCACAGAGTGGCTGCACGTGATGGACTGTTGCTTTTGGGCTCATGAAACAAGCCCTGAGTGGTGGGATCACATAGTTATGCAGGTTTGGGATGACAAGCTGTCATAAACAGATGGTTAAGGGTTAATGTCTCTTTTACCTGTAAAGGGTTAAGAAGCTCAGTAACCCTGGCTGACACGTGACCAGAAGACCAATAGGAGGACAAGATACTTTCAAACCTTGGTGGAGGGAAGTCTTTGTTTGTGCTTTTTGTTTTGTTCGTTGTTCGCTCTTGGGACTAAGAGGGACCAGAAGTACATCCAGGCTCTCCAAATCTTTCTGAATCAGTCTTTCATGTTTCAAAATTGTAAGTAATAGCCAGGCAAGGCAGATTAGTCTTATTTTTGGTTTCTCAGCTTGTGAATGTTTTTTTTTACTGGAAGGATTTTTGCCTCTGTTTGCTGTAACTTTGAATCTAAGGCTGGAGGGGGTCCCTCTGGTCTATATGAAACTGAGTACCCTGTAAAGCATTTTCCATCCTGATTTTACAGAGATAATTTTTACTTCTTTTCTTTCTTTAATTAAAAGCTTTCTTTTTAAGAACCTGATTGATTTTTCCTTGTTTTAAGATCCAAGGGATTGGGTCTGAACTCACCAGGGATTGGTGGGGGGAAAGGAGGGGGGATGGTTAATTCCTCCTTGTTTTAAGATCCAAGGAGTTTGAATCTGTGTGAAGCCTCTCAAGGCATCCCAGGGAGGGGAAAGTCTGCGGGGAAAGGAGGGGGAATGGTTAATTTCTCCTTGTTTTAAGATCCAAGGGGTTTGGATCTGTGTTCCCAAGGGAAAGTTTTGGGGGAACAGAAAGTGTGGCAGACACTAAATTCTGGCTGGTGGCAGTGTTCCAGATCTAAGCTAGTAATTAAGCTTAGAAGTGTTCATGCAGGTCCCCACTTTTTGTACTCTAAAGTTCAAAGTGGGGGAAAAAAAACCTTGACACAAGCAGTGGCTGCAGAACTTTCAAATGAGGAAAGCTTCTTTTCTGGAACTGTGTGCTGAGCTTGCTCCAACCCTGGCGCAGGGACACTCAAATGAGAGCTGCCATCTCACTGGAGAAGCGTGTGGCGATCACACCATGGAAGCTGGCAACTCCAGACTGCTACTGTTCTGTTCCAAATCAGTGTGGAGTCAGGAAGTTGACCTTTGGGGCTGCGTTAATGCAAGCGTGCAGGGCCATTAATTGCATTGTGCTGCAAAGGACCATGACTCTTGGCAATGTGCATGAATAGTGGATTGCTTTGCAGCAATGGTTTTCCCTAACTGCGGAAGGGTGATAGATGGCATGTCTATTTCAATTTTGGCACTAGACTACCTTGTGACAGAGTACATCAATAGGAAGGGGTACTTTTCCATGGTGTTGCAGGCACTTGTGGATCACCACAAGCATTTCACTGATAGTAACGCAGAGTGGTTGGGAAAGGTACATGACTCTTGCATCTTCAGGCACACAGGCCTGTACAGAAAGCTGGAGGTATTTTTCCCAGACTGGAAAATTACAGTAGGGGATATGGAAATGCCCATAGTGATCTTGGGAGACCCCTTAATTCCCATGAAGCCTTCCATGGGAAACCTAGATAGCGGTAAGGAGCAGTTCAGCAACAGGCTGAGTAGATGTAGGATGACTGTGGAATATGCATTTGGCAGATTAAAGGTGTGCTGGTGATCCTTTTATGGCAGGTTAGACCTAAATGTGGATAATATTCCCATGGTCAGAGTCACATGTTGCACAATATTTGTGAAGGTAAGGATGAAAAGTTTGCTCGGGGTGGACTGCTAAGGTGGAACACAGGGCAGCTGCTTTTCAGCAGTCAGATACCAGGGCTATTACAGGGGGTGGGAGGGTGCTGTTCAACGCAGGGACACTTTGGGGCAGCACTTTGAAGATAAGAACTAGTAATTAATGTTGCTGTGCTATGGACTACAATGCTTAATGAAATTGATGTTTGCAAGGCAGCACTTACAATTTGTGGCCTAGGATTCACTGTAAGCAAATGATTTTAGTGCTTGTTTATTTGTTGCTGGCCTCTGCTATCACAATTTGCCGTGGAAAAAATAAAGAGTTCTTATTCAAAGAAACTTTGCATTTATTACAACAAAAAAAAAAAAATCTTCATACCACACAGGAGGACCAACTTTCAGAGCTATGCTTTACATCAAGCTCTCAGTTAAAAAGGTTTCCGTGTGGGTGGAGTGAAGGGGGTAGTGAGAAATGCCAGACAACATAAAGGAATTTGTGGGTGAATTTTGGGAAGGGTATGGGAGAAAGTTCTTAATGTGCTGAAGGGGAGGGTAGGCACACATCTGCTCACTCTGGAGCATTATAAGAGCCTGCTTTGCTTCTCCATCACTTTAATCATCTTCTCCATTGTAGCCCTAGATTAGGCCTCATTTTCTGCTCTTTCCTTCCACTGCCTGCATTCCCTGTTTCAGCATCCGAGCATTCCATCATCGCCAGGACCATGTCTTCCTTGCTTCATCTCAGGCACTTTCTTAGCCGTTGGAGGCACTCTGCAGGTATGTAGGGGTTGCCTGTCAAGGCCACATCTGCAGAAGCACAAAAAGAACAATATACAGAGGCATGATTGTTAAGTACATGGACAGTATTGAAACAGGGCAGTAAAATACACCTCTACTAACATACCAATCACTTTCATACTGAACCTTCACAAGCCCACATGCCAGCAAACACCCCAGGCAGGGTGAGTTTCCCCTGTGGCGGGGAGCATTGTACTTCAGGAGAAAATCCATATAAATGGTTGTGGTGCAGTGGTCTAGGGACAATATTCTAAAGTTTCCCACTCTTTTCAAATAAGCCACTCTCCAGCTGCCCAGACAATGCTTAGTTTGTGCCAGGGCTTTGGCACCTCTTTCATTACAAATTAAGCAGTGGGTCCAGGGGTACCAAAATACGAGTTTGCCCACAGTGCCATTTTCCTTAAGACTAGCCCTGGTCATTACCACTCCTTGTCATTCCTCTTCCACAATTTCAGTGTGCGTGTGGAAGAGAAATAAAGTAACGAGGGACAGAGGTGAAGAAGGGAAAGAGACAGATGAGAATGGAAGCATGGAGAATGGGGGCAGGTTGCCGAGGTGATGCCACATGGGAGTCAGCAGAACCAGCTGGCTGAAGAGTGGTGTGGCAGAGACGAAGTCTCATGGAGACTGGGGAGTCAGACCAACAAGTTGTCCCAATTTACAGAGTCATACCTGTCAATCTGCCACAGCCAAATGTGGGATGCAAGATAATGACAAAGACTAAATATGCAAGACAAATAAATTATCCATGCAGACTTAAAATGCAGTAGAATTCTTTCCCTTCGCGTCAATAATGCTAATCTCAGCTTCAAGACTCTTACTGATGGAAATTATTCACATCAGAAACAAAAAGTGAGAAGATACCAAATGTAATGAACTTTAGGACAAAATGAGGGACACTTGAGAGGCATGGAATAAGTTGGTCTGAGGGTTTTGTCCCAGTCAGAGCTTTCAAGTGTACTGGATTTTGCAGGATCGTCTGCATTTCTAATTAAATGGGACAGCAGTACTGCTGCACCAAAAAAGTATGTATAGACCCCATAGCCTACAGGAAAGTGCATGAAACCAGAAGACCATGAATTCATCTCTCACCTCTGGTACTTATATTTCCCATGCATTACACAACCCTTGTTGAGAAAGGCCTAATACTCCAAACCTAGAAAACAGTCAAATATTAGCCCTATTTTACATATAGGTTAACAGAGGCTGCACAAAACCACTAGAGGAAAAGCTAGGAATAGAATCCAGGTCTCTAATGCCAGACCTAAATTTTACTCACTGACCAACTTGCCTTTGATATTAAATGCGGCATATATGCTTTGGTTAGTCTGTCTCCGACCACTAGATCAATCTTCTGTCCTAGAGCCAGTGATTTAACCCCCGATTCCTTGTCTGCAATTTTTCATGTTCAGCAGACAACTGTACCCCACAGTGACACCCACTGATAAAGTGTGTCAAGACCTCATCTAGTGCCTTGTCTGCACAGAAGTTAGCAATGACTGTTGTAGCTCATGTGGTGGTGGTGGTCTGCTGGGATTCAAAGGGTACCTCTATGCTGCAATAGAAGACCTATGATACAATTGCAACTGTTCCAGATCACCTGACTTAGACTGCAAGGCTATAAAATTGAAGTGTAGATGTTCAGGCTTGAGCTAGAGCCCAGGCTGTTGGATCCTCTCCCTTTGTGGGGTCTCAGAGCATAGGCTCCAACCTGAGCCCAAATGTCTACACTGCAATTTTATAGTCCCACAGCCTGAGCCCTGCAAGCTGGAGTCAGCTGACCCAGGCCAACCACAGGTCATGTATTACAGTGCAGTCATACTGAGGGCCCTACCAAATTCACAGTCCAATTTGGTCAATTTCATGGTAATAGGATTTCTAAAATAATAAATTTCATTATTTCAACTATTTAAATCTGAAATTTCACAGTGTTGTAATTGTAGAGGTCCTGATCCAAAAAGGAGTTGTGCCCTTTGGGGGGGGGTACTGCTACCCTTATTTCTGCACTGCTGCTGGCAGTGGTACTGCCTTCGGAGCAGCGCAGGCTGCTGGAGAGTGGCCAGTGCTGGCCAGGAGCCCAGCTCTGAAGGCAGAGCCACTGCCAGCACCAGCACAGAAGTAAGGATGGCATGGTATGGTATTGCCACCATTACTTCTGTGCTGCTGCTGACAGGGTGCTGCCTTCAATTCTGGGTGCCCAGTGAACAGCCCCTACTCTCCGACTGTCAAGCTTTGAAGGCAGCGCAGAAGGGTGTCAATACCACAACCCCCTTAAAATAACCTTGTGACCACTCTGCAACTCCTTTTTGGATCAGGAAGCCCAATTTGAGAAATGCTGGTTTCCCCTGTGAAATCTATATAGTATAGCGTAAAAGCTCACAAAAGACCAGATTTCATGGTCCATGATGCATTTTTCATAGCTGTGAATTTGGTAGGGCCCTAGTTATACCTCAAAGGTCCAGACTGATGGTGATGTGTGTTGGCAATTAGTTTTTCCAATTTTCTCTTTTAGAAAAATGGTTTACTTAATTTACACAAATGAGAAAATATCTGTAATGACATCGGCACCTGCCTCTTATGAGCGCCCTCTCTCTAACCAATACGTGCCTGCAGTCATGCTGTTCTGAACCGCGTGGCACCCACCTTTCTGGTCAGGTGTGAGCCTGCTTTCAGTTCTTACAACGGGGTGGCCCCTGCCTCTCGAGTGCCCACCATGCCCGATTGTTATTTCAATGGGTCTTCAGTGACTCAGCCCTCTATCCGAGTAAACATACAGTCCCTCCTTCCAGGGATACAGTTTCTAGTTCTTTCTCATGGCACTGGTATGGGGCCGTAGCACTAAGGCTTCCTTCCTAGAGACGTTGCTTTAACAGCCCAACAGGGGCCCATATTGATACCCTTGGTGTCCTTTCAGCAACCCTCCCTGGGCTCAATCTTCAGCCAGACCAACATGGCCCATCACAGTACACTTGCCCAGTCTGGTTAGGTTCTAGGCTCAGTCCCCTGGGTTCAGCCTGCCTGCACTGCTGCTTTTCCAGCCAGCCAGGCATCCGGTATTTGGCAGCCTTCTCTGGGCTCAGTCCTACCTGCAGTGAGCTGTCCACTGTCCTGCTGTTCTTTCTTCTGGCCAGCCAGGCACCTTGGTCTCCCTCTTCAGGATCCAGGCAGCAACTGACTGTTCTGCCTCTGCCTCTTCCTTTTATATGGCCCTTCTGGCCCCTGATTGGCTGCTCACCTGCAGCCACTCAAGGCTGCCTGAAGGAATGCTCCTCTGCACTTTTCTGGGGTAAGGTGAGGCAGGGCCAGAAGGCCTCCAGCAGGGGGCCTCAGGACCTAGTCCACCCTGTCACAGTATCCTTCAAAACAGGTTTTTATAATTAAAAACCACTGGAGTCTAAATTATGATGCAACACAGAACAAAAATTTCCACATTTATCATTTGTCACACATTCTGATTGCTGTTCTCACACACTGGCAAGTTTGAAGTTGAGAGCTATAGTCCCCATTTCATCAAAATCCTCACCTTTCAGCCAGCACAGGAGAGGAGAACAGAGATTTAGACAGCCCAGATACTACTGCTCTAACAGATGGGAAGGGAGTGAGGAGGAGTGTATTCTGGATGCAGAATTGACTATAAATTGTATGGTCAGTTGCTTGATCACACTTTGGTTATTTGGCCTTGCAGTCAGGTGGTGGTGGTCGTCCCTCCTGGTCTGGGTTGGAAGGAGGCCACATCGCCTCACTAGTACTGGAGGAGTTAGCAGTTTGGCATTAGTAGCCTGATGGTCCTAGCAGGGTTGAATTCCCAGATAAGGTGAGTATCTGAGTGTCTGTTGCAGGAGACAGTTTGTCAGTTGGACCGTGTGCTTGATTGTTTGATTAACTGTTTGAACAGTGTGACTTGGGAGTGCTTTGTTTCAGGTGGGCCTTAAGTGGGCCTTACTGCTATAAAAAGGCAGTCAGCGGCGAACCAGCTGAGCGGCGAACAGCGGAGGCTAAGAGAGGGAGTTTGCCTGGGGAGAGCCCACTGAGGCGTTCATCTCGTGGGCTTCTGTGAGTTGTTGCAACAGCAGAGGAAGCTCTTAGAAGGAAGAAATTATGGAAGGTGAGTGTTCAGCTGTTGTAACCTGCACAGGTTGTGCCATGTTGGTCTTTCTTTCACAGGACAGAAGCGACTTTGTCTGTACAAAGTGCAAGCTGGTCTCCATATTGGAAGAGAAGGTTCGAGGTCTGGAGAAACAAGTATCGACCCTGCATTGCATAAGAGAAAATGAAGATTTCCTGGACAGACGTCAGGATATGCTTCTACGGGCACAACATACTGAAGAATCGGAGCAGGCTGTGCAGAGAGGAGAGAGGGACGGTGAAGAAATTTGTCAGCATGTGACCTCCAGAAGAAGAAAGAGGAGTGTCCATTTACCAGCAATGGAGATACAGATGAGCAACCGTTTTCATGTTCTTTCCACAGGTACTAATGCAGAGAGTGGACTAGATGGTACATCTGAGAGAAGGGAGCAGAAGGAGACTCCACCGATTGGAAGGCATGAGATGCACTGTCCTAGGGATGGGGTTTCCATGACCACCGCTCCCAAGAGAAGGAGGAGGGTGGTGGTGGTTGGGGACTCCCTCCTCAGGGGGACAGAGTCATCTATCTGCTGCCCCGACCAAGAAAACCGAGAGGTGTGCTGCTTTCCAGGAGGTAGGATTCATGATGTGACGAAGAGACAGACGAGACTCATCAAGCCCTCGAATCACTACCCCTTCCTGCTTCTCCACATGGGCACCAACGATACTGCCAAGAATGACCTTGAGTGGATCACTGCAGACTACATGGCTCTGGAAAGAAGGCGCAAGTGGTGTTCTCGTCCATCCTCTCCCCGTGCAGGGAAAAGGCCTGGGTAGGGATCGTCGAATTGTGGAAGTCAACGAATGGCTACGCAGGTGGTGTCGGAGAGAAGGCTTTGGATTCTTCAACCATGGGATGGTGTTCCAAGAAGGAGGAGTGCTAGACAGAGACGGGCTCCACCTAACGAAGAGAGGGAAAAGCATCTTCGCAAGCAGGCTGGCTAACCTAGTGAGGAGGGATTTAAACTACGTTTACCAGAGGAAGGAGACCAAACCCCTGAGGTAAATGGGATACTGGGAGGAAGTACGAGCAGGAGAGTGCAAGAGGGGAGAACTCCTGCCTCATACTGAGAAAGCAGGACAATCAGCGAGTTATCTTAAGTGCCTATATACAAATGCAAGAAGCATGGGAAACAAGCAGGAAGAAATGGAAATCCTGGCACAGTGAAGGAACTATGATGTGATTGGAATAACAGAGACTTGGTGGGATAACTCACATGACTGGAGTACTGTCATGGATGGATATAAACTGTTCAGGAAGGACAGGCAGGGCAGAAAAGGTGGGAGAGTTGCACTGTATATAAGAGAGCAGTATGACTGCTCAGAGCTCTGTTATGAAACTGCAGAAAAACCTGAGAGTCTCTGGATTAAGTTTAGAAGTGTGAGCAACAAGGGTGATGTCGTGATGGAAGTCTGCTACAGACCACCAGACCAGGGGGATGAGGTGGACGAGACATTCTTCAGGCATCTAAGTTAAGTTACTAGATCACAGACCCTGGTTCTCATGCAGGACTTCAATCACCCCAATACCTGCTGGGAGAGCAATACAGCAGTGCACAGACAATCCGGGAAGTTTTTGGAAAGTGTAGGGGACAATTTCCTGGTGCAAGTGCTGGAGGAACCAACTAGGGGCAGAGCTCTTCTTGACCTGCTGCTCACAAACAGAGAAGAGTTAGTAGGGGAAGCAAAAGTGGATGGGAACCTGGGAGGCAGTGACCATGAGATGGTCGAGTTCAGGATCCTGACACAAGGAAGAAAGGAGAGCAGTAGAATACGGACCCTGGACTTCAGAAAAGCACACTTTGACTCCCTCAAGGAGCTGATGGGCAGGATCCTCTGGGAAAATAACATGAGGGGGAAAGGAGTCCAGGAGAGCTGGCTGTATTTTAAAAAATCCTTATTGAGGT
Organism: Gopherus flavomarginatus; assembly: GCF_025201925.1. Classification (NCBI taxonomy): domain Eukaryota; kingdom Metazoa; phylum Chordata; order Testudines; family Testudinidae; genus Gopherus; species Gopherus flavomarginatus. The sequence continues at coordinate 25,361,955 of NC_066633.1, forward strand.
TGCAGGAAAAAACCATCCCGATGTGTAGGAAGAATAGTAAATAAGGCAGGCGACCAGCTTGGCTTAACAGTGAGATCCTTGCTGATCTTAGACACAAAAAAGAAGCTTATAAGAAGTGGAAGATCGGACAAATGACCAGGTAGGAGTATAAAAATATTGCTCAGACATGCAGGAGTGAAATCAGGAAGGCCAAATCACACTTGGAGTTGCAGCTAGCAAGAGATGTCAAGAGTAACAAGAAGAGTTTCTTCAGGTATGTTAGCAACAAGAAGAAAGTCAAGGAAAGTGTGGGCCCCTTACTGAATCGAGGAGGCAACCTAGTGACAGAGGATGTGGAAAAAGCTAATGTACTCAATGATTTTTTTGCCTCTGTCTTCACAAACAAGGTCAGTTCTCAGACTGCTGCACTGGGCAGCACAGTATGAGGAGAAGGTGACCAGCCCTCTGTGGAGAAAGAAGTCATTGGGGACTATTTAGAAAAACTGGACAAGCACAAGTCCATGGGGATGCGCTGCATCTAAGGATGCTAAAGGAGTTAGCAGATGTGATTGCAGAGCCATTGGCCATTATCTTTGAAAACTCCTGGCGAACGAGGGAGGTCCTGGATGACTGGAAAAAGGCTACTGTAGTGCCCATCTTTAAAAAAGGAAAGGAAGAAGATCCGGGGAATTACAGGCCAGTTAGCCTCACCTCAGTCCCTAGAAAAATCATGGAGCAGGTCCTCAAGGAATCAATTCTGAAGCACTTAGAGGAGAGGAAAGTGATCAGAAACAGTCAGCATGGATTCACCAAGGGCAGGTCATGCCTGACTAACTGGATCTGTGGATGAGGGGAAAGCAGTGGATGTGTTATTCCTTGACTTTAGCAAAGCTTTTGATACAGTCTCACACAGTATTCCTGCCAGCAAGTTAAAGAAGTATGGGCAGGATGAATGGACTATAAGGTGGATAGAAAGCGAGCTAGATTGTCAGGACAACGGGTAGTGATCAACGGCTTCATGTCTAGTTGGCAGCTAGTTTCAAGTGGAGTGCCCCAAGGGTCGGTCCTGGGGCCGGTTTTGTTCAATATCTTCATTAATGATCTGGAGGATGGCGTGACCTGCACTCTCAGCAAGTGTGCAGATGACACTGAATTTGGAGGAGTGGTAGATACACTGGAGGGTAGGGATAGGATACAGAGGAACCTAGATAAATTAGAGGACTGGGCCAAAAGAAACCTGATGAGGTACAACAAGGACAAGTGCAGAGTCCTGCACTTAGGACGGAAGAATCCCATTCACTGTTACAGACTAGGGACCGAATGGCTAGGAAGCAGTTCTGCAACAAAGGACCTAGGGGTTACAGTGGACGAGAACCTGGATATGAATCAACAGTGTGCCCTTGTTGCCAAGAAGGCTTACGGCATTTTGGGCTGTATAAGTAGGGGTATTGCCAGCAGATCGAGGGATGTGATCATTCCCCTCTACTCGACATTGGTGAGGCCTCATCTGGAGTACTGTGTCCAGTTTTGGGCCCCACACTACAAGAAGGATGTGGAAAAATTGGAAAGAGTCCAGCAGAGGGCAACAAAAATTATTAGGGGGCTAGAGCACATGACTTATGAGGAGAGGCTGAGGGAACTGGGATTGTTTAGTCTGCAGAAGAGAAGAATGAGGCGGGATTTGATAGCTGTTTTCAACTACCTGAAAGGGAGTTCCAAAGAGAATGGATCTAGACTGTTCTCAGTGGTACCTGATGACAGAACACGGAGTAATGGTCTCAAGTTGCAGTGGAGGAGGTTTAGGTTGGATATTAGGAAAAACTTTTTCACTCAGAGAGTGGTGAAGCACTGGAATGGGTTGCCTAGGGAGGTGGTGGAATCTCCTTCCTTAGAGGTTTTTAAGGTCAGGCTTGACAAAGCCCTGACTGGAATAATTTAGTTGGGAATTGGTCCTGCTTTGAGCAGGGGGCTGGACTAGATGACCTCCTGAGGTCTTTTCCAACCCTGATATTCTATGATAGGCAGCTAGCTTTGACCTGTTATGTAGGCATTAATCTTCATTTATAAGGTCACAAAGTCAAGAACTTCCTAAATTTAGGAAATGCTAGAATTACAGTTGCTAAAAGATGGTTAGTGTTCAATTAATGAGCAGCAATTCAATATTTTGTTTCCTCCTCACTGCTCAATGTGTGGCTTTAGATAATGTGTGCAATTCAAACCCTGCTCTGATAACAGAATAATTTTCTCATGGGCTGTTGTATAGTGTTCATCACTATAGTATTCCAATGCTTCACAACCATTTAATCAATCTTCATGTAAGCAGAGTCAGGATGAGCTCTACCCTGACATCTGGTGGTGAATTATGGGGAGTGTGAAAAGGAATTTTAGGTATTTGCATTGGCACACCCACCCCATCTAGCATAGCCCACGGCAGCCTGGGATGGTTATTTTGACAGCTCTGGGATCTCCAATTTCTTTGTTATTGGGGCAGGAGGAATAAAGTAGTGCCACCCTGATTATGTGAGTGAGGGACTATGAGACTGCTTTATGACAGATGTCTCTATCAGTTAAATAGCACTTACTAGACAAGGGACATGGGTGTCAAAACCCAATTAAATGAGAGAGGTTGGGGACTGGTGTGTGTACCTGATGGTATGGGCCCCTTTTGAGGGCCTAGAACACCAATTGCACATCCTCCTCTCTCCACTGTTGAAGAGTAGAGCTAATTTTGATTCCATTAGGAGTCCATCTAGAGGCAGCTGAGCTGAATTCATGTTGGGCCAATGGTGCACCAGCACCAGGGCTCCCCTACTACAAGCTGAAATCACTAAAAAAGCTAAGCTTACTGAGCTGAGATCACTGAGTGCTGTGTTAACTAGTGGGGGAGCCTGAAGATCTATCGCTAAGTGGCTTGCAGAGTGAAGCAGTTTGTAGCATGTTGGAGCAGCCCATGGAGCAGTGAGCAGAGTGAAGCAGTTTGTGGGGATGGCTGGAGCGGCACAGCGGGTGTAGTGGAGCTGGTCATGGTGAAGGCTGCAGCAGAACTCCATGGAGAGGCAGAGCAGTTAGCCCTGACCCACGTAAGGTGCTCCTTAACACCCTGTGTGTGTGCGCCTCCCTCCCATTTCCATCCAGGCTGGGGGTGTAAAACTCTGCAGATAAACTTTTGAACTGACCAGAGACTTTCGAGTTGTTGGACTTTGGGGTGATTGGACTTAAGACCCTAAAGGGGAGAGGACATTGCCAAACGTACTTGGAGTGGGTTTTTGCTTGTGGTTTGTGTTATAATCCTGTTTGTGGTGTTTCTCCAATGTGATGCCGCATTGTTTCCCTCTTTTATTAAAAGGATTTTGCTACACTCAGACTTTGTGCTTGCGAGAGGGGAAGTATTGCCTTCTAGAGGTGCCCAGGGGGGTGGTATGTAATTGTCCCAGGTCACTGGGTGGGGCTTGAGCCGGTTTTGCATTGTGTTATTGAAACGGAACCCCTGGATGCTGAACCCAGGCCTTGTTGCTGCCAACTCAGAGGGGTTACATTCACAAAACCCCTGTGAGGCAAATAGATGTCATTATTCCTATTTTACAGATATGGAACCAAGTCTATATTCAAGCACAGCTCCCATTGACTTCAGTTGCAGTCAAAAGCACTAAGCACTTCTGCAAATCAGCTTTTATGATCTCACGTGATAATTGTAGCAGAGAAAGTTATAAAAGGATTCACTGCCTGGCAGTTGAAACTAAACATATTCAGACTGGAAAAAAGGCATACATTTTAACAGTGAGGATTATTAACCTTTGGAACAATTCACCAAGCGTTATGGTGGATTCTCCATCACTGGCAATTTTAAAGTCAAGATTGGATGTTTTTCTCAGTGTATTCGCTGTCTGGAAGAGGGACACATACCACAAAAGTGTTTCCAATGCCATGACTTGACTGCCAGGGGCCAGAAAAGACCGGGACATGGCTCCACGACTCACTCGGGTACCTCCAGCACCAACACAAAACAATGATCTAAGGACCCTAACTGGTCAGACCTACAGCCCTCGGTACCAACTCTCGGCTTTGGAGACAGAGACAGACCAGCTGCAGGAGCTACAACACCCACAAAACCACTGTCACCGGTGTCCTTTTCAGCACCAAGGAAGTCGAGGAAGTCCTCGGCGCGGTCAAATTTGTTAGCATTGGCCACATCTCTAGCTGGCTGCTCAGGGAACACATCTCCACAGGAATTCAGATACAAGCAGGTCTTTAGGGTATCTGACACCTCTGATCACCTCTCCTCAGACATGACTTCCTCCCACTTCTCATGACACCCTTTTCTCATCCAAGGATGGCCCCTCCCTTCTCTAGTGACAAGGAGGAAGAAGAGGACAACGACGACTCCATCGCACCCTCTTATTCATGATGCTCCAACAACTATCTACACATCCTCACTATTTACAATTCACATTTGGAGCACAATCCTTGTATGTATGGCACTCTGTGCTCCAAAGTGACATACTGCACCCCATATTCACCATGGTGATATAATTATGTTTTGTACAAAACATGCCTAGTGAGATATCATTTTAAAAGTCTTAAATCTGTTAAACATTAATATCCTGTTAAGTTGTATGTGCTATCATTGTATATGAAGTTTTGTGATGTATGTGCCACTGAAACATGTTGTGCGGTTGGTAATACCCACAAGCAGTCTTTTGCGGTATAACAATAAGACGACCAAATAACATTGATGGCCCATTGAGGAGAATACAAACACTCAAGGATTACCCCAGAAACTGTGTACGATGGAAACCTCAGAGATAGCACGTACCCAATGGAGACTGTTTGACCCATGTCACAGCAAAAGATCGTTCTAGCAAGCTGGAAGAATATATAAAAGGGGGAAGTGATATCATCACTTGGCCTCACTCCCCAAACAACGTGACACCTGGAAACACCTTAGGAACAAAGACTGAACTGGGGAAGGAGGTCCCAGACAGGAAAAAAAGAAAGCTTGCCTGGGTCTACAGAAGCTTGGTGTACTGTTTGTACTATCTAACACTGCTTGATTCAAATCTTCTCTAGTTTATAAAGCTTAGATTGCATTTTTGTTTGTTTCTTAGGTAATCTGCTGTGACCTGTACTCTCACTACTTATACTCACTTAAAATCTATCTTTCTGTAGTTAATACATTTGTTTTGTGGCTTTTTTTTTTTTAACCTAAAACAGTGTTTTGCTAGAAGTGCTTGGGAAATCTGCTCAGGAACAAAAACTGGTGCATGGTCCTTTCCACTTTGAAGGAGGGGCGGACTGGGTAATACACTTATACTGGTCAGGCTTTTGACCAGGGCAAAACAGTACAACTTTGGTGTCCTAGGCTGTGGGGCTTGGGCTGGGGGTGAGCTGGCTGGAATTTCTCTATTGTTAATTCATGAGTAGCTAAGAAGCAGCATTCATGTAACTGCAGTTGGGTGTGTCCTTGCCTTTGTAAACGTTTGTGTGAGTGCAGGACACCGGGGGGGGGGCGGGAAGGGGCATCACAGTATGGACCACCTTGGATGCAACCACACGTTCCGCTCCCTCTACGCAGACCATATTGGGACCCTTGGGCCATACATAGGGCACAATTCGGGAAACCTCCCATGGAACAAAGCCAGAGCCCTACACCTCTCCCTTCTCCATCAGTGTGTCGCCCATCAGAGACCGAATCTCCGCTGGGACTGGCTGAGGAAGAAGATCAGGAGGAGGAAGCTCCACCAACACTGTATTTCTGCTCTTCTTCCCCTGAAGAAGATATGCCCCACCTCCTATGACTGCTGATGACTTCAGGCACCTTCGGGAGTTATTCTGCAGGATTGCAGACACCCTTCAGATTCCTTTGGAGGAAGGGAAAGATAAGTAGCATAAGCTGCTTGATATCCTGCACATATCCTCTTCCAAAATTTCACTACCTATCAGTGAAGCTCTCCTTGATCCCACAACAGTGCCCTAGCAGACCCCAGCATCCATCCCTTCAACCTGCACACCCACCAACAAGAAATATGTTCCAGCAAAGGATAAGGAATTTCTGTGCTCGCATCCCACCACAAATTCTCTGGTAGTCAAGAGAAAGGCCGACAATACCAATCACATTCTAACCATCAAGACAGAAACTGGAAATGCTTAAATTTATTCAGACACATAGCTTATTAAATCAGCCACGCTCCAATCTCAAATATTAAATTACGAGGCTCTTATGACTAAGTATAACTCCAAGTTAGAGTATCTCTGCCATGACCTTCCAGAGGCCAAGAAAGAACAATTTCAGATGCTAATATCTGGGGAACACCTCTTGCCCCAAACAGCCCTACAAGCCTCGTTAGACTCTGCAGATACAGCTTCCTGCTCCATCGCAACTCCATGGCTGCACCTCTCAGGCCTTCCTAAGGAGGTGCAAACCTCAACTGAAAACTTACCCTTTGAGGGCCTCAGACTTTTCATGGAGCATGCAAACAATTCCCTGCACTCTCTTAAAGACTTCCAAGTTACTCCCCACTCTCTTGGCATTTACACACCAGTGCTAAAGAGATGTCTAGGGAAGTCTCATCTCCCTCTGCAATCCGGACCACTGCAGTACACTCCTCAATGGCATTATGGCATCCATCCTAAGACAAAGGTCTCCTGCCAAACAGACAGCCCACTCCTCAAGGGGCTACCTCTCACACACCCGCAGCCAAGCAACAATTTTGAAGGTGTGATCAAGGCCGCAAGAAGCCTCTCCCTCTTCCAGCCATTCCAGTCATCTTCGATATCCCACCAGTTTGCTCCACTTTTTCCATCAGGAAGACTAATCACCTCAGACAAGTGGGTTCTAGAGATAGTCAGGGAAGAATACTCCATCCCCTTCCTATCTATCCCACCCCGCCACACTCCCTCCCTGTCTCTCTTCAGGGACCCCTTTCACAAACCCATTCTATGGGGAGAAATAAATCTTCTGCAACTGGGCGCCATAGAACCAGTCCCTTTCAAACACGGGGGATGGTTTTTACTCCCATTTTCTGATCCAGAAGAAATCCAGCAGCTGGCAACCCCTCCTGGACCTTCAAAATCTAAACAAGTTTGTCAAACTGCAACACTTCAAGATGGTTGCCCTCTCCACTATTATTCCAGCACTGGAACAAGGGGACTGGTTCTCAGCCCTCAATCTGCAAGATGCATACTTACATATCACAGTACACCCTGCCCACAGGCGATATGTCCGATTCGCCATGGATGCCGACCACTATCAGTACAAGGTACTGCCTTTCAGACTGTCTATAACTCCTTGGGTATTCTCCAAAGTTCTTGCAGTAGTTGTTGCCTGCCTAAGGAAACAAGGCGTCATCATCTTTCCATACTTAGACAACTGTTTCCTCAAGACCCCGTCTGAAACAGACATTCTCCAGGCCACCTGGGTGACAATGGACCCGTTTATCAATCTAGGCCTCCGCATGAACCTAAAGGAGTCTACTTTAATGCTGGTACAACACCTGGAGTTCTGCTTCAGAGCCAAAACAGATTCTGTGGCAGAGAAGGAATTGGGAGGCAGCCAGACTGCACAGCACTATATATTCATTCCACTTCCAGCGCAAAGTGTATGTGTGGTGTGACAGGCACTGCTGAGGAAGATCTCCTATCCCAGGTGCAGGGGGTTCTGCCACAGCTACAGTGGAGCACCCATAGGGACAGTCTTCCTGAAGTCCCCTGCCTCATTCCCTGCACGCCTTCCAACTTCCACAACAAAGAGGGGAAGGGTCTTACAAACAGTAGCTTCCTTCACTACATACCCTTGCTTCATCCCCCGAGATGATCTAGTATGTGCACAAAATGAGACAGGAGCCTGTGGAAAAAATTTGATGTTATGTAAAGAAAACTATTGTAACACATACACCCAGGGAGGGCAAAGTAAAGTTGCATAGGCAACTTTAGTTCTGGCATTTCCTAACTTTTGAGTATTTGATTTTACAGCAGCAATTTTCTGTAAAGGTGTTTTGTAATTTCCTACATTTTTAAAAAAGGAAACAAAAAAATGATATTCCATCATATGGCATCTTGATACCTATCCTTCCTGTCAACGTTAGGGGCCTGGGACATCCTTCCTGTCAATGGTAGGGGCCTGGGCAGAGACAGGTGCATTGTGGAGGTGAATGCCTGGCTGCAAAGATGGTGTCGCCAGGAGGGCTTTGACTTTCTTGACTATGGAATGCTATTACAGGAAGGACTGCTAGGCAGAGATGGCATTCACCTTTCGAGGAGAGGAAAGACCCTATTCGGACACAGACTGGCTAACCTACTGAGGGCTTTAAACTAGGTTCGATGGGGACAGGTGAGCAAAGGCCACAGGTAAGTGGAGAACATGGAGTCCTGGGAGATGGGTCGGAAATAGGAGGGAGTGTGGGCTATAATGGCAGAGAGAAAGGAGAGTCAGGGCAAAACTAGGACGCAGGATCAAATCAGGATCTTAGATGCCTATATACAAATGCGAGAAGTATGGGTAATAAGCAGGAAGTGCTAATAAATAAGTACAACTATGACATTGCTGGCATCACCAAAACTTGGTGGGATAATACACATGATTGGAATGTTGATGTGGATGGGTATAGCTTGCTCAGGAAGGATAGACGGGGGGAAAGGGAGGAGGTGTTGCCTTGTATATTAAAAATGTACACACTTGGACTGAGGTGGAGATGGACATAGGAGACGGAAGTGTTGAGAGTCTCTGGGTTAGGCTAAAAGGGGTAAAAAGCAAGGGTGATGTTTTGCTAGAGGTCTACTACAGGCCACCTAACCAGGTGGAAGAGGTGGATGAGGCTTTTTTTAAACAACTAACAATCATCCAAAGCCCAAGATCTGGTGGTGATGAGGGACTTCAACTATCCAGATATATGTTGGGAAAACAACATAGCAGGGCACAGACTGTCCAATAAAGTCTTGGACTGCATTGCAGACAACTTTTTATTTCAGAAGGTTGAAAAAGCTACTGGGAGGAAGCTGTTCTAGACTTGATTTTAACAAATAGGGAGGAACTTGTTGAGAATTTGAAAGTGGAAGGTAGCTTGGGTGTAAGTGGTCATGAAATCAGAGTTCGCAATTCTAAAGTAGGGTAGAAGGGAGTACAGCAAAATGGAGACAATGGATTTCAGGAAGGTGGATTTTGGTAAGCTCAGAGAGCTGATAGGTAAGGTCCCGTGGGAATCAAGACAGAGGAAAAACAACTGAGGAGAGTTGGCAGTTTTTCAAAAGGATACTATTAATGGCCCAAAAGCAAGCTATTCCGCTGGGTAGGAAAGATAGAAAATGTGGCAAAAGACCACCTTGGCTTAACCGTGAGATCTTGCATGATCTAAAAAATAAAAAGGAGTCATATAAAAAATGGAAACTAGGACAAATTACAAAGGATGAATATAGGCAAACAGCACAGGAATGCAGGGGCAAGATTAGAAAGACAAAGGCACAAAATGAGCTCAAACTAGCTACGAGAATAAAGGGAAACAAGACGACTTTTTATCAATACATTAGAAGCAAGAGGAAGACCAAAGACAAGGTAGGCCCACTGCTCAGTGAGGAGAGAGAAACAGTGATAAGAAACTTGGTAATGGCAGAGATGCTTAATGACGTTTTTGTTTCGGTCTTCACCGAGAAGTCTGAAGGAATGCCTAACATAGTGAATGCTAATGGGAAGGGGGTAGGTTTAGAAGATAAAATAAAAAAAAAGGACAAGTTAAAAATCTCTTTAAAAAGTTAGATGCCTGCAAGTCACCAGGGCCTGATGAAATGCATCCTAGAATACTCAAGGAGCTAATAGAGGAGGTATCTGAGCCTCTAGCTATTATCTTTGGAAAATTATGGGAGATGGGAGAGATTCCAGAAGACTGGAAAAGGGCAAACATAATGCCCATCTACAAAAAGGGAAATAAAAACAACCCAGGAAACTACAGACCAGTTAGTTTAACTTCTGTGCCAGGGAAGATAATGGAGCAAGTAATTAAAGAAATCATCTGCAAACACTTGGAAGGTGGTAAGGTGACAGGGAATAGCCAGCATGGATTTGTAAAGAACAAATCGTGTCAAACTAATCTGATAGCATTCTTTGATAGGATAACGAGCCTTGTGGATAAGGGAGAAGCGGTGGATGTGGTGTACCTAGACTTTAGTACGGCATTTGATAAGGTCTCACATGATATTCTTATCAATAAACTAGGCAAATACAACTTAGATGGGGCTACTATAAGGTGGGTGCATAACTGGCTGGATAACTGTACTCAGAGAGTAGTTATTAATGGCTCCCAATCCTGCTGGAAAGGTATAACAAGTGGGGTTCCACAGGGGTCTGTTTTGGGACCGGCTCTGTTCAATATCTTCATCAATGACTTAGATATTGGCATAGAAAGTACGCTTATTAAGTTTGCAGATGATACCAAACTGGGAGGGATTGCAACTGCTTTGGAAGATAGGGTCAAAATTCAAAATGATCTGGACAAATTGGAGAAATGGTCTGAGGTAAACAGGATGAAGTTTAACAAAGACAAATACAAAGTGCTACACTTAGGAAGGAACAATCAGTTTCACACATACAGAATAAGAAGAGACTGTCTAGGAAGGAGTACGGCAGAAAGAGATCTAGGGGTCATAGTGGACCACAAGCTAAATATGAGTCAACAGTGTGATGCTGTTGCAAAAAAAGCAAATGTGATTCTGGGATGCATTAACAGGTGTGTTGTGAGCAAGACACGAGAAATCATTCTTCTGCTCTACTCTGCGCTGGTTAGGCCTCAACTGTAGTATTGTGTCCAGTTCTGGGCACCGCATTTCAGTAAAGATGTGGAGAAACTGGAGAGGGTCCAGAGAAGAGCAACAAGAATGATTAAAGGTCCTGAGAACATGACCTGTGAAGGAAGGCTGAAAGAATTGGGTTTGTTTAGTTTGGAAAAGAGAAGACTGAGAGGAGACATGATAGCAGTTTTCAGGTATCTAAAAGGGTGTCATCAGGAGCAGCGAGAAAACTTGTTCACCTTAGCCTGTAATGACAGAACAAGAAGCAATGGGCTTAAACTGCAGCAAGGGAGGTTTAGGTTGGACATTAGGAAAAAGTTCCTAACTGTCAGGATCGTTAAACATTGGAATAAACTGCCTAGAGAGGTTGTGGAATATCCATCTCTGGAGATATTTAAGAGTAGGTTAGATAAACGTCTATCAGGGATGGTCTAGACAGTATTTGGTCCTGCCATGAGGGCAGGGGACTGGACTCGATGACCTCTCGAGGTCCCTTCCAGTCCTAGAGTCTATGAATCTAAGGGTCGCCCTCTTTGCACCAGAAGGGAATGAGACTTGCACTTTGCCAGTGAGAGCACATTTTCCGACAGCAGAGGAATGCGGACACTCAGGAATCCATGGTCCCTTTCCAGATTCTGAAGAGAAGTCTGCTCAAATGAACTTTCTGCCAATTTCCCCAAAGGTTGATTCCTCCTTCCCCATCCCCTTCAACCTGTTCCAATCCTGTATTTCCCCTTCCCCTGGCTTTGGGCCAGTCTCAGTCTTTTCACCTTCCCAGTCCCTTCTCCTCAGGCTTCTCATCTACTTTCTCTCCTCACCCAGCCAGTCCTAGCTGCCTAGTCTCTGAGACGGAATCTCTCTACGCCTCAAAACCCAAGTCTCTCCCTCTTCCAACACCTAATCATAGAATATTAGGGTTGGAAGGGACCTCAGCAGGTCATCTAGTCTAATCTCAGTCTCTGACCAGCCAGCCTGTTCTCATCCCACAGTCCAGCTCCTTGCCCTCTCTCTCCTTCACCCCTACCGGTTTCTAATCCCAATCTGTTTGCTCAGTCTCAAACCTCAGCTCCTAGGCCCATTTCCCTCATCAGCTCCAGTCCCTCTCCTTACCCAACCAGTCCCAGTCTCCATAACCCTCTCCTTGCACAATAGGCCCAAATGGCCATCCCTCCCTCTCCCTGGCTCCCAGTCCACCCCTATAAATTCCAGTCCTTGTCTCACCAGACTCCTTGTCCAAATCTTCTACTTTACCTCCATTTTTTGTCCCCTTTGCATTCCAGTTATGCAGCTTCTTCCATTATGCTGCCTGGGAACCAGTGATGGGATCACTGAAAAGCATAAAAGAGAAATGCCCCCTGGTCTCAATTCCAGTGCTCAGCCTCACCTAGGCCAGCAGCAGCCATTACAGGGAAACTCTGGCTTTGCCTAGCCTAGGCTACCACATACTCAGTGCGATCAGCAATAGGCATGGTGGGAGGCTGGAGAATGCTCAATGAGAACAGAATTTGTGGAGATTTTAGCTGTGAAAATGCAGCAAGTCGGGGTTGGGGGGGGGAAAATCAGTCCACACATGCTCAAAGGCTAATTTGAGCAATTTGGATGATGAAAGGCACATCTCTGCCAAAGGCCACTACCCTGCCAAACTTTACTTCTCTGCTCCAAAGCAAGGGAGTACTAGAGTATTTCAAAAGGACTTTTAACATGTGAAAACATTTTCACTAACCTTTAGAGAATAAGACTGAGAATATATTATTGCCCTTATATAAATCCATGGTACACCCACATCTCGAATACTGGGTACAGATGTGGTCTTCTCACCTCAAAAAAGATATTCTAGCACTAGAAAAGGTTCACAAAAGGGCAACTAAAATGATTAGGGGTTTGGAGAGGGTCCCATATGAGGAAAGATTAAAGAGGCTAGGACCCTTCAGCTTGGAAAAGAGGACACTAAGGGGGGAATATGATAGAGGTATATCAAATCATGAGTGATGTTGAGAAAGTGGATAAGGAAAAGTTATTTACTTATTCCCATAATACAAGAACTAGGGGTCACCAAATGAAATAAATAGGCAGTAGGTTTAAAACAAATAAAAGGAAGTTCTTCACGCAGCACACAGTCAACTTGTGGAACTTGTTGCCTGAGGAGGTTGGGAAGGCTAGGATTATAACAGTGTTTAAAAGAGAACTAGATAAATTAATGGTGTTTAAGTCCATAAATGGCTATTAGCCAGGATGGGTAAAGAATGGTGTCCCTAGCCTCTGTTTGTCAGAGGATGGAGATGAATGGCAGGAGAGAGATCACTTGATCATTGCCTGTTAGGTTCACTCCCTCTGTGGCACCTGGCATTGGCCACTGTCGGTAGACAGATACTGGGCTAGATGGACCTTTGGTCTGACCCGGTATGGCGGTTCTTATTCTCAGAAACAGCTGAACCATTTTGGCAGAAATTTTTCAAGAAAATACAGCCTGAGGCACACACACATGGAAAAACGTCAACCCAGTTACAGCTTGGCAGTCATAAGAAACTGAAAACAGTCCTGTAACGAGAAGCCTCCATATTCACTGGTTCCTTCCATGAAACTGGGCCAAAGCTCCACCATTACCCTTTTCCAACAACTCCTGCTACTGCCTCTTCCTATTTCTAGTTTCTTCTCTCTCCATTCCACAGCAGAGTTTAATTTTTGAGATAAGTGACTTTCTCTCTTAATTCTTAGGGAGCCAATGGTTTCAGTTTTCTGTACTTAACAGATTCATCTTTTTCATTAGCGTTTCTCAAAACTTTACAATCCTGAAATTAAAATTATCTGAATTCATGGTTAGCCCCTAACACTATCCAGGTAAGTCAACTATGCTCACCTTGTTTTTTTACAAATAAAACCCACCACTACAGCAAAAAGTTAAACATTATTTCTATCAAATTGTTCCGTATAATGATTAAAAATCCTTTGTAATCAAGTGCTGTGAAAGGGATTGTGGTCTTTAGTGCCAGTGCACTGAGACAGTGCCATGAAAAAAAAAAAAAAAAAAGTCAGTCATGCTAATTACCTGCCTATTTAAACAAGCAGAAAACAGGACCAGCATCATATGTATCTATGTCCCTTTTTGCATTCACAGGAATTTCTATGGTTCATTTAAAGCAACTAATTGTGTGCTATTTTATATGCTAAGGTGTTAATTAAAAGCAGTATAGTTATACTGGTACAACTCCAGGTACACACATTCCCATGAGAGGGCTTTTTCTTGGGCTTAGCTTATGTTGCTTGAGAAGGGGGTTTAAGCTACAAGAATAAAAGGCTCTTATATCTATGCAAGTATGACTGGTAAAACTACTGGGTTTTCCATGGCAGACTCTCGAGACAAACGAACTAGGACTGACCCACGTACCAAAGAAGTGAAACCCAACGGAAGTGATGTTTTTCTGGTTCTTTAGGTTAACACTTATTTCACTAAAAACTTGCAGAAAAGCTATTTAAGAATTCAATACCTTACTCCTTTCTATTAAGGACTGAGAAAATTTGCACTGCATATTTGAGTCATCTATTTAGTCCCTCAAAAACAATAGAGAGCACCCAAATTTGACGTTTCTGTATTTCTAAGGAAAAGTAAGCAGAGCGTTAAGGTATCTGTTATACATAATAAAAAAGCAAGAGCAGCCAAAATAATTCTCTTTTCCAAAGCAGGTCAAAAAATAGTTCCTCCCACATTTTTGGTGTTAATTTTCACTATTAAGTAAAAAAAATTCAGAAAGATATGATTTTCAGATTGATAGCATCTCTTTAAAGTAAGGAGTATCCCAAAGCAACCACTATACCTACCAGATCAGTTACAAACTTCTGGAAAAGCAAGAGAAGATCTTTTGGCGACATTCATGAGCATGCAAAGGTTTGACAGCAGGAAACCAGATTTAACTTTCTGCAAACACAAAGCATGATCTCTAGCAGCCCTTCTCCAATGCAAGTGGGATCAACTAGCTCCATGCCCTTCCAGTCTCCTTGTCGATGATACCCTGAATTCTGGGCCCAGTGTCAAGGCTTGGTGTATTAGAAAGAAAATGCTTAGTAAGAGATGTAAAGACCAAGTGTTACTGAGCTTCAGAAATGGCTAAAAAGGAACAGGAGAAAACTGCAGAGCAGACAACAATTCATTCCAACCCTTTACTTTGTTTTGCTTTTTTAAAATATAACTTCCATGCAGAGTTCTCCAGAGTAACTGCTGATGTCTGAGCCAGGCTCCTGGCCCTGGAACAGCCACAGATATTGTTTAGCCACATGGGAGAAAAAGCTTTTGCTACATGACAGTTTTTTTACTTGTAGGCCAACAATGTGTTCTCATCTGAACATTACAGTAAATGAGTCCTATTGAGAATTTCTAACAAAAAACTGTACATGAGTTTACAAACATATTAACATATAAATAATGAGAAGCTTCCTGCCTGGAGCCTCCACAGTAGTCTTTTTGCTTGAGAATATAATACTGGAAGGGAAGACCCAATCCCTTTCCACAGCACCAGTCAGAGCTGGCTTAGTCCAGTCAGCTGTTCTACTCAAGCATCACAGGGTTTGTCTTCTTCAGTGCCTCTGGCTTCAATAAGCAGTCTGTCATTACTGTGCAAAAGCAAGAGTCCAATGCCTTTGAGAAGGAATCCTGCTGCTGAGAGGCTTTTGCCACCTGGTCATCGTTCTGGTCCGAGCTCTTGCTGGAAGGTTCGTTTCTTCTCCCGACAGTGCTTCTTGTGAGCAGGCCAGTCCTTCTGCTGGCACTGAGACCCACAGTACCTTGCTACCTGGCATCGGCCACATATATTGAATTCACGTAACTAGAAAAAATGTAGAACAGCTATCAGTTAGCCAGCTCAGCCCCAAGAGTCCAGGTAAGCTATTCCCCAAGAAGCCCGACACACGGACAAGCCCCACCATAAATCTATCAGCATTTGGGAAATATGAACATCCAACAATTAGATTCCCTGAATCAATAGGATGTGCAACCATTGCACTAACTTATGCTCTAAGGGCAACTGCAGCACTGAGAAGTTAACAAGTGTAATGAGCTGAGACCACTGAGAGTTTCACATTTCTTCTTACAGTGTTATAGTTCTGCCAGACAGTCCAAGTGTTCCCAGATCAGGAAAAAAAGACTAGAAGTACTGCAGAGGCTCAGCCCTCAAACTTGTGGATCATCAGGGGGCTTCGCGATATTGGTCCCAAAAGGGGGAAGGGAGAAAAAAAGATGGAGATCCCGGTTCAGGAGTTAGCACATTTAAGACTCATACATTAAGGTACGTGTTTGCTTAAAGGTTCGCCATATTTAAAGCTTTTTTTTAAAAGCACTTAATTTGGGAGGGTCCAGGGGGTAACCTGCATCTCTTGGAAGTTTATCCTGCTCAGCATTCACTATCAAAAGGAAAAAAATCCCTCGTTCAGACAAGGACACATCTGCTTCATTGAGACAAGGCTCAGTCCTCAGACCACCCTTCACCCAATCTACTCTCTGCCAGTTTCCCCTTCCAAAACTCCCTTGTCTAAAGGCTGCCTATCCTCTCCTTCCTAACAATGGCCGGGGATGCTACTACTTTGACTCCTCCACTGCTCAGATCTTCATCCACAGCTTTATCGCCTCTTGTCTAATGCAACTCCCCTCTTTTCAGTATTCTGCAGCTCTCCAGCAGGCACAGAATGCTACTGCCCATCTTCTAACATACAAAGCAGAATTAACACCCTCTCAACAAGTTCTATTAGATCAGTTCAAGTTCCAGTTCAAGATTTCTTATTTTTAAAGCCCTCAGTGGATTTGCTCAACCCTTCCTCATCACTGGCTGCTTACTGTCCCTTCACAACCTTGCCACTGATAGAAGAGCTTTCTTTGCAACTCATCATCTGGAATAACCCACTTTGTGTATCTTCCACCATGCACACTTGCTAAAGCATTTTGATATTCAGTTTGCATGGATTATACACGTAACTGTGGTATACAGCCAATTACTCAGAGTAAAAATACCCCCGAAGCCTAAGGAATTGTTAAGGCAACCTAATGGGGAGTAATGAAATTTAAATGAAAAAAAGAAAATTAACGCTACTAGAAAAAATACCTTGCAGTTATTAGAACAGGGAATTTTCTTCTATAGGGATTCAGATGAAGATCATTAGTGATAGCCTGAGACACTTAAAACTAGACAAGGCAAAGCACTGGAGATTACACAGCAGGGAACAATCTTTGGACACAAAGTGGCCTAATGGGTCTCTTCCATCGCTACTTTCAATGTACTTTGAACACACCTGTTTTTCAATCATTGTGCACGGGGGGTAGTGACATTCATAGTATGTGCATGAATTTTCCTCTTCCTCCACAACATCCCCATTAGCGTTGTAATACCGCGTTACATTCAGCACAGGAAACTGCTCTTCTATTGGATCTGTGGGAAGCTGCTGGATCGCCAGCCAGTACAGACTTTGTTCCCTTTAATGGAAAAAACACGTTTATTCCATGAGTTTAGAAAAGACATTTATGGAAATTAAAACTGATTCAAGTTGTGAAGTAGGTTGTGCAGACACTGTCTTTGACCTCATTAGAGTTAAGGGCCACTTGCATTCCTCCCTTAACTGGCCTCTTTTCAGGATTCCCATTTCAGGCCTGATGCAAAAGCCACCACCAAAAAATGTTTAATTGAAGACACTGTATTTAAATAAGGGTCGATCAAAGGGCTTATTTCCCCATTTGAGCTCTCCTAGCCTGCTCTAATGTAGAAACTCTTGCCATTCACTGGCTTCTGAAAGGAAGTTTCTTAAATTGACCAATGCTCTGAACAGCATCATCTTACTAGTGCTGTGGCTATTTCAATTTAGTAGACAAGAAATTACAGTGCTACAATGGGATTGAAGCCCATAGGTCTCCACTAACATAACACAAACACTGTTCTAATGTTATTCAGGCTGCACCATACAATTAAAACAAAACATTACCCAGGGAGATGAGTGAGGTCTGAAACTTATTGGGCCATAGTCTATGCAGCAGAGCACAGATTCAGGCCCTCACAAAATGTTAGCACAGGAGGATGGAATCTGATTCCAGTAACTCACTTTGTCTTTAACCTGAATACATATTAAATTTGAATACCACTGCATTTGTTGGCTCATATGAGCTTTGCTGGTATTTTGGTGCCCCAGGATAAGCGCCACAAGTGCACTATAACCAGCTAAATGTCAGATGACTAAAGGACACGCCACAGGCTTCAACACAATATTTGAGCATCAAGCACTGGATTTCTCAGGACTAACAGTATATGGCAAGATTTTTCTCTGTACTAAATCTCTATGCAAACTATGTTAGAAAGACCCCCCAAATAGTTTGCACTTGAGGCTGAGATATCATCTCCCTTCATGTTTTTGGTTTAATTTTAGTTTCCTCAAGTTGCAGGAGGTAGGTTTTTCTCTTTTACTGCTTGATATTAGCCAGTTCTAATATTGTCATGCTTGGCTTGCTATACAACTCAACACTTTAATACATATTATGGGGATTGAGTGATCTTTATTACTAGTAGTGCAACACACGTGAAAGGATTGTTTCAGCATTGGACACTATAGTGATGGATAGTACAGAAACATCTGCTAGATAGTTGCTGCATCTGCTGATGCTTCTACTTGACCTGAGAAATCCTGATATCACAGGTAGTTACTGCAAAACTATTGTGATGTCAAATTGACTCCCAATAAGCACTCCTGATTCTAGGGCCTAAGCCATCTTTTGATTAGTATCTACTTCAAGTCACATAACTCCTGATCGTAAGCACTTTACAAGCTACGCACAGGGAACACTTCATCAACTGAACGGCAGCAACTTCTGGAAGGTTAGGAGGCTGCTGTGTAGTGTTAACAGTTTAGGACAGGAACCGAAATCCTTTATCCAGTTAAAACTGCAGACTTAGTTTTATGATGCCCAAATGCCATCATCCAAGTGGAATGGAATGGAATGTATGCAAGTTTAATAAAAAGCTACATTTGTAGCCAACAAGATTTTGATTGTTTTCTTCTTTCAACAATTATGATATAAATAGTCTTGGCAGAATTCAATTTTTTGTAGTTTTAGTAGATATCGATGTATTTTAAAAAAATTTAATCTAAGTTTTCATAGTTGTGGAAAATTAAAGGGGGGAGGGTTAGACAATTATGTAATAAAAGAACACACACTCAAAAAGGTAGAAAACTTTATAACCATTAAACCACATATTGTCAATGCCACATCAAAATAGACAAAGTAATTATGCACAAGTCAAACTAATAAGGTCAAGCCTTTTTTTTTTTCTTTGCCAATCTAAATTCTGATCATCATCAATGGAAATTTTTTGTTGGTTTGTGTGTCCCTGCCACAATTCTAAAAGACAAAGAACAGAAAAGGAGGGGAGACACTTGGTCACAGTGATGACAGGCTCTGTTTTGTCTATAAACCACAATAAGTTGTTCTCTCCATTTCAGATGGGGAAATGCAGGAACAGAAATTGTGAGCTATTCAAGATCAAGGTGTTAGATCAAGGTTCATTTATTTGGGTTTTTGTTAGAAAATAGTCTGGAAGAGGCAAGTGAATTTTGAAGATAGTTCCAACTTAATTTGTTGGATGCAGCTTACCCCTGAGCTCCATTACATCTCACCCATAAATATTGTGTTGATATACCTTTGTTTACTAGAAACATCTTCAGCTTTGGGTCTCCATCCCCATGGAACTAAACGCAGATTGTCCAGTCGGTTGTCCACCGTCACTGCGTTCAGATGCACCACTTGAAATCCTGGGGCAATCCCTCCCCGGTGCCTCTCCCTGAAAGAGATTAAATACAATTTGCAGTTCAAAGCAAAGAACAGTTCTCCATAGACTATGAGTGGTGTGTTTCTTGCCAGAAGGAGCAGTGTATCAGAGATGCCATTCATGTCACTGTAGTGACAGATCTTCACAGCATTCTTAGTAGAATAGACTTATTCCACAAGTTTAGTATTCTGCCATAAAAGTGCTCCAGCTGAAAACTAATTGTAAGGCCAGAGTCTACTCCCTTAATTGAAAAAGAAAATTACAAAATAAAATAAATGTTATAGCACTTCTGCAAGAAGTTAGGACAGTCGAGATGGATTAGATCAGATACACTTAGGTGCACGTGTGACATGCACATGCAACACTACAGCTAGAGCTCCATTAGGAAGTCTCTAAGCAAGGATTTAAAGGCTCGAGAGCTTCACCAGTGACCAGCAACCACCATTTTAGTGCCTGTAATTGTATACAGTACACACTATAAAAAGACTCCTTTGGAGCCATTGTGGGCTTTCATGACCAGCAGGTACAAATAGAAATTTGTGAAACAAAGAGGTTGGATAATTAGCATGTACATGCTCTGCTTAATACATTCCCCTCCCCCCAAACTAACATTTACTTCCTCCTATTCATTTCATTCCCTACATGCCTCCCCTCATTATTGTTCCGTTCCTTTCATCTTTCTTCTGCTCTCTTTCACCCCATCAATCTATTCCTTGTCCATGTGCAAGTGTTATTCCTGGCCCACCCTGATTTTCCATTCCTAACTCATTTATTGTAGCAATCTTTCTCACTAAATCATCTCTGTCCTGAATTATTCCTCTATGTCTTACATCTCAGAGTGCAAGTCTGCAGGGCAGGGAGCTGGATCCGGCTATGTGCTTTGTAAAGTGATGAGTAATTTACAGCACTATAAGATAATTTTAACAGTACGAGCAATGAACACAAAAGGTATTACATGTGAGGATGGTGGCACAGCTTATTCAGGTTGCCCCACACTTCCCATTATAAGTCCCTGTTTTCAGTTATTTATAAAACTTTGCCTAATTTTAACAGTTTGAGCTAAAATTTTCCACACTGGGTGGATTCTTGAGTCCTTTTCCTTGAAATGCTCTAGCACCTCCATGCTTTAGACCAGGGATAGCCTTTGCATCAACGATGTGCCTTTTGCCTTCCCTGTGAAAATCTACCCAAATGTGGTTACAAGCCTTTCAAAAATCGCAGTTTGCACATGCTCAGTGAAGACATTAGAACTAAGCAATAAAGACCTCTCTGGTAATTCCATACATACAAAGCATGAACATGCTTCTCACTGCTCCCAGTGCTGACCACACTGCAATGCATCACCACCATAGAGCCACTAACTAAGCATGCTCCAACCCAGGCTGCAGGGGGAAAGCTGGATTTTCCTTTTAAATGCTCCTCTGGACCTGTGCAGGACCAGGCACTAGAACAAGGGTAGCCAACCTGAGCCTGAGAAGGAGCCAGAATTTACCTCCCCCCCCCCGCACCTCCAGATAAGTTGTTTCATGGCATGCAGGAGGCTCTGGAGGGGAAGAGGGAGGGCACGGCAGGCCCAGGGGAGAGGGTGGAAAGAGGTGGGGGCAGGGCCGATGGCAGAGCCAGGGGTTGAGCAGGGAGCACCCCCTGGCACACTGGAAAGTTGGTGCCTGTAGCTCCAGCCCCTGAGTCTATGCCTATACAAGGAGCCGCATATTAACTTCTGAAGAGCTGCATGTGGCTTCGGAGCCACAGGTTGGCCACCCCTGCAATAGAACTAAGAGCAAGGAGCCTGTCCCTCCTGTGCTCTCAATGACCGAACTGGAGGCATCTGATGGAGCCAGGGAGAGTCAGACTGGGATGAGAAAACTGAGGAGTGGAGACTGGGACAAGGAGCCAGTGATGGGGCAGAAGCAGTCAAGCCTGGGAGAATGGGCAGAAGAGTATGTGCCTACTAGCATAGGCTAGAACCTGGAATAGAGACCAAGATTCCCGAGTCTCTCCATTCCTCTCCTGTCAACAAATATCTGTGAAACCCATTAGAAAAGTGTGCAGCTCATCCCCTTCGAGTGCAGTTCCACAGAAGATGACAAGCTATTATTTCTATCAGTTACCCCAGTAGCTCAAGTGGTAGAGGCCTGGGGAGCGGATCTAAATATTCCAACCCTGCTGTTAACACACATGGATGTCGGTAGCATGCCACATGATGGAATTTGTTTTTTTCAGTTTGCTTTTTTAAAAACCCTATGAAATAATAGATATGTTAGAAGAACACCACAGTTGCAAAGTCAAGCAGTCAAAAGTTAGGAAATGCCTGAATTAAAGTTGCACATGCAACCTTAATGTGGCCCCCTGTGTCTATGAGAGTCTTTAATTACATGATCAGGCTATTTTCTCCACAGGACTCCTCATACCTCCAAGAATAAAAAGGATGAATGAGGAAGGAAAACTCATCCTGTGGGCAGACTAGCCAGAGAGACATGAAAATCCTGCTTTGGGGAACGAATGGGCAAAGGGCCTGTCCTGAGGACATGGTCAAGTACAACAAGGAAGAGTACGGAGCCCTTTTGCAAAGGACAATGGCAGTGTTGTTCGGCTGCTGTCATCATTTAGTCCCAACTAAGTGCTGCAAATCACACTCCATTGAAGTAATTAGGATAGAAACAAGCTTCCTCTTTGCATTCTGGGAGTAGCTAGTTTCCTGTGCTGAGGGCTGAGCTGTGATTTTAAACTAATTTATTTCAACTGGTGTCAAAGGCAGTGTAAACACTTATGCTGAAACCGCAGTATGCTGTACTAACTCAAGATTGTAAGTAGACAACTGCTAATATGGCAATGTCGGAGAAAAACTTAGTTCTCACTTTTTGGCCGGGTGCAGCAGCAACAGCTCATCAGTAACATCAGGCAGACAAGCTTAGCTCTTGCAGGATAAGCTGCATTTTTGCAGAAAATGCCAACTGACTCAATTTTTTCTACCTGCTGCAGTTTTCTCCAGTTCTGAGATTAGGTTTAGACAAGAGGCAAGGCTTGGGGTTGGAAACAGTGACTGGCTATTGGATGAGGACAACAACACGTCATCGTTTCATTTAAAGACCTCAAAGTGCTTTAGCCTCACAGCCCACTTGGAGGGAGGGAAGAACATCAGGCTTGGCCTGCCAAGGAAAACATGGGGTTTTGTTCTTTTTTTTTTTTTTAAATGACTCCAAATTCATGTAAATCAGAGTGACACTGGAGCTTGGATTACTGGGGCAGGAAAAAGCCTGAGAGCACTGACCAGGCTGTAGCTGGATGGTACCTGCAACTACATCGTGTGAGGAATTAGGCTCAGCTGCTAGGCAGAGTCGTGGCCAGGAAGTTCTGCAGCTGCCTCCACCCAGAGCACTGGCTTCACAGCTCTCATTGGCCGGGAACCACAGCCAACAGGAGCTGTGGTGGTGGTGCCTGCATGCCTCTGGCTAGCAGATGAACGAGGGGGATGTCGCCGCTTCTGGGGAGCCCCTAGGTAAGTGCTGCCCAAAGC
The DNA here is from genome assembly GCF_025201925.1 of Gopherus flavomarginatus. Classification (NCBI taxonomy): domain Eukaryota; kingdom Metazoa; phylum Chordata; order Testudines; family Testudinidae; genus Gopherus; species Gopherus flavomarginatus. The sequence goes on from NC_066633.1 coordinate 25,385,016, forward strand.
CTGCCTCACCCCGTCCCATTCCCCAACCCACTGCTCCATCCCATACCCAAACTCTGCCACTGCTGGGGGGTAGGCATGGAGCCAGGCAGGGAGACTGCTAGCCCCGGCAACCCAACCCCCAGCATCAGCAGGGGTCTCAGATCCCGGGCTGCTGCCCATGCCCCCCACTTCCTGCCCCAAGCAGCTGGGCCACCCTCCCCCAGCATCCGCAGGGCCTCCAGTCAGGCGCATCCTCTACCCCAAGTTTTATTCACAGGTATTTTTAGTAAAAGTCACAGGTCATGAATTTTTGTTTAGTGCCCATGACCCATCCATGACTTTTACTAAAAATACCCGTTACTAAAACGTAGCCTTAATCATAATGCATACATGCAAGGGGAGGGAACATAAAGAGATACTATTTTCTGTACACAATTCAACTGAATTCATTATAATTTATTCAGAAAGTAAAGCAGTCGTGTTACTGAAAGAGAGAATGAATAGGCTGCTCAATATGCAAACAGCTGGACCACCACGATGTGGATAACTTTCAATATCAGTCATTTGAACAGAAGCGGCATCCTTTTATGGGATTATTAATTCTACTTATGGACTTTAGTTATTACAGCATTAGGTTTGTGTCCACTGCAGTGGGCAATCTGATTTACCAAACAATTATAGTCAGTTACCTTTGCAACAAGATTAGCAGCATTGCCAGAGGCACTAAACCTAACAGGTGCAGAGTGCTAAGGACTTGTCTACGTTTGAAACAATACAGCAGCAATGCTTCAGCGTAGATACTACTTATACTGACAGGAGGGTTTCTCCTGTCAGTATAGGTAATCCACCTCCCTGAGAGGTGAGCAGCTAAGGTCAACTGCAGAATTCTTCTATTGACATAGCGCTGTCTACACCAGAGGTTTATTGTTTAACTATGTCACACCCTGAGCAACATAGCTGAGTTGACCTAACATTTCAGTGTAGATCAGGCCTTAGACACCAGTGAGGGGCGGTATGTAAAAACATTATTTGGGGGGCAGTGGGAGACCTCAACGGGTCCCACAGTTGCATGAATATTTAACCAGAAAATTCATTAAGCAATAGGTTTGAGTGGATAATTTCTGGGCAACTCCAATTTAGAGCAACAATATACAAACCCATCGAGGTGACCAGCAAACAATATCCCCAGGCTTATGTCTCAAAATAAAGAGCTTTCAGTGACTACTTCAGGATTCTCTCACCATGAGCAATTACCTTTTCTACAAACTTTTAAGTTCAGTTTTTAGTCACCAACGATAGTCAAGGATTTGCTCTGTGCATGAAAGGGAGCAAAATCATTTCCTACAAGATAGCTAGACAGGAGAACACACACTTTACAAAATTAAATAACCAAATTAAAGTACTGAATATATCAAGTCAGCCTCTGAAGTGTTTAGACAGGCAGAGGTGACTTGCCTGACAGAGAATGTAAAGCACTGACTAGTATTCAATAAAGTGTGCAAAATTTAAAGTTAGCAGCAAACAAAGCACCACTATGCTGAAACAATCAGTTGAACCTTTAGCACTGTCCTATCCCAATCAATCATTCAGAAGACTGAGCAAACACAAAACATTCACATCTCACTGGTACTACTGGGAGTTATACTTGCATATCATGGGGTGAACAGAACCCAAAGGTTCTAGGAATTTAGTAACTTCTAGATTTAAACTATGGGTATAGATGAGCAAACAAGTAGTTTCCCATGAGCAACATTTCTTAGAGAGAGACTGGTTTCATTCTTCATTAAGCCTTTTAACACTACAACATCTCTAATTGCACCCACTGTTAGTGTACATAATGCATTATTTAGTGTACAAACAAGCTGAAGATTGCAAGCTACATCCCTGACTGATTACTATATTAATTCTTTGTACAACACCTACCACAGTAGCTCGTGCAGCAGACGCCCAGATCCCCTTCCTCTGTTTTTGTCAAAAGCATAAGCAAATATTTTAGCACCATTTCCATCAGCATCTACCTCCATCCGAGCCTGGAGAGAAGGAAAGAGTGTTCTGTGACCAAGGGCATCCAACTGTCAGCAGCACTGCTTAACATTCCCTTTGGGAAATGGGAGACAGGAAAGACCAACACCCAACATCATCTGCCCCCTGCAACTGCAGGAAACTGATTATATGCCATTTCATCTTAATGGGATTTTAGTTATTTAATACTTCTGTATTAGACAGAGAACAAAAGGTTCTGGGGTGGAGGAAGAGGTGGACTGCACACAGCAGAAATGCTATGGGCAAAGAGGATAGAATAGATGGTCATGTGGTTAAGGTGCCAGCCTAGGTTCTCTTCTCTGCTACATACAATAGACAAGTCACCTGGTCTCTCTGTTCCTCAGTTTTCCATTTGTAAAATGAGGATAACAGCACTTCCCAATCACACAGGTATGCTGGTAGGATAAGTACATTAAAAATTATAATGACTCAGATATAATGGTACAGGGGCCTTATAAGTACTTTTGAAAGACAGATAGAATTCACCATTGAGTCATGTAGTGCCCACACTTGTTGCTTCAGAATTTATGTTTTCCTCACCACACCACAACAGCTGCTAATGGGACTGGAATGGAGAAGGAAAAGGGAAACATGATCTTTCTCTACACAGACAACAAAGGGTGTTTTTTTAAAACAACCCCACCCACAGTAACACCCACATACACAGTTTAATATCTTTAATGACAGCTGAGCTGGTCTGTGAACACCACAGTCTTAAAGGTTGTGTCTACCCAGGTGTGGGGAGGGGGTTTCAATTGAGTTAAGCTAACTTGATTGGAAATACACCTTTTCTGCCTCTATAGATATACCCTATATAACTTAACCTTTTAAAACAAGGTTGCAGCCTAACAATTGTAACTATGTATGTCTAACATGTTAATATCCATGTTCAGAAGCCATGCTCTAGACTTAGTGGCTAGTAGTAATGTTAATAGCTATCTATCCTCTCCAGAGAGGGGAATTTTGATTTGCAAGCACTATTCTAGCCACAGTATGTCAAGAGTCTAATAACCATATTGGCTCAGAGAACTTAAACAAAGCTCAAAACACTTACCTCAAAAGAGTAACTCTCCACTAATGGGATGTCTTGTTCATCTATCAGCGTATACTTTGTCTAAAATATACCAAACATGTTAAAGGCAGTTAAGAACAGCTGTAACTTTTTTGAAAGATTTAAGGTTATTACTGAAGTTATTCTGCAATGTATGATTTAACTAGCAATATTTTAACACCGCAAGTAAGCAGCACCTGCACAACCAGTTCGTGATTACATCACTTTACTGGGAACAGATTTTTAGCTATATTCTTTACACCGGGGGTTCTCAACCTTTTTCTTTCTGAGCTCCTCCCAGCTTGCTATAAAAACCTCCATGGCCCATCTGTGCCACAACTGTTTTTCTGCAAATCTAGTAGATTAAAAGCTAGGGCTGGCATTAGGGGTGGCAAGCAGGGTAACTGCCTGTGGCTCTCATGACGGGGGGGCCCTGCAAAGCTAAATTGCTCAGGCTTTGGCTTCAGCCCTGTGCAGCTTTGGCTTTCTGCCCTGAGCCCCAGTGAGTCTAACACCGGCTCTGCTCTCTGGTTTACTTTGACAGACCCCCTGAAACCTGCTTGCAGCCCCCCAGGGGATTTCAGAAACCTGGTCAAGAACCACTGCCTTACACAGCCACTACTTGCCATGTGAAGTGGGACAGCAAAGCACCCAGACCCTAGGTTTAATACAGGATCCACTAGAATTGTAGAAGTTATTAAAATATTAGTGACATATGAAGTTATTTACCCATTACCTAACCTAGACAAAGTATGTTCAACCCTGTAGAACTAAGAACCTTCACAGCAGGTCTACATTCCACAGCTCACCAACAGTTTAGTGAAGGCAAATGCCTTACTGTTTCTATGACACGCACAAGGTGGGTGAGATAATATCTTGGACGAACATCTACTGGCGAAAGAGGGAAGCTTTTTGAGCTCCACAGAGCTCTTCTTCACTGTTTCTATGCTTATTCAATTTGCTGCAAAAATATTCTAGGAGAACAGTATTCTCTACCTACACTTGTTCCTTTCAAATCTCCACTACCCCAACACTAACTGAGACAAATAGAAGAACAAAATTTGAGACCACTTAATGGCTACCACCCACATCTTTTCTGAAAATCTGGGTGAATCCTAAAAAAAAAAAAGGCCCGTTTAGTAACATACTTAGCTAAGCAGAATACAGCACTGTATCACCATCATGTACCATGCCAAAGATGCATCTCAATTTTCTACAGAGTTCGCTGTGCATGGAATTGTCATACACTGAACTAGGAAGTGAGTTTCCTTTTAGAAAGAGCACTACTAAAAAAACTAAACAAGTTTACTGAATTCACTATAGCTCTGGCTACTAAAACACTGTAAGTCACTACCAGCCTATATCCATTGCAGACTAAATACTGGTACCATTCAAGTGCCTGTGTGAAACAAACTGAAGAAGCTGGATCCAGATCGCAATGGACAGACCCAACGGACACATCCACAGATCTATGGCAGCCTTACAGGCAATCTCAGACGGACAACAAAGGCCAGAGCCCTGGCCCTAGCTGGGCCACCAATGCCCTTATTGCATTTCTTATCTGGACAAAGATATTTTAGCATCCAAGGGCGGAACCCGGCTCTGACACGCCTGCCTCGGACCACGCCGCCTGGAAAGCGAACGGGATATTAGCGCCTTCCGGGGCCATCGCGTGCGCCTCCCAGCTCAGCGCCCAACCCTGCCCCTCAGCACAGGGCCCCGGAGCTCCCGCACTCCCCGCTCCACGCGCAACCGCGGCTTCCCCCGGCCACACACCAGCGCGAGCCCCGCGCCGCGAGCTGCAGGCGAGAGGCCGAGCCACGCGCCAGGCGAGGGCCGAGTTTCCGCGCCCGCCCACGTGCCGGGAACTCGCCGCCGCAGTCCCAGGGAGCCCCCCGCGGCCTCGCGCAGACCGGCCCCCACCGGGGCCCCGCGCCACGGCCGCGCCCCCGACCCGACCCGTCCCCTCCGCCCTCGGGCCCAGCCGGGCGCTCCCGCCGGCCCGGCCCGGCCCGGCCCCCGCCCAGCGCGGCGCGCGGCCCCTCACCTTGCCGGCCACCCGGCCGAGCCGCACGATCCCCAGCTTGAAGTCGGTCATGGCCGGGCCGGGCCGGGCTCGGCGCCGCCGCCTGCGCTCGGGACTCTGAGCCCGGGAGCCGCCGCCGCTGCCACGCGCCGCCGCCTCGCGCACACCCGGGGGGCGGGGCAGCACGCCACCTCCCAGCCTTCAGCGCTCAGCCAATCACGGCACGCGTCGACCCGCGCGTCATGCTCCTACACCGCCCTCACGCCCAATCGGAAGGCGGTGCTAGGCGGGGTTACTGGGGCAGCGGCCACACACAGGAACGTCACACTCGCGGGAAGCTTTGTGCCGCCAACACTGGAGCGGAGCAACGCAAGGGGGGCGGGGCCGTGGCGGAATTAAAGGGGCCGCTGCCGCCCTTGTTGCTGAGCCACGCGCCCGTCGCGAGCTCGGAGCCCCTGTGCCCCGGCGCCAGCCCTGGCCCCGCTCACGCCTCTCGCACTGCCTCTGTCCTCCAGCCCTTGTGCACCAGCCCCGTTCCCATGGGCCGCCTCGTGTGCAGCCTATTCCCCTGAGCCCCCCTGCACTACGCCTGGCCTGCAGCCCCCGTGCACCATCCCCATGGGTTCCCCTTCCTGCAGCCCCCGTGCACCATCCCCATGGGTTCCCCTTCCTGCAGCCCCCGTGCCCCACCCCCATGGGTTCCCCTTCCTGCAGCCCCCGTGCCCCACCCCCATGGGTTCCCCTGGCCTGCAGCCCCCGTGCCCCACCCCCATGGGTTCCCCTGGCCTGCAGCCCCCCGTGCCCCACCCCCATGGGTTCCCCTGGCCTGCAGCCCCCGTGCCCCACCCCCATGGGTTCCCCTGGCCTGCAGCCCCCGTGCCCCACCCCCATGGGTTCCCCTGGCCTGCAGCCCGCGTGCCCCACCCCCATGGGTTCCCCTGGCCTGCAGCCCGCGTGCCCCACCCCCATGGGTTCCCCTGGCCTGCAGCCCGCGTGCCCCACCCCCATGGGTTCCCCTGGCCTGCAGCCCGCGTGCCCCACCCCCATGGGTTCCCCTGGCCTGCAGCCCGCGTGCCCCACCCCCATGGGTTCCCCTGGCCTGCAGCCCCCGTGCCCCACCCCCATGGGTTCCCCTGGCCTGCAGCCCCCGTGCCCCACCCCCATGGGTTCCCCTGGCCTGCAGCCCCCGTGCCCCACCCCCATGGGTTCCCCTGGCCTGCAGCCCCCGTGCACCACCCCCATGGGTTCCCCTTCCTGCAGCCCCCGTGCACCATCCTCATCCCCGTGGGCTCCCCTAGCCTGCAGCCCTTGTGCACCAGCACCATCCCCATGGGTTCCCCTGCCCTACCCCTGGCCTGCAGCACTCATATGCCATCCCCATCCCCATGGGTTCCCCTGGCCTGCAGCCCTCAGGCACCAGCCCAGCCCCATTCCCATGGTCCCCCCCCCACTACTCTTGTTCCCATAGGTTCCTCTGCACTACCATGATCCCCCTGGCCACAGCCCTCATGTGCCAGCCCTGCCCACTGAAGGTGGACAGTTGAATCTGAGGAAGACCCTCCTGCAGTCAGTGCTGGATGTTTTTCCCCAGGTGAAGGGATTGTTGCATTTAGAAAATAGGGACCGTGCTGCCCTGTCTACCCTTGCCTACTGTCTCACGTGACTGTCTCATCAGCAAACTACTGCCTAGACAAACCTACCATAATATGGGTGCACAACTGGTTGGAAAACTGTACTCAGAGAGTAGTTATCAATGGCTCACAATTGAGCTTGAAGGGCGTATTGAATTGGATACTGTAGGGATCTGTCCTAGGTTTGGTTCTATTCGATATCTTCATAAGCTATTTGCATAATGGCATACAGAATGCACTTACATAGTTTGTGGACAGTAGCTTGACAGTGTGATATTGCACCCCAAATGCTTTATAAAAATATGCTTATGAATGTAAGTATGACATAACTGGAATATGTTTTATGCTACATATGCCATGTAACATATCTTTGCAAAGGTTATGTTCTACTGAATGTATTCATCCTATTTGTATGCATGTATCATTTTTATATCTGAAGTTATGAGCATTAGCTCTATGCTTATATTTAAAGTGTTTGCTGTAGGAAGCACCTAAGGCAGATTTTGTCAACATAGTGTGAAGAGGTTAGTCAAGTAACTGGGAGTACTTGGCGAACAATGGACCTTGATAGATGCCAGTCCACATCTGAGCTTTCCTGGGAACGTCCTGTAGAGCACTGAGTCATGCATGGACATGTGACTTGCCTGTGTGACTCCAAAACTCCATCTTGTAGCTGGATTCTGCATAGGAGAGGCAAAGGGGTTTCCACTCACAAGAGAGAGTCTATTTAAGCCCCTGGAAACCCCTCCATTTTGTCTTCAGCTGACTCAAAAGATAGCCTCTCCACTCCAAAGAGATGCCTGAAAGAAACTGGAACAAAGGACAGTAACTACAGGGGTGTGAGTGATTGCTGGACCCAGACTAGAAAGAGGCTAGTCTATCAAAGAAGGGATTATTCCCCTCTATTTGACACTGGTGAGGCCATGCTTGGAGTATTGTGTCCAGTTTTGGTCCCCCCCACTACAGAAGGGATGTGGACAAATTGGAGAGAGTCCAGCGGAGAACAATGAAAATGGTTAGGGGGCTGGGGCACATGATTTATTAGGAGAGGCTGAGAGAACTGGGTTTATTTAGTCTGCAGAAGAGAAGAGTGAGGGGGAATTTGATAGCAGCCTTCAACTACCTGAAGGGGGGTTCCAAAGAGGAGGGAGCTCAGCTGTTCTCAGTGGTGGCAGATGACAGAACAAGGAGTAATGGTCTCAAGTTGCAGTGGGAGAGGTCTAGGCTGGATATTAGGAAAAACTTTTTCACTAGGAGGGTGGTGAAGCACTGGAATGGGTTACCTAGGGAAGTGGTGGAATCTCTATCCTTAGAGGTTTTTAAGGTCCAGCTTAACAAAGCCCTGGCTGGGATGATTTAGTTGGCTTTGGTCCTGCTTTGAGCAGGGGATTGGACTAGATAACCTCCTGAGGTCCCTTCCAACCCTAATAGTCTATGAAATACTACTCTTTATATTTAATAAAATCACTTTTTACTTATTAACTAACCCAGAGCAAGTAATTAATTCCTGGGGGAGCAAACAGCTGTGCATCCCTCTCTATCAGTGTTCTAGTGGGCGAACAATTTATGTTTACCCTGTATAAGCTTTATACAGGGTAAAACAGGTTTATTTGGGGTTTGGACCCCATTGGGAGCTGGGTGTCTGTGTACTAGAGACAGGAGCACTTCTTAAGCTGTTTTCAGTTAAGTCTGCAGCTTGTGGGGGACGTGGTTCAGACTTGGACCTCTATTTACAGCAGGCAAGCGTGTCTGGCTCAGTCAAGGCAAGGTAATGAAGTCCCAAGCTGGCAGGGAAAATGGGCTTAGAAGAAGTCTCAGCACATCAGGTGGCAGTTCCCAAGGGTCCCCTGGGTACAACCTGGAACTGTGGGACTGTTCTGCCCCCTTAACTCTCCAGCTTGGGATGTCTTACACAAATCTATGCCAGTGACAAACAGCAAACCCCTCCAGGCACTGTTATCACTCAGCCACCTGCATGTGGATCCCCACACCAGCTAAATTGCATGAATGCTCCCAGAGCCACTCATGAATCATAGTATCTGAGGGGTAGCTGTGTTAGTCTGGATGTGTAAAAGCAGCAAAGAATCCTGTGTCACCTTATAGACTAACAGAGGTTTTGGAGCATGAGCTTTCGTAGGTTAATACCTACTTCGTCAGATGCATGTAGTGGAAATTTCCAGGGGCAGGTATGTGTGTGTGTATGTATATATATATATATATATATATATATATATATATATATATATATATATATATGCAATCAAGCTAGAGATAATGAGGTTAGTTCAATCAGGGAGGATGAGGCCCTATTCTAGCAGTTGAGGTGTGAAAACCAAGGGAGGAGAAACTGCTTTTGTTGTTGACAAGCCATTCACAGTCTTTGTTTAATCCTGAGCTGATGGTGTCAAATTTGCAGATGAACTGAAGCTCAGCAGTTTCTCTTTGAAGTCTGGTCCTGAAGTTTTTTTGCTGCAGGATGGCCACCTTACGGTCTGCTATAGTGTGGCCAGGGAGGTTAAAGTGTTCTCCTACAGGTTTTTGTATATTGCCATTCCTAATATCTGATTTGTGTCCATTTATCCTTTTCCGTAGAGACTGTCCAGTTTGGCCGATGTACATAGCAGAGGGGCATTGCTGGCATATGATGGCGTATACTACATTGGTGGACGTGCAGGTGAATGAACCAGTGATGGTGTGGCTGATCTGGTTAGGTCCTGTAATGGTGTCGCTGGTGTAGATATGTGGGCAGAGTTGGCATCGAGGTTTGCTGCATGGATTGGTTCCTGTGCTAGAGTTACTATGGTGCGGTGTGCAGTTACTGGTGAGAATATGTTTCAGGTTGGCAGGTTGCCTGTGGGCGAGGACTGGCCTGCCACCCAAGGCCTGTGAAAGTGTGGGATCATTGTCCAGGATGGGTTGTAGATCCCTGATGATGCATTGGAGGGGTTTTAGCTGGGGACTGTATGTGATAGCCAGTGGAGTCCTGTTGATTTCTTTCTTGGGTTTGTCTTGCAGTAGGAGGCTTCTGGGTACACATCTGGCTCTGTTGATCTGTTTCCTTATTTCCTCGTGCGGGTGCCAAATGGACTAAAGGTAGAAAATCCACTGCTATCTACATACTACACAGACCACAGTGAGAGATTATGCCATACTCTATCAAAGAAACTGAGGAACCACCTGATCAGCATCCTATACAGCAAACAGGAAAACATCAAAAAAGAGCTCTCCAACCTGGAGACTCACATTAATAACCAAACTTCCATACAAACGGACTTCACTAAAATAAGACAGGAGATCTACATTACTCACTTCACCTCTCTACAAAGGAAAAAGGACTGTAAGCTGTCTAAACGCCTACCTGCCTCACGGGGCCACAACCGTGGTACCCCCAACCCACCCAGCAATATCGTCAATCTAGCCAACCACACACTCAGCCCAGAAGAAAAGTCTGTCCTATCTCGAGGACTCTCTTTCTGCCCTGCCACACCCACCAACATGATACAGTTCTGCAGCGATCTGGAAGCCTACTTTCACCGTCTCCAACTCAAAGAATACTTTCAGGACAACACTGAACAGTGCAGTGATACACAGGTACCCTCCCACCAACAGCACAAGAAGAAGAACTCCACATGGACGCCTCCTGAGGGTCGAAATGACAGTCTGGACCTATACATTGAATGCTTCCGCCGACGTGCACAGGGAGAAATTGTGGAAAAACAACATCGCTTGCCTCATAACCTAAGTCGTGCAGAGCGCAATGCCATCCACAGCCTCAGAAACCACCCTGACATTATCATCAAAGAGGCTGATAAAGGAGGTGCTGTTGTCATCATGAATAGGTCTGACTACCAAAAGGAGGCCGCCAGACAACTCTCCAATACCAAATTCTACAGGCCACTTCCCTCAGATCCCACTGAGGAATACACTAAGAAACTGCACCATCTACTCAGCAAAGAATCCTGTAGCACCTTATAGACTAACAGACGTTTTGGAGCATGGGCTTTCGTGGGTGAATACCCACTTCGTCAGATGCATCTGACGAAGTGGGTATTCACCCACGAAAGCTCATGCTCCAAAACGTCTATTAGTCTATAAGGTGCCACAGGATTCTTTGCTGCTTTTACAGATCCAGACTAACATGGCTACCCCTCTGATACCATCTACTCAGGACACTCCCTACACTAACACCAGAACAAATCAACATACCCTTAGAGCCCCGACCAGGGTTATTTTATCTACTACCCAAGATCCACAAACCCGGAAATCCTGGACGCCCCATCATCTCAGGCATTGGCACTCTCACTGAAGGACTGTCTGGATATGTGGACTCTCTACTCAGACCCTATGCCACCAGCACTCCCAGCTATCTCCGTGACACCACTGATTTCCTGAGGAAACTACAATGCATTGGTGACCTTCCAGAAAACACCATCCTAGCCACTAGGGATGTAGAGGCTCTCTACACAAACATCCCACCCACAGATGGAATACAAGCTGTCAGGAACAGTACCCTGATGATGCCACAGCACAACTGGCTGCTGAGCTCTGTGCCTTTATCCTCACACACAACTATTTCAAATTTGATGACAATATATATCTCCAGATAAGTGGCACCACTATGGGCACCAGCATGGCCCCACAATATGCCAATATTTTTATGGCCGACCTGGAACAATGCTTCCTCAGCTCTTGTCCACTCACGCCCCTTCTCTGCCTACGCTACATTGATGACATCTTCATCATCTGGACCCATGGGAAGGAGTCTCTGGAAAAATTGCACCACGATTTCAACAGCTTCCACTCCACCATCAACCTCAGCCTCGACCAATCTACACGGGAGGTCCACTTCCTAGACACCACGGTGCAAATAAGTGATGGTCACATTAACACCACCCTATACCGAAAACCTACCAACCGCTATGCCTACCTTCATGCCTCCAGCTTCCATCCTGGGCACATTACACGATCCATTGTCTACAGCCAAGCACTGAGGTACAACTGCATCTGCTCTAACCCCTCAGACAGAGACCAATGCCTACAAAATCTCCACCAAGCATTCTCAAAACTACAATACCCACACGAGGAAATAAGGAAACAGATTAACAAAGCCAGATGTGTACCCAGAAGCCTCCTACTGCAAGACAAACCCAAGAAAGAAACCAACAGGACTCCACTGGCTATCACATACAGTCCCCAGCTAAAACCCCTCCAATGCATCATCAGGGATCTACAACCCATCCTGGACAATGATCCCACGCTTTCACAGGCCTTGGGTGGCAGGCCAGTCCTCGCCCACAGGCAACCTGCCAACCTGAAACATATTCTCACCAGTAACTGCACACCGCACCATAGTAACTAGCTCAGGAACCAATCCATGCAACAAACCTCGCTGCCAACTCTGCCTACATATCTACACCAGTGACACCATCACAGGACCTAACCAGATCAGTCACACCATCACTGGTTCATTCACCTGCACGTCCACCAATGTAATAAACGCCATCATATGCCAGCAATGCCCCTCTGCTATGTACATCGGCCAAACTGGACAGTCTCTACGGAAAAGGATAAATGGACACAAATCAGATATTAGGAATGGCAATATACAAAAACCTGTAGGAGAACACTTCAATCTCCCTGGCCACACTATAGCAGACCTTAAAGTAGCCGTCCTGCAGCAAAAAAACTTCAGGACCAGACCTCAAAGAGAAACTGCTGAGCTTCAGTTCATCTGCAAATTTGACACCATCAGCTCAGGATTAAACAAAGACTGTGAATGGCTTGCCAACTACAAAAGCAGTTTCTCCTCCCTTGGTTTTCACACCTCAACTACTAGAACAGGGCCTCATCCTCCCTGATTGAACTAACCTCATTATCTCTAGCTTGCCTGCATATATATACCTGCCCCTGGAAATTTCCACTACATGCATCTGACAAAGTAGCTATTCACCTACAAAAGCTCATGCTCCAAAACCTCTGTTAGTCTATAAGGTGCCACAGGACTCTTTGCTGCTTCATGAATCATATAAAGAGAGGCACCAGAAAATCACCCCAGCCTTTCACCCCAGAAATATGCCATTTTACACTACTTACGACTCCCCTGGACAGTGCAAGCTCATTAATTAGTTTGCCACTTCAACAAAGGAAAGTGGACATGCACCAGCCTTTGTCATCTGAGCTGAGATTCCCCAAACAGGAGCAATGGTCTAAAATAAATAGGATGAAATTCAATAAGGATAAATAAAAAGTAGTACATTTAGGATGGAATAAGCATTTGCACAAATACAAAATGGGAAATGACTGCCTAGGAAAGAGTACTAAGGATCTGGGAGTTAGAGTGGATAACAAACTATATATGAGTCAAAAATGTAATACTGTTGCAAAAAAAAGCAAACATCATTCTGGGATGTATTAGCACAGGGGTTCTCAAACTGAGGGTCATGACCCCTCAAGGGGTCGTGAGGTTATTACATGGGGGGTCGTGAGCTTTTAGCCTCCCCACCCCCAAACCTCGCTTCACCTACATCATTTATTATAATAGTGTTAAATATAAAAAAGTGGTTTTACTGTAAAAGGGGCAGTCACACTCAGAGGCCTGCTGTGTTAAAGAGGTCACCAATACAAAAGTTTGAGAACCACTGTATTAGCAGGAGTGTTGTAACCAAGACACAAGAAGTAATTCTTCCACTCTACTCAGCACTGATAAGGCCTCAACTGGAGTATTGTGTCCAGGTCTGCACCACACTTCAGGAAAGATGTGGACAATTGGAGAAAGTCCAGAGAAGAGCAACAAAAAATATTATAGGTCTGGAAAACATGAGGTATGAGGAAAGTTGGGTTTGCTGAATCTGGACAAGAGAAGACTGAGGAGGGACATGATAACAGTTTTCAAGTACATAAAAGGTTATAAAAAGGAGGGTGATACATTGTTCTCCTTATCCACTGAGGAAAGAATAGAAAGTAATGGGCTTAAATTGCAGCAAGTGAACTTTAGGTTAGACGTTAGGAAAAACCTCTGAATTGTGAGGATAGTTAAGCACAGGAACAAATCATGTAGAGTTGTGGAATCTCTGTCATTGAAGGTTTTTAAATAACAGGTTAGACAAACACCTGTCAGGGATGGTCTAGATCAGTGTTTCTCTATGATCAGTCCCCGAGATCTCCCTGACAAAGTTTAGGAAGGCAGCAAGCCAGTCCCTGGTATCAAAAAGATTGAGAAACACTGGTTTAGACAGGTTTCAGAGTAGCAGCTGTGTTAGTCTGTATCCACAAAAAAAACAGGAGTACTTGTTGCACCTTAGAGACTAACACATTTATTTGAGCTTAAGCTTTTGTAGGCTACATTCCACTTCATTGGTGCATGCAGTGGAAAATATAGTATGAAGATATATATATACACAGAGAACATGAAACAGTGGATGTTACCATACACACTCTAATGAGCGTGATCAGTTAAGGTGAGCTATTACCAGCAAGAGAGAAAAAAACTTTTTGTAGTGGTAATCAAAACGGTCCATTTGCAGCAGTTGACAAGAAGTTGTGAGAAATGAGGGGAGGCGGGAATAAACATGGGGAAATAGTTTTACTTTGTGCAATGACCCATCCACTCCTGGTCTTTATTCAAGCCTAATTTAATGGTGTCCATTTTGCAAATTAATTCCAATTCAGCAGTCTCTCGCTGGAGTCTGGTTTTGACATTTTTTTGTTGTAATATTGTGACTTTTAGGTCTGTAATCAAGTGGCCAGGGAGATTGAAGTGTTCTCCGACTGGTTTTTAATTATGTCATAAACAGATAGTTAAGGGTTAATGTCTCTTTTACCTGTAAAGGGTTAAGAAGCTCAGTAAACCTGGCTAACACCTGACCAGAGGACCAATAGGGAGACAAGATACTTTCAAATCTTGGTGGAGGGAAGTCTTTTGTTTGTGCTCTTTGTGTTGTTGTTGTTCGCTCTCGGGACTGAGAGGGACGGGACATCAATCCAGGCTCTCCAAATCTTTCTGAACCAGTCTCTCATGTTTGAAACTTGTAAGTAATTAGCCAGGCAAGGCGTGTTAGTCTTACGTTTGTTTTCTCAACTTGTAAATGTTTCTTTTTGCTGGAAGGATTTTACCTCTGTTTGCTGTAACTTTGAACCTAAGGCTAGGAGCGGGAGGACCCTCTGGTCTATAGGAATCTGATGACGCTGTAAAGCATTTTCCATCCTGATTTTACAGAGATAATTTTTACTTTTTTTCTTTCTTTAGTTAAAAGCTTTCTTTTTAAGAACTTGATTGATTTTTCCTTGTTTTAAGTTCCAAGGGGATTGGATCTGGACTCACCAGGGATTGGTGGGGGGAAAGGAGGGGGATGGTTAATTTCTCCTTGTTTTAAGATCCAAGGGGTTTGGATCTGTGTTCACCAGGGAATTGGTGAAGTCCCTCAAGGCAACCCAGGGAGGGGAAAGTTTTGGGGGGACAGAAAGTGCCCCAGACACTGAAATTCTGAGTGGTGGCAGTGTTACCAGATCTAAGCTAATAATTAAGCTTAGAAGGGTCCATGCAGGTTCCCCACATCTGTACCCTAAAGTTCAGAGTGGGGAAAAAAACCTTGACAAATGTTATAATTCTTGACGTCTGATTTGTGTCCATTTACTCTTTTACGTAGAGACTGTCCAGTTTGGCCAATGTACATGGCAGAGGGACATTGCTGGCACATGATGGCATATATCACATTGGTAGATGTGCCGGTGAACGAGCCTCTGATAGCGTGGCTGATGTTATTAGGTCCTATGATGGTATCCCCTGAATAGATATGTGGACAGTGTTGGCGAGGGGCTTTGTTGCAAGGATAGGTTCCTGGATTAGTGTTTTTGTTGTGTGGTCTGTGGTTGCTGGTGAGAATTTACATCAGGTTTGAGGACTGTCTGTAAGCAAGGACTGACCTGTCTCCCAAGATCTGTGAGAGTGAGGGATTGTCCTTCAGGATAGGTTGTAGATCCTTGATGATGCGCTGGAGAGTTTTAGTTGGGGGCTGAAGGTGATGGCTAGGAGGTCGCAAGGTTATTACATGGGGGTCGTGAGCTTTCAGCCTCCACCACAAACCCCACTTCACCTCCAGTATTTATAATGGTGTTAAGCGTAAAAAAAAGATGTTTTTAATTTATAAGGAGGGTCACACTCAGAGGCTTGCTGTGTGAAAGGGGTCACCAGTACAAAAGTTTGAGAACCACTGTGTTATAGTGGTTGAGTTAGAAAAGTCAGCTCAGCTCCATCCTCATACACCATGACAGGAATGGGAGGGGCATGTTTCAAGAAAGGAGAGGGAAATGTGTGGCAGAGAATACTGGAGGATAGCACTTACCTTGCACTAAGGTTAGATGAGGGATCACACAATTGCCATTGCAACTGAACTGAGGCAGGAAAGGCATTCAGTAGGATTGAGTGGCACTGTCAGTTGTATTATAAAATTTGGATTTGGAATATCTTTCCTCAGGCATAAAAGTCTCCTTCATTTTCACCATTAGGCTCCAATTGTTGTTGGACCAAACCTGAAGGCTCAGGGGCTACGGGTTGTTTATTTACGTGTTTACTTTCTAATTGCACAAAACTGAACACCCTAGCCCCGCCCCTTCCCTGAGGCCCCGCCCCTTCCCTGAGGCCCCGCTCCCTGTTCACAACATTCCCACACCCTCGGTGGCTTGCTCTCCCCCATCCTCGCTCATTTTCACTGGGCTGGGGCAGGAGGCTGGGGTGCGGGAGGGGGTGAGGGCTCTAACGGGGGGTGCAGGCTCTGGAGTGTGGCCAGAAATGAAGGGTTCAGGGTGTGGCAGGTGGCTCCAGGCTGGGGCAGGGAGTCAGGGTGTGGGAGTGGTACAGAGTCTGGGCCAGGGATGTGGGCTCTGGAGTGGGACCAGGGATGAGGGGTTTGGGGTACAGGAGGGGGCTCCAGGCTGGGGGGTGGGGCCAAGGGATTCAGAGTATGGGAGGGGGCTGCAGGTTGAGGCAGGGGGTGCTGGCTCTGGGGTCGGGCTGGGGTTGAGGGGTTTGGGGTCCAGGAGGGGGCTTCGGGTCTGGGGGGGGCTCAGGGCTAGGGCAGGGGTTGGGGCACTATAGCCTTATCTAATAGCCACATGGCTTTTAGCTCATGTACTAGAAGCTCATACACCAAATTTCCAAAGGTCCCGCCTGGTGACGACCTGTCAGCGTTATACTCTCTCTGCCTTTGTTGCCCTCAGGAGCAGTGTTAGTGATGGTGTAGGAGTAGCTGAAATGGACAGGAATGTTCCTTCTGCTTCATAAGGTCTGTTCTCTTAATTTATTAAATTGTAGTAAGTTTTAAATATATATATATATATATATATATATATATATTCATTTCACAATTTGTTTTTTTTCTTTTTTGCACTGAATTCTGTTTCAAAATAAATGTCTGTTTAAAACTGAACTCCTCTCGATTAATTTGCAACCTCGGCTATCAAATGCTTAGCAAGTCTGAAAGGAACCAATTACTTATTGCTGCACAGTGTCACTAGGGTGACCAGGTGTCCTGATTTTATAGGGACAGTCCGATATATAGGACTTTGTCTTATATAGGCACCTATTACCCCCCATCCCCTGTTCCAATTTTTCATACTTGCTATCTGGTCACCCTAAGGGTCACACAACTCATAGAACTATTCACAATAGAAATTAATAGGTGCACTAATAATGTTATATTCCTACTTGTACAGCAATCACCACATGATGCCTACCTGGCCACAAAAAAGCAGGAACAGATAGAGCAGTACAAAAAAATGCATTATTGTGGATCACTGTTAAAGTGCCATGTAGTTCTGCGTTGAGTTCTTCTAATAGCCCTTGTCTCTGATTGTTCAACCTCTGCAGATAGCCACTCCACCTTAGCTCCACATATTTTATGCAGGGCATAGAAGGCAGCTATAACCACTGGGATATTTTTCTCACTGAGCTCCAATCTCATGAGTAAACAACTCCAGTAACCCTTCAAATGACCAAAAGCACATTCAACCCTTCTTCTGCACCTGCTAAGCCAGTAGTTGAATAATTCCTTGCTGCTGTTAAAGTGGCTGGTGTAGGGCTTCATGAGCCAAGAGAGCATGAGTAGGCTGGGTCCCCAGAATCACTATTGATATTTCAACATTCCCGGTGGTAATCCTCTGGTCAGGAAAGAAAGTCCCTGCTTGCAGTTTTCTGAACAGTCCTGTGTTCTTAATGATGTGAGTGTCATACACCTTTCCTGACCAGCCCACACTGGTGTCGGTGAAGCATCCCCAGTGATCCATCAATGCTAGCATAACCGTAGAAAAGTAGCCTTTTCTGTTGATGTACTCAGTGGTAAGATGGCCTGGTGCCAAAATAGGGATGTGCGTGCTGCCTGTCGTTCCATCACTGTTTGGGAACCCCATTGCTGTAAAACCATCCACTACGGCCTGTACATTGCCAAGAATCACAGTCCTGCATAGCAGAAGACAATTAATGGCCCTGCACATTTGCATCATAACAGCCACTGTGGTGAATTTTCTGACTCCAAATTCATTCCCAACTGACTGGTAGCAATCTGCTGGTGCAAGGTTCCACAGTGCGATTGCCACTAACTTCTCCATTGTCAGTGCAGGTCTTGTTTGGTCCCCCCTGCACTGCAGGATTGTGGCAAGCTTGGCACACAGATCCAAGAATGTGGCCTTGTGCATCCAAAAGTTCTGAAGCTGCTGCTTATCATCCCAAGCAGGGGTGGCTCCAGGCCCCGCACACCAAGCACATGCTTGGGGTAGCAAGCCACGGGGGGCGCTCTGCCGGCACCAGGAGGGCAGCAGGCAGGCTGCCTCCGGCGGTTTGCCTGCGGAGGGTCCGCTGGTCCCGCAGCTTCAGTGGACCTCCCGCAGGCGTGCCTGCGGACGGTCTGCTGGTCCCGTGGCTTCAGAGGACCTCCCGCAGGCACGC
The DNA here is from genome assembly GCF_025201925.1 of Gopherus flavomarginatus. NCBI lineage: Eukaryota > Metazoa > Chordata > Testudines > Testudinidae > Gopherus > Gopherus flavomarginatus. The sequence continues at coordinate 25,403,684 of NC_066633.1, forward strand.
CTGCGGGAGGTCCACCAAAGCCGCGTGACCAGCTGACCCTCTGCAGGCAAACGGCCAGAGGCAGCCTGCCTGCAGTGCTTGGGGCAGCAAAATCCCTAGAGCCATCCCTGATCCCAAGCTTGTGCTACAATGCGATCCCACCAGTCAATGTATCACCAGAAGAGCTCTTCTGCCAGCATACCTAACGTCATTCGGGGTGGCGATATTCCTACACTGACAGCAACTCCTGTTGATGTAGGGTACATCTACACTAGGAGGCTATGCCAGCATAGCTGTGCTGGCATAGGCATTGGCATAGGCATCGTGTAGACATAGCTTAAAACACTTGTATTTGCCATAGCGAGTATAGAATGTTGTCAAGAAATTCTGCAGAGTACAGCCCTCGCTAGTGAGTTCGTCTGTTCTGAATGCCTGAAAACGCCTTCTGGACACAGCATCATGAAAATTCTGGGCATGTAGACAGATATATCGGCTGTCATTCAGTAGGGTGACCAGCTGTCTGGTTTTCAACCAGAACACTTGGTCGAAAAGAGGCTCTGGTCAGCACCGCCAACTGGGCCGTTAAAAGTCTGGTCAGTGGCTCTGCGGCACTAAGGCAGGCGAGTCCCTACTTGTCCTGGCTGGCACCACACTGTGCCCCAGAAGCAGCCAGCAGGTCTGGGTCCTGGGCGGGGAGGGGAGGCACGGGGCTCTGCATGCTGCCCCCACCCCAAGCACTGTCTTCACAATCCCATTGGCTGGGAACTGGCCAATGGGAACTGGTGGGGGGGGGCGTGACTGTGGGCGAGAGTGGCATGTGGAGCCTCCTGGCCTCCCTGCCTAGAACCTGGACCTGCTGGCTGTTTCTGGGGCACCTGCCTTAGCCCCCCCACTGCACTGCTGAATGGGAAGCTGCCTGAGGTAAGCCCGTGCCCCAGCCCTGAGCCCCCTCCCACACCCTGAACTCCTCATCCCCAGCCCCACCCCAGAGCCCCTCACTCCATCCTGCACCTCCACTCCCTGCCTGAACCCACAGCCCCCTCCCACACTCCAAATCCCTCGGCCCCACCCCCAGCCTGGAGCCCCCTCTCCTGGACCCCCAAACTCCTCACCCCCCTGCCCCCTTGCCCTAGCCCAGATCCCCCTCCTACATTCTGAGCCCCTCATCCCTGGCCCCACCCCAGAGCCCTCACCCACTCCTGCACCCCAACCCCATGCCTCAACCACAGCCCCCTCCAGCACCCCAAACCCCTCATCCTCAGCCCCATCCCAGAGTCAGCACCCCCAACCCAGAGCCCTCAACCCTTCCCACACCCCAATCCCCGCCTCAATCTGCAGCCCCCTCTTGCACTCTGAATCCCTCAGTCCCACCGCCCCATCCTGGAGCCCCCTCCTGCACCTCAAACCCCTCATCCCCAGCCCACCAAGAGCTCGCACCCCCAGCTGGAGCCCTCCCTCTTCCTGCACCCCAACTCCCTGCCCCAGCACAGTGAAAGTGAGTGGGGGAGGAATGTAATGAGCAGGGGATGGGGCCTCAGGGAAGCAGCGGGGCGGGACCTCAGGGCAGGGGCGGGGCTAGAGTGTTTGGTTTTGTGTGACTAGAAAGTTGCCAACCCTACCGTTCAGTTTTTCAACAATTATCATAGATTTGACCCATTCCATAGGTCAATCCACCTTTGTGATCACGCCTACGTTTTTTATGCACCTGAGTTCTTGTCTGAATTTGTGAATCAAAGTAAATGGGATTTTTTGTGCTGAGCACACAGTGGAAATGTGTGGATATAGTGTAGTTACTGAATGCCTCAAATACAGCCTTATACCTAGTCTTTCATAGTTTATTTTTCTGTCTCCCACTGCTACATAGTCTTTCTCACCTTGGAATGGTTCTGCATCTACCCTTGTAGTATAGAGAGGCTGCAATATATCTTTGTAAGGGTACGTCTACAGTACAAAATTAATTCAAAGTTATTTTATTCAAATTTCCTGAATCGAGTTCATACATTTGATGTTATGTGTCCCCACTAAAGCGCGTGAATTCAGGGGAGTGCTTCCACAGTACCAAGGCTAGCATCGAATGGTGGAGCGTTGCACTGTGGTAGCTATCCCACAGTTCCCGCAATCTCTGCCACTCACTGGAATTGTGGGTTAAGCTCCCAGTGCGTGATGGGGCAAAAAAATTCTTGTGGGTTTTTCTGGCTGTGTGCCATCACTCGCTCCTCCCTCTGTGAAAGCTACAGCAGACGCCATGCTGCCAGCAGACGGTGCAGCACGGTGCACCACCTGTCTCCTGGTATGTTGAATCCAGTTTGAATGTTTCCTTCTCTTTCTATCTACTCTTTCATTTAACCATTTCCCACCATTTCTAGGCCATTGTCAACAGAGACCCACAGCTTCCACCACTTTTTCCATGTTGTCTGTCCTGGGCTCCCGTGGAAGCTACAGAAGGCAACAATTCCCCGCCGTTTCTCGGCCATCGTTAACAGAGCTGCACAGTTTCCATCGCAAACTCTGCTCACGTTTCTGCCGCAAACTCTGCTCTCACTGCTTTTTCCATGTTGTCGGTCTTGGGCTCCCATTGAAGCTACAGAAGGCAACAATTCTCTGCTGCTTCTCGGCCATCGTGAACAGAGCTGCACAGACAATCTGGAGAAAGCAGCAGAAACTGTCCTGGGCTCCCGTGGAAGCTACAGAAGACAACCATTTACTGCCTTTTATCAGCCATCTTGAGCTGAATAGCTCATTTTGCACCCTTTTTCAAGGATTACCCATGCAGGCGCCATTGCGCGGCAAACATGGAGCCCGCTCAGATCTCTGCTGCAGTTTTGACCATTGTAAATACCTCATGCATTATCCAGCAGTATGTTCAGTACCTGCAAAACTGGGTGAGGAAGCGACGACAGTGCGATTACTATATTGATGAGGACATGGACACAGACGTTCCTAGATGCACGGCATGTGGCAATTGGGAGATCATGGCATGATCATGGAGCATTGGGCTAGGTTCATGCCGTGGAACGCCGATTCTGGGCCCGGGAAACAAGCACTGACTAGTAGGATCGCGTAGTGTTGCAGGTCTGAGATGATTCCCAGTGGCTGCGAAACTTTCATATGTGTAGGGCCACTTTCAGGGAACTTTGTGACTTGCTGTCTCCTGCCCTGAAGCACAAAGACACCAGAATGAGAGCAGCTCTGACCGTTGAGAAGCGAGTGGCCATAGCACTGTGGAAGCTTGCAGTGCCCGACAGCTACCGGTCAGTCGGGAATCAGTTTGGAGTGGACAAATCTACTGTGGGGCTGCTGTGCTACAAGTAGCCAACACAATCATTGACTAGCTGCTATCAAGAGTAGTGACTTTGGGAAATGTGCAGACCACTGTGGATGGCTTTAATGTGCCGGGGTTCCCTAACTGCGGTGGGTCGATAGACGCAACGCATATCCCCATCTTGGCCCCAGCACACCGTGGCAGCCAGTACATAAACCGCAAGGGGTACTTTTCCATGGTGCTGCAAGCACTGGTAGATCACAAGGGACGTTTCACCGACATCAACATGGGATGGCTGGGAAAGTTGCATGATGCTCGCATCTTCAGGAACTCTGGTCTGTTTGAACAGCTGCAGGAAGGGACTTACTACCCAGACTAGAAAATTACTGTTGGGGATGTTGAAATGCCTATAGTATCAGAGGGGTAGCCGTGTTAGTCTGGATCTGTAAAAGCAGCAAAGAGTCCTGTGGCACCTTATAGACTAACAGACGTATTGGAGCATGAGTTTTTGTGGGTGAATACCCACTTCATCGGATGCATGTAGTGGAAATTTCCAAAGGCAGGTATATACATGCAAGCAAGAATCAGGCTGGAGATAATGAGGTTAGTTCAGTCAGGGAGGATGAGGCCCTCTTCTAGCAGTTGAGGTGTGAACACCAAGGGAGGAGAAACTGGTTTTGTAGTTGGCAAGCCATTCACAGTCTTCGTTTAATCCTGAGCAGATGGTGTCAAATTTGCAGATGAACTGAAGCTCAGCAGTTTCTTTTTGAAGTCTGGTCCTGAAGATTCTTTGCTGCAGGATGGCTACCTTTAAATCTGCTATTGTGTGTCCAAGGAGATTGAAGTGTTCTCCTACAGGCTTTTGTATATTGCTATGCCTAACATCTGACTTCTGTCCATTTATCCTTTTACATAGAGACTGTCCAGTTTGGGCGATGTACATAGCAGAGGGGCATTGCTGGCATATGATGGCATATATTACATTGGTGGATGTGCAGGTGAATGAACCAGTGATGATGTGGCTGATCTGGTTAGATCCTGTGATGGTGTCACTGGTGTAGATATGTGGGCAGAGTTGGCAGCGAGGTTTGTTGCATGGATTGGTTCCTGAGCTAGAGTTATTATGGTGCGGTGTGCAGTTACTGGTGAGAATATGTTTCAGGTTGGCAGGTTGTCTGTGGGCAAGGACTGGCCTGCCACCCAAGGCCTGTGAAAGTGTGGGATCATTGTCCAGGATGGGTTGTAGATCCCTGATGATGCATTGGAGGGGTTTTAGCTGGGGACTGTAAGTGATGGCCAGTGGAGTTCTGTTAGTTTCTTTCCTGGGCTTGTCTTGCAGTAGGAGGCTTCTGGGTACTTGTCTGGCTCTGTTGATCTGTTTCCTTATTTCCTTGTGTGGGTATTGTAGTTTTGAGAATGCTTGGTGAAGATTTTGTAGGTGTTGGTCTCTGTCTGAGGGGTTGGAGCAGATGCGGTTGTACCTCAGTGCTTGGCTGTAGATAATGGATCGTGTGGTGTGTCGGAGTTGGAAGCTGGAGGCATGAAGGTAGGCATAGCAGTCGGTGGGTTTTCGGTATAGGGTGGTGTTAACGTGTGATGTAGTAGGGACTGTTTGTGTGGGGGTGAGAGAGCCGGGGAGGACTTTAGGTGAGGGACAGGACCTAGGCCTGTAACCTGAGCCAGGTAGGGGTGGAGGGGTGTCAGCACCTTTTGCCCAGGAAGCTGGACAAAGGAGGGGGCCAGCTGTAGGGGAGTTAGTTCAGTTTCGTTTTTGGGCTGGGTAGTGGGAATTCAGAGTATCGTAAGCTGGGATCCAAGCACCCTGAACCCCCAGAAGGACTCAATTGAGGGGTCCTGACTGTGCCTACAAGCTCTGCTGTAACCTGCATTCCTGTTGTCCAATAAACCTTCTGTTTTACTGGCTGGCTGAGAGTCACTGTGAGTCCCAGGAAGAGGGGTGCAGGGCCGGACTCCCCCACCCTCTGTGACAACTGGTGGCAGCGGCGGGAGATACTGCACCCTGTGGACGGCGCTTCCTGCAGTAAGTGACTGGGAAGCAGTAAAACGAAGGGGTGATTAACCCCTGGGAGTGTGTGCCCAGTGAGAAGGACTTTGCAGTAACAGGGTCCCCTGGGGGATTGCAGCGAGCGGTCTCAGGGGCGGAGGAGTCTGCAGCTTGACCCTGGCAGAGAGGTGGTGACCTCAAGAAGGGCTGGTGCACTGCGAGTCTCCCTGGAAACTGTGGGGAGCGGCGAGCACCCCGACCTGTGAGTGGCCAGCAGGAAAATGCATGCCAAGCGGTGTAAGTGCGACCTGCTGGAGCTGTGCAAGCAGAGGGGGCTGCACAGTGGGAGGCTCACCAAGGACCATCTGATTGCCCAGCTGGAGGAGGGAGACCGCTTGAATGAACGGATCCCTCTCTCTGAGGGAAGCAGCCTGGCAGATGCAGCGCAGGCACCAGTGTCTGTCCCCCCAGGGGCTGAGGGCTTCCCGAGACCCCCCCTTCCTATGCCTAGGGGAAGGGCAGGGGGGATCCCAGTGAATATCGAGGGCACCGTGACTCCCCTGGCCAGCAGAGGATCCTCCCAGCGAAGCTCACCCCCCAGCAGGGGATCGTCTTGGCGGCACTCGGCATCCGTGGAACGGATGCGGCTGGAATATGACAGGGAGCTGAGATGGGAAGAGCTCGAGTTAAGTAGGCAAGAACTGAAGGAACGGGGGATCCAGCGTAAGTATGAGCTGGAGCTGGCCTGGCTGAGGAGCAGTGGGGCCCTGGCTGCGGTGAGTGAGGGGGGACCCAAACTTACAAAAAGCTTTGATAAGTGCTTCCTGGCCCGGCGTAAGGAGGGAGAGGACATAGACACCTTCCTGACGGCCTTTGAGAATATCTGCGAGCTGCACAGGGCCGACCCTGCAGACAGGATCTCATTTCTCACCCCCTTACTGGACCCCACAGCCATGGAGGCGTACAGTCAAATGACAGGGGCGGAGGCAAGGCATTTTGAACTGTTCAAACAGGCCCTGCTCCGCGAGTTTGGGCTGACTCCTGAGATGTACCGGAAGAGGTTCTGGAGTCAGCGTAAAACCCGTGAGGTCACATACCTACAACTGGTCAACCAGGCGCAGGGGTATGCCTGCAAGTGGACAGCTGGGGCCCAAACTAAAGAGGACCTGCTTGACCTATTCATACTAGAGCACCTGTACGAGCAGTGCCCGTCCGACCTGAGGCTGTGGTTGATGGACCAGAAGTCGGAGAACCCGCAGCACGCAGGCCAGCTGGCTGACCAATTTGTGGACAGTCGGGCAGGGGATAACAGGGAGGAGTCTCGAAGGAGCAGGCCTGCCTTAACGCAGAGAGAGAGTCACCATGGACCTCCCAGCGGGGGCCCATGGAGAACCCCCACCAAAGGGGAACATCCAGCATCAGGTCCATCCGACCCACTCAAGGGGACCCACGAGACATGGGCTGCTATCACTGTGGCCAACGAGGCCACATACGGGCCCAGTGCCCCAAGCTCAGGGACAGACCGAGCAGACCCAACCTGCAGAGGGTTGACTGGGTAAAGACCCAGTCGGATGAGGGACAACATTCCCAGGAAAGGGGGGCTGGCAGCATACAACCTGTGAAGGAGGGAGGAGGTCCCCAGTTCAGTTCCTCTGGGGCGCTGGATGCTCCAGGCTCTGGGTTTTTGGTTTACAGGGTGGGCGCAGGGCTGCCGCTCTGGAGAGAGTGCCTGGTTTCCCTGGAGGTAAATGGGAGGAAGGTCACTGGGTACTGGGACATGGGCGCAGAGGTGACGCTGGCCCGGCCCTGGGTGGTGGCCTCAGATCGGTTGGTGCCTGACACTTACCTGACCCTGATGGGTGTGGGCGGGACCCCATTCGAGGTACCCGTGGCGAGGGTACACCTGAAGAGGTGAGCCAAGGAGGGCCCCAAGGACGTGGGGGTACACCCACATTTGCCCACGGAGGTGTTAATGGGGGGGGACCTCGAGGACTGGCCAAGTAACGCCCGGAGTGCCCTGGTCGTGACTTGTAGTCAGAGTCAGTGAGGGACACTGCGCCCCTATAATGGGGAAGGTACTCTGCCCGAGGTGCAGGACCCAAACCTGGTGGGGAGGGAACGCCCAGGGATACGGCTCAGAGAGGCTGCGGCCTGAGACCCAGCCAGCAAGAGAGAGCAGGTCCCCATCCCTGTCCCAGCTGCTGAGTTCCAGGCCGAGTTGCAGAAAGATCCCTCCTTGCGGAAGCACAGGGACTGGGCTGACCTTAGTGCGGTACAGACCATGAGGAGAGGTTGCAAGGAGAGGTTCCTGTGGGAGAAGGGGTTCCTGTACCGAGAATGGGCTCCCCCAGGGGAAGTAGAGTCATGGGGGATCAGGAGGCAGCTGGTGGTTCCCCAGAAGTTCCGTCACAAGCTGTTGTACCTGGCCCATGACATCCCTCTCGCAGGGCACCAGGGAATCCAGCGCACCAGGCAGAGGCTGCTACAGAACTTTTACTGGCCTGGGGTCTTTACCCATGTCCGACAATACTGCCAATCCTGTGACCCCTGCCAGAGGGTGGGGAAGGCCCAGGACAAGGGGAAAGCGGCTTTGAGGCCTTTGCCCATCATAGAAGAACCTTTCCAAAAGGTGGCCATGGACATAGTGGGACCTCTCAGCAAGACGACCCGGTCGGGGAAAAAATACATTCTGGTGGTGGTAGATTTCGCCACTCGCTACCCTGAGGCGGTGGCCTTGTCCTCTATCGAAGCAGACACCGTGGCAGATGCGCTGCTGACCATTTTCAGCCAGGTGGGGTTCCTCAAGGAAGTCTTAACGGACCAGGGGTCCAACTTCATGTCAGCCCTGCTCCGGTCCTTGTGGCAGAAATGTGGGGTCCGGCGCAACTGGGCCTCAGCGTACCACCCCTAGTCCAACGGGCTGGTGGAAAGGTTCAACGGGACGCTGAAGATGATGCTAAAAACATTTATGAACCAGCACCCGCAGGACTTGGACAAGTACTTACCTCACTTGCTGTTCGCGTACAGGGAGGTACCCCAGGAGTCTACTGGGTTTTCGCCTTTTGAACTGTTGTATGGAAGGCAAGTAAGGGGGCCCCTAGACCTGCTGAGAGACGAATGGGAGGGGAAGGCCACTCCCGATGGAGAGTCAGTGGTGGAGTATGTCCTGACCTTCCGGGAAAGACTTGCCAAGCTCATGGGCCTGGCCAGGGAGAATCTAGCCCGAGCCCAGAGGAAGCAGAAGGTCTGGTATGACCGCACGGTGCGGGCCCGTGCCTTCGCCACCGGGGATCAGGTGATGATTCTCATCCTCGTGAGAAAAAACAAACTCCAGGCTGCCTGGAAAGGGCCCTTCAAGGTTGTTAAGCAACTAAATGAGGTAAACTATAGGGTGGAGCTGTCGAACCGGGCACATCACCGTCGGGTGTACTATGTGAACATGATGAAGCCATACTATGACAGGAGGAATGTGGTGTTGGCCGTGTGTGGACATTGGGAGGAGCAGGGAGATGACCCCTTTGGTGGATCTATTCCCTGGGATAAAAGCTGGTTCCCCTCTGGAGGCAATTCCCCTCTCTGATCAGCTGACCCTGGCCCAGCACGCTGAGATCAGGGGGGTGCTGCATCTGTACCGACAGCTGTTTTCCAACCAGCCTGGATGCACTAATTTGACTGTCCACTGGGTGGAGACCGGGTCACATCCTCCTATAAGATGCTCCCCTTTTCGGGTCACTGGGAAAACTGCCCAGGACCTAGAAAGAGAGGTGAGGGACATGCTGGCTTTGGGGGTGATCCAGCCATCTTCCAGCCCTTGGGCCTCGCCAGTGGTGCTGGTCCTCAAAAGGGATGGGTCGATCCGGTTCTGTGTGGACTGTCGAAAGCTCAATGCCATCACCGTATCTGATGCCTACCCCATGCCCAGGCCTGACGAGCTCCTAGACAAGCTGGGAGGTGCTCAGTACCTCACCACCATGGATCTTACCAAGGGCTACTGGCAAGTGCCGCTGGACGCAGATGCCAGGCTGAAATCGGCCTTTATCACCCCTCTGGGGCTCTACGAGTTTCTGACCCTGCCCTTCGGCCTCAAGGGAGCGCCAGCCACCTTCCAGCGCCTGGTGGATCAGCTACTGAGGGGGATGGAGAGTTTTGCCGTGGCGTATATTGACGACATCTGCATCTTTAGCTGAACCTGGGAGGACCACGTGTCCCAGGTTAAACAAGTGCTGGACCGACTCCGGAAGGCTGGGTTAACTGTAAAGGCTGAGAAATGCAAGGTGGGGATGGCTGAAGTAACTTATCTGGGCCATTGGGTGGGGAGCGGCTGCCTAAAACCGGAACCAGCCAAGGTGGAGGTGATCAGAGACTGGCCTGCTCCCCAAACCAAAAAGCAGGTCCAGGCCTTTATTGGGATGGCGGGGTACTATCAAAAGTTCGTGCCCCACTTTAGCACCATAGCCGCCCCCATCACTGAGCTGTGCAAGAAGGGGAAGCCAGACAAGGTGGTCTGGATCGAGCAGTGCCAGCAGGCTCTCCGGGCGCTGAAGGAGGCTCTGGTTAGTGGCTCAGTTCTGGCAAACCCAGACTTTGACAAGCCCTTTATGGTGTTCACTGACGCCTCAGACATGGGACTGAGGATGCAGGAGGATGAAAAGGGGGAGAGACACCCCATCGTGTACCTGAGCAAGAAGTTGCTACCCCGGGAGCAGAACTACGCAGCCATCGAGAAGGAATGCCTGGCCATGATGTGGGCTCTTAAGAAACTGGAGCCATATCTCTTTGGGTGACACTTCACCGTGTACACTGACCACTCTTCCCTGACCTGGCTGCACCAGATGAAAGGAGCCAATGCCAAGCTCCTGAGGTGGAGCCTGCTCCTGCAGGACTATGACATGGACGTGGTCAACATGAAGGGAATTGCCAACTGATAGCAGATGCGTTGTCCTGAAGAGGGGGGCCCTGAACTTCCCCAGGTCACTGGGCAGAGTGACCCCACTCAGTTCAGTCTCGAAGCGGGGAGAGATGTGATGGAGTAGGGGCTGTCTGTGTGGGGGTGAGAGAGCCGGGGAGGACTTTAGGTGAGGGACAGGACCTAGGCCTGTAACCTGAGCCAGGTGGGGGGGAGGGGTGTCAGCACCTTTTGACCAGGAAGCTGGACAAAGGAGGGGGCCGGCTGTAGGGGAGTTAGTTCAGTTTCGTTTTTGGGCTGGGTAGTGGGAATTCAGGGTATCCTAAGCTGGGATCCAAGCACCCTGAACCCCCAGAAGGACTCAGTTGAGGGGTCCTGGCTGTGCCTACAAGCTCTGCTGTAACCTGCATTCCTGTTGTCCAATAAACCTTCTGATTTACTGGCTGGCTGAGAGTCACTGTGGATCCCAGGAAGAGGGGTGCAGGGCCAGACTCCCGCACCCTCCGTGACATAACGTGACCATCACTTGTTTGCACTGTGGTGTCTACGTGTAGATTGGTCCAGGCTGAGGTTGATGGTTGATGGTGGGGTGGAAGCTGTTGAAATGCCCACTTATCTACACCAGTGACACCATCACAGGACCTAATCAGATTCACCTGCATGTCCACCAATGTAATATATGCCATCATATGCCAGCAATGCCCCTCTGCTATATACATTGGCCAAACTGGACAGTCTCTACGGAAAAGGATAAATGGACACAAGTCAGATATCAGGAATGGCAATATACAAAAGCCTGTAGGAGAACACTTCAATCTCCCTGGACACACAATAGCAGATGTAAAGGTAGCCATCCTGCAGCCAAAAATCTTCAGGACCAGACTTCAAAAAGAAACTGCTGAGCTTCAGTTCATCTGCAAATTTGACACCATCCGCTCAGGATTAAACAAAGACTGTGAATGGCTTGCCAATTACAAAAGCAGTTTCTCCTCCCTTGGTTTTCACACCTCAACTGCTAGAAGAGGGCCTCATCCTCCCTGATTGAACTAACCTCATTATCTCCAGCCTGATTCTTGCTTGCATATTTATACCTGCCTCTGGAAATTTCCACTACATGCATCCAACCAAGTGGGTATTCACCCACGAAAGCTCATGCTCCAGTACGTCTGTTAGTCTATAAGGTGCCACAGGACTCTTTGCTGCTTTTAGAAATGCCTATAGTTATCCTCGGGGACTCAGCCTATCCCTTAATGCCATGGCTCATGAAGCAGTACACAGGCACTCTGGACAGTAGTAAGGAGCAGTTCAACTATAGGCTGAACAAGTGCAGAATGGTGGTAGAATGTGCTTTTGGATGTTTGAAAGGGTGCTGGCGCAGTTTACTGACTTGGTTAGATCTCAGCACAACCAATATTCCAATTGTCATTGCTGCTTGTTGTGCACTCCACAATATCTGTGAGAGTAGGGGAGAGACTTTTATGGTGGGGTGAGTGGTTGAGGCAACTCGCCTGGCTGCCAGTTTCACACAACCAGACAACAGGGCGATTAGAACAGTGCAACAGGGCACGCTGCACATCAGAGAAGCTTTGAAAGCCAGTTTCATGACTGGCCAGGGTACAGTGTGACAGTTGTTTTTGTTTCTCTTGAAGTTACCCACACCCTATATATATGAAAGTAAATAAAGTCAAAATTGTTTTAAAACTGTTCTTTATTATTTGATACACAACTCATTAAGAGCAATTGTAAGGTAGATTGGGGGTGGGGAGAGGCTAGGGGGTGGAGGAGAAGTCAGAAACCAAATCAAAAGTTCGCATATCCCAGCTTTCTGGTGTGTGGGCGATCCTCTGGGGTTGAGTGTGGGGGTCCCTGTAGCCTCCCCCGTCGTGTTCTTGGGCGTCTGGGTGAGGAGGCTCTGGAACATGGGGAGGAGGGAGTCTGATTATACAGGGGCTGCAGCGGAAGTCTGTGATCTTGCTGCCTTTCCTTCATTAGATCCACCATACAGCGGAGCATGTCAGTTTGCTCCCCCATGAGCTTGACCATAGCGTCCTGCCTGCTATCATCGTGCTCCTCCCTCCTCTCTTCGTGTTCCCTGTAATGCTTCACGGAACTCAGCAGTTGTTTGCCTCCATGCATTCAGCTGGGCCCTATCAGTGCAGGAGGACTGCATGAGCTCAGCGAACGTCATAGAATCATAGACTATCAGGGTTAGAAGGGACCTCAGGAGGTCATCTAGTCCAAACCCCTGCTCAAAGCAGGACCAATCCCCAACTAAATCATACCAGTCAGGGCTTTGTCAAGCCTGACCTTAAAAACCTCTAAGGATGGAGATTCCACCACCTCCCAAGGTAACCCATTCCAGTGCTTCACCACCCTCCTAGTGAAAAAGTGTTTCCTAATAGCCAACCTAAACCTCTCCCACTGCACCTTGAGACCATTACTCCTTGTTCTGTCATCTGCTACCACTGAGAACAGTCTAGATCCATCCTCTTTGGAACTCCCTTTCAGGTAGTTGAAAGCAGCTATCAAATCCCCCCTCATTCTTCTCTTCTGCAGACTAAACAATCCCAGTTCCTTTGGACTCTATTCATAAGTCATGTGCTCCAGCCCCCTAATCATTTTTGTTGCCCTCTGCTGGACTCTTTCCAATTTTTCCACATCCTTCTTGTAGTGTGGGGCCCAAAACTGGACACAGTATTCCAGATGAGGCTCACCAATGTCGAATAAAGGGGAACGGTCACGTCCCTTGATCTGATGGCAATACCCCTACTTATACAGCCTAAAATGCCGTTAGCCTTCTTGGCAACAAGGGCACACTGTTGACTCATATTCAGCTTCTCATCCACTGTAACCCCTAGGTCCTTTTCTACAGAACTGCTTCCTAGCCATTCAGTCCCTGGTCTGTAACAGTGAATGGGATTCTTCCGTCCTAAGTGCAGGACTCTGCACTTGTCCTTATTGAACCTCATCAGGTTTCTTTTGGCCCAGTCCTCTAATTTATCTAGGTCCCTCTGTATCCTATCCCTACCCTCCAGCTTATCTACCACTCCTCCCACTTTAGTGTCATCTGCAAACTTGCTGAGAGTGCAGTCCATGTTGTCCTCCAGATCATTAATGAAGATATTGAACAAAACCGGCCCCAGGACCGACCCTTGGGGCACTCCGCTTGAAACTGGCTGCCAACTAGACATGGAGCCGTTGATCACTACCCATTGATCCCGATGATCTAGCCAGCTTTCTATCTACCTTATAGTCCATTCATCTAGCCCATACTTCTTTAACTTGCCAGCAAGAATACTGTGGTAGACCGTATCAAAAGCTTTGCTAAAGTCAAGGAATAACACATCCACTGCTTTCCCCTCATCCACAGACCCAGTTATCTCCTCATAGAAGGCAATTAGGTTAGTAAGGCATGACTTGCCCTTGGTCAGGGGCGGCTCCAGGCCCCAGCGCACCAACCGCTTCCTTGCGGCGGTAAGCCACGGGGGGCGCTCTGCCGGAGCTGCAAGGGCGGCAGGCAGGTTACCTTCGGCAGCTTGCCTGTGGGAGGTCCTCCGAATCCGCGGAACCAGCGGACCCTCCACCGAAGGCAGCCTGCCTGTCGTGCTTGGGGTGGCAAAATGCCTAGAGCTGCCCCTGCCCTTGGTTGTCCCGAGTTCATTTTTTCCGCCTTCTAATCTGGACCAGCCTCTGGGACGGAGTATACAGGGGCTGTGTTGAAACATTTGCGCCTGTGAGAGGAGAAAAAGGGAGGATAGTATTTTAAAAAATACATTGCAGAGTTCTGCTTCTTCTACATTCATTTATCAGAGGGGTAGCCGTGTTAGTCTGGATCTGTAAAAGCAGCAAAGAATCCTGTGGCACCTTATAGACTAACAGACGTTTTGGAGCATGAGTGGTGTCACGGAGATAGCTGGGAGTTCTGGTGGCATAGGGCCTGAGTAGAGAGTCCACATATCCAGACAGTCCTTCAATGAGAGTGCTAATTCCCGAGATGATGGGGCGTCCAGGATTTCTGGGTTTGTGGATCTTGGGCAGTAGATAGAATAATCCTGGTCGGGGCTCTAAGGGTATGTTGATTTGTTCCAGTGTTAGTGTAGGGAGTGTCCTGAGTAGATGGTGCAGTTTCTTAGTGTATTCCTCAGTGGGATCTGAGGGAAGTGGCCTGTAGACTTTGGTATTGGAGAGTTATCTGGCGGCCTCCTTTTGGTAGTCAGACCTGTTCATGGTGTCAACAGCACCTCCTTTATCAGCCTCTTTGATGATAATGTCAGGGTGGTTTCTGAGGCTGTGGATGGCATTGCGTTCTGCACGACTTAGGTTATCAGTCAAGCGATGTTGTTTTTCCACAATTTCTGCCTGTGCACATTGGCGAAAGCATTCAATGTATAGGTCCAGACTGACATTTTGACCCTCAGGAGGAGTCCATGTGGAGTTCTTCTTCTTGTGCTGTTGGTGGGAGGGTACCTGTGTATCAGTGTGCTGTTCAGTGTTGTCCTGAAAGTATTCTTTGAGTTGGAGACGGTGAAAGTAGGCTTCCAGATCGCTGCAGAACTGTATCATGTTGGTGATATGCCACCAGCACTCCCAGCTATCTTCGTGACATCACTGATTTCCTGAGGAAACTACAATGCATTGGTGACCTCCCAGAAAACACCATCCTAGCCACCATGGATGTAGAGGCTCTCTATACAAACATCCCACACACAGATGGAATACAAGCTATCAGGAACAGTATCCCTGATGATGCCACAGCACAACTGGCTGCTGAGCTCTGTGCCTTTATCCTCACACACAACTATTTCAAATTTGATGACAATATATATCTCCAGATCAGTGGCACCACTATGGGCACCCGCATGGCCCCACAATATGCCAATATTTTTATGGCCGACCTGGAACAACGCTTCCTCAGCTCTCGTCCACTCACGCCCCTTCTCTACCTACGCTACATTGATGACATCTTCATCATCTGGACCCATCGGAAGGAGACTCTGGAAAAATTCCACCACGATTTCAACAGCTTCCACCCCACCATCAACCTCAGCCTGGACCAATCTACACGGAAGGTCCACTTCCTAGACACCACGGTGCAAATAAGTGATGGTCACATTAACACCACTCTATACCGAAAACCTACCGACTGCAATGCCTACCTTCATGCCTCCAGCTTCCATCCCGGGCACATCACACAATCCACTGTCTACAGCCAAGCACTGAGGCACAACCGCATCTGCTCTAACCCCTCAGACAGAGACCAACACCTACAAAATCTCCACCAAGCATTCTCAAAACTACAATACCCACACGAGGAAATAAGGAAACAGATCAACAGAGCCAGACGTGTACCCAGAAGCCTTCTACTGCAAGACAAACCCAAGCAAGAAACCAACAGGACTCCACTGGCCATCACATACAGTCCCCAGCTAAAACCCCTCCAACGCATCATCAGGGATCTACAACCCATCCTGGACAATGATCCCACACTTTCACAGGCCTTGGGTGGTAGGCCAGTCCTCACCCACAGACAACCTGCCAACCTGAAACATATTCTCACCAGTAACTGCACACCGCACCATAGTAAGTCTAGTTCAGGAACCAATCCATGCAAGAAACCTCGATGCCAACTCTGCCCATATATCTACACCAGCGACACCATTACAGGATCTAACTAGATCAACCACACCATCACCGGTTCATTCACCTGCACGTCCACCAATGTAATATACGCTATCATATGCCAGCAATGCTCCTCTGCTATGTACATCGGCCAAACTGGACAGTCTCTACGGAAAAGGATAAATGGACACAAATCAGATATTAGGAATGGCAGTATACAAAAACCTGTAGGAGAACACTTCAACCTCCCTGGCCACACTATAGCAGACCTTAAGGTAGCCATCCTGCAGCAAAAAAACTTCAGGACCAAACTTCAAAGAGAAACTGCTGAGCTTCAGTTCATCTGCAAATTTGACACCATCAGCTCAGGATTAAACAAAGACTGTGAATGGCTTGCCAACTACAAAAGCAGTTTCTCCTCCCTTGGTTTTCACACCTCAACTGCTAGAAGAGGGCCTCATCCTCCCTGATTGAACTAACCTCATTATCTCTAGCCTGCTTCTTGCTTGCTTATATATACCTGCCCCTGGAAATTTCCACTACATGCATCTGACAAAGTGGGTATTCACCCACAAAAGCTCATGCTCCAAAACGTCTGTTAGTCTATAAGGTGCCACAGGACTCTTTGCTGCTTTTACATTCATTTAAATGCTTTCAAACTGCTGGGCTCTCTTTCCCACAGCAAGCAATACCTGGTGGGTTTGCCATATAAAAGGAGGACCTGTGGCCTCTCGGGGATGATCACTGCACACAACAACCACCACCCCCCATCCCCTCCCACATGGCTCCGATCAGGCTCAGAGCAGGGATGAGCCATTTACTGTAAACGTAAACAACCCAGCATGGCTGGGTGTCGCCCCTCCCATCCCCCCACCGTGTGGCTCCGATCAGGCTCTCACACACCAGAAGTACCTTCTCCAGTCATGGAACAGGAGCCCACCTTAGGAGTGAGGGGAGGCTATTGGATCCAATGTTAAGATTAGTTCCTGGCTAGGGGGGAAAACAGATTCCCCACTTGCTGCCTGTGCACTGTCCTCCTCCTCCTCCTCCTCTTCGTCCTCCAATGTCTCTTCCTCCTCACTCCGTGCAACTCCTCCCTTGCAGATGTCCACGGACAGTGGTGGGGTAGTGGTGGCATCACCCGTCATAATTGCATGGAGCTCACAGTAAAAGCAGAATGTATGGGACTGTGACCCAGAGCGCCCATTTGCCTCCCTGGCTTTTTGGTATGCTTGCCTGAGCAACTTGATTTTTGTACGACACTGCTCTGTGTCCCTGGAGCAGCCTCTTTCCGGCATGGCCCTGGAGACTTTGGCGTAGGCATTTGCATTCCTTTTTTTGGAACATAGTTCTGCCATAACAGACTCCTCTGTGATGAGATCTAGTACCTCCCGTTCTGACCATGCTGGAGCTTCTCTGCGAATCCAGGACTGTGTGATCTCCTGTGATGGTGGACCCTGCGTGGTCGCTTGTGATGGTGGACTGTGCTGCTGGTGACCAAACAGGAAATTAAATTCAAAAGTTCCCAGGGCTTTTCCTACCCACCTGGCTAGTGCATTGGAGTTGAGAGTGTTAACCAGAGCGGTCACAAGGGAGCATCCTGGGATAGCTTCCGGAGGACAATAATGTCGATTTGCATCCACAATACCTTTAACCTGGGATTGCGATCTCGATTTAAGCGCTACTCCACTTGCCGAGATGGCGTTCAGAAATCAAATTAAAGAGCCCTTTAAATCGAAAAAACCCGTTTGGTCATGTGAACGGAATCTTTTTTTTTTCAAAATAACTTAATTCCGAAATAACAGGCTAGTGTAGACCAGGCCTAAGTGTGCTGTAGGGTGCAGATATTAGCAACTACTCAGCTGTGCGTCATTTGCCCTATATGCTGTAACAGGATGTCGTACAGACAAAACTACACAGGATCTTTTCAGGGAGCAAGACAAAGATGCCACATTTATTATGATAACAATTTGATTTATGACCAATAACTAATATCTTAATCCTTATACGCACACATTATACCTAATACCTATACACACACACGTTCACTCTCACACACACACACACACCCATCAGATGTTCTGCAGCTGCTGCAAAGTTACCAGTCCTGGACATAGCTTGAGTTCGTGGCTTGATTTTGCAGCTTGGGTTCGTAGCTTGTGGCGGTAACTGGCCAGGAAAGCCAGGCACAAGGACAAGCTGGGTCTCTGTTGGGCCTGCACTGATGCCCTTCCATGTTGGCAGCAGAATGTTACCCTCCAAAGTCTTTCATCTCACCCATCCTTTTTGTAGGCTTTAGTTTGAATCCAGAGTCTATAGGTCTTGCTGTCACTGCCTCTGGATTTGGTGATTGATCACCCATCAATTGCAGGCGTGACTTTCAGCCTCAGACCTGGCTTTGATCTTCCTTTTATTGCACCTTTTCTTTTTAGGGTGGACTCTTCTTACTTTGTTAGGGCTCTTGTCTGCATCTTTAGCCGGTGGGGTTTGAACTCTATTTCATCAGGACAGGCTGGGGCTGGAGGCTGAGTCCATCATCCATCCATACCTCAGTCACACATCTAAACTAAACTAATAAGATTACAGCAGGATTTGCAAAAATGAAGGTTGGAGGAAGCTTTTAGAAAATGGAGTGTGTTTTAAAATGAGGTTTGAATTACACTATGGCAAACAGTGAACAGAAGTTACAATATAGACAAGTGTAGTGTATAGCAAACAGTAAACAGACGTTATATTGATAAAGTGAACAATTAAAAACAATTTCATTCATCAGTTCTGCAAGGATCCCTGGGGTGCAACCTGGAACTGGGGTACCACTGTGCCCCTTTAACTCTCCAGCCTGGGCTATCTCTCACAATGCTTTGCTAGTGACAAGCAGCAAATCCCTCCGGGAGCTATTATTACTCAGCACAACAGCAGGTGAAGCCCCACACTAGCCAGATTGCCTAAAGGCACCCAAAGCCTCTCAGGAATCACAAGGAGAAAGGCACCAGCTAGTTCCGCCCCCCACACCTCCTCAGGCTAGGACCCCAGAGCTGTACAGTCCTGCCCTGGTAAGAAGCCTGACCAGTGTAAGTTAATTACTCAGTCTGCCTCTCCCTTGATGTGGAGAGGACATGCACCAGCTTCTGTACACTAAGCAAAGGTTTCCTAAGCAGTTCAAGCAAAATATACTGTTTTAGGTAAAATATAAATCAGATTATTATCTACAGAGAGAGAGATTTTAAGTGATTATAAGTGGGAGGTATAAAAGGACAGAGATGATTACCAAAGAAAATAAAAATAAGCGCACAATCTAAATTTTAAACCTTATCACACTAGACTATATTTAGATAAAGCAATGTTCTCACCCCACTAGATGTTTCAGTTCTTAATGCACAGACTTTCCCCCTGAAGCCTGGACCAGTCTCCTCTGATAATCTTCATCTTCTCGGCATCCTGGTTGTTTCTGGCATATGTGGGGGAGGAGAAAGGTCCCGTCATGCTGCAACTGTTCCTTATTTCATACCCTGGGCCCATGTGCCTGGCAGACACTAGCCCAGGCATGCCTTGGTGAGCTTTGCTGAGTCACAGTGAACAAGCAGCCCCCAAATCCCATTATGTGGTGCTTGCATAGTTGAGTCACACAGTTGATTAATGGGTGGTCAACACCCATATGGGCAGAGATCTTTTGAATGCCACCAGCAAACTTACAGCACATTTCAGTAACAACCATACAGCACAGTCTCATAACTTTATGCATATTACTGATATATATATATATATATTTGGACAGAATCATAGGTTTCAGCAGAATCACGGGTTTCATGGCTTTCATATAATATCTTAAATGGCATGCTTTGTATGAAATATCACAACCATATATGAATGATGAATATGGGGGGGTACAAGGTGTCATTCTGAGGTACAGTGTGGCACAAATGCCAATGCCTAATGAAGATTTTCCTTTAGGTCAAGTAATAATGCTCCATGTTTTTGGAGCAGGAGAATCCTTGCTGTGACTGTGAAGCTCTGTCGGGTGATGGGCTGCAGCAGAGTGACAATTGTAAAGTGCTAGGTGGCCATAGCTATGTTACAGAATTTGTGAGTGTTTAAGTTTGCACCTAGATCCTGTTGCTGTGGGATCATGAACATTGGCCCAATTCTGCTCCCAAGGAAGTAAATGGCAATATCCCTTCTGGATCAGAAGCAAGTCCACTGCCAACGTGCATTTGTAAGTGGTGTGACAGACTCAGGCCAGAAGGGTATAAGAGGGCACTGGAAGGCAGGTATATCAGCCTCAGAGTGAGCAGGTCCCTGTTCCCTGGATAGCCAAACAAGGGCTACTCCAGGCCAATCAAGACACCTGAGGCCAATTTAACCAGTTAAAGTCATTAGGCTAATGCCGGCACCTGACCTCAATTAACTGACAAGGGTCAGTTAAGGCTGTTAGGCTAATGGAGACAGCTGGAACCAATTACGGTCCCACTTACACTGCTTTAAAAGCTCTCCTTGCCAGTTGTCTTGAGAGGAGCCCAGGTGAAAGGAGCTGGAGGAGAGGAAGTAGTACTGAACCCTGAGGTAAGGGTGAAGCTTGGAAAAGGGGACCATGGGGAAGTGGCCCAGGGAATCAAAGCAGTGCCAGTGGTGGAGGGAAGCTGCTAACAGCTGCTATCATTAGGGTCCCTGGTCTGGAACCCAGAGTAGAGGGTGGGCCTGGGTTCCCCCCTTCCTCCCCACATGATCTACAGAGATCCCTTTGAGCGGGGAAACAGACTTTGGTCCAGGCAGGAGACCAAACGGTGCCTATGGAGCTCTCGGAAGCAACAGAGACTGTGGGTATTCCACCTCCCATATCGGCCTGTGATGAAAATATCTCAATAAGCTGTAACCTTTGCTGCCTCACTGGGAAAGGGAGGTCATATTGAGGCCTTAGTGAGCTTCTGAGGCCACTGAATCTGCCAGGAAGTGCAGGACCCACCAATACAGACTTGGAGCTTTGTCACAGTTGTTACTGCAGAGGCCGAGACAAACCCAATTAATGATGATTTATATCAAACTAAGAACACTGACCCATTACAATATAGTGTCAACCTGAGTCACTCCAGTCATCCCTAGCAGCTGCTTTATTTAGGGGGACAGGCAGCAGTTGGGAATAAATACAAATACACACAAAGACGTATTGTGGGGCACTAATGCAAGCAACTGAGCAGATACGCTGGACCTCCTTAATTTCAGCAAGTAAGCGTTGCTCTTCCAAGGCTCAGTGCTTGATTTCTTCTTCCAGGGGTCAATCAAAATACTGAAAAACCCCAAACTTATCTGGAACACATCATCATTTAGATTTTATTCACAATTAGATCATGAAAATGAATGTAGCATTTTGTCAGATTCAATCAAAACCACAAGAGCAAAAAGTCTGTCTTTTATTCCACAAAAATCAGTAAAATGCAATTGGAAAATGTTGACTACCAAAGATGCTGATGTTACATTTAATAAAGAATATAAAGCCAGAGTGCTCCTGAAAAAGAGAAAAAAAAGATCCCCAAAACTTGTTTTCTTGATTAAAATGTTGGCTGCAGTAGCGTCTTGAAATAACATTTGAAACAAACAGAGCAAACAGACTTCAAATTGCAAGCAAATGTGTTAAGAGGCTAAAGGGATGAATTAATAAGGAAAGATCAAAAGAGCTACCTTTGTATAAATTGGCTAAGCAATGACTAAGGTGTGAATATGACAACTGTGTATATGAAGGGTATGAACAATGAGAAAAAATTGTTTAAGGTAGTACCAGGAGCATATAACCAGGAGCAAAGGTAAATCTAGGATGAATCTCAGGAAACAGTCCCTAATAATCCATTTGACTATGAGATAATTTCCACATGACAGAGGTGAAAGCCCCATCTATAAAACTAGACCAGACAAAGCAGTCAAGAATATATTGTAGTTTAACAATTCTGCATTGGCTGGCTGGGGGAAGGACGAGATGCCCTCCAAGGGCTTCTCCATCTCCAATTGTTAAGATTCAACTGACCAGGTGTTTTTAATAGAAAAAGAAACAGCAACTGAAAAGGGTGACTAACGCTGCTGAATGCTGAAAAATAGCCCTTGTCCTCAGTAGTTCAGTACATGTGAGCTCCAGTCTTGGTAACACATACTTTGTATTTTAATAGGACTCGCTACCTAAGGATTTTGGACATTAGCTTTAGAAATATTTACTCCCATCGCCCTTGTCAGATAGATAAATAGTATTATCTTCATTCTTGTGATAGCTGATGGATTTCTTCACCAAGTAGTTGAAGAACCAACAAGAGGGGATGCCATTTTAGATTTGGTTTTGGTGAGTAGTGAGGACCTCATAGAAGAAGTGGTTGTAGGGGACAACCTTGGCTCAAGTGATCATGAGCTAATTCAGTTCAAACTAGGTGGAAGGATAAACAAAAATAGATCTGGGACTAGGGTTTTTGATTTCAAAAGGGCTAACTTTAATGAACTAAGAAAATTAGTTAGGGAAGTGGATTGGACTGAAGAACTTGTGGATCTAAAGGCGGAGGAGGCCTGGAATTACTTCAGATCAAAGTTGCAGAAACTATCAGAAGCCTGCATCCCAAGAAAGGGGGAAAAAAATCATAGGCAGGAGTTGTAGACCAAGCTGGATGAGCAAGCATCTTAGAGAGGTGATTAAGAAAAAGCAGAAAGCCTACAAGGAGTGGAAGATTGGTGGGATTAGCAAGGGAAGCTACCTTATTGAGGTCAGGACATGTAGGGATAAAGTGAGAAAGGCCAAAAGCCATGTAGAGTTGGGCCTTGCAAAGGGAATTAAACCCAATAGTAAAAGGTTCTATAGCCATATAAATAAGAAGAAAACAAAGAAAGAAGTGGGACCACTAAACACTGAGGATGGAATGGAGGTTAAGGATAATGTAGGCATGGCCCAATATCTAAACAAATACTTTGCCTCAGTCTTTAATGAGGCTAATGAGGAGCTTAGGGATAATGGTAGGATGACAAATGGGAATGAGGCTATGGAGGTAGATATTACCACATCCGAGGTAGAAGCCAAACTCTAACAGCTTAATGGGACTAAATTGGGGGGCCCAGATAATCTTCATCCAAGAATATTAAAGGAACTGGCGCATGAAATTGCAAACCCATTAGCGAGAATTTTTAATGAACCAGTAAACTCAGGGGTTGTACCGTACGACTGGAGAATTGCTAACATAGTTCCTATCTTTAAGAAAGGGAAAAACATGATCCGAGTAACTATAGGCCTGTTAGTTTGACATCTGTAGTATGTAAGATCTTCAAAAAATTTTGAAGGAGAAAGTAGTTAAGGACATTGAGGTCAGTGGTAATTGGGATAAAATACAACATGGTTTTACAAAAGGTAGATCATGCCAAACCAGCCTGATCTCCTTCTTTGAGAAGGTAACAGATATTTTAGACAAAGGAAACGCAGTGGATCTAATTTACCTCAATTTCAGTAAGGCATTTGATACAGTTCCACCTGGGGAATTATTAGTTAAATTGGAAAAGATGGGGATCAATATGAAAATTGAAAGGTGGATAAGGAACTGGTTAAAGGGGACGGGTTACTAGGTGATCCGAGGAATGGAAAACCTGTCTTATGAAAGGAGACTGAAAGAGCTTGGCTTGTTTAGCCTAACCAAAAGAAGGATGAGGGGGGATATGCTTGCTCTTTATAAATATATCAGAGGGATAAATATTAGGGAGGGAGAAAAATTATTTAAGCTTAGTAATTTTCACTCCATCCATCTGAAGAAGTGAGTTTTTATCTGTGAAAGCTTATGCCCAAATAAATCTGTTAGTCTTTAAGGTGCCACCGGATCCCTTGTTGTTTTTGTGGTTACAGACTAACATGACTGCCCAGATACTTAACACCATGCAAGTATAAACATGGGAGACTTGAATTTGCTGACACTGCCCATGGCTCTCAGTATAGCTGCTGATGCCCTCTTCATTGACTGGCGCTTCTGGAGCAAGGGCATAAACATAGACTGGTGGGATCACATCATCATATGGACCTGGGACGGCCAGCAGTGGGTTCAGAACTCTTATCCTTATCTTATCTCCAAACCCAGAGAAACAAAGGATTCCCACCTTATGCAAAAGATATATAAGTGGGTGGAACAGAACAAAGGGGCAGCCATCATGAGGAATCCCCTAGCTATCACCTGAGGTGGAACAAGAGCTGTACCAGGGGAAAGGATTGTGCTCAGACTAGGAAGGTGTCCAGTCTGAGAAAAGAAACTTATTGAAATATCTCTAAGAGTGAGATTTTTACCTGTATTAGGTTTAGATTTGTGTGTTTTTATTTTATATTACTGGGTAATTCACTTTGTTCTGTCTGTTACTACTTGGAACCACTTAAATCCTACATTCTGTATTTAATAAAATCACTTTTTATTTATTAATTAACCCAGAGTATGTGTTAATACCTGGGTAGGGGGGCAAACAGCTGTGCATATCTCTCTATCAGTGTTAGAGAGAGTAAACAATTTATGAGTTTACTCTGTATAAGCGTTATACAGGGTAAAATGGATTTATTTGGGTTTACATCCCACTGGGAGTTGGGCATCTGAGTGTTGAAGACAAGAACACTTCTGTTAGCTGCTTTCAGGTTAAGCTTGCAGCTGTGGGGCAAGTAATTCAGACGCTGGGTCTGTGTTGGAGCAGATAGGCATGTCTGGCTCAGCAAGACAGGGTGCTGGGGTCCCGAGCTTGGCAGGGAAAGCAGGGGCAGAAGTAGTCTTGGCACATCAGGTGGCAGCCCCCAGGGGGGTTTTTGTGATCTAACCTGTCACACCTAGTCTATGTCTACACTATGAAATTAGATCGAATTTATAGAATTTTTTTTAGAAATCGTTTTTATAGAGTCGATTGTGTGCGTGTCCCCACACAAAATGCGCTAAGTGCATTAAATTGGTGGTATCAAGGCTAGCGTCTATTTCCTGAGTGTTGCACTGTGGGTAGCTATCCCACAGTTCCTGCAGTCTCCGCCGCCCATTGGAATTCTGGGTTGAGATTCCAGTGCCTGATGGGGCAAAAACAATGTCGCAGATGATTCTGGGTACATGCTAGTATCAAGGCCTTGGGAAAGGGAAGAGGTGAGGTGCCTTGGAGCAGAGTAGGGGTTGAGTACCCCTGGGGAAAATGAAATTCAGTACCTATGGTTCCAGCTATAGCCCCAGCTACGTACAAACCCCCTGATTCCTAACCCTTGGCTCCAGCCATTGGCTTGTCTCCTGGCCACAGCTGTAGATCTGCCTATTGGTTCTGTTCTGGCTCCTCACCCCTGGCACTGTGCCACTGACCATTGATTTGCCTTCTGACCATGCCTCCAGTGCTGCCCTCTGGTTTTGCTCCGACTAGTAGGTCACACTGCTTACATGTCAGTATGTGACAGTTTGAGCAGCCCACTAGAAGATAAGGGGAGGACTTCACCCTGTCACATGGGGCTCCCCTCTGGAACAGCCCCAGCAGGAGCCCAACCTAATATTCTCCGACATTGTTGGGTCCTACGGGCTCAGGTCACCCCACTATGTGACCCAAATCCAATCCTCCAGCCCCAGGCTGCATCTTCTGTTCCCTCCAACACTCGCATCCACTTTATGCAAACCCAGGATGCCTCTACCTAGTGAGTTCAATAGGGATCATGCCAAGTTTTATTGGTTCCTTAACCAACCACAGTCATACCTTTTGGATCGGTCCCAAATGGGATTAGTAATTAGTCTGCTCAGCAGAGAGGTCCTGAAGTGAGCATCCCAGTCCTGGAGGAGTCCAGACCTCTCCTTGCACACTTTGAGAACTTTGTATAGGCACTGGTTGGCATCTTTGACAACCCTAATCAAGATCGTACCACAAAAGCTGCTCTCCATGCCCTCTGTCAGGGTCATAGAATTATAAAATATCAGGCTTGGAAGGGACCTCAGGAGGTCATCTAGTCCAAGTAGTCCTAGCTCATCGTAGGACCAACCCCCAACTAAATCATCCCAGCCAGGGCTTTGTCAAGCCTGACCTTAAAAACCTCTAAGGAAGGAGATTCCACCACCTCCCTAGGTAACCCATCCCAGTGCTTCACCACCCTCCTAGTGAAAGAGTTTTTCCTAATATCCAATTAAACCTCCCCCACTGCAACTTGAGACCATTACTCCTTGTTCTGTCATCTGCTACCACTGAGAACAGTCTAGATCCATCCTCTTTGGAACCCCCTTTCAGGTAGTTGAAAGCAGCTATCAAATCCCCCCTCATTCTTCTCTTCCGCAGACTAAACAATCCCAGTTCCCTCAGCTTCTCCTCATAAGTCATGTGATCCAGCCCCCTAATCATTTTTGTTGCCCTCTGCTGGACTTTTTCCAATTTTTCCACATCCTTCTTGTAGTGTGGGGCCCAAAACTGGACACAGTACTCCAGATGAGGCCTCACAAATGCCAAATAGAGGGGAATGATCACGTTCCTCGATCAGTTGGCAATGCCTCTACTTATACAGCCCAAAATGCCATTAACCTTCTTGGCAACAAGGGCACACTATTGACTCATATCCAGCTTCTCATCCACTGTAACCCCCAGGTTCTTTTCTGCAGAACTGCTGCCTAGACATTTGGTCTCTAGTCAGTAGCAGTGAATGGGATTCTTCTGTCCTAAGTGCAGGACTCTGCACTTGTCCTTGTCGTACCTCATCAGATTTCTTTTGGCCTAATCCTCTAATTTGTCCCTCTGCATCCTATCCCTACCCTCAAGCATATTTGCCACTCCCCCAGTTTAGTGTCACCTGCAAACTTGCTGAGGGTGCAATCCATGTCATCCTCCAGATCATTTATGAAGATATTGAACAGAACCGGCCCCAGGTCCGACCCTTGGGGCACTCCGCTTGATACCGGGTGCCAACTAGACATGGAGCCATTGATCACTACGCGTTCAGCCCGATGATCTAGCCAGCTTTCTATCCACCTTATAGTCCATTCATCCAGCCCATACTTCTTTAACTTGCTGACAAGAATACTGTGGGAAAACGTATCAAAAGCTTTGCTAAAGTCAAGGAGTAACACGTCCATTGGTTTCCCCTCATGCAGAGTCAGTTATCTCCTCATAGAAGGCAGTTAGGTTAGTCAGGCATGACTTGCCTTTGGTGAATCAATGTTGACTGTTCCTGATTTTTTCTTCTCCTCAAAGTGCTTCAAAATTGATTCCTTGAGGACCTGCTCCATGATTTTTCCAGGGAGTGAGGTGAGGCTGACTGGCCTGTAGTTCCCTGGAAACTCCTTCTTCCCTTTTTTAAAGATGGGCACTACATTAGCCTTTTTCCAGTTATCCGGGACCTCTCCCGAGCACCATGAGTTTTCAAAGATAATGGCCAATGGTTCTGCAATCACATCTGCCAACTTCTTTAGCACCCTCCTGGCTCCATTGCCAAATACACAGCAAAACTTCTAAGTCTGGCTGCAGATACCCATTGGAATGAGGCTACACAGTGACACCACTTCAGGCAGGGACTCAATGACCTTATCAAAGATAAAATAGCACGGGTGGAACTTCCACCTAGACCTTAGTTGATTTTTGCATTAGGATTGATGATTACATAATAAACAAGCCCAAGAAAAATGCCATAAAACCCAGCCCCTACCAGCCAGAATTCTTCCAGCTCCTGGGGCCCAGTTGCCCTATCAGACAACAAAGTTATGCAAAATTCCCAACCCCAGCCCTGCCTCTCCAGACAATGAAACAAATCATTGTCAGGCATTGGGATTGTGCCTGTATTGTGGGATGCCCAGGCACATTGCAGCAGGGTGCCTGGCCAAAGACCAGCTCACTTCTGGGTCAGGAAACATCAGCGCCAGTAGAGGTGCTAGGGTTGGGTCAGCACTCCACTCCTTGCCACAGCAAACTGCACTGCTGCCTCTCTGCCAGAATCATGGCAACCCCTTATCAGCATATTACCCTGCTCTGTCTCCCTTTTCAACTCCGGAATTCTGCAATTCCCAACATCCACTTAGAAGCATTGGTCAACTTGGGCACCTCTGGCAATTTCATCAACCAGGAGTTTAAGGGGCATTAAATTCCTATCCTTTGCAAAGATTTCCCTGAGATTGTTGAGGCTATCAGTGGGTCACTTCTCTATTCAGGCCTCATTATGTATCCAATAGCCCTCATGGAGGTCATTACCCTCTGTGGTCACCTAGACATCTTGCAGTTCAGGGCCACCCATGTTCTGCACTTGCCAGTCATCATTGGTGTCCCCTGGTTTGTCATTCATGACCCCAGAATCAGCTGGTGCTCACAATCTATACTTTTCTGTTCCCTGTGGTGCTGATGGGCATGCCTCCCCAGCTCCAGACAATGACCAGTCATGTTCTGCAGCACACTCCAGCCCATGAAGGATCCAGAGTCATAAACTGAAGATTCATCAGCAGTGACTGGAATTCCTGCCAAGTACTAAGACTATGCCAAGGTATTCAACAAGCAGAAGGCAGATGCTCTATCTCCTCACCACAGTTATGGTTGCCCAGTCAACCTTCAACCAGGAATGAAAGTCCCTTTTGGAGGCATTTACACCCTCTCTGAACCTGAGTTGCAAAAGTATTTTAAGAAAAATCTGTGGAATTCGTTCATCTCATCTGGCCTTAGGTGCTCCCATTGGGGAAGTTAATCTTTTTTGTAGCTAAGAATGCTGGCACCCTCTGACCTTGTCAATTTTCAAGCCCTAAACAAGATCACAAGCCACAATCAATACCCTCTTCATAAATGAACTCCTGGAAAGACTCTTAGACTTTAAGGTCAGAAGGGACTATTGTGATCGTCTAGTCTGACTTCCTGCATATTGCAGGCCACAGAACCTCACCATCTCCTGAAATAGACCCCTAACCTCTGGCTGAGTTACTGAAGTCCTCAGATCATGGTTTAAAGCAGTAGTCCCCAACCTTTTTGTGGCCAGTAGCACATTCATGTTCTCAGAAGCGTGTGGCGGGTGCCAACAATTTTTCAAGGCTTATTTTGTATTTGCACATCAAATAATATGAAAAAAATCATATTTAATATTACATGAGTCCAGAGAGAAGCCACGAGGACAGAGAACACCAGCGCCCGCAGCCTCGGAGTACTCTGTCCCGAGCAGGCATGGGTCCCTGGCTCTTTCCCCTGCAGGGCACTAGGCGGGCCAGGTCTAGGTTTTTTGCCGCCCCAAGCAAAAAAAAATTTTGCTGCCCCCCCACCCCAGCCCTGGGCTCTTCCCCCCCCCACGAGTGCCCTCCCCCACACGCACCCAAATGCACATGGAAGGCATAGGGACTAACCCTCAAACCTAGTACCCAGAAAGGGATGGGGATCTAGTAAAGAGGGTTCAGGCAGAGGAGCGAGTGTGGGGGTGCTTGGGGGCTCTACGCTGGCAGAGAAGTGGGGTGTGATGTATTCGTGGAGGAGGAGACGGGGTATCAGGAGGGTTGCAGGAGAAGAGGTGCAGGGAAAAGGGGAGGTGTGGGAGGAGAGGGCTGGGGGAGGGTACAAGGGGAGAGGTGCAGGTGAAGGGAGAGTACAAGGGGAAGGGGTTCAGCAAAGGAGCCATGGGGGGAGGTACAAGTGAAGAGGCTGCAAGTGGGATGGGAGGTGCAAGGGCTGAGGGGTAGGCGCTGACAGTTGCTTCCCCAGCCTCATGCAGGCAGAGCTGAGAGGACAGACACTGATCCCCAGGTGCCCGAGCCACAGAGATCCCCCGGCAGGGCAGTGTCCCCCGCTGCCCCGCTCGGAGCCGGGCTCTGCCTCTCCCCGCCCCTGGCGCTGTGGGGGCCTGGAGCAAGCAGCGCAGGGCTGAGGCGGGGGAGGTGCGCAGCAGGCTGGGTCTGGGGACAGGAGAGGGCAGTTCCCTGGCAGCTCGGGCTGCCCAGCCACTCGCCCCATCAGCGCGCGAGCCGGGATCCGCACCGCCTGCCCAGCCCGGCGGCGCCCTGCACAGCCCCCTCAGGGGGGAAACGCCGTCTCCCCTGGGAGACTCAGAGCAGCAGCAGTGGCGGTAGCGGCTGTGGCAGCAGGACCCCTCCTCCCTCCCTGCATCCTGGGCCCCACTTCCCTCCCTACCCAGCTCCTCTCACACTCCAGGAGCCCCTCTTGCCGCCGCAGCCCACGTTCAGCTCTAGGGAATGATGCTCTGGCTCTCCAGCAGCAGGGCTCTGGGCCAGGGCCGGTTCCTGGCTTTTTGCTGCCCCAAGCAGCCCCGGAGTTCTCTGTCCCCATCAGGAGCGGGGCCGTGGCTTCTCTCTGGCTTAATCTATGGCCCCGTGCCTGCCAAGGACCGAGAACACAGGTGCCCACAGCCTGCAGCCCCAGAGTTCTCTGTCCCTGGCAGACTCGGGGCCGCATCTTCTCTCCCTTGCTGGGCACTAAGCGAGCACACATAAATGCCCCGGCGAGTGCCATGGTGCCCACAGGCACCATGTTAGGGACCACTGGTTTAAAGACTGCAAGTTACAGAGAATCCACCATTTACACTAATTTAAACCTGCAAGTGATCTGTGCTCCATGCTGCAGAGGAAGGCGAACACCCTGCCCCCCATCAGGGTATCAGGCAATCTGACCTGGTAAAAATTCCTTCCTGACCCCAAATATGGTGATCAGTTAGACTCAAAGCATGTAGGCAAGACCCACCGGGCAGATACCTGGGAAAGAATTATCTATAGTAACTCAGAGCCCTTTCCATCTAGTGTCCTGTCTCCAGCAGTTGGGGATCTTTGGTGACTGCTGGTAGCAATCAGCTGCATGCCATTGTAGGCAGTCCCATCATACCATCCCCTGCCCTCTCTTTGGCTTCAGTCTTCATGAAGCTAGATCTTCATGAGCATATAACCTGGTCAGGATCTGACAAGGGGATAAGTGGAAGACAGCATTTCAAACCAGATGCTGCCATTTTGAATACTTGATCCTGCTATTTGATCAATGTAAACCCCCACTACTCTCCAGCATTTCATGAACAATGTCTTCAGAGATATCTTCGACCCATTCTTCATAATCATCTTAGATATTTTTTCCCCTCCTCCCCCAGGAAAACCAATAACTCCATGACCACCACAAGCACACCATTCTTGATTGGCTTCACCACAATCCAACTTCACATGAAACCCAAGAAATGTGAATTTGACAAACTGTGGAGTTTCTTGGTTATGTCATCTCATGGAGCCATGCAAGATTACAGCTATTATCAACAAGAAGGCAGTCTTCAATATATGTGGAGTGCAGCAGTTTTTTTGGGTTCACACATTTTTACCAGTGATTTATCCAAGGATTCTCTGACCTGTTAGCCCCATAGCATCCCCCCTCAAGAAGGGGGTTAAGTTCACCTGGTCCTCTGACACATAGGTGTCTTTCGACTTTTTGAAGGGGCATTTATTTCTACCACTATTTTGACTCATCCAGACCCTACAGCGGTCGTCATAGTTGAGACCAGCACCTCAGACTTTGATAGGTGTGATCCTCTCACAATGTATAGGCCCTCGCCAATTGCTTCATCCCTATGCCGCCTTCTCTTGACTTCTGCTGAGAGAAATTATGACATATGGGACAATGGCAAATATAGTGCCCATCTATGAAAAGGGAAATAAGGACAAGCCAAGGAATTACTGACCAGTCATCTTAACTTCTGTACCTGGAAAGACAATGGAGCAAATAATTAAGCAGTCAATTTGCAACACCTAGAAGGTGGAAAAATAACAGCCAGTATGTATTTGTCAAGAACAAATCTAGTAGCTCTCTTTTTGACAGGCATTGTGGATGGAGGGTGAGGGAGATGAGCAGTAGATGTGGTATATTTTGACTTTACTAGAACTTTTGACACTGTCTTGCATGACTTTGTCATAAACTAAGGAAATACAAGTTAGATGGAGCTACTATAAGGTGGGTGCATAACTGGTTGGAAAACTGTTCCCACAGAGCAGTTATCAGTGGTTCACAGTCATGTTGGAAGGGCATAATAAGTGAGGTGCTGCAGGGATCAGGTCTGGGTCTGGTTCTGTTCAATATCTTGGTCAATGATTTAGATAATGGCAGAGAGTACACTGATAAAGTTTGCAGCTGATACCAAGCTGGGAGGGATTGCTAGTGCTTTGGAGGATAGGATTAAAATTGATCTGGACAAATGGTCTGAAGTAAATAGGATGAAAGACAAATGCAAAGTACTCCACTTAGGAAGGCATGATCAGTTGCACACACACAAAATGGGAAATGACTGCCTAGGAAGGAGTACTGCGGAAAGGGCTCTGGGGGTCATAGTGAACCAAGCTAAATATGAGTCAATAGTGTAATGCTGTTGCAATTCCTGCTTAATTATTTGCTCCATTGTCTTTCCAGGCACAGATAGCTCTGTACCTGGAAAGACTGTGGGAACAGTTTTCCAACCAGTTATGCACCCACCGTATAGTAGCTCCATCTAACTTGTATTTCCCTAGTTTATGACAAGGTCATGCGAGACAGTATCAAAAGTTCAAGTAAAGTCAAGATATGCCACATCTACTGCTCCTTCCCCCCACCCTCCATCCACAATGCCTGTCAAAAAGAGAACTACTAGGTTTGTTCTTGACAAATCCATACTGGCTGTTATTTTTCCACCTTCTAGGTGTTTGCAAATTGACTGCTTAATTATTTGCTCCATTGTCTCTCCAGGTACAGAAATTAAGATGACTGGTCAGTAATTCCTTGGGTTGTCCTTATTTCATTCTAGGATGTATTAGCAGGAGTGTTGTAAGCAAGACATAAGAAGTAATTCTTCTGCTCTACTCCATGCTGATTAGGCCTCAACTGAAGTATTGTGTTCAGTTCTGGGTGCCACATTTCAGGAAAGATGTTGACAAACTGGAGAAAGTCCAGAGAAGAGCAACAAAAATGATTAAAGATCTAGAAAACATGACCTATCAGGGAAGATTGAAAAAGTTGGGTTGGTTTAGTCCAGAGAAGAGAAGACTGAGAGGGGACGTGATAACAGTTTTCAAGTACATAAAAGGTTGTTACAAGGAGGAGAGAGAATTGTTGTTCTTAACCTCTGAGGATAAGACAAAAAGCAATGGGCTTAAATTGAAGCAAGGGAGGTTTAGGTTGGACATTAGGAAAAACTTCCTAAATCCGGATAGATTTACAAGAATTTGGAGTCTCTCAGACAACATGATGACTCAACCAACATCAGATTCACTTTCCTCTCCAGATTTGACTTTATGGTTATGTACCATCCTGGGACTAAGAACCTGCAAGGACAATTACCATGAAGTGGGGCAGGCAGCCCTCACCACTGTTCTTAAACCCTCCCACTTTTTCTGGGGGCTGTTACTTTGAAAGCAGATTTAGGGTACCCCCAGAATATAACTAATCTATTGCCTTCTCTTGGGTTCACAAAGAGTTCCCTCAAAACAGCACTTTTTACTACCAAACTGTTTCCTTCAGGTATGGGTCTCCAGGGTGGCTCATGAAATACCTAGAGGACATGGATTCAGCCTTCTGATAAATGATTGACACAAAGACAGTGTCCTTTCCAAAACAAGGCACCTCTTTATTGCTGCTGTTTATAATAATGCCTAACACAACAATAATCTAGAACAGAAATCCCTTATAACAAGTTAAAGAGTATTCCAAACAGTTGAAATGATTCTAAGTGGTTGCACCTTGTCACAGATGGACAGTCTGTCACAGGCTGCTGACAGTAATTGCTAAATGCTTTTAATCTTATACATTTTCTCTCACTATCAGCCCACATATATACATCTTTATTAATACACAGACTATACTATAGTATTAACTGACAAGCTGACTGCTGACACAGGACTCCTTCTGGTGCTGCTGCCTTCTTCCTTGCTTCTTCGGGTCTCCTTTCTTTCCTTTGCCTTGCTTCACTCTCATCCACTCATCTTCATTCTGGTGTCCTCAGCTCCTACTCTTTGTCAGCACTGTCTGCTGCCCACTGGCACACTGACCTTTATACAGTTCTGTCAGAACTTTCTAGATGCTTTTGCTAATATCTTTCTATCAGATCTTTATTTTTGTTTTACGACACATGCTTGCACATGCCCGGTACCAACATTCCACACATGTTCACTGCCATCATTTTCCTCAGAGTTATGATCTGCTGACCTTTCCCCTACTTTTGACTGTACATGCTCAGTAAATAACATGTGACCTGCAGCTTCCAATGGTGGAGTGACTCTTGCTTACTCAAAATGGAGGTCAGAAATGCAAAATGCAATCTGGGGAATGTCTCTTGTCACTTGATGACCACTTTCCAATCTTTGCTGCCAAGCAACCCAGTTGTGGCCGCAATCTGCCAACCCAAGAACCGACAGTGCTTCCCCGGATTCAAGGTTTTAACTGCAACAAGATCTCCTTTATCACAGGGATCGCCTCTACATTCCTGAGGGCAGCTCCTGCCTTTA
The DNA here is from genome assembly GCF_025201925.1 of Gopherus flavomarginatus. Lineage (NCBI taxonomy): Eukaryota > Metazoa > Chordata > Testudines > Testudinidae > Gopherus > Gopherus flavomarginatus. The sequence goes on from NC_066633.1 coordinate 25,437,850, forward strand.
GGTGCTAAGGTTGTGCCTTGACCTACCCATGGTAGGACATTTTGGCCAATTAAAAACCTGGTAACTGATCACGAGATACTGCTGGCGGCTGACCTGAAGACCTGCTGTTAAAAACTGTTAGTTCCTGTGATCCCTCTGCCCATACAAACAACCCATGAGTCTTCAAGCTTGTGGGACTCCTTCAGCCCTTCCCCACACCTCCACATCCTTGGTTGCACTTTCTCAATGGACTTTATTGTGGAATTACCATGCTTTCAAGGGCATCCATTTATCCTGACGGTAGTGGACTTCCTGGACAAGATGGCCCATTTTATTCCCTGCCACACTGTACACTTTGCCCATGAAACCACACAAACTTTCCTGGCATGTCTTTCGGTACCATGGCATGCAGACATGCATCATTTTGGATCGAGGACCACAATTCATTTCTCATTTTTGGTGGGAATTTCCTCACCTTCTAGGTACAAAGCTCCTATCCTTAACAGCCTACCATCTACAGACTGATGGTCATACTCGCAGAGGCAACTTATCGAGGGGGGTGGAGGGGAAGGATCAACTGCCCCCCGACCAGCTGGCCCAGGCAGGGAGCAGAAGGGGCAGGGCTAGAGCCAGAATGGAAGGGCCAGAACCTCTTCCAGCCACACTGGGACACTGCCTGGTGCAGTGCAGTGGCTGCCTAGGAGAGCACCTGGCTGCAGCAGCAGCAGGCTGCCTCCCACCCAGGCTCAGCTTCTGAGGACAGAGGCTGAGTGAGCCAGAATGCCCCTCTCCCTGCCCCTGTGGCATGCTCAGAGTTGGCTTCTGTCCCCATAAGTTCCAGGCCAATGGGAGCTGCAGAGTCGGCGTTGGGGGTGGTGGCAGTGCGTGCAGACCCCCTGCCCTCCCAGGAGCTGCAGAGATGTACTGGCCCCTTCTGGGAGTGGCGTGGGGCCAGCGCAAGTAGGTAATCCTGCTGCACCACTGGACTTTAAGCATCTAAAATCTCCCAGTTTGGCTTCAGTGGTCTCTGGGAGATAGGCAGCGGCGTATTATCACCTAGGCCAACAAGGCCTAGAGCGGCAAATTTGCCAGGGCGGCAAACTTAAAATAGCAGCCCAGCATTTTTGTAATCACGGCATTGCACGCCGCGATTCTACCAATCATGATAGTGCGTATTTAAACCGCCAATGACGGCACGATGGATACTGGAGTCACGACAATCCTAAGCATTAATTAACAATATGACCGGAAGGAAGAAATTAAGTGGTGCTCAGTTAGAAAAAAAATGCCATACAGAAGAAAGGGAAAATGATAGCAAAAATGCACAAAATTGATTCCTTTCTTGTATCAGTTAGTGCCGACAGTGAGACAGAAAAAAAAGTTGAAAGAAATAGTGAAGTAAAAAGTGAAAATATTGGTGGTGTTATTGAAAATATTGATGTGTATAAAGTACATATTAAAACTAATGAAGAAATTCCGGCTGCGGTTAGTGTTGAAGAAAATGTTCCAAATAATAGCGTATCAGAGACTACCGGGAATTATGTTGCTCTGGATATCTTTGAAAATACTGCAGAGATTTGCAAATCACATCAATCAGAAATTCAATCTGACATTGGAATATCTACTATAAGTGACGACCTGGCCCAATGGATATTGAATGATGCTACAATTGAGTATTTATCACCACATGGTATTAAACAAAATATTGATAGTGATTTTACTAACTCAGAAAGACAATATACTGACAAAATACATGTTCTAACAAAAAATGTGTCTGAACGACATCTTTTAAACGGTGAAGTAAATCCACGGCAATATCTTGTATATTCGGAGAGCAAAGGAGCCATGTTTTGTGCCCCATGTTGATTATTCGGAGGGATCTCTAGTCTGGCGACGAGTGGATACCATGACTGGAAAAATATATCAGCTCGACTACATGAACATGAAAATTCGACTGAAATGTGTGTACTGACAATGGTGAGGAGAGGCGAGATATCCAGAAGAATTGATATGAATTTAAAATTTCAAATGGAAGAAGACATTATGTATTGGAGAAATGTGCTGAAGAGGATTGTAGCAGTGGTAAAGAAACTTTCAAGCAGAAGACTTGCATTTAGAGGTAAGGTGGAAAAATTTGGATCACCTTATAATGGCAATTACATGATGGCCCTTGAGCTTGTCGCAGAATTCGACCCATTTTTAGCAAGTCATATTGCACGTTATGGAAATGAAGGTCGAGGTAACATATCTTATCTTTCATCCTTTTTTTGGGGGGAGGGATAGCTCAGTGGTTTGAGCATGGGCCTGCTTAAACCCAGCATTTTGAGTTCAATCCTTGAGGGAGCCATTTAGAGAACTGGGTAAAAATCTGAGGATTGGTCCTACTTTGACTATGGGGTTGGACTAGATGACCTTCTGAGGTCCTTTCCAACCCTAATCTTCTATGATCCTATGTAATGAATTTATAACACTGATGGCTTCAAATGTGATCTCAAATATTGTAAAAGAAGCCAAATATTTCTCAGTAAGCATTGATTCAACTCCCAACATATCTCATGTTGATCAATTGGCTTTTATACTGAGGTATGTAAACAATGATGGCATACCAGTAGAGAGGTTTCTTTGTTTTTTACCAAATACTAGCCACAAATCAGAACAGTTAGTTGATGCTGTACTTTCAACTTTGAATTGTTATGGATTAGATATCACAAACTGTCATGGCCAGTCGTACGACAATGCCACTAACATTTCCGGTGTATATAGCGGGTTGCAAGCTAGAATTAAGAATATAAATCCTTATGCTGTGTATGTGCCTTGCTCTGCGCATTCTTTAAATCTGGTTGGACTATGTGCAGCAGAAAGTTGTCAAGAAGCATGTTCATTTTCTCAACTGTCCAACATCCTTATTCATTTATGGCAGCTTTCAGTTTCTCTCTAACATTTCATGCTAAAAAATTACAGCTATGCTACCAAGGCAACTTAGAAGACTTATTCGTGAAAGAGTGTCTACATTTTCGATCATATTTGGAAGGTGTTGAAATTCCTGAAAATGAAAAGAAGTCAATTCTAAGATATTGCAGCCTTCTTCGAAATCGAAACATTCATTCAGTATATCCAAATCTTGATATTGCCTTCCAAATGTTCGTTTGCACACCTGCTACAAATTGTTCAGTGGAACGATCATTTTCGGCATTAAAAAGGGTGAAAAACTATTTGAAGTCTAATCTCACTGAAGAAAAATTAAACTCCATTTCTCTCCTGACAATTGAAAAGGATCTAACAACTTCTCTGGATTATACAGAATTAATTAATAAGTTTGCCACTCAAAGGTGTAGGCATAAACAAATGTAATTACTTACTATTCAAATACAATGAAAGAAATAAAAGTATCTGCATAAAATAAATATTTGATATAAAACCGGACTCCCCCTTGAATGTGGCGTTTTGGATCCATGTGCCGTCCCGCACTACAACCAAAATCGCGCTATACAGACTGAAACGAAAACAAGTTCATATGGGGCCAGCTGCCGGGGGCGGCAATTATTTCAGGTCCGGGGGTGGGGGGAATCATTAATCCGCCACTAGAGATAGAGCCTGATTCCAAGAGGCTCCCAGTGAAACTAAGGGTGCAAGCTAGAGGAACAATACTGGGAACCAGAAGAAACTTTCACATTCCTGATCTCCTGAGGGAATTTCACCAAAGATACTCTGACAAGCCAGGCCACGGGCTCCAGGAGAAGCCCTCAAGGGGGATACTGTCAGGAAGTCAGGTAACTCCAGGCATGGCTGCCTGTGTGCTTACCTGGGCCCTATAAACCCTTTTGAAGACCTGGGCCTCACTACAAAGTTACGTCACCACCTTGTGTTGACCTAGTTGTGCATGTGTCTATATGTAAATTTGTCTCCCACCTATGTAAGTGGCCTGTTACGCTAGCATAGTAACACCACTTCCCTGAGCGGCACTGAGCCAAGGCTGATGGGTGGAGATTGATACAGTACCTATGTCAACTCTAACAGTCCTCCAGCAGCTGTCCTACAATGCCCTGCACTGAATTCTCCAAGGTGACCATTATGATCTCCAGTGCCAAGGGATCACAGAGACTGGAAGCCCCCTTGTCCCGCCCCACTTTAAAGCCCTGTGAATTGTTGAAATTCCTGTTCCTGATTGTCTGGCTTGGTGAGCACACTTACCAGCTCTCCATTGTTGAGTGCAACTACCCAGCTGATGATGCCAGCTATATGTTCCAGACGTGCTCCTGCCTGAGGTAGACAAGAGGTATTGGATCTCCTGGGCCTGTGGGGAGAACAGGCTATGCAGGCACAGATCAAACCAGTTGTAGAAATGAGGATATCTATGAGCAGCTTGTTTGGGGGATCCAGGAAAAGGGGCACATCAGGGGCCATCAGCAATGCCATATGAAAGCCAAGCTGCAGCAGGCATACCAGAAGGCCAGCAATTGATCTGGGGCGAGTGGGGGACCTGCTGCTTTTACAATGAGTTGCATTGCCATACTTTGTACATACACCACACTATAGATATTTCTGAGAAGCCCAAGTTACAGGCCTCTGCCATGTACAGCAAGGAGAAGTAGGGGGCAGATGAGGAGGAGGGGTATAGGGAAGGTAATTGGGAGGCTCCAGCTGTGCAGCGAGCTAGGATCTGTTTTTGACTCCACCACAGTCTAGCCACTCAAGCACAGGTGAGCTCAATGGAGAGGAGATAAATTTTCCATTACAGGGGTGCCGCCTGCCCAGAATAGCAGGATACAGCTTTTGATTTTTCATCAATTTACTTGTGCTAGAAGAGGGAGAGTGCTATGCTTTTCATTTCCCCCCCCCCACACACACCCCAGAGTGAGGCAGGTGGGGGATGTGCGGAGCAGTTTGTTTATGTACACAGGGGTGTACCTTGAACTACCTGAAGGGGGGGTCCAAACAGGAGGGAATGCAGCTGTTTTCAGCGGTGGCAGACGACAGAACAAGGAGTAATGGTCTCAAGTTGCAGTGGGGGAGGTTTAGGTTGGATATCAGGAAAAACTATTTCACTAAGAGGGTGGTGAAACACTGGAATGGGTTACCATCCTTAGAGGTTGTTAAGGCCCAGCTTGACAAAGCCCTGGCTGAGATGATTGGGAATTGGTCCTGCTTTCAGCGGGGGGGTTGGACTAGATGACCTCCTGAGGTCCCTTCCAACCCTGATATTCTATGATTCTGGATCTGCCTTCTGATTCTGCTCCAACCACTGGGTAGCACTGCCTACATCCCTGTGTGTGACAGGTGGTTCTGTGCTTGATGCAGTAGCCAGCACTCCTCATAAAAAGGAAAAGGATGATGGTGTGTTCCAAGTGGTATGGTTCTCATCTCTGGCTGTCCAGTAGTTGGTCATGAGCTGCTTAATCCTCTCTCTGCACTGCACCAGGCTGGTGCATCCCCAATGCTGCCAGCTTCTTCACTATTTCCTAGTATACATGGTCATTCCTTGTTAAAAAATCACACTTTTTGCTCATATCACACTAGAGAATCACCAAAATCTGGCTGTGCCTATGACCCGAAAGCAGTGTGCTTGGCAAAGGACTTGCTCTGGGAGTGGCCATTGCAAATGCAGGCGCAGGTTCAATGTGTTTGCAGCTCAGCAGTCAGAATAAAATGAAAGGGTTAAATACCGAGCAACTGTACTAGAACAAGAGGGGCCACTTCTGTGTCTTGGGAGTCATTTACCACTCTTGGGATAGAGAGGCTAAATAACACAACAGTGTCAGCAAACTCTCAGGGCTTGAGTCTGGGGGGCCTTGGCCCAGGCCAAGCTGTGTCCACACTGCAAAATGATGGCATTTGGGCCCAAGCCCCCAGGGGAACCAGATGTGACCCTTCCACTCCTGTAGAGTTCTGGGCCCAGGCCCAAGTCAGACAGAATTGTGTGTACACAAACAAGGGTTTGGCCTTGCCCCTGCGTCTGAGCCCAGGCTTACATTGCAATGTGTACGTACCCTAAGTCTCTCTGATGGGAGTCCTGCTTAGCACTGGTGCAGTGTCTCTACACTAGAGGTTTGAACTGATGTAACTTCTGGGACAGAGTCCCCTAGTCTAGCCAGGCTCCCAGGCAGAGCGGGAAGTGCCTTCCATAAGGTCACACAGGAAGGCTAGCAGAGTGGTTTCAGCTCCCCAGGGCTGCTGCAATAAGGGAGAATGGAACCTACAAGTCTTCAGAATACAGGGACTTGTTGATGTCATACAGAGGGGAGCTACTGTTCCACCCAATGGCTGGCAGACAGCCCCCCTGTCCCCCGTGCCTCCCCAGACACAAGAGCAATACGTCGCAGAAATGGAATATCAGCAAAAACTCACCAAGTTTTTGGCCCAATACTATATGAACGGCAACCAGCACTGGAAACCACATGGGAAACCATTACTTAACAAGCAGCACTCACAGTATCACTGGTAATGTTGGGCAAGCATGTTTAAAGAAGGGGGATTTTCTCAGTGCCCTCTTGTCTGCTGGGGCAGCTCCTGTGTGCCCAGGGGTTCTGCCCTTAGGGTTGGTCACACTGGAGGTCCCCATCTGAGGGTTTTCATTTTGCCCACAGAATCATGAGATTCTGATGCTGAGCTCATGTTTGAAGTGTTAACTCAGGTGTTGGGTTTGAGCTATTCGCTAACAGGACACCTCCATGGCAGGGTTAGAGCCCCCTTCCCTTTGGTTCACCAGAAGTTCAGGGGAATGGCACTGGGACATTGTGCCATTCACAGTCAGGTCACAGATTTTAGTAAGTCCAGACTGATAGTGACCAAATATCATCACGACCTGACAGCTGTTCAGTGGCTGGGCGGCTGTGAGGTTGGTGGTCTCCAGTCACAGCATTCCCTCAGTCTGCCATTTCCACCTCCATGGGCACCCTTGTCTGCAATCCCTGCAGCATCCCCGGCTGACTGAGCTCCATGCTTCATCTCAGGGCTGGTGTGAGCAAGCTTACTGCTGCCTGAAACCAGCACTGAATGCTCGGTCACTCCCTTGCACAACATCCCAGGCCAGGCCCTGTGCACGAGGGCTGGCCACAGATCCAGTTCTTTACCGTTTCTTGTGCCATCTCTGTTGATTCCTGTTATAGTCTGTTTGTGCTGCTCCCCACATGCTCAAAGGCGCACTCTTTTGAACACAGCTGGTATAATTCTATTTTATCTGTATTTGAAGCTGGCATCAGCTCCATACCTTAATACCCACCTTGTCACTTCTGTGTGCCACGGGGGGCAGCTCCTCCCAGAGAGGGCTCAGCACTGCCCAAGGCTGTGGGGAGGGACTGATCCTCAATGTGTCTTGTTTGCAGGGGTCGTCTGAATAGAGAACCCAGCACGCTTCTGTTTCCACAGATCAGCACGCTGAAGGGCAGCAGTAAGTAAAAGTGCCTCAGATGGCCTAGGCTAGGGCGAAATCCTGCCTTCGACGGGGCTGCAGACCAGAGATGAACTCAAACTGCTTAGCTCAGCCGAGCTTGGGGTGTTCAGATCCAGGATTTTACCCCATAGCCATATTTAGTAGGAATGAGACGCTCAGCAGGAATGACAATACTCTCTTCAGCACAAGTTTTCCGGGGAGTTTTCACAGTGAAATGCTCTACCCTAGGGCCAGCAACTACTCCTTTTTATTTATTAACAAATAGCTGCTGCTAGAAAGTGGGGCCCTCCCTTCCCTCAGCCAGGCTGGCAAAAGCTCCCTTCCTGCTGTCACCCGATGCTCCCCTGCTGCCAACCATGTACCCCTTGCCCTCCTCCTGTTGGGATACATCAAGGAGGCAGGTGTGCACTATGCCGGGTGGCCATAGTCTGTCAGTGGCTACATTAGTCAGGCCGCAGGAGGCAATTGAGGCCGGCTCCCTCCCTTCCGAGTATTATCATCCCTGCTGAGATTCTGGTCCCTACTCAATATGGCTATGGGGCAAAATGCCAGATTTGAGCACCACAAGTTCATCTCCAGTTCCTACTGGTCTCCAGGAACAGGCACGCTAAGGGGGCTTTCACTAGGGTCTGGAGAGGAGCACTTGGCAGCACACAGTTGCAGGGGAGGGAGGAAGGTTGGCAGTAGCACAAACAGCCAGGCTCCCCATTTGCATGCCCGTCTGTCCGAGGCCAAGTCCCAGGAGGAAGCATGGCTAGATTCCTAAAGCCCCAGTCAGATTAGCTAGCTCATGTGTGGGGAGGAAGCTTCTCCTGACATTCCAGAACTGCCCAATGCAACCACAGTTGCACCCTAAAACGCTCTGCAGCTGGCTCTAACATGGTGGCCCATGGTCCCCACCACAGAAGAGTCCATGATGTTTGTGCACAGAGCCCAAGCCCCAGAGCGGAAGAATGTCAGGGAGGAGAGACCCCCCTGTGGTTTGGGTCTAGGATCCAGCAGCCCAAATATACACTGACATCACAAGGGAGGTGTTTGCACCCTGCAGCACTAGCTGTGCCAGGAGCCCGCCCCACTGTGCCAGGGCAGGGAGGTGCCCAGAGCACAAGCTCTGTGAGACAAGGCCAACCTATGCCTCCTACTGCACATCTACTGGAACAGCTGCTCCTGCTGTCCTCCACGATCCACCCAGCTCTGTCTTCACCCAGCTCTCCTCACAGGGGACACCCCCCCCCCACTCTTCTCACCGAACCATATCCCCGCTTCTCATGATAGGCCTCTCCTCTTCTCTCACCCTTCCAGTCCTGCCCCCAAAAGCTATCTGCTCCCACTCTCCTCCCCACCCCACTGGGACAGGCTCTAGTTCTGGGTATTTCCCAACCCATTGGCTCTGTGCCCTAGTGCCTTGTGCTGCTGCTGAGAGGCAGCTGGCAGAGGGGCTTGGGGCTCCTGTGTAGCCACGAATGGGTCTACAGTGTTTACAAGGCATAGCATTGCTGTGCTAGAGCCACCGCCCACATGCCAGGGCACTGGCTTGGGCTGAACCAACCCAGGGGTCTGATAGCTAAAACCTGGGACAGTACTGAACAAATGAGGGCTGCTGGAAGCTATGCTTCTCCTGAAAGCCCAGCCAGCTCTGGAACAGCCCCGCAGCATGTAACTCACAGAGGGGCATGGACCACGCAGCCGGCCCTTTACTCCAATGAGCTTGGCTCCTTCACCGCGTTGTGCTGTGTTCCTAGGCTATAGAGAGGCAATGGATAGCCGGCCACCACTGGTCATCAATGTGGATAGCCCTGGACCAGCTGCCTACTCGCCCCCGACCATGAGCTGCAGGGAGAGCAGTGCTCCAGCCTACACCTTTGGGAGGAAGACACCCCCTAGAGGTACTCAGTGGGATGACCTGCTTTCAGTCACTGACCAGATGTCTCACGGGCTCCCTGGGGCATGAGCTGTGTCTTTGTTCTGTGTCTGGACAGCACCTAGCCCTGTGGTGTCCTGGTCCAGGACTGGGCCTACCCCAATCCAAACAATACTGGTATGTTTAACTTTTTGCCCTGGGACAGGGAGTAGTGAACTGCACAGCTGTGGCTCTGCAGGTATCTGTCTGTCTTGGTGGCTTTGTTATTTCAGTCAGCTCTCCCCCAGTCCTATCAAGCGGTAGTATAGGTGGAGCAAAGGGCTCCTGGATGAAGGAAGCAGCTCCCCAAACTTACCCTTTGCTGGTTGTTTTCTCCAGAGGGTGGAGGCCGCAGATCCTGGCAGAAGTCCTGGTTCCAGAGCAAAAGCCCCTTTACCAGGAAGGCAGATTTTAACACTGAGAGCGATGTAGGTGATGCTTGTTTTTCTCATTGGTTGAATCTTTACAAATTCCTCTCCCGCCACAGAGCTCAGATTGGAAAAAACAGGAGGTGGTGTTCTCCCAGGCTCTGTCCTCTGCCAGCCCCACCCGAGACCAAATGAGCCGCAATAGCATCTTCTGTTTCTCACTCCTCTGGGTGCAAAGAGCCTTAATGGTGGGGAAAAAAGATTATTGCATGGCCCTGGACCTTTTGCAGCCATTCCCAGCAGCACAGAGCCAGTGCAAAAGGCTTGCCATTAGGAGCTGGTAGCATTTTACATCCACTCAGCATGTGTTTTACACTGGTGTAAATGACTGTCCAAGGCACAGGGCAGGGATGGAAGAGGCTCAGACTAACAGTTGAGCCTGTGGCCAGCAGGATGACACAGGCAGTCGCAGTCACAGTCACATGGAGAGGACACCTCAGGCAGTAGGGGGAGTAGATGGCAAAGACAGACAGTGTAGTCACAAGTATCAGAGGGGAGCCGTGTTAGTCTGGATCTGTAAAAGCAGCAAAGAGTCCTGTGGCACCTTATAGACCATCTGAGGAAGTGGGTATTCACCCACAAAAGCTCATGCTCCAAAATATCTGTTAGTCTATAAGGTGCCACAGGACTCTTTGCTGCTAGCGTAGTCACAGGTTTCAGAATAGCAGCCGTGTTAGTTTGTATCCGCAGAAAGAACCAGGAGTACTTGTGGCACCTTAGAGACTAACAAATTTATTTGAGCATACGCTTTTGAGTGTAGTCACAGCATTTAAAGAGCTCTACATCACCCAGTAGAACTGGAGCAGCCTGAAGCCTTAGCAGCTGAGGCTTTGGAGTCTGCAGGCTGCTCCTGATCACCTTGACCATCACCCTTTCTGTTAATTGAGGAGTCCCTGAGTGTTCTAACCCCCTTTTCCCCACAGACCCATGGTGCACGAGTCTCCTTCATGCTCTTGCAGTGGGATATGCCCTGCACAGTAATGTCTATTGCTTTACTTAGCTCTGTGCTTTGATAAGAATAACTCTGTTCTGGTAGTGGCCGTCTCCATTCCACTACACTCAGCCCTCGACCCTGGGCCCCCGGCAGGCCAGCAGACCAGGGTACCCGAGCTACAGCATTGGGAGAAAGGGGAAATTCAGCCTGGTAAGCAAAGGTGAGTGCTCTGATCAGGGCCATAACCGGGTGGGGTGAGCAGGGCAGCAGCCCCAGGCACAATGCCATGGGGGCGGAAAAATGACCAAAACCCCCCCCACAGGGGGCACAAACATGCTCACTCACCCTGGATGCTAAAACGCTTAAGTTACAGCTCTGCTATTAAGACCGAATCCTCCTCCCAAGTTCCTGTGCCCAGTAAGGTGGGCTCGTCTCTGACCATCTTCCCCAGCACAACACTCTGGGCTGCTGTCAGACCCGCATGTGCCCTTCTTGGGGCAGCTAAGGGCCTACACTTCACTGCAGTGGGTGGGTGCCTCTCTTCTGCCTAGCTGATCTCAGTGCAGCTCTCAGCCTTAGCACTACTCTGTTTTTCAAGGCCTCATTTAAGAAGCCTGCTTCTCAGCACTGTCCTCTAATGGTTTATATTCTACTGTAACGCTCTAGCTGTCCCCCCTGCAGACACTGAGAAGAGCTGGCATTTTACCTCTTAAAAGGACATGGTCAAAGTTTTTTTTTCCCCCCGTTCTTTTTCTTCACTGTTACTCAGCCTCATAAAATTTTGCACACTCAATGAGGGGTGGGAGTTGAAAAGGCAGGTAAAATACACATTGAATCAAAAACCTGTTTGCTCAAGCACAGCATGAACACAGGGTTGCACACTGTAGTTGGTTGTTGAAAAGTCACACCACCTGTACATTATGGGAGTTATGGTCCTAGGGCCTGATTCTATGCTGTTAGCAAGCAAGACAATCGGGCAGACCCCAACACCACTGTCTCTTCAAAGTGTCTCCAGATTTTTTGTTTGTTTTAGGCCTGTTTGGTGTCATACTTTACCATTTATTTTTCCCAGATGCTCAAATTAATCCAGCACCAAATAAATATGACACAACACCAGCTTATTTCCAGGTGCTGCAGACCTCACCTTCTTACTCCATAAGAAATCGGCCACAGGGGACTCATCAATGGGACAGTTCAGGTAAAGAAAATCAAAACCCTCTGTAATTAAATCTGTTGCTCTCGGGCTGCATACACACTTCACCATGCAAGCTGAACAGCCGTTAGCTACAGAGTACTCCTCATTCTTTTAACTTCCCCCACACTCCCTGCATTACTGCAATTCATAGAATATCAGTTGGTAGGCACCTCAGGTCATCTAGTCCAACCCCCTGCTTAAAGCAGGACCAAGCCCCAGATTTTTATTCCAGTTCCCTAACTGGCCCCCTCAAGGAAGGAGCTCACAACCCTGGGTTTAGCAGGCCAATGCTCAAACCACTGAGCTATCACCTCTCCCTTTTTGTTCTTACCACGGTCCCATTTCTCTTCCCCTCTGAGATTTTTCAGGGGAAGGGACAGAGCAGACAGATGCCATTGTTGAAAACTTAGGAATAGGTTGTGTCAAGCTGAACACTAATAATTTCCACACTCATGGTAACAGTGAAATGGCACTGACAGAAAAAACTGATCAAGCAGAACTTACAACCTTTATGAAGATAAAACAGATCGCAGCAGCCAACCTGGGGGTCACATATTTTGTCAAAGCTCAGTATAAACTAGGAAACATTCAGTTCCATTCTACATGGGAAAAGAACCCACAGCAAAACAAGCATTTTTGACTTAGTCCAGTTATGGGTCATGACCCAATTTTTCTGCAGTAGGTCTTTTTGACAGTTGTGTTTTTTTTTTAATCACTCCCCCCACCCACATTACTATCATAGCTAAAGTGAAATATAGATCTGGCCTTAGTTGGCATTTGGACCAGAGAATTTTCAGATTTACAAGATTGTCAGAAGAGTTTAGCTACTATTTAGGTGCCTCAAGAAGTAGCAAGGTTTTTAGGATTGCTCAGCATGCCCTTGAAAATCTGACTTCAGAACACAGGAATTTCTCTCCCGAAAGAGCTGAGATACATGGAAATAGGGACTGCTCTGTTCTAATCCCAGCTGACACCACTTCAGCAGCCAGGTTGGATAAGTCACTTGAGCTCTCTGGCTCAGTTTCCCCTTGTAAACTGGAGAGGTGAGCAAGGGTGTGAGGTAGCACATGCTAGGTAACAACTGCAAAGCATTTTGAACACGAAAGGCTGAACAGTTGACTATTGTTCATATTTAGATGCATAGCACTGCACACACACTATTGTAAATACTTCCAGACATATCCCTGACCTTCGCACCATGGAGAGAGTTCTAGCTCAGGCTGCCTTGTTTTCAGTTACAAGTTGTAGCCTGGTTCAGACAGACTGTATAATTGCCCCAATAGGAGTGGATGTTATACTGAGATGAAGAAGCCAGGACAAAAATCATGTCCAGAATGTGGTTCTTACACCTGGACTAAATATTTTAGGAGTAGATCCTGTGCTGGTGAAACTGCCATTGTCCAGTGTAAGTGAGAATGGCCCATTGTAAAATTACTGGTGCACTGGCACAAATCACCGAAAACGTGCACTGGTGTTTCTGCAGCATCTGAATTGAATTGGGTCTCTATACGTCTAAACAACCCTGACAGACACATCAAGTAGGGCAGCAGCAGCTATGGAGTTCGTTGTTACAGCTGTAGGTGAAATCCTCACACTCCTAAGATGCATTTCACATGCTATGGACACAGCACTCAGATCCTGTTTTCACGTTGTTATGAAAGCCACTGGTAAATGCTGAGCACAGACTCCTAGAGGGAGCCTTCTAGTACCAAGAGAAGGGCACATAATCCACAAGTTTAAAGTGCACCAGCTGCTGGATTCTCTTCCTTCCAGGGAACACGCCAGGACCAGGATTATATGATGTTGAGAAGGGGCACATAGCTCGTTTGCCCAGCTCCCCAAGTGTTATCATCCAGGGCATCAGAAGACCTAAGAGACACGAAACCGGGCCCTTCACAACTCTTTGAACAGGAGCTGCAAAGACCAGTAACTTTGCTCAATTTCCATCTGCTTGACAGCAGCTAATGTAGTGTGTTCATCTAAAGAGGCTCACAAAGTTAACACAGCCTAAGATTCATTATGCCGTATACTCTATTACTAAGTTACCTCCCTACACTGTGATTCTGATCTGAAACAACCTGTTAATTCAGAGGCAGAAGTACAGGCCCAGTACACCTAAAAAGCTGTACTGTAATAGGTAGCTTTCGCTGTTAGAAATTGAGGATGCTGCCATTCACCATACATTTACTAGTAATAAACCCTTGAAAATTGAAGATTTGAATTGGACTAGGTGCCTATTAAACACTAAGACTGAGGGTGCCTGTCTTCACTGCCACTCACGTTGAGGAGTTTGGGAGCACTCACTTTTTACCTGTATTAAAACTGATTTATCTAAGTATATTTAACATGGCTGGGTGTTCAGGAATAGCTTTCCATTTAAGATGGTAGCGTTATGTAATGTCAGGATCACGCTGTATCCTGTTTCATCACTACCATGAATGAAAGCTTCATAATTTAAACGAGTTAGTGCTTAAGCTAGCCACCTGAACAATTTGCCTGCAGGCTGTACTACATTTTAAACCATGATGGCAGTTCTCCATAGCCTACACATGCAAAGATATCAGTATTATTTATGCTCTTCTAGCTGCTAGATACACACAGCACTCAAGCATAAGTTAAGATTTGCACAGATCTACTATTCTGAATAAGTCACCTGCTGGCATCATAGCAAATATGACTAAGTAACTTCTGACAAGCAGTACATATATTTATGATGGCAAATTTTAAGAGGGATAGGGAGTTAGGACTTAAGCAATGCCAGTCTGAGTACAGTGGCACTTTATGTTCCACACCATGAGGTATAGTCTCCATTAGAATTAGAGGCAGAGGCAATCTCCACTTTTAACCTTTGTAACATTTCTGTAGCATATTTTCTCCATTCCAAAATGCAGGGGGTGTCTCGAGTACAACCCGTTAGTGTAGCGAGTAAATATTAATTCACTATGTGACCAGAAAAAATTCTGTAATCTTGATGTGGCAGAATACAGATTGTCTGGAACCAACCATGTGTTTAGATTCCAGCATTTTGCACCTTCAGATGACAGCCTGGATTCTGTATTTAAACTACCAGATCATTCTCAGACAACTGCAGGTTTTATTGATGTTTCATAATTGTTACAAAAAATCTTAATTAACTTTCGTGTTGTGAGTTCTTGGCTTCTGTATTAGCTCTGTTGAAAAAAGAAAAAAAACAAGACTCCCATTAGTAAAGAGATATTTGTTCATAGTCAATGCTAGTGAATTTCAACTAAGTTTGAGACTTACAGCTGGGCACTCTATTGTGCCACTGTTGATGTCATCGATGACATCATGAGGATGTCTGCCATCAATATTGCAGCCAACAGACTGAGCAGTTCCTAGAATCTCCTTAATGGTTCCTGTAACAGAGAGACTGCATCTTAGCCCCACCCCACAATACAGTGGTGTGGCATTGGAAGCAAGTCAGGCTTGGTCTGAGTTCAGCTTTATGGGGGGAGGGGGGAAAGGAGTGTCCCTGCTAGGTTGGTAGCAGTAGTCTGTTGGCAGCAGCAGTCAGTGACTTACAACAGCATGTTCATTCCTGAGCACATCTCCCTCCTGGTGGAAGTCTGTTAAACGCTGAAGTGTTTGATGAATGGGTGCAAGGCGGCTTGGCATGTGTTATATGGGATGCTCCTGGGGTCCAGTGACCGCTAAAAAATATTCAAATGGGGGTGCAGACCCCTTTGGAAATCTTAGGCATAGTCTGGGGATCATCAGAGATCGATGGCTCACAGGTTGAAGGCCACTGCCCTATGCCATTTTTCTACCTAGAAAAGCCATAACCTCCATCCCCAGAGGTCTGCAAGGTGCATTAGCAGGATTCACAGCTGAGGGCATAATGAGCATGTCCTGGTACATGGGTCTCCTGCATGAGTGCAGAGCACTGACATACCCAGGAGATAACCTAGAAAGGTCACTGATGTTTCAGGACTGACAGGAAGGTACATAGGACCTTCTTGAAGGAGATTCACACGTTCCCTTAGTATCCCCCTTCACAGCTGACTAGGCTGAATGTATCTCAGTAAGACAGGTCTGTTACTAAATGGGTCTGACCAACTTCTAAAACTAAGGTATCTTGAGAAACTGAATCAGATATGCAAGCTACTCATAGACTCATAGGTCAGAAGGGACCAATCTGATCATCTAGTCTGACCTCCTGCACAAGGCAGGCCACAGGCCTCAAGAGGATTTATATTGTAGTTTAGGAAGCTAGCTAATGCCCAGGTATGTCAGCAGAGGACCAGCTAGTCCCCTTTGGGAACAGACTGCACTGTGACAGGGTCAGGAATATGGGGGGAAGAAACATGTTCTGCCTCTGGCAGCTTGACTGTCCAACGCTCATGAATCTACCTCTTCACGCCAGGAAGTATTGTAAGTGAAAACCTACAGCAGAGGCTGAAGTTTCTGGCATGGAGCCCAGAGCTGCATTGTAGGCCAGCTAGTGGGTAGACAAGCAGGATGAGGGTCTCTGAATTCAGATGGGCTGCAGAAGGCTGAGCTGGTTCAGGTACTCAGGACCAGCCTATGGTAGCCACCACAACAGTAACCCCCTAGCAGCATACTGCTCTTACCAGAGAGCTCCCGAGCCAAGGACCTGTGCCTCATTTGGCGTGCGATGTTTACTATCTCATCAAAGCTGACACTGCCACTGTGTTTAACTGTGAACAAAATCAAATCACCTGTGAGTCCTCTGAAGAGTGTTAACCAAATCAGTTCAATGTCTCAGCCCTGGGAGTGGAGAGGGTATGGGGACAATACACCAGCACACTCATTCCTTATGAGGTCTTGGTTTATTATCTGGTGTTCCCAGACTTTGGCACAGAGTTACCCACAGAGAGAATCACCCTGTTTCCTAAGCTGGTGTATTTTATCAGCTCATCACTGGATTATACCAGCCACTTCATACTAGACAAGTACAGTGGCAGGTGGCTGTTTTACCAAATTGTTAGACAAGATATCCTCCAGCTAGTTCAGTGGTTCTCAAACTGGGTGGCATGACACCTCAAAGGGTCATAAGTGGTCAGCTCCAAACCCTGCTTTGCCTCCAGCATTTATAATAGCATTAAATATAGAAGTGTTTTTAAATTGTTGGGGGGTTGCACCCAAGAGGTTTGCTGTGTGAAAGGGGTCACCAATACAAAAGTTTGAGAACCACTGAGCTGGTCATAGAAGTACAATGATCCACAGGCAGATCATTTCAATTCCCTGCATCCTAGGGAATAATTTTCCCTTCAGATAGATTTGGATTGTACTTCTGTGCCTTTCAGATTGGAATCTCAAAGTGCTTCACAACATTAATGAAGCCCCACAATCCCCTACAAGGTTGGCAAATATTCCCATTTTGCAGGAGTAAACTGGAGGCAGGCAAGTTTGACAGCCAGCCAGCCAGATCTGGGCTGGCTGGATGCACCGCTTAGCACTAGTGACCAGTGGAAGTTAGCAAAGCAGGGAAGGGGGGGGGGGGGCCATAGATAGCTCTCTGGTTTGAGCATTAGCCTGCTAAACCCAGGGTTGCAAGTTCAATCCTTGAGGGGGCCACTTAGGGATCTGGGGCAAAATCAGTACTTGGTCTGACTACTGAAGGTAGGAGGCTGGACTCAATGACCTTTCAGGGTCCCTTCCAATTCTATGAGATAGATATATCTCCATATATTATAAATTAATCTTACTGTTCTTCTGCTTCTTCCTGTCACGAGGAGGCTCCTTGAGGGCTTTGATGATCAGGGCAGAGGCAGAAGGGACAACCTCAATCTAAAAAGGGGGAAGAGGCACATGTTTTCTTTAGGAGATACTGAGGTCAGAAAGCAAATCCAGAATCCTTGACAGAACTAGTCAGTCTCAAGACAGAGCTAACTAAACACATCCTCCAACTCACACAGAACTGTAATTAATCTAAATGCATTGTATTTACTAGAAAATAATTATGATCATCCTCCCACCTGTGTGTACTGGACATGCTTGTTACTATTCTTCTCTATGGAAAGACATGTGACTCGATGTTCCCAGCCTTTCGGCACAGAGCTCTCCACAAACAGAATAGCCCTGCTTCCTAAGCTGGGGATTCCTCTCAGCTCACCACTGGAGTATACCAGTCACTTCAGGACAAGACAGGCATGGTGGCGGGTGGCTACAAGTATACTGAAGAGCAGTTGGACTATTTCTGCTTGGCACAGTGTTCCCCTGGTATAAAAACTTGCTCTCCACCTCCAGTATATATCAGTCAAAGGTTACACTTGAAATACTCTCTCAATAGCGTTGTCGTCATGGTTCCAAGACCAATATGATACCAAAACTGGCCGACTGGCGAACCCATTTGTTTCCCTCTATTCTGTTATTAACCTTGGCAGTTGGTTTGATGCCTGCTCTTGACTCAGACACACTCCACTATTTCTGTGCACAGTGAAACACACAGCACTGTCAGTCTAGACAGCCCTGAATTACAGACTAAAAGGCAGCTGCCTCTGGATGGTGGGCCAGAGGCAGTTCTGGCCTTGGATACTCCCCAGCTCTTCAGAGCCTATAGAGATTAGGAAGGACTTTGTTTTTAAGGTCTTGTCCAGGAGACCCCCACACAGTAAACTGCATGGAACTCATTTTATCTACCTCGAAAGGATGAAGGGCTGAGTCGACCCTGCCGGGATTGACATTTGTGGTTCCAGCAAATCCAGGTGTTCCAAACCTGGCGCTTCTACCACTAAGCCATCCCTTCTGGCATTTAGTACCTGAGCTTGCCTGTTCTGGATAGTGAGTTTCACGGTGATCCTCAGCCCCTTCCAGTCACCTGTTGCCTTGGCAATGTCATCACCAACCTTTTTGGGAGACTGAAGACAAGAACAAGCATTTAATTGACTCTCTTCAGAGTGAGATTTTCCAACACACTCATTTGTTTGAACTCCTGCATTATATTGTACACTTCATGCCCTGTACCTGGAGTTATTTTTATTGCTGTATCTGAAAGATTCCCCTCTTGCCAAACAGCTAAATTCACTGATGTGGGCAAATACAAACCCTCTTGTGTATCTCTGCAATCTCATGGAGAAAGAAATGCCTCAGCAGAGCAAGCCACAAACCCAGAAGTGGCATCAGGGACTGCTGAACACACATTAGACAGCTTTCCCTCTGTCCTTACTGGCCATTTGCACCAATCCACTCCCACCCTCAGTCATTCCCCATGCCTCATCACACTTCTCCCCCCTGCCCCCAAAAAACCCATCTCCATACCACAGCCCCCTCACACACAGGGAGGTGCACTAACATGTTCACACACCACACCCAAAGAGATACAATAGCCCAGTTATACAAAAACAATGCTAAATTCAATTTCTTGCAAGTTTGCTCTCTGCCCAGTCACAAATATCAAATTCACATCTATGACAACCCCTACAGCATTTTAGAAGAGCCAAGTCTTTTTTATGTTGAGCAATTTTCATGCACTGAGAGTAGCCACACACTTTACAGAGACTGCTAAGACAGTGAACAGAGTTCCTGTCTAAAAGGGAAGTGGGTACACTGGATTCCTGCAGTAAAATAGGTAATTGACTCAATCAGGAGTCATACCTACATACTTACATTTCAGCTCATGGCTATTCTGCAGGGGGGGGGTTAGACAGTCACATTGGGTCAAAAATCTCTACCTTAGACTAAAGTAATTCAACCCTAATTATACCCCTTTACTAGATTAGCCATCCAGGCATCAGTTACAGAAAGTTTTGGCAACATTTGTTAAGTACATTTTAAACCCATGAGCTACGTACAGTAACATCTTTCCCAGCACCACTTACCAAACCCAAAGGGCCAATTTTAGGAGCCAGCGCAGAAGTGGCCCCGACCTCCCCGCCGGTGCATCTCAGGAACACTAAGGTCAAAGCAAAGCAGAGAGGCCGGTGAGCTCACACCGCTGGAGGTCGCTCGCCAGGCTGGGCTAGCGCCACCTGTCCCCAGTGACAACCCAGAGGGCCCGGCTGCGGCAGCACGTGCAGCCTGAGCTGCGCACGGAGAACAGCCACGTGGCCCCAGCCCGGGCCCCCGACAGACGGCAGCGGAAACCACCTCAGGGAGCGCCGCGCCCCGCCCGGCCCAGCGGCTCCTCGCGGACCCCGACCCGGCATCTTACGGGCCGCCACCCCCGCCCCAGACGTACCGACTTTGATCTCGTTGGGGTCGAACTTGGGCGGCATGGCGGCGGCGGCGGGCCCGAGCCGGATCCGGGGCGCGAGACACGGGCAGCTCCCCCTCACCTCCCAGCCTACACCAGCGCGCAAGAGACCGGGATGGCCTCCGATCGCGCAACATATACCAGCCGAGATCTCGCGAGAGAGAGGCAAGCCACACCCTGGCCACCATGTTAGCTGTGGGCAAGAGCCCAGGGGGGCGGGGAAACTCAGCCGCCATGTTGTGTGTGGGCAAGGCGCCCAGAGGCGAGCGAGCCGCCATGTTAGGTGTGGGCGGAGCCCCCAGCAACGAGGCTTAGTGGCCGTATCAGCTGTGGGTACAGAGCTCCACGGACGGAGAGGCCCAGCCGCCATGTTATCTGTGGGCAAGGCCCTCAAGGCGGGCAGGCCAAGCGCGGCCTAGGTCTCTCCCCTTCCCTAGAGCAGGCCTGGCTCCTAGCGAGGAATGGGCGGGTCGCACGATAACAAATCCCCCGTGTAGCTGCAGGTCCCCATGGCTCCGGGTCGCGGGGAGGCTCGCGCCACCCCTCACAGTTCCAAGCCGCTCTGGCTTCTCCTGGGGCGGTAGGTCAGATCATGTGACCCCCTCCGCCGAGGGGGGGGCACCCGGAAGTCCCTGGTATGACAGCGGAGAGTGGTGAGTAGGGGAGCGAGATCGGGCAGGAGAGGAGCCGGCCGGGGGCCGTGCCGGGGGGGGCTGCCTGCGGAGCTCGCCGCCGCCGCCGCCTCTGGCCGTAGCTGTCCGGGGCGCCCGGCGTTGCCCCGGGTCCTTGAGGCTGGCGTGGCTGTACCACCGCGCAGGTTGCCATGGTCGCGTGGGGCTCCCCTGCCACAGGTGTCCGTGACAAACCGAGTGGGGGGGAGGGCTCCCCCTCCCCCTCCCGGCCCCGCTGTGCGGCCTGAGCTGGGAGGGGAGCGGCTGCTTGCCTTGGCGTTGCCCCTCCTGCAGATTGCCCGTCAGCCTCCCGTCCTGGCCAGAGGCCCCTTCCTGCCTCCATAGGTTCCGCACCCAGGGGAGATTCTGGCTGCACAGCTGGGTGGCTGGCTCGGGGCTTGTCAGTATCTTCAGGAACAGGCTGGCACAGTCACCCTTTGCACATCGCAGGTGATAGAAGGAGCATGATGAAAGAAGTGTATCACAAGGCCGTGCAGCTTAGCATGTCACAGGGGTGATGTGCAAATATACCCAGAAAACTGTTACAAGAACATTATTAAAGGTTTGAAGTTCAGGCATGACTCAAAGTTAGGAAATACTAGAATTCAGACTGGAAATAAGGTGTAAATGTTTAACAGTGAGGGTAATTAACCACTGGACCAACTTACTAAGGATTGTGGTGGATTCTCCACCGCGGACCATTTTAAAATCAAGACTGGCTATTTTTCTAAAAGATCTGCTCTAGGAATTATTTTGGGGCAGGTCTCTGGTCTGTGTTTAACTAGTCTGACTTTCTATAAATCACAATGGTTCTTTCTGGCCTTGGAATGTATGAAGGAGTGCTTGTGCAACCTTAAATCAGCCTCCTTGCGTGTATGCATGATACAGTCTGTAATTACATGGTCATATGGTATTTGACATATTGACACCCACATGTGTCATCAGTGTGGTTGGAACCTCTAGAGCCACCTCATAGACCTCTGCCACTTGAGCTAATGGAGTAACTGATAGTAGGTTGTGCGCTGGAGGGGAATAAGAACATAAGAGTGGCCATACTGGGTGAGACCAATGGTCTATCTATCTCAGTATCCTGTCTTCCAGCAGTGGCCAGTGCCAGGTGCTTCAGAAGGAATGAACAGGTTGGGCAATCAAGTGATCCATCCCCTGTTGTCCACTCCCAACTTCTGACGGATGGTAGGAACACTCAGAGCATGGGATTGCATCCCTGACCATCCTGGGCAATAGCCATTGATGGACCTATCCTCCATGAACTTACCTAATTCTTTTTTGAATTCTGTTGTGATTTTGGCCTTCATAACATCCCCTGGCAACAAGTTCCACAGGTTGACTGTGTTTTGTGAAAAAGTACTTCCTTTTGTTTGTTTTAAACCTGCTGCCTATTAACTTAATTGGATGAGCCCTGGTTCTTATGTTATGTGAAGGAGTAAATAACACTTTCTTATTCACTTTCTCCACACCAGTCAAGATTTTATAGACCTCTATCATATCCCCTCCTAGTCTTTTTTCCAAGCTAAAAAGGCCCAGTCTTTTTAGTCTCTCCTCATATGAAAGCTGTTCCATACCCTTAATCATTTTTGTTGCCCTCCTCTGTGCCTTTTCCAATTCTAATATATATTTTTTGAGATGAGGCAACCAAATCTGCGCATAGGATTCAAGATGTAAGCGTACCATGGATTTGTATAGAGGCATGATGATCATTTCTGCCTTATTATTTATCCCTTTCCTAATGGTTCCTAACCTTCTGTTAGTTTTTTTGACTGCTGTTGCACATTGAACAGATGTTTTCAGAGAATTGTCCACAATGACTCCAAGATCTCTTTCTTGAGTGGTAACAGCTAATTTAGACCCCATCATTTTGTATGTGTAATTGGGATTATATTTTCTAATGTGCATTACTTTGCTTTTATAAACTTTTAATTTAATCTGCCATTTGTTGCCCAGTCATCCAGTTTTGTGAGATCCCTTTGTAACTCTTCATAGTCTGCTTTGGACTTAAGTATTTTGGGTAATTTTGTATCATCTGCAAATTTTGCCACATCATTGTTTACCCCATTTTCCAGATCATTTCTGAATATGTTGAACAGCACTGGTCCCAGTTACAGACTCCTCTGTTGTGAGGTAATATTTATATTGTGAGGTTATATTTACCATTTATTCCTACCTGTTTTTTCCTATATTTTTAATCAGTTACCGATCCACGAGATGACCTTCCCTCTTATCCCATGACTGCTTACTTTGTGTAAGAGCTTTTGATGAGGGACTTTGTCAAAGGCTTTCTGAAAGTCCAAGTACACTATATCCACTGGATCACCCTTTTCCACATGTTTGTTGACCCCCTCAAAGAATTCTAATAGGTTGGTGAGGCATGATTTCCCTTTATAAAAGCCATAGTAACTGTTCTCCAACAAATTGTATTCATCTATGTATCTGATCATTCTGTTCTTTACTATAGTTTCAACCAATTTGCCTGGTACTGAAGCTAGGCTTACCAGCCTGTAATTTCCAGGATTGCCTCTGGAGCCTTTTTTTTAAAAAATGATGTCACATTAGCTATCCTCCAGTCATTTGGTACAGAATCTGATTTAAATGATAGGTTACCACAGTTAGTGGTCTTCATGTGATCTGAGTGTTCCACCCATCCAACTGGCTCCCAGCTTTCCCACCCTCTGCTTTTTCACTGTCTCTTGGTTCCATTTTCCTCTCCATCCCCTGGCTCTCAATCCCAGTCTCCTTGTGCACCCAGTTCCAGCCTATCCTCTCCACACCAGCTCCATGCCTTCTTGCCCAACCAGCCTGAATTTCCAAGCAGTTTTGAAGCAGCTGCCGTTTAAAGGATCCAATTTGCCAGACAACCGGTTGAAATTTCTCCTTCTAAACTGCCCATCCTGCCCTTCACAGCAATCTTCAGTCTTGGAGGAGGGGCATAGTTAAGGGCCCATGTCTCACAACTGACTGGGGATAGAACCAGATCTTCACTTTCCACTGGGATGCCAAGCACCCAGTTCTAGCCCTGGAAGGACCTGAGATATCAGACTTCCCACTTCCCTCATTGTTATGTTGGAAAACTATTTTAATGTTTAGAGGTCTTTACAATATATTATTTACAACTGTCCTCACCCACTGCAGCCTTGCGTGTTTGGGCGTATATAATCTACGGCAGCCTACCTTTGTAGGTGAAAGGCCCTGAAAATCGTATCAGTTTAGAAACCTAAAATCTTGCAAACACTTTTACAGTGTTTGACATATATAAAATATATGTGGGGATACGGTAGGCATAAAGAAACCCTGCCTTCCCTGACTCACTTGTGCCTTCACTGCTTGTGAGTTATGCAGCTACCCCAACATCAGCCAATAAAACCTTTGTAATGGACCAGTAACATTGTGTATTGTGTGTGTAAATTTCTATGTAGAGTATCATGTTATAAAGCACTAGGTGCCATTCAAACAGCCAGATCTGGATTGGCTGAATATTCCTAATTCTCTCATTCTGCATCTGGTGCTAGCTGCTCTTAGTTTAATTCTGACTGCGGTACTGTTCCATTTTAAGGTTATTCTGAGGGAATGAAAGCTGCCATATTTTTCATGAACTTAATGTCATTATTTTGTTGTTCATATTATAAATCTTAATAATGTCTGGTGCTGTCATGCTCCCTCTGATGGGACTGTATCTGCCATATACATGTATAGCAGATTGTAATACATAGTCCCAGACACAGCTCATCTGAGAGAGAACCATTCAGTTACTCTTTGCAACCCTGTATCCCAAAGCTCTTTGAGGTTTTTGGTACATTATCTCCAAACAGTAGTAACTCCCAGGGCATCTTAGTTCATGCACGCCTCATTTCTGAGGATAGGAGTGGTCTTGGTGTGCTAACAGCACTCTCATCTTATTGCTATTGTTACTACATGACTGTGGTATTGTTTGCATAGTTGCTGGTTAATTCAGGATTGGCTAAATGTGTCCCAGTGTAACAAGGCCACCCTAGTGTTTAATACGGCAAGACTGTCTGCAGAAACTAGAGGTTGCAGCATCAGTACTCAGGCTTGAGCTGAGAGGCTTGTGCTCTGGGCACTGCAGTTTGGAATTTCTCATCTCTGCAGCCCATGCCACTGCATATGACTAATGAAGTGACAATTAACTCTGATTTTATGGACAAAGTTTAGGTGCACTTGTATTAACATAGGTTAGAATGTAAGTGATTATATTTTGAAAAGTCTGCCAACTGAAAATGGGCTTTAAACTACTAGATGTTTTAAGCAAAAGTATTAGGTGATTAAAATTGGAGAAGTATCCTACTTGGATTCTGTATTTCTGTCTAAAAAGCATGTGCCTGAAAAGTATTACATTAGCCCAAGGCAAAGGTGGAGTTTAAAAGCATAAAATAATCTACTGTAATGGCAGGTACTGCCTGGATGCAAAATAATCGTCCAATTGGGCACTCTAATCTTTCTGCCAACATGGAGTCCCATTGATTTATGGGGATCATCTGGCAGAATCAGGGCCTAAACGAAGACAATGCAGAGATGGTGATTTTCTCTTCGTTTTACTTAGAGTGCAATTCCTTAACCTACGCTCCCTGTCAACACCTGTTACATACAGTCCCTGACTCTTCTGCCTTTGTTTACACTGATCACTTTCTGCCACTGAGACGGGTCTGGAGTGAAAAGCTAAAGATGCTGCTGTTCTTCCGTAAAAGGAAACCCAGTGATGAGGCCCGGAAGCGCCTTGAATACCAAATGTGCCTGGTAAGCTTTGGGGTGGTGCTTTTCCCTTTTCTGTATCTCTCTTTTGGATAAGGATGCTAAGCTGAACTCCCAACCACTGGTAACTACAGATCCTATGGCATTTTCACTACTAGGTGCTACTGCAGTGCGAATAATAATAATGAATAAAAGTCCAGGTGTTTACCTGCGCTGTGATTTGGCCAGGATAGCTGGAGTAGATCCTCAACTAGTATAAGTTGTCATAGCTACATTGAAGTGAATGAAACTACAGTGCTTTATGCCAGCTGAGGGTCTGTCCCCTGGTTTATATTCTGCCTCCTTAAAACAATCCCCAGGTAGTTTTTTCACCACTTCTAAAAGTAGTTGTGGAGTGGTGCTGGCATAGGATGACTGCCATGTTCTGCCCCAGAGGTAGCCACATTTCGGTAGCGGGAGATTGATTCCTATTTAAGCAGATAGCAAAGTGCTTCAGGATGAAAGGCCGTATGCACTGGATGAGATGTACTGGAGTAACTGAGAAGAGATGAGTGGTTTTAGACTTTTTTCCCTATTCATAATTTTAATCGTTTAGAGACACTAGCTAGCCAAATGTTGCTTTGGATGTCTGCATCCAGTGTGCATATTTTAAACTAGTATGATGCATAAGCTCTGCCTCTCTAAGCACTTCCTGCTATCTTGCTCTGCACTAAAACCTTCATTTAAAGCTGAATTTGGCCCCTGTATTTTCTAACACGTATTTTCATGACATCAGTTTCACTACCTGGGTTAATAACAGTAGTTACATCTAATTGTCTGGTGAAAACAGGAATGAATAAGTAGGTATTAATGATGCTACTCCCTGAAGTCATTACTTTGGAAATTATTAGACCCCCAAAATGTAATTTACCTTAGAAGCTGCAGAGGACTAGAACAGAGTTTCTCAAACAGGGGTTGCCACTTGTGTAGGGAAAGCCCCTGGCGGGCAGGGCTGGTGTATTTATATGCTCCGCCCGCAGGTCCAGCCGATCGCGGCTCCCCCTGGCCACAGATCGCTGCTCCGGGCCAATGGGAGCTGCTGGAAGTGGCATGAGCCAAGGGACTTACTGGCTGCCGCTTCCAGCAGCTCACATTGGTCCAGAGCAGTGATCCGTGGCCAGTGGGAGCCACAATCAGCCGGACCTGCGGACGGGGCAGGTAAACACACCGGCCCGGCCCGCCAGGGTCTTTCCCTACACAAGCGGTGGCCCCTGTTTGAGAAACCCTGGACTAGAAGAACTCTTCTTCCAACTGGTCATTGTATCTTTTAATAGCTCAGAGATGAGGATGCTGAGTGTTATGAAGAATTGCTCTTGTGACTTGCAGCTGCTTCTAATTCTTCCTGGTAACCCCAGAAGCCTGACCAGTGAAAATGATGGTTTTCTTTGTGTCTGAACATTACAGTGATTCATGTGTTCAGAGTCCAGTCAACTAATTGGACTGACTTGGTAGTTGTTGTTAGCCTCTGTTGGGTTCCTGCTCACAACTCCCTTTCACTTTTATGTTCATGTAAGCTGCCTTCATTTCAGTAGACTGTGTGAAATGAATTTGCGGGGAGGGGGTCTTTGGCTGGTTCCTAGTGGGACAGGTGTACCTGTCACAAAATACACAAAAATGGTTACTTATTGGCCCTCTCGTTGACAATCTCAGCAGAGAGGCCAAGGACAGTGAACCTACCCTTTTACCCCAGATAAGGTCGCACCAGGTCAGGATTGGCACATTGGTGGGGCAGTAAAGGGGCAGCTTGCCCTGTGTTGCTGGGACTGTACCTGTTCTGGAAATAAATGGGAGCTTTGGTCTCCCGGGCTATCAGTCTGTTACTCCACCATCCCTAAAATTCACTCAAACTTCCAACTTCATGGATAAAGCTTAGGTGGTGTTTGGAATTGAGTTTTTGCTTCTTGAAACTTGTCTGAGGGGCCCCAGTTCAGCAAGATGCATAAGCACGATAGAGCTTTTGAGTCAGTAGGACTATTCACAAGCTTAAAGTTAGTCATGTACTTAAATATTCTCCTGCATCAGGGCCTAGGTGCTTATGCACTTGAAGACCCTGATCCATTCCCCCTTGAAGTGAGTGGTGAAACTCCTACTGCTTGTAGTGGTGCAGAGTGTCACGAAGTCCCCGAGGGGTGCTTTGGAACTGCTCCCCACAAAGCCAGTCAGGACTGTGAGGAGCCTCCTCTCCCTTGGAGCAGACTGTCTTCAGGGCAAGAAGCTTACACGGCTTCACCTTCCTGGGTCTGACCGTGGAGCATTCAGCATATGCCCCTCCATGCGCCTCCCACAGCGAGTCCACCCAGGCGGGGTCCTGGGGAAACCAGAGGGTCCTGCACGCACCCCTTCTTCGCAGTCAGATGTGACTCTTAGCCAGCCAGTAAAATAGAGGTTTATTAGATGACAGGAACACAGTCTAAAACAAACCCGTCAGCTGAGTCCATTTCTGGGACCCAGCGAACCAAACAACTCCGTCTGCCCTTGCTTCCCATCCCCAGCCAGCTCCAAACTGAAACCCTCTCCAGCCCCTCCTTCTCTAATGAGTTCCTTTCCTGGGCCAGGAGATCACCTGACCTCTTTGTTCTCCCACACCTTTAGCATCCCCTTGCAGGGGGGAAGGTCCCGGGCCATTAGTTACCAGGAGACAGTGTCAGCCAGCCAGAAACTGAGGCACCCACACAGTATTCAGAGGAAACATTAAGAACTGTCCCACTTCATCCCACAAGGTCGGGCCTAAAGTGTGTCTCTGCTCTGGAAAGTGTCTGTAAAACTAGCACTGTGG
This sequence comes from Gopherus flavomarginatus, assembly GCF_025201925.1. Lineage (NCBI taxonomy): Eukaryota > Metazoa > Chordata > Testudines > Testudinidae > Gopherus > Gopherus flavomarginatus. The sequence goes on from NC_066633.1 coordinate 25,466,060, forward strand.
GGCCTGGTTTTTGTTGTCCCAGGATTATTGCCATAGTGACTGTGCTTATTCTCCAAGTGAAAGGATTTGTTTTCTAACTGCCAGCCTTGCAGACTCAGTCTGGGCTCCAAGTCAAGCTGGACACTTTCCATCCTCTGAGCATCACTAATAATAACAAGTTCGAGAGGCCAAGTTACACTCACTGGTGCAACCTCATTATTGCCTTTAGTGATAGCAACAGGTTTACACAAGTGCTACTCACTGGAACATAATAACTGCTTTACGCAAGAAGGAATGAATCCCAGCTCCCCTTTCACCAGCGGAGTTAGCCCTGGAGCAGGAATAGAAAACAGCAGCAATTACTTTTGTTCCCATAGATAGCAGAATCTGATTCTCAGTGCACAAAGGGAGTAAGTCTGTTGACTAAGAGGTGTCATTTTTACAATAGTCCCTTTATGTAGTAGAGCCTCCCTCTCATTCATGGCATGATCTATTTCTCTCCAGTCCTAGAGAACCAGGAATTATGTCACTAAAACACTTTCATATGCTCGCTGTTAAAATCTCACACAAGTAAGTGACGTCTCTGCTCTTGATGCAGAAATTCACTTTGCTGCACAAACAATGTTTGTATTGTAGAATTTAGTTTCTTGGTTGCATGAGCAGGGCTGCGGGTATAACTATGGAATATACTTTGCATCTAATACTGGCCTTTGATTGTGGTGGTCATAACAAAGATTAAATTTCTATGTCAGCAGGGTAGTTAGCCAACATGCAGCAAGAGGCCCCTTGTCTCTCTAAGCATTCTAAAGCTGGAGCACATTTCTCTCTCTCTTTCTCTCTCTGTAGGCAAAAGAAGCTGGTGCTGATGACATTCTTGATATATCTAAATGTGAACTCTCCGAGGTATGTGATTTGCAGAGAGAGGGGACCTGTCCAGTTCTCTCATTTCCTCCCAGTACTGAACTTCAGTCGTTATACTTGGATGAGTCTAGAGCAGTGGTCACCAATCGGTCGAATGCGATCAACTGGTCGATCCTGGAGGATCTCCCAGTTGATCATCATCTCCAGCTGCACAGCAGGGCTGACGCTAAGACAGGCTCCCTGCCCGTCCCAGACCCACGCCGCTTCCAGAAGCAGCCAGGGGGTCTCCCTCCGCACACTGCTCCTGCCTATAAGCATCACAGCCACAGCTCCCATTGGCTGGGAATGGGGAGCTGTGGCCAATGGGAGCTGCGGGGGCAGTGCTTGCAGAGAGGGGCAGCGCCCAGAGCCACGTGCTGCCCGTCCCCTCCCCACAGGGGCCACGGGCATATTGGCGCTTTCCAGGAGTGGCATGGGGCTGAGGTAGGCAGGGAGCCTGTCTTAGTGGCAACCATGCTGCACCGCCGACTGGGAGCCGCTGGAGGTAAGTGCTGCCCAGCGGGAGGCCGCACCCCAACCTGCAGCCCTGAGCCCCCTCCCGGAGCCAGTACCCCGTACCCACTCCTGCACCCCAAGCCCCAGTCTTGAGCCCTCTCCCAGAGCCAGCACCCCATACCCACTCCTGCACCCCAACACTGTGCCCCAACCTGGAGCCCCCTTTTGCACCCAAAATCCCTCCCAGAGCTTGAACCCCTCACCCTTTCCTGCACCCCAAACCCATCCCCCAAGCTCAGCCCAGAGTCCCCTCCTACACTGCGAACTCCTCGGTCCCAATGGAGAATGGAGTGAGTGGGGTGGGGCTTTGGGGAAGGGGCAGGGCCTCATGGAAGCAGTGGGTAGATCCTGGGTTGCCCTTAAATTCAAAAAGTGATCTTGGGCATAGAAAGGTTGGAGACCACTGGTCTAGAGATAGAGATGAACCTCTTAACTTATCTGTGTCATCACTTTATCCGTGCTGAATTGTTCCCTTTTTGTTCAGTCTAGTCCATCTCTTGAAGTGTAGGGCTTCTACCTCTTTCCTGGGAAGTCTTCTCTGTGGCCTAAGACAGTAGTTCTGCACCTTTTCCATATTAGGAACACCCTCCCATCTAGCAATATGGGAAGAGAAGGGTGATCAAGACCCCCGACATCTTATTGTGATCCCAGGTTAAGAATCCATGGCTTAATATATCTCATTGTCAGGGAATTTATTTGTGAAAGGATAACGGTTGCTTTTCTTAACTTTATCCCTTTAGTACTAAACCTAGGAATCTTGCAACCTGTGCTTATTTACCTGTACAGGTAAAAGTCTGTGGTTCCAATACAACTAGGCCGCTACTTTAGAAAGAGAGAAAAACCCTAACTGCAGAGCAAGGCCCCTCTCCTAGCTTTGTCGTCTTCTAGGTTGCCCACAAACTTGGAACAACCCAGATGTTGAAAAGCGAGGACAGTAATAGTGAGTGAAGAATTGCCACACCCTTTAGCGAGACACATCTTCACATTCTGGCCCCCTGATGGTCTGTGAGCCGCAAACCAACTGATGTTTCACCTTCATGTGAACAAGACAGGTCAAAGCATCAGCAGTTCCAAATGTGCCGTGGTGCTTGATACTGGCTAGAAGTGTGTGCTGATCTCAGTTTTTGACTACCCCTGTGTACAGTTGCCAACATATGTAAAGGCATCTATCCTCTCCCCTTTCCCATTTGGCCAGGATGTGTGCTGGGGGTTACAAAGACATGCTGGGATCCCCATTTGTATAGTGACTCATTTAGAACGTGCCTGGGCTTCTGAGGGATCTGCACACTGCCTGTTAAGCCGCCCAAGTCCTGGACAGCTGCCGAGACCTAGCAGCACATTCTCTGTTAGCCTGAAGTCCCTGTTGTGCTGTCCAGAACCACTGGTTGACGTTCATAGCAGTGCAGTGAAGTGCTGGGTCCTGGGACCAGCTATTGACTAATGACAGAGACCAGTAATCTTAGAATCAGTTGGGTTTTTAATGAAAGCAGATTGTTCAGTCCTGTGGATGGATACTTTAGAGGTGCTTAGAAAAGTAAGGGCATGTTGCAATGTATCGTTGTGATATATTGAGCTATTTTTATGCTTGATTTCAGATTCCTTATGGCGCTTTTGCAACATGTAAAGTTTTGCAAAAAAAGGTAAGAGAAGTCTAAATACTAAGCGTTATTACAGTATGTGAAGTGCCTGTGTAGCGTATCTGGGCATTTAGATGATGCTTCAGAGGAAGATGAAATCTCTGTCCTTACTGCACTTGGCCAGTTGTGCAATGTTATATAGAGAGAGTGTTGTGATGTTTTCTTGGGGCACACAGGAGTCTGTTATCTTGTTACTTCCTTGCCTCAGTGAGAAAGAGACTTGCTGGTGCTAAACACGATGTCAGTTCCCTGTCACTTTAGTCAAACAATCTACTCAGAAGCTCTGCCAGCCTTGCTTTGCCTTGCCAGTTAACTTTAGGTGCACTCCAATCCCTCTTGAAGGCATTCCCTGCAGTATCCAGCCCCTGTCACTGAACACTCAGAGAAATTACCAAGTTCGCTGTCTCCAAAGGGACTCCACACACACCAATCTGTTGGATTCAGCTAAGGATTCACACTTTGCTTACTATTACAGCACTGAGATGTACTTAAGATAAAATCAAGAGAAATGTATTAACAAAGATAGAGATTTAAGTGATGCTGCATAAAGGTAATGGAAACAGAATTGGTTAAAAATAAAAACAAAAATATAGCATACTTCTAAGAGACTAAACATAATTTTAGCAGGCTACAGTCCTTTGGCAAAAGCAGTTTTCTCACCCTTAAAGTCTATCTGCAGAGCTTGCTGGTTTTCAGTCAAAACCAGGATCCATAATTGTCACGAATCACTCCCCTCTGCCAGGGACATGGATAACAACATGTCTTTTTGCTTCTCCTTATATTTCCCCAAAACTCATTGTTTTGACCCCAGTGCTTTCCCAGGCTGATTTCACACTCCCTGCTTCCCCGTCAGCCTGGCTTTTCCTGTTGACTTGCATGCAAATGCAGCTCCCATTGTGTTGGCTTTTGCATTGCTTGATTTATCTGCCTAACAAGGTCTCTGATGTAAACCAGCATTCCTGTGTCTGCGACAAACTTGTTCATCAGCCCTGCCTGGTCACGTGGTTTGAACACATTTGTAGCACATACATACAACTTCTTAGTTATCACTCATATATACATCTCACAACGCCTACAATGACCAGTATACCATAAGCCAGAGGTCCCCAAAGTGTGGGGCATGCCCCCCATGGGGGCATGGAGGAACATCCGGGGGTGCCATGGTGCCCAGGCCAGTTGCCATGGGGGCAGGGAGGGAATGCTACCCAGCCCCTCCCAGCCCCCAGCTCTGCTTTGCTCCTGCCTCCAGGTGTCCCCAGCCCTACGCCTGGCCCTGGCCCCAGCCTCAGTGTGGCTCCACTCCCGGCCCTGCACCAGTCCCCATCCTCAGCACTTCCACCACAGCTGGGCTGCGGCCCCGCTCCCAGCCCCAGGCTCACCCCTGGCTGCAGCCCCAGCCTTGGCCCTTTTACCCCTGTCCACATTCTTCCGCCTGACCCACGACCCTGTTCCTGGCCACTTTGGGAACCGCTTTGGGATCCCCTGTTTGGGGACTGCTGCTATAAGCTTTCATGTAATACCTCACATGACCTTCTTTACAGACAAATACTATGATAGCAGTGTGTTAGGTGTAGTGAGTTTGTCAAGCCTGATAGGAGTTGCTGTCAGAGAGTAGTGAACCACTAATGGGCCTCTGTTTCACAGGAGACTATGTGTAGGGATTCTTGCTGAGCCCCTACAGGAGTTAACTTAGAATGAATCAAATCTCCTGCTGTCTTAGCCTACATGACCTCAAGTATTATTGATCAGAAAATTATCCAGACCCCAGTTAAATCCAGCTGTGATATCTGACTCTGGCCTCCTGTGGCAGCTCGTTCCACTCATGCAAATAAATATTTTATTTAATATTTAATCTAATCAGGTCTGAACCCCTTACAGAAATAAAATAATTGAATACAGAATGAAATCCATGGGGATGTGGTTTTTCAGGCTGTAATATCTCCTGTGATGTTATTCCAATATTATTTTTCTCTTCAGGTGCTGATTGTTCATACAAATAATCTAACATCTCTGGTTCCAAAGTCCTGCAGTCTCCTGAATCTCATAACTGTGAAGGTAACCTGTGACCTGTAACAGTGTCTCTGTTCTGCAGAATGAACCAAGTAAGCCCCCTACCCATCCAGTGGCATCTCTAGGGACCAGCAAAGCAAGCACCTGCTTGAGGCAGCGCATTTGCAGGGGTGGCAGGGATCCAGCATGGGAGCTGAGAACCAACAGAGGGGCCTGGGAGCTGTAGTTCCTTGGTTAGCTCCCTGCCTATAGAGCCAGCCCTGGAGCAGGGAAAGAACTACATTTCCCAGCATTCCCTTGGCAGCTATCAATAGGAAAGGAAGGAGGGGGACCTCATGCCGCAGCGTGCTGTGAGTGGAGAGTTGCACTGTGAATGGTAGGGAGACCATATTTTAACATTCAAAAAACGGGAAGGAGGGTAGGCCCACCCTGCCACCATCCACTCCCTCCGACTGCCCCCCACAGAAACCCCAACCCATCCAATTCCCCCTGCTCCCTGTCCCCTGATCACACCCTCCCGGGACCCCTGCCCCTAACTGCCCCCCAGGACCCCACCCCCCATCTAAGCGTCGCTGCTCCTTGTCCCCTGTTTGCCCCCCCAGGACCCCACCCCTCATCTAAGCCTCTCTTCTCCTTGTCCCCAACTGCCCCCTCCTGAGATCCCCCCAACTTTCCCCCTACCTGTCCCCTGACAAACCCCTGGGACTCCCATGCCTATCCAACCGCTGCCTGTTCCCTGACTGCCCCCCCGAACCCCTGACCCATCACTTCTCCCTGCCTCTGACTGCCCCCCGTACCTCCACCCCATCCAACCCCCCCTGCTCCCTGTCCCTTGACTGCCCCCCCCCGGAACCTCCTACCCCTTCTCCAACCCCCCAGCTCCTTACCGTGCCACTCAGACCAGCGTGTCTGGCTCTGCGCAGCTCAATCTCAATTTGGGCAGCTATTACTTCATTTCTCCCAAATCAAATATACTGATCCACTATAACTTGCTGTAGAAAAAGTAGGATAAAATTGAGCAAGAAATGCTTCCCAGGGGTTATTAGGACTGGAATTGCTATTTTCAACAGCCATTGACATTTTTTTGTTTGTTTAAAAGGAAGACAGTGATATTGCATTGGCAAATTCCCCATAGAAAGAAAGAGTGGAACAAAAGAATAATAAAGGCACCTCAACTTTTCCTCATTTACGGAGGACAATCTTATAATATGCATCCAGATATCCTCCAGTTATGGGAACGAATCCTGTCTGTGTTTTGTGCACATCCAAAATTCCTGCTGAATGACCCGCCCTGGGAGCGAGTTACCAGTGACCCAGGGCTGCGGTGGAAGGAGGGTGCAGGTGGGGGTGGGGGAGAGCCCAAGGCTGGGGTGGCGGGAGGTGTGGGGGGGGCACTGGTGGCAGGGGAAGGGAGGAGCCCAGGGCTGAGGTGGCAGGGGCTGTGGGGGGTGGGGGGAGAGCCCAGGGTTGGGACGGGGGGCAGCCAACATTATTTTGGTTGGGGTGGCAAAAAACCTAGAGCCGGCCCTGTACCCATCAAAATGATTCTCACCTCTAGGGACTGGCAGCAAAGTGCAAAGGCTTCTTCACTGAGCTTACCCTTTCAGTTTCATCCCCAGGAAGCAGTGGCAGGAAGTCTTTACCAACTGGTGGCTGTTGAGCTCCTATCATTGGCACTACCGAGAATCCATTTGTTTGCAGAGGCTGGGTTTTTCCTGGAGTCATAGAAATGCAGGGCTGGACGGGATTGGGAGAGTTCATCAAGTCCAGCCCTCTGCACTGAGGCAGGACCAAATAAACGTAGACCATCCCTCACAGCTTTTGGTCCAACCTGTTCTTAAAAGCCTCCAATGACAGGGATTCCCCACAAGCTTCTTTGGTGACCTGTTCCAGTGCTGAACTATCTGTAGAGTTAGAAAGCTTTTCTTAATATCTAACCTAAGTCTCCCTTGGTCCAACCTGAGCCCATTACTTCTTGTCCTTCCTTTGCTGGACATGAAGAACAATGGATCACTGATAGGAGTTAGGTGCCCAGCTCCTATTGGAAGTCAATAGGAAATGGATACCTGATGTTCTTAGGGCCCTTTGAAAGTGGCAGACTGACTTTCACTGGTAGGTAACTGCTCTCCTTCTGTGCTTACAATGTGACACCTCACCACAAGCTTGGTTGAGATGGAATCTTCTCCTCCTGTCCTAGGTTTTAGATCTCCATGACAACCAGCTGACATCGCTTCCTGATGATATTGGCCAGCTGACATATCTCCAGGTAAAGGGTTTGTGGGTTGTGTCCTGGGTGTCTGCTTTAGGATCTGTTCTAGGGCAGCGTGGTTGACTTGTATTGCTATTAAATAGCTAACTAGTATTTTAAATGATAGCTGTCAGTAGCTTGGATCCTTATCACTCACTTGACTTTCCCCAAGAGCCAAGCTAATCGCGGTGAAAATGGCAGGATGGGGCATAACAGGCGTGTCACATTTCCTAGTGCCAGTTTACACCACTCTGCTATAGTTGGCCTTCAGGCTAGGGCAACAGCTAGCAAACCAGTCACAGTAGGTCACCAAGCGTGTGCCAGAAGCAGAAGTTTCCAGTCCTATTGTCTTTCTGAAATACTCAGGTTCTGCAGCTCCTATTCATAGAGAATCATAGAATATCAGGGTTGGAAGGGACCTCAGGAGGTCATCTAGTCCAACCCCCTGCTCAAAGCAGGACCAATCCCCAATTTTTGCCCCAGATCCCTAAATGGCCCCCTCAAGGATTGAACTCACAACCCTGGGTTTAGTAGGCCAATGCTCAAACCATGGAGCTATCCCTCCCCACCCATGAATGTGTTGGGAGTGACAATCCCAGTGTGCCTATTGTAACTCTGGTCTCCTGTTGCCACTGGAGAAAGATACTGGTCCTCCCCTCCTGCTCTGCGCTCTTGCCGCAGAGGGCATTGCTCTAGGAAGTTACCGGACATTCCACGATGAGAACCCACTGGAGCACAGGGATCTTGTCTCCTGAGAAACGAGGAAGAGCATTAAAAGACTTAAAGTATGCGTGTATTGTACATAATACACAGCTACGTTGGACCAGTCATGTCAGCCGCATGGATGCCAACAGAATCCCCTGCCAGCTTCTCTATGGTGAGCTCTCCCAGGGCATCCAGCATATAGGTAGTCCACGAAAATGTTACAAGGACACTATCAAAGCCAATCTGCAGTATAGCAGTATCAAACCCAGGGACCTTGAGGACGCTGCCAGCGACAGAACACAGTGGCGTGCAACAGTCAGAAATGCCTGCATCACCTTTGAGGAAGACCGCTGTTGGCATCTACAAGAGGCAGGTGAACGATGTCACAGAGCACCAGCAGCGCACAACCCACTGACTGCGAACTTCCCATGCACCATCTGCAGCAAAATGTGCACCTCTCGAATTGGCTTGTATAACCATCAGAGGGCACATCATGAGACCAACAATAGATGATTTGCTCAGATTTGTCATCATCGGATCGATGGACTACCAAGGTGGAGGGGGCACATGTCCTGTGCAGCCTGTGAGAGACCTGCCCTCAGCAGTGACTTTGGGAGCCCTGTTCCATAGACCATGGAAAGCTGTGCATTGTGGAGGAGGGAGATGGTCTCCGTGGGTAGGGCAGGATTGGACCGTTATGTGAACAAACTAACTGAGACCCCAGCAGCATGCTCTGATTGGGTTGGATGCTCTGCCCTTCTGTTGGGAAGGTGGTGCTCTAGCAGTGGAGGCTGGGAAATATGGTCCAGATCTGGAAGAAATACATTTTATTTGACAAACCAATGTTAATACTCCTTGTAAACTCAAAACAAATTCAAACTTAAAACAATTGTCTGAAAATGCTAATATTTGCTAATATGTAATGCTACTATTTGCATCTAACATTTTATCTATGTACTTTCTCAAAGTCTCAGATCTAATTTGTTACATCTTTCCTGGAGGTTATTTTTAGGTTATACAGTGCACTAATAATATAAGCGCTGGGTGTATTACACAGCATTGTTATGTGTTGAACAGGGGCACTTGTAGTGTGAAAAATGTTTCTCTAGAGTCTGGACCTTGCCAAGAAATTATACTCTGGCCAAGAAATTTAGACCGTGACAAAAAAAAAATTGACTACCCCTATCCTTGACCCTAATATTCCTCAGAGAATTCTGCTCTATTATGCATGTGCAGAAGTCATGTGTCCTGCTGATTTTTTTTTTTTTTTTTTTTTTTTTTTAGCAAAAAATACATTTCTGTCCCAGAAGTATGGCAGTTTTGCCTTTGCCCAGCAGAGGCCGCTGTGGCACCAGAACAGCTAGCACAGAATTCCCCCAAGAGTAACTCCGAGGAGTCTGGTGGGACAGCCATGGACTGTTATGGGTTACTGGGTCCTCAGCCTGTGTGTCAGTATATAGCACCCATATGATCATATCTGGCTTATTTTTCTGTGCAAACAAAGGGAAAAGGTGGGCAGCTCTGCAGGGTCTCTCACTAGCAAAGCCAGACCCTTAGGCCATATCTACACTCAAGCCTGTGGGTCAGCAAAATGTATGTTGCTCCATGGTATGAATATTTCACACGCCTCCGAGTGACATAAGTTACACCAACATAAGTGTTTGTCTGCACAGCACTATGTCAATGAGAGAACTTCTCTTACCAATATAGCTTATGATGCTCGCGGGGGTAGTTTTATTATACCAACAAGAGAGCTCTCTCCCGTCAGCATAGAATGTCTTCATAAGAAATGCTGCAGCGGCGCAGCTATATCAGTACGGTTGCACCCCTGCAATGCTGTCCATGTAGACATGGCCTTAGGGACTGCAAATTGACAAATCCTCTTAAAGTGACTCAGTGGGAGCTTCCAAGAACAGCTCTTCCCAGCTGGGCCAAAACTATGCTCTTGTATTCTGGTCAGCTGCAGACTCCCAAGTCTCCCTGAGTGATTGGCCAATGGCTCATTCCAAGAGCTTTGTTACCCGAACAGTTGTTCCTAAACCCATTGGGCTTGTGGGCACCCTGACAAAGCATAAGCAAGCAGAGGTTCTGAGGCTTATGGAATGAATCACTTGAATATCTTCTCTCTCTTAATATCCTAGGTCCTAAACATTGAAAGGAATCTCTTAAAATCTCTTCCACGGTCTATAGGGGACCTCGCCCAGCTCCAGACCCTCAATGTGAAAGGTATGGCAAACTTTTCTAAGGCTGGCTACCAGGAGAGCAACAATAACAACTTCCCAACTCCTAATCTGCATGTAATTTACATATTTTAAAACCACATTGGACTCTCACACCTATGGTTCTTGTTTGTCCTTGTATCTTCCTCATTAGATGACCAGAAACTGTTGCTTGTTCAAGCTCTCCAGCAATTAAAAATAATGGTCCTATGCCTGCTCATACCAGTAGTTATAGGGAGAGAGCGAATGGCATCTGCATTTTAGAGCTCCCCAGTCTATATTTCACCCTCTGGCTGCACTTTGGGCACCTGGTTTAGATAATACATCCCTTGAATCTCCCAAGCATAGAGAGGAGGAGAGCAGGGCAGCCTGCATCTGTGGAGGGAAATACAGAGAACCAAAGTAGCCTCTTTCTGCCTGGTGACTTTGCCTCTGCAGATGCCAGTGGTGCTAGGTCGGAGGAAGAGGACTGGAGGGCAGGGGAGTGGGAATGCTCTGTATGCTGGGTGGGGTACTAGTGACTCAGGGACGGGGGTGTGTAGATCACATGCCACCTTAACCGGTCATTTCCTCTATTTTGTGGGCTTGTTACTAATGTACAAAGCCCACTGACACCTCAACCCTTTGTTAACAAAGTTTTTGTGTGGAAATTTCCTTTGTGTAAATTCAGGCACAAAACTTTTCTCTCCTAAGTGCTATGTTTTGGGAGTGCATGTAGCGACTCTGAATACAGATGATGGACATGATAGGAGAAGTCAGGCAAACAGAAGATGACTGTTAAATATTTGAGTGCTGAGGTTGTTTCTCAAACACACTGATGCACCTCTTGCTCTGTGATCTCCTATGAAATCGCCCTGCTCTGAACCAGGCGCTAGGTCATATCAGTTTTCTGCTAGGCTGGTAGAAAGGACCAGGAAGCAGTAGGATTGGCAGATCTGCTGTAGGCTATTGAAATATCCCCATTTTAGTTTAGTTGTGACAATGCTTTTGGTGTCGTGTTGTGGGGGATGGGAAGAGCTAGACTCTGTGCTGTGAGACTAATTTCTGGCAACAAGGGAAGTGAGGGGCTATAAATACAGAAATCTCTCAGAAAATCTGGCTCTGACACTATGTATAGCAGCAAGATAATGAGAGGGGTGGGCAGCAGCAGAGGGGTAAGTCAGGTATTGTAACAAGCAGAAGTAGCTGCTGGAAATAATTTGCACTAGCCAAGCTTTAAGGTAGGCCCACCAGAACTCATCATCCAAATAATCCTCCTGGATTCGCCAGGCCTGTATCTCTGCTTTGGCCATGGTGGGCCAATGTCCCTACCGAGCAGCACAGAGAACACTCTGACAAAGGGAACACTGTGCAGCAGGGACTGGACTGGAGGGTGTCAGAGCTTAGGTAATTGCTCTGTTCAGCTGAAACCCTGGCCTCTTTCCCCCTAGATGCACAGGCCAATAATCAGTATCCTTCTCTCTCATCCCATGTCTTTGCAGTGGAGTTAAGATGTTCCAGCACCGTGTGTGGCCTGTTAGGGTACATCTACACTGCAAAAACCCCCCTGGCAGCAAGTCTCAGCGCCTGGGTCCACTGACTCAGGCTGATACTGCAGGGCTAAAGCTAGCAGTGCAGATGTTCCCACTCAGGCTGGAGCCTGGACTCTGAGACCCTCACCCTTTGCAGAGATGTATCCACAGACTCAATGTCTCAGTAAGAGCTTGTCTACACTACCGTGCAGGGTCGATCTAAGATACGCAAGTTCAGCTAAGTGAATAGCGTAGCTGAAGTCCACGTACTTAGATCTACTTACCGGGGTGTCTGCACTGTGGTAAGTCGACAGCTGGCGCTCTCCTGTCAACTCCACTTGTGCTTCTCGTTCTGGTGGAGTACCGTCGACGGGAGAGCGCTCAGTGGTCAACTTATTGAGTCTAAACTAGACGCAATAAATCGACTCCTGCTGGATCAATCGCTGCTCGCAGATCCTGCGGGTAGTGTTGATAAGCTCTTAGTGTGACTAAGGAGGGAGGTTCTGTGCATGCTGAACTGCCCAGCACATTGTAGTGCTTAGATATAGCTGATTTGGTAAGCCTTAGGCTGGGGCTGTCAGGATAGGCCCTGATGTCCTAGTTGGCTGTGGCCAGCTAAGGCATCTAACAAAGCATTAGCCATGCCAGAGTGTGTGTACAGTTTGTGTAGTTTAATAAACAGTCTGGAACCAAGAGGTCCCGCAAGCCCAAAGACTAGCTCTCACTCTGAACTAGGTAGCTGACAGGGCTGACTTCACTCAAATGACCAAGAACAGCAGTTTAGCTATTTGGAAAGGCTAACTTTTCTAGGTGTACTGTCCCTTTACATGTTAATACCTTTGTTAGGGGCTGGAGGCATTTGTGCCTGCTCCTGTCTTCCTCCTCATCTGTTCCCCATGTGTCCTCGCTGTCACATTAGGCTCCTCGCCCCCATCATGGCTGTTGGCAAGTCTTGTCATTTGTGACTGTCCACAATGTCTATGCCCCAGCCTCTCCTCTGCTCTTACCATTATGGTGACATTTTCACTGCCCTGTCCCCCGCATCCCATCTGGCTCCTCTCCAGTCTGGACACTGCTGCTAAAATCCCTCTCTCCTAGCTGCTCAGTCCTGGGCACTTCCCCTCTTGGAATCCCTCAGTTGACTTCCACTCCCTTCCAGTGCCCTGTTCTCTACTTCCCCTGCCAGGCACTGACCGGCTCCATCCCTTCCTCCAGCTCCCTTCTTGTTCACTCCTGCCTCCTGAATTCCCTTTGTGGGTTTTTCTCCCACGTTCATGTTTGTTCCTTTCATGTTGCTCCTTAGGCCTGGAATCCCTTTCCTCTGCTTTGAGGTCAAACCCTGCCTCTCCGCAAAGCCCCTCACGCTCAGTCCACTGAGTCATTAACCTGGTACATTTGGGTTCTGGGTTGTAGCTAGTCAACCTCTGAGGCCAGGGACCATCCTCCCAATATCTTTTGTAAGGGGCTGGCTGGTCACTCATCTGGCTATGTCCCACTGTGACCTTCCCAGGGAAGCAACTGCTGTAGTGACACCAGGGATGTTATGTGGCATTGCTGGTGAGCGATCTTGACTATGAGGGAGGCGTCTACATTGGTCTCTGTGTTTAAAATGTGCTGAGCCTGCACCAAGTTTTGAGATCCCCTCATGTATGGTACATAATGTAGGGACAAAGTGTTTTTTATTCACAGACTAGTGTAATCTCAAGTCAGTGTATTGAAAATACCAAACTAGCTGGCAGCTGAGGGGCTTGCAGTTCAGAGGAGTGAATTCTCTAGAGGGTCGATTTGGAGGGTGGACTAATTGGCGTCCCTTTTCTCCCTAGGTAATAAGCTGAAGGAGCTACCTTCTACCCTGGGTGACCTGCGCAGCTTGCGCACCCTTGATGTCAGTGAGAATCTGCTGCAGAAATTGCCCCAGGCATTGGCTCACATCCGCACGCTGGAGGTATGCAACCCCTGCACACACATGGCAGTGTTAGGCACCCGCAACCCAGGCAACTGCAAGGGGCTCCGAGGCAGTGAGAGGACCCTGCATATGGTGACTCAGTTACTTGTCCCTGGTGACAAACACAGTTGCAGCGGAGCTGGAACACACCCTACCTGTGCAGATGATTCCATTTTTTCTCTACAGAATGGCATCCTCTATGCACAGTGTATGTGAGATCATGCTGGCTGCAGGTGATGCCTGTTAGTGCAGAAACATTCTGCCATTCAGTTATAGTGAGGTGCAAAGAAAGTCTGGCAGTTCAATCTCTAGGGTGAAACTGTCCTTTTTTGCTGCTTTGACCCCTTGGCTTTGAGCCAGCGGGACTCTGTCTGGGTTGTTAGATTGTGAATGAAAGCTGGAGCTCTGTGTGCTCTTTGTTTTGGAGACTCTAATGCTGGATGCTTCATCCATGACCTACCCGCCATATGATGTTTGCAGTGCCGGCACAGAGTGTGTCCAGCAGTTCCTGTGCAAAGGTAAGCAAGGGGAGAAGCCTGTAGATGGGGGTGAAAGGTCGAGGGTCTGCTGCACAGTGTACCTGCGGCTAAATGCCAATTAGGTCTTGCCCTGAGTTCCAGGACTGTGTCTATGAAGACGTGATGTTCCAAAGGGGATGGGTACTTCATGAGCTGTACTTGGTACCTAAGGGAGCTCACGTTTGGTGTTTAGCTCATGTGGAAGATACATTACAGCATGTAAGCCGTCGCTGGCAGCCAGCCAGAGTGTGAGCTGAGGGCTGGGTATTGACTTCTCACTGACTTCTTGAAATTAATGACCAATTTCTGAAAGGGGGCAAGGTTGGTCTTGTGGTTAAAGCATAGGAGTGGGAGTGTGATGGCAGATGTTGACCCCACACTCTCCAGGAAAGGGTAATGAGCTGCTGTGGGCTCAGTCAGCCCTGCCCCACTCCACCTGCAGTAGGTGTCAGTCTTGGAGGGAGGGTTACCAGGGGAACAGCACAGCTCAGTGGGGGCTGACTGGGACAGAGACCAGGCTTCCAGCTCTCACTCTGAAAGAAGCGCCTGGCTGGGGCTGCAGACTGCTTGAGAGACAGCGGCTGCCAGAGCCTTCCCGGGGGAAGCTGGGCCCGATGCAGGACTGCTCGGACTTGCTACTGATGACTCGCCTGCAGTTGCAGAAGCAGGTGGCTGCAGTATTGCACCTCCTGAAAGGGACGACATCCCGATAAAACCCTTTTGCCTTTTTACACCTGCCCGAGGACTCCGTAGTGCTCTGTCCTGAGCCAAGGAGAGATCCAGGTGCATGGAGTCCGGAGAGCTATTCCAGGCTGCGTCACTGACTGTGTGACTATGGACAAGCCACGGTCTCTGCATCTTCTGTTTCTCATCCATAAAATGGGGACAATGTGACTTCTCTTCCTCATGGGAGGATGGCAGGCTTCTTTCACAAAGGGCTTGGAGGCCCTTGGAGAAGGACAAGGGACTGGTATTAAAACGGAAACACTTAAGCCTGCTAGGTGAGAAGAGGGCAAGGGAGGAAGTGCTGCTTGTGTGTGTAAGCTATATAGCCAATATGGGAGGTGCTAAATGGAGTTAGACTTTCAGCTGAGCTCCCTGCGATAAGAGCAATCGGGGAGAGAGTCAGAGCTGTAACATTACTGTAATTCCAACTGAGCGCAATCTCCCCCTCGGCTGATCCCCAGGCAGCCCAGTCGAAGTGGGTCTGGTGACTCCGAGTAGCCTTGTTTGTCCCTAAGGAGAAGGGGACACTAATGCTTCTTCCCCCCAGTGCATGAGACCATTCATCACAGCCGCCATCTTCCTAGGTGAGAACAAAGCCGCAGCACTCCCTTCAGAGCCTGCCGTTGCCAGCTCCTAGCTGGCTCCGGGGATCAGTGAGCTCCTTCAGGCACTCTACCAGGGTGGGGAGTGAGAGACCGTGACTGGAAGCAGAGTCTCCCTGGGCCAGCCCTGCCCCACGTGTTGTGTAACTGGGTGGCTCTGTGTGATTTACCTAGTGTCTGGTGTCTTCCAGAGTCGGGAATCAAATACTGCCCTCCCTCCCAGTATCTTCTTCCGGTGCTGGAAAGTGATGGAGGAGAAACATCAGTGGATGGTGTCGAAAGGTGTGTGCATAAATACATGGAGGAAGAGAGCGAGTGGCAGGTGAGGATCTCAGCCACCTACAGAGCAGAATACTGGCACTTTGCACTTCTGCTGCACCTTCCATGTGCTGATTTCCATGCCCTTAGTTCACCAAGCCTCAGGAACTCTCACCCTTGGGAGGTATGGAAGCATCATCCTTACATCCATTGGCTAAACGGAGTCACTCGGGTATGGAGTAAGTCAGTGGCAGAGCCCTGATGCCCTGGAACACAGCTCCATCACCACGGCCCTACTGCTCAGGGTGTTGAAAGCACACTAGAAGCCAGTTGCACAGAGCACATTATACATATTCATGTTAGTATTTTCCTGCACTACCTTCATTTTAGGTCAGCATCTTGAAAGCAAGGAGGCAGGATAACTAGAGGGACGTGCAAAGTGTAATGCACTATGTGGCCTGGCATTGCAATACTGGGAAATTCTGAGTCTTCTCCAATGGGCATCAATGGAAGCATTAAGGCTCCATATAGGCCACTTTCCCATTCGAAGGTCAAGCTTTAGAAAGGGAAGTTCTGCAGCTCCACCCAGGAAGTGTGGAGTCAGCCCCTGTAGGTCTCAGTTCGATACTGATTAGCTACTGATGCCACATGGCAAGTGTGCTGGGAGAATCTGTTGAGAATCCTTCTCCTATAAGCCCTACTGTGTTTTATTTGAACGCTTTCCTCATTTAGGGTATTGTATACAAACCAGCATGCCCCACTGCTCGCTTCTCATTTGAGGCCAGCGTGCCTAATTAGGCCCAGTTTATCACCATGTACATCCAGAATCACTGCTTGTGGTCAACACATTTACATGAGAGCAGAATCTGGCCCATCAGCTTCTGTCTCTAATGTCTCAAACCCTTCCATGTTAACTAATTGGCATTGGCTTTAGATGAGCCATGGTATTGAAAACTGAGGACCCAGATTTCTAGACATAGTATGGGGCATGCAGGGTCAGCCCTGTACAGGGCTGTGTGGAGAAGAGCTTTTTCATTGGACCAGCTTTAGCTATTAGGGTAGGGCTAGATATCTTTTCAGTTACAGGCTCCTTCTGGGAGCTTAGATGGAAAATCTACTGCTATAAAAGCCTCATATTCGTTTATTTTTTTGTAATAATGAAGAGATTTGTTTGTATTTGGATTTTCCCCCATCTGCAATCCCGACATTGCAGTCTTGTCCTAGGGCAGGGGTTGGCAACCGAAGATGGCACGCGAGCTGATTTTTAATGGCACGCGGGGGCCTGCCGGAACTCCAGCATGCCATTAAAAATCCTGCCCAGCCTGGCCCGCTCTCCTCTGCCCTCCACTCCCCCCGCAGGGGCAGGGAGCAGAAGCATAGCCGTGCGCACGGGATGGGCAAATGGCCCCCCTCTCCCAGTGCGGCAAGCCGTGGGGTCCGCGCTCCCGGGCCGGAGTACTGGGCCGAGCACAGCAAGCTGACGGCCCTTCCCTTGCCTTCTCCCCTCCCCTCCTCTGGAGCCCTGTTGCCGCATGCGTAGTGCTCTGGGGGTTGGGGCTGCGCGCTCCCGCAGGGCAGCGTTTGGCTCTGCGGGGAGGCAGAAATGCTTCCCCCTCCCCTGGAGCCATGCTGCCCTGTGCGCTCCCACAGGGCAGTGTTTGGCTCTGCGGGAAGGCAGAAACGCTCCCCCCTCCCCTGGAGCCATGCCACCCTGTGCGCTCCCGTCAGGCAGTGTTTGGCTCTGCGGGGAGGGAAAGATGCTCCCCGCTCAACCGGAGCTCTGCCGCCGCGCGCGCAGCACTCTGAGGGGCGGAGCTGTGTGCTCCCACGGAGCAGCGTATCTGGCTCTGTGTGGAGCCTCATGCTAAGGGGTCCAGAGCTGCGGGGGTTGGATAAGGGGTGGGGGCTGTCAGGGGACAGAGAGCGGCGTGGGTTGGATGCGGGGGTGGGGTCCCGGGGGTGTGGTTAGGGGCGGGGGGCCTCTGAAGGGAGCAGTCAGGGAGCAGAGGGGGTTGGATGGGGCATGGGAGTCCCGGGGTCTGTCAGGGGGCGGGGGGTGGATAGGGGTCAGGGAAGTCAGGGGACCAGGAGCAAGGAGGGTCTGGGGTGGGGCAGTTAGGGTAGGGGGGTCTCTGGAGAAGGTGGTTAGGGGACACGGAGCTAGGGAGGTTGTCTGAATCGGGAGTTCTGGTTCCTGTCATATGGCAGGGGTGTGGAGAGGGGTTGGGGCAGGCAGGGAGCAGGCGGGGGGTTGGATGGGTCGGGAGTTCTGGGGGTCCTTTCAGGGGGCGGGGACCCTAGCCCTGACTCTGGCACCCCCACTCATACCCAGCCCTTGCACTGCCCTGACACCTGCACCCCCCCACATACCCAGCCCCCAGCCCTGACTCCAGCCCTCTGCCCCCAGCCCTCTGCCCTGACTCTTGCACCCCCCCGCATCCCCAGCTCCCCCCACACCCCATGCACCTGCCACATCCCCACCCCCACCCAGAGCACCAAACGGGAGCTCCTGCACTCCCCCCACATTCCCACCTGCATCTCTCACATCAAATGGGAGCTGCCCAGATAAGTGCCCCACACCCGAACCTCCTGCCCCAACCCTGAGCCCCCTCCCTCATTTTAGCTCCTGGCCCGACCCTTCATCCCCAGCCCTGTGCTCAGTGCACTCCCACCCTCAGCTCAGTGCAGAGAGAGGAAGAGAATGGCCAGAACCAGGGAGAAGGTAGTACCCACTGTATGTGGTCAGGGCCGGGACCCCAGATTTGCAGCAGGCTGAGCGGATTTGGGAGCCGGGATCCCGGCTGGCAGGAGCCGGTGGATGGAACCCCTGAGCGACAGTGAGCTGAGCCGCTCAGTCCACTGCCAGTCTGGGGTCCCAGCCGCCGGCCCCGCACAGCCTGCTGCTGATCTGGGGTTCTGGCTGCTGGACCCTTGCCAGCTGGGGTCCCGGCTGCAGGCCTCGCTCAGCTCGCTTCCGGCCTAGGTGAACAGAACCCCAGACCAGCAGCGGGCTGAGCAGGCCGGCAGCGTAAGATCAACATTTTAATTTCATTTTAAATGATTCTTCTTAAACATTTTGAAAACCTTGTTTATTTTACAATACAACACTAGTTTAGTTATATAATACAGAGACTTATCGAGAGAGACCTTCTAAAAAACATTAAAATGTATTATCAGCATGCGAAACCTTAAATTAGAGTGAATAAAAGAAGACTTGGCACACCACTTCTGAAAGGTTGCCGACCCCTGCTCTGATTTAAGGTTTTGCATGCCAGTAATACGTTTTAATGTTTTTTAGAAGGTCTCTTTCTATAAGTATTTAATATATAACTAAATTATTGTTGTATGTAAAGTAAATAAGGTTTTTAAAATGTTTTAAGAAGCTTCATTTAAAATTAAATTAAAATTCAGAGCCAGGACCTAGGCAGTGTGAGTGCCACTGAAAATCAGCTTGCGTGCCGCCTTCCTCTGCCTTACAGGCTTGGCCCTGAATCTTCAGTGGCCCCAGAGCATGCTGCTTTCCACCAGCTTCTGAATCTCAGTGGCACCTGGCTGGGATGGGCACTTGTCCGAAGTGTGGCTGGGCAGGGGCAGCGCGCTCTCAGAACAGTGACTGTGGGTCGAACCATTTCCTCTTTAATCAGATTTAACAGTTTGTCAGGCCATGTCTGTGCTACAGCAGCAGCTATGCTGCTTCCTCCTACAGCGACGAAGGGTTTTTCTGTCTGTAGGTAATCCACACCCCCGAGCAGCAGTAGCTAGGTGGACAGAAGCATTCTGCCATCAACCTAGCTGCATCTACCCCAGGAGTTAGGTTGGTATAGCTACAGAGTTGACAAGTGTGAAACACTATAGCTATGTCAACGTAACAAGTGTAGACATGGCCTTAGGCCATGTCTACACTAGAGAGCTTACAGTGGCGCCGCTGTAAAATCTCCAGGATAGCCCCTCTCTAATTAAGCCACCTCCAGCAAGTGACAGTAGCTGTGTTGGTGGGAGAAGCTTTCCTGCCAATATAGCACTGTCCACACCGGCGCTTCCATTGGTATAACTTATGCCATTTGCGGGGAGAGTATTCACACCCCTGAGTGACATTAGTTATACTGATTAAGTGGTAGTGTAGACCAGGGGTCGGCAACCTTTCAGCAGTGGTGTGCCGAGTCTTCATGTATACACTCTAATTTAAGGCTTCAAGTGCTGGTAATACATTTGAACATTTTTTAGAAGGTCTCTCTATAAGTCTATAATATATAACCAAACTACTGTTATATGTAAAGTAAACAAGGTTTTCAAACTGTTTCAGAAGCTTTATTTAAAATTAAATTAAAATTCAGATCTTATTAGTTTAGTGTGATCCTTGCCCTTGCTTTACCTTGCTGAGTTTTCCAGTGTCTGGTGGCACCTATTTAGATACTTTAAGCTGCAAACAGGCTTCTGAGTTATAAGTTGATAACTGGTTGGCAGAAGGTCAGTGGAGCTGGCGCTGGTAGGGCTGAGCAGGGCTGGAAGCCTGGACCCTGTCTGGCAGGGGGCCTGCACTGGAACTCCAACTGGAAGCAAGATGAGTGGGGCTGAGGAGACCCGTGCTGGCAAAGGGCCAGCAGCCAGAACCCCAGAGCACCGGGGGGCTGACCACCAGAGCTCTGGGGTTTCCACCACCGGCTCCTGCCAGCTGGGGTCTCAGCCCGCTGTCAGCCTGGGTTTCCTTCCCCCAGGCCAGCAGTGGGTGCTGGGTGGGACCCTGGCTGGCAAGGGGCCAGCAGCAGGAACCCCAGAGCTGCAGTGGGCTGAGCAGCTCAGCCCGCCACCACCCTGGGGTTTCCACCACCAGCTCCTTGCCAGCTGGGGTCTCAGCCCGCTGCCAGCCTGGGGTTCCTTCCCCCAGGCCAGCAGCTGGGCTGAGTGGGACCGGCTGCAGGACCCCAGCTGGCAGGAGCCAGCTGCGGAAACCCCAGAGCCAGGGCTGGCTGAGCAGCTCAGCCCGCCGCTGCTCTGGGGTTTCGGCTGCTGGCTCCTTGCCAGCTGGGTCTCAGCCTGCCTCTAGCCTGGGGTTCCTTCCCTCAAGCCAGCAGCAGGTGCTGAGTGGGGCTGGGGGGGACGGGACCCTGGTTGGCAAGGGGCCAGCAGTGGGAACCCCAGAGCCGGGGTGAGCTGAGCAGCTCAGCCCGCTGCCACTCTGGAGTTTCCACCACTGGCTCGTGCCAGCTGGGGTCTCAGCCCGCTGCCAGCCTGGGGTTCCATCCCCCAGGCCAGCAGCTGGGCTGAGTGGGACCAGTGGCCGGACCCCAGCTGGCAGGAGCCAGTGGTGGAATTCCCAGAGCGGTGGCAGGCTCAGCAGCTCAGCCCACTGCCACTCTGTGGTTTCCACCACCAGCTCCTTGCCAGCTGGTATCTCAGCCCGCTGCCAGCCTGGGGTTCCTTCCCTCAGGCCAGCAGCGAGTGCTGAGTGGGACCCTGGCTGGCAATGGGCCAGCAGCGGGAACCCCAGAGCCGCAGCGGGCTGAGCAGCTCAGCCCGTCCTGCGTGCCATGAAAAATTGGCTCGCGTGCCAAAGGTGCCGTAGGTTGCCGACCCCTGGTGTAGACATAGCCTCAGTCGAGGAAGAGGGAACGGAGTGGCCTAACATTACCTAGAGAATGTGGTTCCCCTGATTAAATACCTCTCTCCTAATGATTTCATTTACTTTTCAGAACAAATTCTTGGATTATGAGAAGAGGAAGGTAAGGAAGAGTCCCTGCAGAGGCCTTTTCTGGGAGTTCTGAGTGTGTTCGTTTCTCTTTCTGTCCAGTTGAGCAAACCAGCACTGAATGCCTTGAAACCCGGAGCTTTGCAACCTCCTGCTCTCTGAGTGAGAGAGGCATCAGAACACGTGCTCCACATCTGACTCTGAAGGCAGGAATTGCCTGACACGCACTAGTTGTTTTCCTTTCAGATCAGTTTGTTTTGGCAGCCGTGGCATATATTTGCGTGAGAAGTCCCAGTTCAGGTTAAGCATGTGTCCATCTCCTTGTGGAGGAAGCAGGGCTGCTTCTAGTGCTTATGCTTTCTGGAGCCATCCCAACCCTTTCATCACTTCTTTTCTACTCTCTAACTTCAGGAGTTTAAGTGCCTGGCTAGATACAGACACTGTGTGTGAACGTATCCACACACAGCTGTGCCAGAGCACCCGCGTCCTGACCTGCAGCCCCCTGCTACTCCATCCCTGGGCCCCATTCTGCCGAGGTATCTCAGTACTGCCCCACAGCAGCTGCTGTTCCTGACCCTCTCCCTCCTACCATATAGCTTTTCCAGTGCATCTCCAAGCCAGACCTGCAGTCGTAACGAGAGCCCTTGTTGCTGCTCCACTCCTTTGCACATGCAGCTAAAATGTCAGTGATCTTTTCTGCAACCAGAGTGCTGATTTGCTGTCAGTTGTCACCCCAGAACTGACATTACTGCTCATCTGGCTTCCACCTCTCATTGCGCCTCTGGCTCTGGGATTCTTTCCCCCGATGCAATGACTGGCTGCATTTTTCCCAGTGAAATCTCACTTTATTTTCTACCCCCCTCTCTAACCTCTACCTGTCCTTGCTGCTAGGCCGCTGCCATGAATGTTCTGCATCAGCACTGCCGACCTCTGTTAGTCACTCACTCTGTTAGTCCCCCTCCCTCAGCTCAGGCTTTCTGACTGGCTCATTCTGTTGCTGACAGCCTTCTCTGCTGGCGTTCTGAAGCTCCTGGGGATTTCTCTAGCCTTCCAGAGGCTAACAGTACCTTGCTGTATCTCTCTCTTCCGTACAGCGTGTTGTGGGGCTGGGGGAGAGGGTGAGCTCAGTGAGTGAAATGACTTTCTGACCATGCTGAAATGTCGGTAGCAAGGCAGCTGGAACAGCAGTTTCCTCTTGATGCTGTTTGGATTCCTGTGTAGGAATCGCTGGATTTTTCTAGAGCTCTCCAGCTCTCTGGCTGGTTTAGCCTGGACATACAGTTGGGATCTCATTGCCCTGACGCTGTTTTCATCAGCCTGGGTCTTGGTTTGAATAGTGGAATAGCCTGCAGGCTGCCGATCCCAACCCTCACTCTGCTTCTCGCTCCTCTGCCAGGAAGAGAAGATGCTGGAGAAGCTGGAGTTCGAGCGTCGCCTGGACATGGGGCAGAGGGAGCATGCTCAGCTTCTTCAGCAGAGCAGCAGTCAGAAGGAGGAGATTCTGCAGACTGTGAAGAAGGTATATCAGCTGGGGCCCAAGGCTCTGGCACCTGGCCTGTGGCTGAGAAGTACATTTGATCTGGACTGTCCATCTGTTCTTCTCTGGACAGACTTGACCCTTGCCCACCTGCTCCCTTTCAGAACAGGCATTTCATGTATCGACATGTGGGCCCCACCCATGCTGAGGGACCTCCCAGAGGCAGCACTCACAGGGCTCTCCTCTCAGCTCTCTGTCATTTTTATTCCCAGTTTCTCCTCTCCTTTTGACTCTCCAGAGGGCCTTTTAGGGACTGCAGGGACAGTCCTGCGCTGGCCCCTCATGCTGGCCTAGAGGTGATCTAGCATGTCTCTGCTCTCTCTGGTGTCTCTGGCTTTCACGTGATGCCATCAGTGTCCGTGTAAGCTCTGGATAGGCTCCTTGTCCACCCTCTTGGAAACTTTCAGCTCCTTGTAATAAAATACCATCCTCAGTGATTCGCACGGGCTGTGGGCACAGCTCAGCAGAGTTGTCACTTCTCCCTTCGGCTAGTTTCCCTTTTCCCCTTGCCACAGGAGCAGGTGAGGCTGGAGAAAGGTCTGACGAAGCATCAGCGCAACCTGGAGGGAGAGCACCTGAAGCTGCTGGAGCAGCTGAAACAAACGGAGCAGGGCGTTGCCAGCCGAATCCAGAAGCTTCTGGAGGAGAATCAGAGGTTGGCCTCCTCGCTGGACACCTTGCAGTCAGCGCTGCCCCTCTGCACGTTTATTTCTCTGTGTCCCATTTTGCGCTGACCAGCTGCTTGTGACCTGTCCATTTCTCTGAGGTTTTTCCATAGTCAAACTCCCCAAGCAGCACAGAAATGACTGAGCGGTGAGGGTGAATCCCTGTGATGCTGTGGTGGGGCAGGGGTGAGGCTGGAGAACAACCCGAAGGGAAACCCTCAGTTCTACAAATCACCCAAGGGAAACCCTCCATGCTGCTAATCCTTGTTTGGAGGCACATTCTATCACAGCCTTCCTGGTACAGACCGTGGGCAAAACTAGCCAACGTGCTTAAGGTCTTGTCCATACATCCAAGGTGTCCTACTTTCTATGGATATAAGCCTCTAGTGCGGACACAGTTACACGGTGTCTCTATGCCTTGTATCTAGAGAGCTGGCCTTGGGCTTAAGACACCTGACGGGGACCTGAGCTTTGGTTTCACTTCCCAGCCCTACTAGTCTCTGCTTCTTCTCTGGCTTTAGCAAAGTCTTTGGAGGTCCGTCTGAATGACCAAAATGGTCCTGCCGCCCCAAGTCTGAACTCTGAAATTTGTTAGGTGCAAGTCAGCCACAGGCTGTTGTTGTCACTGGGGCTGGCCACTGGAGATGGGCATGATCACATGTGTTTAGCCAACAGGGACAAACCTAAACTTTCAGCCCAGAATTCTTGGTGCAAATAACCGTGAACAGAAGAGTTTGGGCCGTGGTGGAAGTGGCTGCACCCTGGGTGTCCCAGCTCCCGCTGCCTGGCCTGAATCTGCTCGGCACAGAGCTGCAGAGAGATAGGTGCTGATCTGAGCCCAGATACTGAGGGGAGGGAAATGTTGCAGAGGCACTGTACCCCAGGAACTGTGTGTCCTCTTGCTTTGCAGGAGAGGGGAATGCCAGCTAGTGTGTGTGGTGAAGCTGCCAACAGCAAGGAAGGCTGCCAAGCTCCTCCATGTTCCAAGGGGTAAATCCTCTGGCCAGCGCCTAGCCCAGGCCCTGAGAAAATAGATACAAAGAAGGAGTCCTGCTCGACCCCCACTCCTTTCATCATGGGGTTGGCCTCCCAGTGGCTCCCCCATGGGGGTGAGGATGGGAAGATCTACCCAGAGGCAGTGTCCCCCAGCCCGTTGCCTTTTCCACTGATGCCTGTGCCCTGAGGGAGGGGAGGAGCTCACATAGCTCCTGCCCCCATGTAGCAGAACTGCATCCTGGCTGCAGCTGACAGCTCCACCAGCACAGAGGCAGGGACAGTGGCCAAGCCAGTGGGCTGGTGGTAGCGGCATGTGGCTTGCTCAGAGAGGACTCCGCTCCCTGGGGAGAAGGGTGCCCTACTCTGCAGTAAAAACTTTCTGCTTTATTTTTCTAGGCAGAAACAAAGTTCAGAAATTTTGAAATCCCTGGAGAACGAGAGGTAAGTGCCCTGCCTAGGATAGGCTCCTCTGGGCAAGGGTGAGCGGCTGGGATGGAGGGATGGACTCGTTCACCTCTAGGCCATGATTCTGAATCCAGCTCAAGTCAGCAGGGTTAGAAAGTTGTTTGCATCTGGCAGCCATTGGGTGGCCTGTGTACAATGAGTTTGCTGTTTCTCGGCCTGGTTCCTGGTGAAGCAAGAGTCCACACCACAAGAACCGGATCCACAGTTGGCAATAATTGGCCTGGGTGCTGGCAGGCCCAGCAGAGAGGTCAGGGACTAACCAGGCTGTGAACGTTGCTGAGGATAATCAGATTGTTACAGTTAACAGTATGGGAAGGGCGAGGGAACGGTTTCTCACTCTTCAGGATCAGGATGAGACGTAATGTAGGGGCAGATTATCCCTTGTCTGCCTGCTGCAAGATTCCTTGCACCTTCTTCTGAGGCATATGCTTTAGGTGCTGTCAGAGACCTGATGCCAAGCTAGATGGCCCCAGTCTGATCCAGTCTGTAATTCCAATGAGAAAATTGACCTCTCCTCTCCCCGACAAAGAGGAGGTTCCTGCAATCTCCTGAAGCCCTAAAATGTGGATCAGAGGACCCAGATACATCTGCTGGCTGTTGTAGGGCAGAGGGTTTCTGGGAAGGTGCCGCGCTGTCAGGTTGAGCACTTTGGGGCCATCGATCACCACCATCCTTGTTGTTTATGCAGTGCCATTGATGTGCGTCGCAAGGCAGAGATACAGAGTCCTTGGCACTCTAGAGGCTGGGGATGTGTATATGGGGGGACCCCAGAGAACAGGAAGCAAAAGGAGGGGGTCACCATTTAGGCAGAGGAATAGAGGTTTCATAGAAGTTATTTCATTTCACTTATTTCTTATTCCCTTGGGTTTTCCCAAGGGCAACCAGCCTTCTGGCAAAGCCCTCTGATTTGGCCCTGCTGGGAACAACATAGGCACCCTCCCCAGTGGATAGACAGTGTCCTGTCTGTGTCTGGAGATTCCTGAGCCTCTGCAGGCCTCCTGGCATCTCTCACTCACATGGATGAGTGACCGGATGGAATCACTCAGCCATTCAAGCCCAGGGTGCAGCTTTGAGGTGGGTGGAGAGGGTGTGGCTGGCTGGCAAGGGTGAAATGTGGCTCTGGCAGAAGCAGTGGTTGAATGGACCTGCTTCTTTCTTAGAATAAGGATGGACCAGCTGATGGCAATCACGCAGGAGGAGACAGAGCAGCTACGCAGAAGGGAAGTGGCCTGTAAGTCCAAGGGAAGGGGGTTGTGGTGGTCATCTAGGGGATTGGGGAGCGGGGAGAGGGCTGTATCCTCTGATGGATGGAGAGGGGCTGAGAGGACCGTATTCTCTGGGTGAGGGGGCTGAGAGGGCCATATTCTCAGGGGGGTTGAGGGAGGGCTGTGAGGGCCATATCCTCTGGGGAGATTAGGGGGGAGGTCTATGAGGGCCATATTCTCTGAGGGAACGGGAGAGGGGGTGCTGCCTGGATCCAGCTGAGCCAACTCTGCTGTGTAGGACCGGGAAGAAACTGATTTCGAGGTTTGGAAAGCAGCTCAGTGTGTGCGCTCGTTACACAGAGACATGCGTCTCACCTACGCTGCCAGCATTTGCTGTTGGGATTAAAATGTGTGTGTGCAGAAGCAAGCGCGTGCCGTGCTGCGACAGAGACATCTGTGCTGAAGCTATCTCAGAGCCAGTCTCCTGCCTCAGCCCCTATTTGTGGGTATTTCAACCCTCAAAGCAGTCACTTAAACCTGCCTTGGTGGGATGGTGAAGTTTTTACCCATCTCTCTAGTTTTCTTTCCTTCAGCAGCTGGGTGGAGGCCCCAGGCTGCAGCGGGAAGATCAGACCTGCAGCCCAGTGGGACCACTAGTTAGTGACTCTGCTCCTGCAAGCAGCTGCTGGGGACCTGAAACTGGGGTAGTGCCCTGCAGAGGCTGAGAGTGTGTCATCTGTGTAGAGCAGACTTCACCGGGCTCTCTCCTGGCAGGCCGCTCATCAAGCCCTGATTAGTGGTTGCCCATTGGGAGGGTGCAGCTAGCTGGTTTTCCACTCTGAATAGCTTTACATGGAAACAGGGATGGAATAAAAATTGGAGGGGGGACCCCAATTTTAGCATGTTCTTGTAGCTGAGTGGGGAGCAGGAACGATGCTGGACACAGAGTTAACATGCTTGCAGCACTAATCACTCCACTTTGTGTCTCCCAGCTGCCATGCAACAAATGCTGGCTGAGAGCTACAAGAACAAGGTCATCCACATGACCTCTGAATCTCGAAGGCAAGACCTCGTCAGCCAGGCGTGCTCCAGGTACTTGAGAGAGCAGTGCGACTGAGAGCAGTCTTATAGAACGCCTTTTCCGGCAAAGGGCCCCAGCACTATTCTGAGACATACACACAGGGATCTCTGCAGCCACTTCTGGAGCGGAGCACAACGGCTATTTAACAGCACACAGCAGTGTTAAAAATTGAAAAACAAAAGGGACACCAAGAAAGAGCTCTTACATTTAAACACGAATAATAATAGTGTTACTAATGCTCTGGATTAGTAGGGACTGAGAATGGTGTAAGCCTGATTTCTTTTATTTCTTACATTTCACTCAGTTTGGAGGGTGAAAATGAAACCAGTCATTTCATTTTTGATTAGTCACTTTCACTGCCATGCAGTCGCACAGTGCTCTTTGGGGACCTCTCTGTGGCCTGGAATTCATGGGGCGCTTTGGGGAGAGGAAAAGCATCAGAATGTTGGTTCTTACCCCTTGAAAGCAGCCAGAGCAGTTCTCTCATTGAGCGTCAATCAGTTGCACTTACAGCGCAGTTCTGCTCTGACAGTGACAGTACAAATGGCCCACTGGGGTGTCTTTTTACTTGAGAACGGAGAGCATTTCCTCTGCGGTCACTGAGGCAATGCACTTCATGGGACTAGTTATACAAAGTCCCCTCTTGGAGCAGAGGCCACGCTTTGATGTTTTATGAGCTGTTGGGCATGGACACTGAGTCACTCTCAGCAGGTGTCCCAGTAAGTTGTGCCTCTGCTTTTGTTTCATTTATCAGCCAGGGTTGGTTGGTGGGAAGGAGTTTACACATCTGCCAAGTGCATGTGAGAGCTCTGGCTGTTCACTCATGGTCTCTAATCAACTCACCTGTTTTAGGAAGTCCCCTGACTTCTCTGAGTTCATTTCCATGGCCAGCTTGACCTCTTATTTGCATTGCAGTCTGAGACCCTGTAGTAATCCCCTGGTGATGTATCTCTTACAGCCTGGCAAAGATGGATCAGAAGTTCCAACAAATCCTAGCTTGGCAACAGCTGGATCAGAACAAGGCCACTAGTCAGATCCTGCAGGAGGTAGGCTTGTGGTCAGAGAAGCTAAGTGCATGTTGTAATGGGGGTGGGGAACAGAGCTGGCATGACAAACACATTGGCTGCTTTAAAGCCTTGATAAAACTAGTTAGTTAGGGGCAGAAATCTCTGGCAATCTAGATAATTGGTTGCAGTGGCTAAAGGGAAACTATGTAATGACTTGTTCTTTACCCAGAGAGCCAGCAGGAAGCTTTGAGGCATCTGTGAGAGGAGGGCAGGTGATGGAGATCATAGGAAGCAAAGACAGTCAGGTGACTGAGGCAGGCGACCTGGTTTTAGGGCTGGGTGACCTAGAGCAAGTCACAGGCCAATGTTTTCAAGTCAATCACTAACTCTGGGTTCCCAGAGGAGATGCTGTGGGCCTGACTTTCAGAGGTGCTAAGCCCCCTCAGCTCTCACTGATTGCTGATAGCATTTGGAAAATCAGACCCCAGCTATTAACACCTGCTTTGAAAATGTTTGGCCTTAAATTCTCTGTGCCTCAGTTTACCAGCTGTAAAATGGGGCAATTGTGTTTTATTTCTTGAGATTGTGAGGAGGCACCCAAATTCTGCAGGGGTGAGCACCAGGAAAGTGTTTGTAAATCAGATCTGTTCAGTATAGTGAGGGTCACTGGTGTGTTTGCATCCCCATGATTGGGCCTCGTTCCTGGGTTAAGCAGAATGTAATGTTTCATAGAGTGAAATGCAGAAAGCGGCCTTTGAAGCCCTTCAGGTGAAGAAGGATCTCTTGCACCGGCAGATCAGGAACCAGGTGAGTTGGCGCTGACAGAGCAGAAGCAACCAAAGATTCAGTTAATTCATCTGAGTGGTGAGAGCACTGCAAGAAAAGTTGCCGTGCTGCCTATGCAGAGCAGGGTCTGAGGAAAACCAAGGACCTTTCTGTTTCTGTAGGGCTGTGTAACACAAAGTGTCAGGCAGCACTGATTTGATTTAATAACACTTCTTGCCACCATGGAGGAGTGACGGTGAGTTCTAATAGATCCAAGGGAAATGGTGGAATCCCCATTACTTGAGTTATCAGAAACTCGACTGGCCAAAGCACATGAGAATGGGTTATAGAGAGCAATCCTGCACTGGCTTCTAGGGATGAGCCCGAGGGAGCCAGGCCTCTGCCATGTGACAGGCTGCATAGTAAGCGAGGCTGCTGTCTCCATAAGAATTCATTGCATCTCCATCCAGACCATTAGATTTGCACATTGCGGCATGAGCTCATTATTATTTGTTTCTGTTGCCAACCTACTGTTTGATCTCCATTTTGTTAAAGATGAAGCAGGTTACTCGGGGTGGGTTGTGGAGACAGTTCTGGGGAGCACGGCACTAGGGTGCCCCTATGGTTAAACGACAGAGAGGACCTGGCCAGTTTCTCAGCGGAGTGCTCCAGGCTTTCCCCTCTCTGACCCTAAGAACGGAGCTCGGTGTAGGAGATGGGGAGGAGAAGTTGAATGGCTTTGCTTTGCTATAATGAGCTAAACAGGACCAGTCTTTGCAACGTGTGGAAAGCCCGCAGGCCTTATCAGTGATCAGATCACACAAATGTGCTTTTTGCTTGAACTTGTACCTTCCTTGCAAGGTTCCATCACTGGCGTTCACCAGCAACAAGAACCTTGTGGATGATCAACCTACTTATCCTTGGTCTACAGTCCTAGGGCGTCTTTGGGTCATGTCTGGCCCTCAGACCTCATTGCGGTGCACCTCTCTGTTAAACACTTTGCTTCTGGACCTTCACTTCCCCTGCGTTCCATTGGCATGCTGTGCACCTAATGGAGGGTTAGGATGCCCCTGGAGCAGTCAGCTGCATGCCAAGGGTGTTCTTCCTGGCTGGTTGTGGGATGTATGGCAGCAGATGAAATAATGATTCAAGTACAAGCCTGGGTGACAGGCGATCTGGGCTTTGTTCTTGGCTTTGCCACTTATTTACTGTGCGATTGTGGACAAGTCTCTTTGCCTCTCTGTGCCTCAGTTTCCCTATCAATAGTATACATTATTGGTATTGTAGTAGCACCTAGAAGCCAAATGTTGTGTGCCCTGTACAAACACCTAGCAAACAGATGGGCCCTTCCCCACAGAGCTTACAGTCTAAGGAGCTGCATTAACACAGAGTTAATGTGTCCCTACTTTCCAGGCTGGCTGAGAGGCTTGAATGAACCAACTGACTGCAAAGCACTTCAGGGCCATAGGATAGAAGTCGCTTAGAGACAGGCATATAAAGCGCCTTTTGTTGTGTGGGGGTGGAACACAGCTAGTTAGCATCAGTCAAGAGACTAACCATGAGCAACTGGCAGTGCAGTCATGCAGGCAGTGCAAGGCAGCTTGTGGGTTTACTTGGCCCTGGAGAATTGACAGAACAAAGGGAGAGGACAGGCTTCCCAAAGCGCAGTCGAGCCCCCTGTCTCCCCAAGGGCAGCTGTGCAGTTAAGGCTGGCACTAAAGCAACTAAATAAAAGTCATTTCAAATGTCAGTAAAAAACTGTTTCATCTTCTGTTTAGATTAAGTTAATAGAAACAGAGTTATTGCAGCTGACACAGCTGGAGTTAAAGAGGCAAGAATTGGACACAGAGACACTGCAGGTATGTAGGGCTTCCGGGCTGCCCCCTCTTCTACCCTGTACCTTCGCTCTGGAGTCTCAGAAGCTCTGCTCACTTCCTGTGCTCTTTGCAGTTTCTAGGTGGTTTCATGCTTAGTCAGAAGGGGATGTTCCCCAAATTCCCTCTCTCCTGCTGCTTTCTGAAAACATTGCTGCTGCTCCTGGAGATCTTGAGTAATTTTCCGTTTGAAAACTTGGCAGAAGTAGGCTCATTGGGCGGGGCAGGAGCTTCTCCTAGCAAACATCTTCCAAGCATCTCATGTTTTCTTGCATTGTTTTTTTTTTAATTTTAATTTGTTTAAATATCTGCCAAAAATGACCTACACCTCTCTCGTCCTCCTTTCTAAGCCATATCTCCAAGGTCATCACAGCATCCCCTCTGCCTGCCAGCCTCCCATCCCAAGGGCAATTTTCATCCAGCTGTAAAGGGAGCTCAAGCTGGGTTAAAGCAGCTTAGCTTTAGTTTTCTTTCATGTGCCTTTGCAGGAATTGTTTTGCAATGTGAATTACCCCATATGATTTGCTGGTTCAGGTCACTGGTCCAGTAAGTCTGGTGTCTGTAGCCAATAGCTGATGTGTCAAAGGAATATAGTTTGCTTAGTACACCATGCACTGATCAGTTGACACCCTGAAGCATGAGATTCGATTGCCACTTACTCAGCGTGTGTGACTGTAAATGCTGTTAGTCATAAAACACCCCAATAACTGACCTCTGGTGGCAGGGAACCCTCCAGGCTCATTATGCCTCGGGGAAGCAAGCCAGTCACAATTTCCTCTCTTCTGGGAGGCTGCCAAGTAGCTCACTGTAAATTGTTAAGAGCTGGGCACATCCCTACACTCCTGATACACAGCCCAAGGATCATGACACAGGTAGTTGCAAAGCAGCAGCTACAAGGGGAAAGAGTGGGAAGTCCTGTGGTCAAGCGAATGAGATGGGGCTAGGGTGCAGGCAAACTGGCAGTGCCAGGGATGGCGGTAAAGTGTCAGGAATAGTGTCCTGACTCTAATCTGTCAGCTACTCTCAGCACTGACCGCTTAGAAACTACAACTGAGCCACATTCCCCCTGGTAATCCATTAGCCAGCATGGTAATAAACAAGCCCATAGCACTGTCAGCAAGGATTCACCAAGGGCAGGTCATGCCTGACTAACCTAATTGCCTTCTATGAGGAGATAACTGGCTCTGTGGATGAGGGGAAAGCAGTGTTATTCCTTGACTTTAGCAAAGGTTTTGATACTGTCTCCACAGTATTCTTGCTGGCAAGTTAAAGAAGTATGGGCTGGATGAATGGACTATAAGGTAGACAGAGAGCTGGCTAGACCGTCGGGCTCAGCGGGTAGTGATCAATGGCTCCATGTCTAGTTGGCAGCCAGTATCAAGCAGAGTGCCCCAAGGGTAGGTCCTGGGGCTGGTTTTATTCAATATCTTCATTAATGATCTGGAGGATGGCGTGGACTGCACTCTCAGCAAGTTTGCAGATGACACTAAAGTGGGAAGAGTGGTAGATATGCTGGAGGGTAGGGATAGGATACAGAGGGACCTAGACAAATTAAAGGACTGGGCCAAAAGAAACCTGTTGAGGTTCAACAAGGACAAGTGCAGAGTCCTGCACTTAAGATGAAAGAATCGCATTCACTCTTACAGACTAGGGACTGAATGGCTAGGCAGCAGTTCTGCAGAAAAGGACCTAGGGGTTACAGTGGATGAGAAGCTGGATATGAGTCAACAGTGTACCCTTGTTGCCAAGAAGGCCAATAGCATTTTGGGCTGTATAAGTAGGAGCATTGCCAGCAGATCGAGGGACGTGATCATTTCCCTCTGTTCGACGTTGGTAAGGCCTCATCTGGAGTACTGTGTCCAGTTTTGGGTCCCACACTACAAGAAGGATGTGGAAAAATTGGAAAGAGTCCAGCGAAGGGCAACAAAAATGATAAGGGGGCTGGAGCACATGACTTATGAATAGAGTCCGAAGGAACTAGGATTGTTTAGTCTGCAGAAGAGAGAATGAGGGGGGATTTGATAGCTGCTTTCAACTACCTGAAAGGGGTTCCAAAGAGGATGGATCAGACTGTTCTCAGTGGTACCTGATGACAGAACAAGGAGTAATGGTCTCAGGTTGCAGTGGGAGAGGTTTAGGTTGGATATTAGGAAACACTTTTTCACTAGGAGGGTGGTGAAGCCTGGAATGGGTTACCTAGGGAGGTGGTGGAATCTCCTTCCTTAGAGGTTTTTAAGGTCAGGCTTGACAAAGCCCTGGCTGGGATGGTTTAGTTGGGAATTGATCCTGCTTTGAGCAGGGGGCTGGACTAGATGACCTCCTGAGGTCCCTTCCAACCCTAATTTTCTTTGATTCTGCAGTAGTTTCATGCATGTCTTGAACCCTTAATGCAGGATCAATGCCCAAAATGGGGTGCAGCAGGAACTCACCTGAATCCCAAGTGTTGCACTAGATGTGCACCAAGTCGAGCAGACTGCAGCTGCCACCCTCTTTAGTACCAAAGTGCTGCCTGTAGAGACACTAGGCCCCATTATACAATGACTGGCCTGAGCACCTTTCCAGCTGCTGCAAGCTGCAGTCTGTGCAGGCCACAACCGACCAGGGTAGCTGGAGAGCAGCATTGGAGACCTCTGTGGTTGCGCTCCAGCCACACATGCTCCAGGGGCCTAACCCCCTGAATCGGTACTGCGTGTGAATGTTCTCCCCTGGCAGCAGCTTGATCTTGGGCCTCCATGAAGCGGGTAGGCTGGGCATGCCTGGGGACTGTGGGGAACCTAAGAGAAGGCCTGAATAGCTGGTCAAGGAAAGCTGGCCACGTGGGGAGGGTAGCACCAGGCTGGATTCGTCATGTGAGAGCTAAGCTGCTGCTTCTGAGCCATGCATCAGTGGCTAAAGCCTCCAGAGCTATTACTTACCCTGTCCTGAGCAAATGGGGAGAGGGTCAAGCACTTGAGTGGGACAGCATGGGGGGCTGATTGCTCCCAGAGGTATGTTCCAGGTGACTTTCTCCAGGGTAGTTGTCTTATGACCTTCAGGGAAGCTGATCAGTTCTGTGCTCCAAACCAGCCCTTTCTTGCTCACAGAATCCATGTGCCAGGATCTGTGTCTCTGTGGAAATGAAAGAAATCAACAATTACAAACAAACATGAACACAACAGTTCTGTGTCGAGGGAAATGTCTTCTCCAAATGAGATCAGCAGAAGACAGAGGGGTTGTGTGGCTGGTGTCCCATGCTCAGGACCCTTCCTTTGGGACAGAGAGGAAGTCAGCAAGTATTTCAGACCTCAGACATTCACCACGTTGATGGAAGCTGCTGCCCTTATTTTGTCTGCAGTCTCCTGCTGCACCACCCAGGGTTAGGGGGCTCTCATTAAATCCTCTGCTGAGACATAACCCCCTCAAGAGTTACGCAACAGCAGTGATCAGAACCCGCCCCTGTTCCTGTCAGACAGTGTCTGAGCCCTGTCAGGGCCATGCTTGATGAGCACTTCTCTCTGCTCTCCAGGCCTCTTCTGGGGGGTTGGCTCCAAATAATCTTGCTGGCACTTTGGTCCCAGCCATCTAAAATTTCCAGATCCAGTGTTCTGTTGGTTTCACCAGACCCTGTGTTCCTCCAAACTAACACTAAGCTAAGTGGGATAAGCCTCTGCAGCTGCACCCCTGTATTGACCATCGGGAGGCACTGTGATGTGTAATGTCCCAGGGTATTCCAGCTGTTCTGCTGTCATCACTGTCCTTGATGACAGTGGTTTACAATGAGGACTGCACCTCTACAGCATCCTCCCCTCCCCCAACAGCCACAAGCTCAGGGCAGCATACAACAGAATGAAGATCAAATCCCAGCCCTGTGACATACAGCTCCATCAAATCAAGCAACCCCCTTCCCATGGAGCCTGATTGTATCTGATACTCATGAGATCTCGAGGAGTCTAGCATCTCCAAGGCCATGGAGATGCTGTTGCCTAGGCCCGTCCCCACCCACCTGGGTACCTGGCAGGCTTGCAGATCTCAGCCTCTGTGGCCTTGCTGCAGATAAGGAAGGGGAATACAGATGTTCCTGTTGCTATAGATTGAGGCAGAGTCTTCAGCTGGAGTGTGAGGGTGGGTTATGGGCAAAGGGCTGCCTCAGTGAGTCTGGTCATTCTGCACAGCATGTGGTGGGACTGGGGTAATGGACAAGTGCAGGGTGGTATGTTGAGAACTGGGGAACTGCTATTATTGGGTATAATGCGCTTGGCAGCGACCCCTGGCCCCCAGCAGAGATCTCCTTGAGAGATTGGGGCATCTGGTGAGATTGGGCATCTGCTCAGCTTTGCTGAGGTTCAGTTGGACTCGGCTCAAAAACTTGGGTTGAGTATTTGAGCAAAATAAATGCTCTGCCCACTGGAGGTTATGGTTGAGAGACAAAGCTCTGCAGCTGCACCCCTGCCATAGCCTTCATGTGATCGGGAGACAGGGCTGCCTCTGCTTCTGCTGCAGGAGGTGATCACAGAGCAACGCCGAGCCCTGAGCTACATGCTGCAGCAGCTGCTCAAGGAGAAGAAGCAAAGAGAAGAGGAACTGCAACAAATCCTGGTATGTGATGGGACTTGTTAATGACTCTGCATAGACCAGGAGCAGCAACAGTGCTATGTGGGGGATGACCATGGGCGCGCTTGGCCATGGGGGAGAAAAAGGGACCAAGATGAGGGATGTGATATTCTGTGCTCATAGGGTCCATTAGTGTCAATGAGAGCCTTGCCAGTGACTTTAGAGAGCCTTGAATCAGGCTCTTAGTGCCCCTGGACCAGTGTGGGCACTGTGTTTGGCAGAGGTCGTCATGCATACTCCCTCCCTGCCAGAGCAATGGCGTCCATTGCAGTGGTGGTTTCTAGGGGAGGAGGGAAGCAGGACACAGAGACCCTATGCGGTATGATAACCTGCCAACATGCTTACTCTTCTCGAGCCATAGCCACTGACAGCCCCTTAGCACAGTTTGGTCCCAGTGCATGGGACAAGGGTGCCTGGAGGGCAGAGGGAGATGGAGAATCCTGGGGTTGAGCAAGAGGAGGGATGTAGGGATCAAAGCAGAGCCAGCCCCAGGAGGCCATTAAGGTCCCCGCCCTGGCGCTCCATGGCAATGTGAGCTCCCATCGGTGGCTCTGAGCTTGCTGCACACTGACAGTGCCGTTGGCTTCTCCTTTGGTGCTGCAGTTCAGACTCCCTAGAGCCTGGCTTCTAATTCACCTTCTTTTTCTTGCAGCTGGAGATGGAGGCAAAAAGTGAAACGAAGCAGGAGAACTACTGGCTGATCCAGTATCAGCGCCTGCTGAACCAGAAGCCTCTCTCACTGAAACTCCAGGTCACTGCGGGGTAGTGCTGGGATTGCGGTAGTGCTGGGGGCCATGGGACTAGGCGCTGCCCCAAATCTAAGCTGGTAACAAGCGCTTTCCATTGCCCTGCTCGGCTGGAGAGCAGTTCCATTAGCAGTGTCACCGCAGCAGCTGAAACGCTACTAGATCTGCTTTTCTCTGATCCCCTTGTGAGGGGCCTTGCTAGACCTCCCTGCCCTACGCAAGGTTGTGGCTGCTCAGCATATCCACAGAAATCTCAGTGCAGCTGGTAGGAGGAGATGTGCTTCCCTTGGAGCCTGCAGTGAGCCAATAGCTCAGCATGGCATTGGGGGGCACTGGGCTGCCAGAGGTATGGACCTCAGCCTGAATTTTTAGCTCCTGGTGGTGATCACACTGATAGCTGTTTTAAGAGTCGGACTTTTGGTCTTAGCCAAACTTCAGCTCAGATAGCTGCATTCGGCTTCCCCAAATCCTCCTGCAATTTCAATTGAATGCAGGAGGCTTTTCACTTTCTGCCCATAACTTTTGCCCTGTGTTGCGCACTGTTACGTAAGCTGCTGGAGTGGTGGCTGAGGCGGTTGATTTCAGCAATGGCTGAATTGATCCTGTTGGCTTGCATATCGACTGGGGTTTGTAAAGCACTTTGGGAGGGCAGGTACCTGCCAGAATGGGAACTGTCAAACCCTTGGTTTTACTCATCCAGAAATGGAACATTTGGGGCATGGCAGGTAAACTAGAAAGGTGCAAACACTGCTCAGATGCAGCAGTGCTTCCAGGAAGCCAGCATCTCTTGGGGAGCAACTTACCTCTGAGGAAGGCTTCTAACCAGTGATTACCTAGAGCCGGGGTTTGGCCTAGAGAGAGAGTTTGGGAGCAGTGCTTGTTCCTCTTATGCAGCTTTGAAACAGGGTCTCATCCCGACCCGGGGCTGATCTCGCGCGCTTCCCGACCGGGGGCTGACCCTGCGCACTTCCTGGCCGGGGAATGGCTGGGATTTACCTTGTCTTTTGCAGGAGGAGGGCTTGGAGAGGCAGCTGATAAACCTGCTGATCGAGCTGTCGGCTGAACAGTACATACCAATCTTTGCCCATCATCGGCTGTCGCTGGAAGTGCTCAGCACCATGACCCTCAGCGACCTGGCAAAGGTATGATGGCAAATGCCCCTGTAATGCCATTCCCTGCCTCTGCCCTGCACTCCAGGGGCTGATCCTGCCATGGCCCTGGGCCTGGGCAGCCTAGGGAAGCCCTGTTGGGTTTTGTGCTTACTGCTCTGTGTACGGATGTGGGGGCTGGATGGAGTGCCTCATGCAGCCCCATGTGCCAGATCCAGTTGGGTGCTCTTCCAAGGGCCTGTCTCCCGACACAGGGGCCTTACCAAAATGGCTGCTGCTGTGCAGAAGCCACCCCCTGCAGCGTCTGCTGGGAAGGAATCTGTGCAGCTGACTTAGAACCTTCTTCCTCCCTCGAGTGCTCTCCGGGCCTTGCTGGCTCATGCCGAGAAATGCTTTGGTTCTGGGTCCAGGGCCTAGTGGAGACACAGGAAGGCATCGCCTGCTTCCCAAGGCATTGCAGCATGAAGCCAACGAGCCTTGCCCAGGCTGTGTATCCTGCTTAGGGAAACATGGCCTCCCTCTCGCTTTGCCTCCCCAGGAGCTCTATTCTCAGCCCTGGCCTCTCAGAGCTAACTGGTCTCTCCTTGTGCTGCAGATTGGAATCACAGAAACTGGCCTGCAGCACGCGATCCTCAGGCGAGCCCAGGAGATCCTGGCTGTGGCTAAAACAATCCCAGGTACCACCAGCTTATTCCTCTGCCTCATTGCTGGATGTCCGTGTTCTATAAGCATCCAGGTCCCCTTCAGCCCGGAGCAGCCTCCTAGTCCTCTGTGCTGAAGGTCTGCAGCCCTGTGCAGGCATTGGACAGCCCGAGTGGGGAATGTGCAGGGCTGAGTGGGATCCGGAGAAGAGGCAGGCCAGGGAGAAGCTGCAGAGCCTGTTGTTGCTGCAGCCTCCCACCGTTCAGATGGCAGGGCTCCGTGATATGCTGCTTGGCCTGGGGGCTGGTATTAAGAGGAGGCTAGTGCTGGCATTCATGCTTTCTCCTGCTGTCTACAGAGCTGCTGAAGAGCCCTGAGACCAAGGGCCCTGCTGCACCAGAGCCGAGTGCCCCCCCTGAAGAAATCCTCCCTTCTGCACCCCAGCTGGAGCTGGACAAGAGGAAGTCTGAGTGCGTGGTCTGCATGGAGCAGGAGGTGAGATCCTGGAGCTGGCGAAGGGACTGATGGCTGGAATGCTGCAGCTGTGCAGCAATGTACAGCGGAGAGCTCCTGGAGGCTGACCTACTAGGTGGGCTCAGCAGCCTAGCCTGGGGCAGGGCCCTCTCATCTCTCCCTTTGTGGAGGCTGGAAGGCACATGACACCCACCTCCCGCCTCAACAGCTGGCTGCTGTAGGGAGCTGCTTCTGATCCTCAGCACTTGCCAAGAGCCCAGTGCGTCCTCTTCACATCTGCGAGCCCAGCCCTGTGCTGCCAAACAGATGGCCGAGAAGAGCAGCGAGTGGAGATGCCGACCCTGCTCACCTTGGTGTCCTTCCAAGGAGTGCTCCCAAATGGGATGGGGGAGTAGGATCAGTCACCTGGCAGGTGGGGGAGAGATTTGAGTTTTCACCTGGGTTTATCCCTGAAAATGGAGCAGGGCAAGGTACAGGGTCAGGCGGGGGTTGCTGACAGCCCTGATCTCCGCAGACTGACTCTGTCCAACCCCAGCTGTCCACAGTGGCAGTGCCTGAGCTGTCTGCTTTGCAAGCCCTGCTTTGCTCAGTATATTCAGAAACATAGGAGAGTGAAAGCTGGGCCCGACACTGGATCTGCTTCAATAGAAATATGCAGTGCTTAAAGGAAGGGACGAAAGATCAGGACACCTGGATTCTAGTTCCAGCCAGGGCCAGCTCCAGGCCACAGCGCGCCAAGCACATGCTTGGGGCGGCGTGCCGCGGGGGGTGCTCTGCCGGTTGCTGGGAGGGCGGCAGGCGGCTCCAGTGGATCTGCCGCAGGCCTCCCTGTGGAGGGTCCGCTGGTCCCGCGGCTCCGGTGGAGCATCCGCAGGCACGCCTGCGAGAGGTCCACCGGAGCCACGGGACCCCCCGCAGGGAAGCCTGTGGGAAGTCCACCGGAGCCACGGGACTGGCGAGCAGCAGAGCGCCCCCCGCGGCGTGCTGCCATGCTTGGGGCAGCGAAATTGCTAGAGCCGGCCCTGGTTCCAGCTCTGCCATGGACTCACTGGGTGAGCTTGGGCAATTCACAGCCCCGCTCTGTACCTCAGTTTTTCCTCTGTAAAAGAGGAGTGACACTGCTCTTCTACCTGGAGGGTACTGCAAGGCCTAGCTGGTGATTGTGTGCACCAGGCTTTCTGCTGTGCGGTGGATGGGGCAAGAGCAGTGTGACCCCCCTCTCCACTCTGCCTCCTTCCTGCAGGCCCAGATGATCTTCCTGAACTGTGGCCACGTGTGCTGCTGCCAAACATGCTGCGAGACCCTGCGCATCTGCCCCCTCTGCCGCAAAGACATTGTGCAGCGTGTCCGCATCTTCCACAGCAGCTAGCCAGGGAGCAGCTGCTGGGCTCTTGGGGCTGGAGGTGCCATCAGCTGGGAAGGCCCGCTGCCCGAGGCTCCTCGGAGGCCTGGGTGGGTGTCAGATCTGCTCATCTCCATGCCGCAGCATATCACCCACCCCTCCCACTGTCACGTGTACACCTTGCACTGCTCAGAGCCTGTGACTGTGAGGCTGCTTTGTGGAGGACTGGAATGTGCACTGTCACCTCATGTCCTGGGGGTAACTCCAGGGCTGAATGTTCTCA
The DNA here is from genome assembly GCF_025201925.1 of Gopherus flavomarginatus. NCBI lineage: Eukaryota > Metazoa > Chordata > Testudines > Testudinidae > Gopherus > Gopherus flavomarginatus. The sequence goes on from NC_066633.1 coordinate 25,506,301, forward strand.
TACGCTCCTGTAGGCATGTTAGCCACACCCCTCTTCCCCCACCGTAACCCCTGCAGTTGTCCCCTGTGCTATGCAGATGGAAGCAGACGCTGCTGAGTGACTTATGGGCTGTCTCAAGTCCCCATGAGTGTCGGTGGATTTCTGCCTCCCTTGCCTTGCCTGTCTGTGTGCTCCCAAGATGTCAGGGGGGCTGCAAGCCCATCCCTTCCCTGTCTAATGTATTTATTTGCCTTCAGCAACATGATCACACTACACTGTTTCCTCCCAGCCAGAGGAGACTGGTTCAGTCAGTAGCTTCCTTTTGTGCCCTGAGTAGCTCCCTTTCTGCATGGCCCTGGGCACCTGGGAGACCAGAGCTCCTCCGTGGGTGCTGTTGCAGGGAAAGGACAAGCACTTGGTAGCAAGCATGGGATTCTCTGGGAACCCTGTCAGGCCCTCACCCCCAGACTGCTCCAAGCCCTCACATTCCTGCAGTGGAGGGATCTGACCCTTAGCAGCTGACCATGCCGGAAGAACCATGATTGTCCTCCTCCCCCCAACACACACACTTTAACCCATCTCCCATTGCAGGGGGAGGGCCCCTGGGTCTGCTGGCAAGGAGCTGTCTGTCAGGTTGGATCTGCTAGCTGGACATAGAGGGGGCTGGTTCTGAATGTAAGTGGGTGCTCCAGTCTTGCATCTTGGACTGCAGGCTGATAGCGCAGGTCAGGCATAGACCTGGAGGGCTCACTCCCGTTACTGGGTTTGGGGAGGGACAAACCAAGTAGCATCTGTCAGCGATGTGACTGGAGAACTTGCAGCTGACCCTGCAGGATGAGGCCCACAGCTGTCTGCACAGGTGGTCCCACTGGAATTGTGGGGCCATTTGTCCAGCCCTGCCAGGTCCTGGGTGAAAATAAATGTGCATTTCTGAGCTAAGGCTCTGATTTCCTTGGGGCGCTGCTGCCACCCTGAGCCAGCACTGTCTGTGGGGGAGAGCAGGGCACTCTTGCCAAAGCTATAGGCGGGAGGTAGTCGTGCATGGGGGGAGGGTGATCTTCTTGATGGAGCTGTTGGCAGCTTTGCATTGGGAGCAGGACATTTGGTTAATTGTTTCTCCATTTTAATTAATAAGTAACAATTTCAGTGAGTTCCCACTTTCTAGACCTTGACCTACAAGCTGAACCAGCCTGTCTCATTCCCCCAGGCACAGCTGGTTTGTGCTGTTGGCTGTTCACTCACATTTTCTTGAGAAATGTGAGGGCAGTTGAAGGGTGACTCAGTGTTGGGTACTGGCCTTTTACCTCCATAGGCCGAGGTTCAAAGCCGGTCCTGGATCCCCAGTAGCAATGGGACTGCTGGGATCTCACTGGTTATCCTCCTCTGTCTGCATCAGCGAAGCCCAGCTCCTCAGAGCTGGTGGTGTTGGCTCATCTCTCTCCCAGAGACCAGTGGGGGGCACTGCAAGGTGGTGGCAGAGCTTGGGGGTGGGAAGGCCACAGCATAGGACTGAGAGAGGAGGCAGTAGGACTGAAGTGCAGGTGGAGCTAGACCTGCTGATGCCAGGCCTGGCTCTCCAGAGCAGCACTAGGCAGTTCCCTCACTGATCTCAGAGGCTGAGCTCTGGGAGGAAAGCTCTGGAACGTGGGACCCACTGGCTGCTTCCCTGGCCCCGGCCCCATGACTGGTGATGACAAAACAGTGGAAGGCTGATGGGCTCGAGGCTACGAGACATGCCTTGGGGGAGCTGCATGCTCTCTCTGCGTCATGGTCAGGTGGCATTATGAGCATCCTTGGTCTGAGGGGGGTCACTTCCCATCTGAGGGACCCAGGAGGGCTGCAAGAAGGGCCATGTCAGTGGGGTCCCAGGGCCTGTTTCTCAGCACAGCAGGGGGCACTACCCACCAATGACATGGACGAGCTGCCTAAATGAACTCGGATTGAGATGGGGAAAGGGCCTCACAGAGGGGTTTCTCTCACCCCATCCCCAGGGCCTTTTATTGCTGGGTCCTGATCCTGTGGGCGGCTGAGTCCCCTTCGCTCCCAGGGCCTTCTGTGGGGGGAGTGGCAGGATCGTGCCCTTCCTCCCTGATACAGGGCTCAGTGCTGGAGCAGCAGGTTCATGCTGGAGCTTCCTTTCGCATTTTCCTCGGCTGTCCCACTCTCCCTAGGCTCCAGGACCCTGTGTGGGGGCGGTTCCAGGTTGAGGACTCTGAGGAGGTGCAGCTTGGCACATCTCTGATTGGGGATCCAAAGTCAGCATTGGGTCTAGGCAAAAAAAACCCCAAAGGCCCCTCTGCCCTTGCCTCAAAGAGCAGGCTGGTCCCTGGCTCCGTCTTGGAAAGCAGCTTTGACTGCTCTCCAAAGCCCCTGCTCACAGAACAGTTGCTGTGCCCCCAGCGTGTGGCAGGGGAGTCAGACGGTGGCATGGGCTTATGGCAATGGCAGCAGTATGCACAACACCTTATCCCCATGTCTCATCCAGCCCAGCTTGGCACTGACCCTGGCAAGTGAGATTGGGGTCTGAGTTCCCAATGAGCTGGAAGCTGCGTCTCACAGCTCCTCCTCCCTGCAGTGCCGTCTCCCCACTGACCCTTAGGGCCGATCTGTAGGCAAGGGTGCTATAGGCCTTGCAAGTTCAGTAGCCAGAGCTGTTCAGAGCCAGCACCTGTTTACTCGCTCCTAGCTCATCCACCCACTCTGGAAAGGCTCCCTTCCCTGCCGTGCTTGCCCCCAGCCTGCAAGCCAGGCCTTTCCACAGCACCCCTGAAGCCCTTGGGGAATGCTAAGACCATAGTATGGCCGTCACATGTATGTATTTCACTAGTGAGCCTGTATGTGAATAAATGCCTTCAAAGGATGGGTCCTGGCGAGGCCTGGATTGAGCTTCCTGCCCTGGGCTCCCATGCCCCACGGACTGCAAGCGTCTCAGAGGGGCACAGGGAGGAGAGTGCCCCTCTGGCTCTGGCAGGTTCAGATCTCAGGCAGGTTGTGAACTGGGTGTGTTGGGGGACAGGGTGGGGGCAGGGAGGGAGGCTCCGGCAAAGACAAGACTCAAGCCTTTACGTGCAGCTGTTTGCTGGAGATGTGGTAGTATCTGTAGGGAGTGTGTCTTCCCTGGGACTGTCAGGTTAGATCCTCCAGCTGCTGCTCTGGAGGCAAGGCCTGGCATGTGTGAATGCAGCATCACAGGTGTTTCTGTAACACCGTCCAGCCATCTGTGCCAAAGGTAAGGCAGAGGTAATGAATGACCAAGCCAAGAAGCAAGGTCCACAGCTTGTTAATAAACAAGCCTCAAGCCAAAGGTCCTTGGAAAATGCAGAGCTAGGAGAAGTGTTTCTTGGCTCTCCCCCCTTTGGTAGCTAGGATTGGGCTGTGGAAATGAGTCTCGCCTGTCGCTGCTGGAAATTGCTGGCTGTTAGTTGTGCAAACCTATTTGTGTCTTGTTTCTGGCAAAAGAAAAGAAAGAGGCATGAAACTGAACAATAACAAACCAATCGCCCAGCTAGGGGCTAGTGCTCCCTCCACAGCCTGTAGCAGCCGCAACAGTGAAGGCTCTGCATCTTGGGCTGAGTCCCCTGCTGTTGCCCAGCCTATGGCAATGCCATTGGGGGGAGGCCTATGCTGGTAACACAGGTCAAGCCTCATGTCCCCACCTGGGGCCTCCCTTGCACCCTGGGTGTTCTGGTCACACCTTGTAAGTTAGAGAGGAAGGTGGGTCCTGCAGACAATGGACGGATCTTCCCTCTCAGCAGCCTCCCTCCTACCCACCTCACCTTGCCTCCTCCTCTACCAGCAGGCTGCCTACTTTGCTAGCTTCCCTCCTTTCCCTGTTGGTTCCATGGTGCCCTGCCTGCCATCCCCAACCCTTGATGGCCAACCTGCTGCCAGCCTTGGACACATACTGGAGAGAATTTCCCCAAAGACCCTCTGAGTGCAGCTACTGTTGGAAGAGTTGATGTAAAAATGGTACCTTTTCACTGCGCAGCTCTGCGATCTGCAGGGACTACGCTGATCATCTAGTCAGAGCTCTCAGAGAACCTAACCCAGTGCTTTGTGTATCTAGCTCAATTCCTGAGTGCAGCTTTTGGAAGGCCAGCCAGTCTTCATTTTAGATGCCAAGTGATGGAGAAGTAGCCAGGGCTCATTACACTTCTTTTAAATTTTGCATCTTCTTTTCAGTTTAAATTTTGTTGACTTCAAGTTCTGGCCATTGTGGCTTATTTTGCTTTTGTCGGTCTGCTCGGTTAAAGAGCCCTGTAGTATCAGCAAGACTTCGGTGCAGGTACCAAAAGACCATGACAAAATTACCTCTGCCCCTTCTGTTGGATAAACTGAACAGATGGAGCTCCTTAAGTCTCTCACTGAGTTCTCAGGCGTGGTGTCTAGGCCCCAGGCAATTCTTGTAGCTCTTTGCTGAACCATTTCCAAATCTTAAACCTTTCTTTAACGTGTGGACAGCAGAACTGGATGGTCTCACTAGGGCCATGTGCAGAGGTAATACCACCTCCCTCCTCCTAACTATTCCCTTCCATGCTGTGTTAGCCAACGGCCTTGCACTAGGAGTGCATGTTCAGTTGGTTATCCAGCTTGGCACTTCATCTTCCCAGATGTACAGATTTTACTGGCTATGCTACATTGTTCCTGCATTTCTTTCCTGTTAGCCGTGCAGAGCTGATGCTGCTAAGGCTGCTGTGACTGTACTGCACTCAGGGGCAATTCAAGGTGTGACTGCAGCACGGGTGTACCTGTATCAGTAAGGGTTTGGATTTGTCTGTGCCTTGTGCCTGAGCTGGTGGAGCCTGGCTTGGTTCTTGGATCCTAGGGGTTGGGGCTAGGAAAGAGACTTCTTTACTTTCAGACGAAGCAGATTTACTCTGGAGTAAGTCAGTACCCATGCTCTTCCACACAACCCCTCCCTGCAATGCTGTACAGAGTTGCCAGTGCCCCCTATTGTTAAGGTGATCTGATGCTTTCCTTTACAAGACCGTTTTCGGTGCTGATAACTTTGCCAAACATTATGCATTTGGGCTGATATTTCCCAGGCCCAGTGTCTGCCTCAGGCTGAATTGTTTTGGGAAGCTTCAGCCAAAACCATTCAACCACTTCTCAGAACGAGATCAGGTAAAATAGGTTCTTGTGCCCATGTCAGTCAAAACTCTGAGCCTTTTCACTCTGGAGCAGGGATGTGAAATGTGGCAGGGGGTGGCCTTGGTGTCAGCGATGTGCCTTCTGCTACTCCTGGGGAAATTCACACAAATTTGGCCAAACTGGGCATTTGCAACCCCCTTCTCTCTCTCTCACACACATACACATGCGCACACACACACACACGGAGCACCTGAGTGCAGAGCTATCAGGGCTGAGCAGGATTTCTCCTGCAATTGCTGCTTCCAGCTGCTGGGGGGTGGGGGGGGTCTGCTGTGGGGCCAGGCACGAGTACTGAGAGCAGAGACTGTCGCTCCTACAGCCTGATTGAACTGCAGAACGGAGGTTGGAAAGGGAATGATTGGGGGTGCGGGGGATTCAGCCTCCTTGTGCATATGCAGTGTTCTCGTGATCACATTCAGTGCAGAAGCTGGCCGCTGTGCCGTGCATGAGGCAGGGCGGTGGGAAGAGAAAAGAGTCTCGTGGTTATGGCAGCTGAATGCTGCCCTGGAGGACTCAATTCTATCCCTATCTCTGCCACAGAGTTTGTGTGTGGCGATGGGCATGTCACTTACACCAATCTTTTCACAGTTCCTCATTTTCTGGGTGCCCAGCGCATGCCCCTGGCCCATAGGTGGAGAGAGGGTGACTACAGTTGGGGAAACTAACACTTAACAGCTACCTGGAGGGGGGGTAGGACAGTGAGCTCGCTGGGCCCTGCACTCACGGGGGGCTGTCGGAGAGCAAGCTAGCCCAGCTGTGCACTCATCTGAGGCAGCGCTGGCTCCTGTCCCGTGGCCGCAGGGGGGGCTGCAGAGCAAGGCCACCCAGCTATGTCCTGTCCCATGGAGGGGGCTGGCCTGAGCCCAGCTTCCCCCTCCCCCCAGCCTTTTGGCTCTTTTTCACCACAGTTTGAGTCAGGGCTTCCGCTCGAGCTGGACATGCATGTGAGTGGCAGTTGGGGAGCTGGGCTGATAGATTGAGGGGGGAGCCCCCTTTAGCCATATCCACCCGCCACTTGTACTCTGGGGCCAGAGCTGCAACCTCTGCAGCTGAGGTTGATTGGCAGTCTGCTTCGAGCACAGAACGGGCTATAAAAACACTAACTGGCCTGGAAAAGCAGGAACTGTGTCACAAGTCGGGCGACCAAAGCGAGTGTCCACTGTTGACGGTTTTGGCCTTCCCTGGTCTGTGCTGTGTTCACCAGCTGGATGAGGAGGATGACGCTACCACCTACTTGCATGGGTTGGCATGAAGCTGAATTCATGAATAGCTGTGATGGACAGAGGTGCTGTGGTGAAAGCAACATAGCAAAGCACCAGAGGAAGCAACTACTCTTGTGTTCAGTGCAGGGTGCTGTGGAAAATAATGCCTAGGACTTCCTGCTGACCACAACGGATAAAAGAAATAAGGAGCTGCCTGTGGAGAACAGAGCCTGTGAGCCTGTGATGGCTGAATCCTGGTGCATACACACAAGGGGGTGAATCAAGGTGTAGCCCAGGCAACTGATTTCTGATTCTGATGGCTTGATTCTACACCTTCAGGATGCTCTTTGGAGGCAGTTGTTGGATGGAGACTGAGTCCCCTGGGAGAGAGCTGCTGTGCCAACCCAGCACCTCTGGGCGCTTGGTTAAAATGCCTGATGGGGAAGGGCTGGAGGTTCAGAGCAGCCACAAACTGGGGCAAGCTGAGGCCTGGGAGTGCTATGCTGCCCCCACCCCCCCGCACCTGAGCCCTGCATGTGCTGCAGCACATAGAGGGTCCCTGTTGCAACACTTTGTCCTGCAGCTCCATGATCCCTGGGGAGGAGAAATTGGATTTCAACATCCTCATATCAATAGTTGCTGGGGACGGGGGGATAAATAGTGGGGTCAGGCCTGAGCCATCTCAGCCAGTCTGTATTTGCCTTCTGCAGATAACCAGCTAGGCACTTGAGGGAGAGGATTCCACCCCATGCCTGGGCAGTAGAGGGGTCAAAGCAAAGCCCTGGGGACAGAGCTGGGGTAAGTGCTCTGACTCCAGCCAGGGTTGGGGAGAGGGGCCCTTCCTGAGCTCACTGCAGAAACCTCTCATTGCAGGCCCCCTCTAGTCTGCACTGTGGCATGCAGCACACATGGGGGTTTACCGCTGAGCCCCAAGGTGCTATCACCCGCCTGGCGTGGGGGCAGGGCTGGGCTCAATGTGGGAGTTGATGAGAGGATGGCAGAAGTGGCCCAGGGTTTTCCCCTTTCCCTGAACGTTCCCTGTTCCAAGGCTGTTGTTACGCACACGGTAATCAGTGACTCCCGCGACTGGTGAGCGGCTCCTCCCAATGCGACACTGTATTTCCTTGCCCTTTGCACCAAGTGCCAGACGAGTGGGCTGGCAGCTTGGGGGAGCACAGTTGGGGAGCCCCAGCAAGTGGAAGCAGTTTCCTCAGAGTCTCACCTGCTGCTGGCTGGCTGGGTTGACTCTGTTCAGCAGCTATGCTGATGCTGGGATGGCTGCAGGAAAGGTAGGGGCAGCAGCGTGTCCCTGACTGCTACGTGTGTTCCCACCCACAGCAGCAGGGACCTGGGGCTGCTGGATTAATCAAGGATCCACCAGTTTTGCTGCTGGGCCAGGTCTTCTGAGCTGCCTCCCCCTTCCCCCAGCTCTGCTCCTACTGGCCAGTTAGGTCAGTACGTTGAGTAGGGTTGAGACAGGGCTTTGCAAGATCCAGCTGAGCCTGGGGGAGCGGAACAGGGCAGGGAGTGGAACGAAATTGCTGCTGAGGACTGGGGAGGGTTGGGGGGTGGGTGACGAACTAATCTGTAGTGAGCTCAAGGCTGTGGCATTAGGCCAAGTCCCATACTGTGCCAAACAGCTGTGCACAGTGAGGGGGAAAAGGGAGCAGACTAGTGAGAAATGTGGCAGGGATCCCCCTGGGCAGGTGCCTCTCAGTGGTTTGAGCATTGGCCTGCTAAACACAGGGTTGTGAGCTCAGTCCCTGAGGGGGCTATTTAGGGATCTGGGGCAAACCATTGGGGGTTGGACTAGATGACCTGATCTTGAAGTCCCTTCCAACTCTGATGTTCTATGATTTCTCTGCCCTGAGTTGATTGACTAGCTGTTTGCTCCATCCCTCACAGCCACTTCACCTCAGCATCACTCCCCTTACCCATTTCTGTCCCTGCCCCCCAACCACTCACCCTTTTCCCCTCAGGGCTCCTCTTAGCTTATTCCCTCCAAACCACCTACCCCTCAAAAAAAACAACAACAACAACCATGGCACTGCCATGCAATTTGCCACTGTCCCTGCTGGGGTGCTCTCTGCTCTTCCTGCCCCACCCAGGATCTGTCTGGGCTGCTTGAAGTGTCAGCGCTTTGGGGCAGGGACTTTTTGTCCTGTACGTGCATGGCACCTAGCACCCTGGCCCCTGGCAGAGACTCACAGGAGCAATGGTAAGACATACAATAAATAATAACAATAAGCCACACCAGCCAGGCATCATCTGTTCCAGGCTAACTGCTGGGAATACCAGCTGTGAGAACAAACATGAACACAAACACACACACACACAGACACACACGTCTGACAATGGGGAGGGGTACCCCATCCAGCTCAGCCTCCCCCTCCACACTTTGCTGGTGGTGTTTGGCCAACATTTTCCTCTTAAGCTCTGCTCCTGCCCCAGAGGAGTCACAGTTGCGAGGGTGCAGATTGGTGTGGATACACCATGGCCCCTGCTAAGGAAGGGTGATGAAGCTGAACATATCAGTGACTGCCGTTAACAGCTTATCACAGCCAGGGCATAGCCTGGCTAAGTCAGTGACCAGCCAGTCCTGTTTCCAGCCTTTGGCCCTGTGCATACAGTGCCCTGTGGTGCACGACTCCCCAGCCCTGGCCTGTTATTCTGGCTTGGACTATGCTAGAAATGACATCGGTCAGAACAGTCAGAAATGTTACAGTCTGAGTCCTGAAATTAGACTGAGCTAGCCTGGAGTGGATGAAAGAATTCTTCCACCTTAAACCTAGCTACCACCTTGAGAGTAAATGGGTCTACCACTGCACTGGAAAATCCCCTTCCCTCGCCATAGGAAGTGTCTACACTTGAGTGGCACAGCTACAGCATGGCAGCCTCAGGCCTTGTCTACACTAGAAAATTAAGTTGGCCTAAATATGTTGCTCAGGGGTCTGAAAAATCTAGACCCCTGAGTAGAGTAGTTAAGCCAGAGGTTCTCAGATGGGGGGTCATGACCCCTCAGGGGGTCACGAGATTATTACAATGGGGGGGTCACAAGCTGTCCGCTTCCACTCCCAAACTGCACTTCACCTCTAGCATTTATAATAGTGTTAAATGTTAAAAAGTGTTTTTAATTTAATTTAATTCAGAGGCTTGCTGTGTAAAAGGGGTCACCAGTACAAAAGTTTGAGAACCACTCAGTTAAACCAACCTAACCCATGGTGTAGACAGTGCTGGGTCAACAGAAGAATTCTCCCATTGCCTTAGCAACTGCCTCTCAGGGAGGTGGATTGCCTAGGCTGATGGGAGAAACTCTCTGGTCAGCGAAGGTGATGTCTACACTGAAACGCTCCTGCTGGGCTCAGAAAGCTCCTTGGCTTCTCCAGGCAGGTCTCTCCATTGCAGGGCACCGCTGGCTGCCCAGGGTTGTTGCCAGCACGGGTAGGTCACAGCAAGGAGCTGAGGCAGCCACGCCATTCCTGCTTCCGCTGCTTGTGTGGGCTTTGGCTCGCCTCGGGGACTTTGCGCTTTCTGCAGTGGCAAAGCCGCAGGCCTGGGCCTGGCTCAGGGCAGGATCCGAGTACCCAGACAGCCAGGACTCTCTTACTGACTGATTTCATCCCTGGGGGCAACTTTCCTCAGCACCCAGCTCCTCTGGTGCGGGAGCCAAGGCCAATCCAGCTCCTGCAGCCCTGGAGATGGGCCCTCAGTAACAGCCTGAGCCAGTGAGCACCCTGCTGCTTCCCCAAGACAGGTCATAGAATCATAGAATATCAGGGTTGGAAGGGACCTCAGGAGGTCATCTAGTCCAACCCCCTGCTCAAAGCAGGACCAATCCCCAACTCAATCCCCAAATCCTTAAATGGCCCCCTCGAGGACTGAATTCACAACCCTGGGTTTAGCAGGCCAATGCTCAAACACTGAGCTATCCTTCCCCCTGCAGCAGGTCCCACCCCAGCCCAGGGCTCATGGCGCTGCCTCCTGCTGACATCCTGCTTGACATGTGTGCCAGGGAGTGTCGGATTTGCTACGAGGCCTACAAAGCGGCTTCCAAGTGGCAGGTGCTGAAGCTGCTGCTGTGTCACCACTCACTGTGCCTCTCCTGCCTCAGGATGCTGGTTTGCCAGGCCCAGGCCATCTCCTTTGTGGTCTGCCCCTTCTGCAGGACGGTGACCCTGGTGCCCGAGCAGGGGTTGCAGGCCCTGCAGAACGACGAGGACATTCCGCGGGAGGCATCGGCCCCATGCAGCTGCACAGCCCTGGGGTCCTGGTGGGGGCCAGCTCAGCCCCAGGGGTGGAGGAGAGGGAGGAGAAGAAGGAGGAAGAGGCAGCCCCCAGCACCTCAGAGTACTCCACAAGCGATTCCTCTCTCTCCTTGGACATGGAGTTTAACTACGTGACCCATTCGTCCATCTTCACCATAAACAGTGTGGTCTCCCCATACAGCTTGGCGGTGCTGGGCAGCCTCAGGGCCTGGAGCGGGCTCCACGTGCAGGAGGTGCAGAATGCTTTCTTGGTGGGGCTCCCAGGCCAAGCAGCATCCGTGGATGCTCAACCACCCATCTCCTCAGTGGAGAATCAGCGTCTGTGCTTTGCCATGGGCATCCTCATCCTCATCATCTCCGTCTTCTTTCTGCTGGTGTTCCTGAAGTAGGCCAGGACCTGGGGATGCAGCAGGAGGGGTGGCTGGAACCAGCGCAGGACCCAGTAGCCATGGTGGCAGGGAACCAGGATGCTGATGGAGCAATGGGGAGAGGCCTTTTCAGATGGATCAGCTGAGCTCTGACCTGAGACCCCTGCAGGAGCCCAAACGTGGCGGCCTCCACCCAGAGCCTCCCTGAGCCACTTGTGTGGTATCCTCGGTGCTGGGAACACAGGGTGAGCTGAGCTGAATCCCCTACAGCCACCTAGCGGCAGCATGAGAGTTGGGGTGAACACTGGGCCCCACGCGTGGGGTGGTGGTACTTAGTGTGTCTGGGCAGGAGGCAGCGCGCTGCGTGACTGATTTGGCTGCAGATTTATCTATGGCTGAGTGACTCAGCATGGAGTGGGCACTAGAATAGTTGGTGATGGGGGTGGCATGGGGGTTTAGCCGGAGCTCTCTGCTGGGTGCAGGCATTGTGAGTGCACACAACTGTGGACAATTCAGCAAAAGCTGGCCCAGCTGGCCTCCAGGGACAAAGGCACTCAGAATTACAGGCCCATTTGGATATGGCCTCGTTTAACAGGCAGGGATTGAACTGGTCCCCACTCTAGCTTGACTGAGTTACTGGCTAGAGCTCACCTCAGCAGCAGCAGCTGCACCTCACCCTCCTTAAGTGCTAAGGCTTCTAGGCCCACATCCTGAAAGGTACTGGGGCTGCCTCCCAATGTCCATAGAAGTCAGTGGGTGTTAGGAGCCTAAATAACTTTGAGGGTCTGGGCCTTACTGCCTGAGCATGAGCACGCTCGTTTGGATGCACTTGTGGAGTGAGAACCCCCCTCACCCTCCAACCCCTACACCTGGAATTGCTTCCCTCTGAGCAGTGTCAGCATTGCCAGCCCCTAGTGGTCAAGGGTCAGGCCCCACACGCAGAAGCCTGAACACTGGTATTTCTTCTTCAAGTGATTGCTCATGTGTATTCCACAATAGGGGTGTGTGCTGCACCAGTGTTGGAAGCTTTTTCCTTAGCAGTACCCATAGGGGAGCACCCCTAGCGATCCCTGGAGTGGCACTTCCATGGCCCGGTATAAGGGGCGCTGCGCACTCCCCCCCACCCTCAATTCCTTCTTGCCGCCAGTGAAGATGCTTCAGAACTGCAAGCTGCAGCTTGTCCCCAGAACTGGTTGTTCGTTCAGTGTATGATATCCGTAGTTAGTTTGATTAGTTTAGCTAGTGCGCCTGGGCCAGGGCATGCCCCACGCACCGGGTTTTAACTCGTGCAACACTTGTAGGTGACCTATGCCAGTCAGTGATATGCATGCGGGCTGTTTGGGGGAACCCATCTCAACTATCACTGCAAGATTTGCAAGTTGTTTAAGCCTGGGACCGAGAGAGAGAGACATTAGGCTCCGGGTCATCCTGATGGAGTCGGCGTTGACCCCGACTCTGACGTGCCGCTCCCAGTTGGCAGTGTGGTGTTGGTGCATGGTGACCCCTCAGTGCCATCTACTGGTCGGCACCATTCCCCGTCCAAAGGTCCTCGTCTCAGAGGGGCTATTGTAGCCGGTAATGACATGAATGTCGATGCTGTTCCCGTTTGTCCTCTCGCTCCAGGACCCCACCATGGCACTGCTCTCGCAGCCCCGGACATCAATCGCCAGCAAGTCGCCATCGTGGATCCATCCACTGGAGCCGATCACGGAGCAGCTGTTACCGACAGTACTGGTCCTCCACGTTGAGGTCACAGTCTCGCAGTTAGCACTGCTCCCGGTGCCACCGCTCCTCCCAGTCCAGGGACAGCAGCTGGTCGTACATCAGTCCGGTCTCCCTTCGTACCTGTCCATCGATGGGTCAGGCCAGCCAGGCCGATCAGCCCAGTCCCCTGGTGCTGCAGCAGGTGCAGTGGCGCCGGGCCCCGTGGCCAGCACTGGCCCAGTGGTACCAGTGGGCACCATGACCCCCGACGCAGCCCCTGGTGGAGGCTCGCTCGATGTCCAGAGCCTTAGAAGGGCCATCAGCCTCCCTCTCCCTGCCTCTGAGGAAGGAGTTGGTGGGAAGTTCATCCTCGGAGACCGACCAGGCGGTGGATCCTCTGGTGCTGGTGTACATGCGAAGTACTGCACCAGCCACCTCGCCCTCCCCAGAGTAGGTGATTACAGCTTCTCCTCCCTCCGTCCCGCAGGAGGACTCTAGGGCCCACCAAGAGCTATTGGAAAAGGTGGCATCAAACCTCAACCTCCAGGCAGAGGAGGTGGAGGAACCCTCGGGCTCCCTGTTTAACATCCTGTCTGCCTCAGTACTGGGCAGGGTGGCCTTGCCTCTCCACGAAGGGGTGGCGAGAATTTCAAATGCCTTGTGGCAAAGCCCAGCCTCATCTCTAAGAGAGTGGAATGCAAGTATTTTGTGCCCATCAAAGAGCATGAATATCTATACATCCACCCTGCCCCACCAACCACAGGGAGCAGCAGGGCCAACCAGCCCCTACTCCAAAAATAAAGATTCAAGGAGGATTCATTTGGAAGGAAAACGTGTTTATCCTCAAGCTTCCAGTTATGGGTGACAAACCACAGGATCCTCTGAGTTCAATCTGTAGGGCTCTTTGCCCAAGTTTGAGGACTCCCTCCAGGAGCGTGACAGGAAGGAGTTCAAAGCGCTGGTGGAGGAGGGTACAGAGGCTGCCTGGGCAACCCTGAAGACAGCATCTGATGTGGCAGACATGGCCACACAGTCCATGGCCTCCGCAGTGTCCATGAGAAGGACTTTGTAGCTCCTGCTCTCGGGACTGTCCAGCAAGGTGCAGACCTCCCTGCAGGACCTTCCATTTGACAGCAAAGCTCTGTTTGCATAACAAATGGATATAAAACTGCATGACCTGAAAGATTCCCACACAATGCTCAAGACTCTGGGTCTCTATGTTCCGGCTCCAGCTACACCTAAGTTCAAGCCACAGCAGGCTCCCACCCAATCCACCCACTCTAAATATGAGCCCGCTTATAAAAAGTCGCAGGACTATAAGAAGTGTCCGCAGAGGCAGTCTCGACCTGCCCCCAAGCCTGGGTCCTCCAAGGGCAAACAAGCAGGGAAATGGAAATTTTGACATGATGCCTGGGGGCACGCTGCCAGTTCTCATCAGGGATCCATCCACAATTAAGCTTCCGTTCTCCAATCGGTTGTGTGCTTCCTCCCAGAGTGGTCACAGCTGACTTCGGACTGATGAGTCCTCAACACCTTCTCTCAGGGTTACACCCTCCAGTTTACCTCCACCCCGCCCGAACACCCTCCGCTTCCATCCCTCCTGGGGGACCCCTTTCATGAGACTCCGCCCGAGCAGGAGGTGGGGCGTCTCCTTGACCTAGGAGAGGTGGAAGTGGTGCCAGTGGGGTTCAAATGCAAGGGGTACTACTCCAGCTGTTTCCTTATCCTGAAGGCCAAAAGGGGGGCTCAGGCTGATCCTGAATCATTGTGAAGCTCAAGTTCCGCATGGTCTCCCTGGCCTCCATCATTCCCTTCCTGGATCCCAGGGACTGGTACGCTGCCCTCGATCTGCAGGATACGTACTTCCACATCCATATATTTGAGCGGCACAGATGCTTCCTCCATTTCACGGTTAGGCAGGAGCACTACCAATTTATGGTCCTCTCGTTTGGCCTGTCCATTGCCCCCAGGGTATTTGCAAAGTGTATGTCTGTGGTGGTGGCCTACCTCAGCACCGTAGGGTCCAAATCTTCCCCTATCTGGAAGACTGGCTGGTCAATGGCAGCTCCCAGTCGCAGGTGTGGGATCACGTGGCGCTCCTTCTGTCCACGTGCGCCACTCTGGGCCCATTGGTAAACAACACCAAGTCCACGTTAGTCCCAGTACAATGCATAGTTTATCGGGGCGGTCCTGGATGCCATGTCGTCCAGAGCCTCCCTCCCACCAGACAGGTTCGGAACCCTGAAAGGGCTCATTGACATAATCACAAGGTTTCCAGTGACAATGTCCAGAGCATGCCTCCAGCTCTTGGGTCACATGTCGGCGTGTACATATGTGGTCTGTCACGTCAGACTCAGGAATGAGGCCCCCTCCAGTTCTGGTTGGCCTCGGTGGTCTCCCAGGCCAGAGACAGGATGGACAAAGTCCTCACAGTGCCTGACCCAGTGATCGCCTCCCTACGGTGGTGGTCCTCCACAGAGTCCCATTCAGAGGTAGGCCCCTATCTCTGGAACTGGTGTCCGATGCCTCAGATCTGGGGTGGGGAGCCCATGTGCGACACATTCAGACCCAAGGTCTTTGATCTGCACAGGACCTGGCCTGCCACATAAACGTCAAGGAGCTCAGAGCAGTCCGGCTGGCGTGCATGGCCTTTTTCTTGCACCTGGAGGGTAGGGTGGTCAGGGTTCTCACGGACAACACGGCCTCGATATTTTACATCAACAGGAAAGGCAGGGCCTGATCCTCTGCCCTCTATCAGGAAGCTCTCAGGCTGTGGGACTTCTGTATCGCCCACGACATTTCCCTACAAGCTTACCTCATACCGGGTGCCCAAAACTCATGGGTGGATCACTTGAGCAGGGACTTCTCCTCTCAGCACGAGTGGTCTCTACACCAAGAGGTGGTGTTCAGACTTTTCCAAGAATGGGGAACTTTCCAGGTGGACTTGTTTCCGACTCGGCAGAACAGCTGGTCTCCCTGGTTCTGTTCCGGAGGGGGCTGGGAATGGGCACTATCTCTGATGCCTCCCTCCTGTCCTGGTTGGGCTGGTTTCTCTATGCCTCCCCCACCCATTCCCACTGATAGGCAAGGTCCTGGAAAAGATGAAGACAGACAGGGCCCAGGTCCTCCTGATTGCCCCGGCATGGCCCAGACAGCATTGGTACGGGACCCTCACAGGCCTGGCAGTCACCCCGCCATGGACATTGCTGTTCCACCCAGACCTCGTCTCTCAGAACCAGGGCCACCTTCTCCACCCCAGCCTAGCGGCACTCCACCTCACGGCATGGCTGCTCAATGGTTAGGTCTGGAGGAAAGGACATGCTCAGAAGGGGTTCAGCACATCCTCTTGGAAAGCAGGCAACCTTCCATGTGTGGAGCCTAGTTGACAAAATGGTCTCAGTTTTCCTGATGGGCGGATGAGCGGGGTGTTTCTCCCATGCCTGCCCCGATCCAGCTAATTTTGGATTACCTCCTTCACCTTAGGGCCAAGGGCCTGGCACCCTCATACATCAAGGTGCACTTGGAGGGCATATCTGCTTTCTATCCGCTGGTTCGGGGCCACATGGTATTCTCCCATGCTATGACTGGCCTATTCCTTAAGGGCTTGAATCGTCTCTTCCTGTATGTTAGTTCCCCAGTCCCACAGTGCGACCTGAATCTGGTATTGGCCTGCCTCACAGGCCCCCCTGTTTGAGCCGCTAGCTACGTGCTCCTGGTCGCACCTCTTGTGGAAGGTAGCCTTCTTGGTGGTGATCAGGTTGGCTAGGTGGGTCTTGGAGCTCAGGGCCCTGACCTCCGAGCCCTCGTACATGGTGGTCCATAAGGATAAGGTCCAGCTCCGCCTACATCCTTCGTTTCTCCCGAAGGTGGTCTCTGCCTACCACATGGATCAGGCCATTTTCCTGCCAGTCCTCTGCCCCAAGCTCCATGGGTCCAGTGATGAGCGACGCCTGCACATGCTGGATGTGTGACAGGCTCTGGTTTTTTACTTGGAGTGGACTAAACCATTCAGGAAGTCCTTGCAGCTGTTCATCTCCTTGGCCAAGAGCATGAAGGGTCAGCCAATCTCCACTCAGTGGCGCTCCAACTGGATCACCTCGTTCATCCACATCTGTTACGACCTGGCAGGAATCCCCTCACCACCAATTGTGAGGGTGCACTCGACTAGGGGCAGGCCTCATCGGCTGCCTTTTTAGCCCACGTCCCCATTCAAGTCATTTGCAGGGCTGCCACATGGCCTTCAGTTCACACATTCACCTCACATTATGCAATCATCTCCCAGACCAGGGAAGACACAGGGTTTGGCAGGGCAGTGCTCTGTCCCAAGTGTCTGTGAACTCCTACCCACCTCCCACAGATATAGCTTGGAATCACCTCTTGTGGAATACACATGAGCAATCACCCGAAGAAGAAAAGACAGTTACCTTGTTGATAACTGGTGTTCTTCAAGATGTGTTGCTCACATCTATTCCACATCCTGCCCTCCTTCTGCTCTGTTGGAGTTATCTGGCAAGAAGGAACTGCGGGTGTGGGGGAGCGACCCTTCAAGCCAGCAAGTTAGAGCGCTATAAAATGTAAGTGTAGACGAGCCCTAAGGGTATATCCATGATGCAGAATTTACCTGGAGTTACCTGATGGGCATTAACTGCATCTAATTAACCATTGTAAAGGTGGTGTGGATTCTCCCCAAATGTTAGCCAGGGTACAGAGTCCTGCCCTCCCTTAAAAACATGTGAATTACCTGGAGTTAATGGGCAATCAATTAACTCCAGGGAAACTAGATAAGCCCTTCATGGCAAGTTGGCCAGGAGCCCAAGGTGGCTAGCAAGGGACTCTGGGCCAGATTTTTAAGTGTATTTAGGTGCCTAAAGATTCAGAGATTCAAGGCCAGTGTGGACCCTGGTGATCATCTGGTCTGACCCCCTGTATGGCACAGGCCAGGGACCTTCCCCAAACCAATGCCTCACGTAGAGGTTTTAGAAAAACATCCAGTCTTGATTTACAAATTGTCAGCGATGGACCCATGGTAAATTGTCCCAATGCTTAATTACCTCAAAAAATGTACACCTTCTTTCCAGTCTTAATTTGACTAACTTCAACTGCCAGCCTTTTAATTTTTATACATTGCTCAGCTAGATTGAAGAGCCCATTGTTAAATCTCAGTGAGTCAGTATGGCCTACGTCTGTTCCTAGATGTTTACATACAGCCGTATTAAAATGTGTATTGTTTGTTTAGTCCAGTTTACCAAGCAATCCAGCTCTCGCTGTGTCAATGACTCCTCCCCTTCATTATTTAGCACTCCCCCAATTTGTGTGTCATCTGCAAACGTTATCAGTCATGATGTTATGTTGTATTCCAGGTCACTGATAAAGATATTCAATGGGGTAGGGCCAACAACGGACGACCCCCCTCTCCCCCTCAGAAACAAACTCACTTGATGGCAATTCCCCATTTACAATGCCATTTTGAGACTTAGCAGTTAGCCACTTTTTAATACATGTAATGGGTACCATGTTGATTTTATACCATTCTATTTTTATTAATAAAAGTGTCATGGGGTAGTAAGGCAAACGTCTTACAGAGATCAAAGTAGATTATGTCAGTGTTACCCAAAATTGGGCTAGCCAGTAAGCTTAGGGAGGACTAATGACCCACCACATTTATTACACTGAGAGCTAAGCTCAAAAGAAGGTGCAGCGTCACACTCACACTTGCATACTCATGCTCCCAGGCAGGGCCGGCTTTAGCAAGTGTGGGAACAGTTTCAACGGGGCCCCGGCAGGGATGACTAAAAAAAAAATAAAAACACCTTTCATTTCTTCCGTGTATTATTTACATGTATTATTTACTTTCCATGACTGTATACATAATAACTAAATTATATATTACATACATTACATCATATTGTATATGGCTCTTTTCTTACTCCCACTTGGGTACTTTCTACCAATATCTCTTAATCTCTTGCCCATATTGATAGAAGTCACCACAGTCTAAAAGAATATTAATTATAGATTTTCACTTTCATATTAGGAAAATAATTTATGTTTTGATAGTTGTGTTGTCAGAGACGTTGTCAGATGCTACCGGTGTGGTGCTCTGCTCTCTCCTTGTTGGTATCACTCGGCTGCGTGCGTGTGTTCCCTCTTGTGCTGCCCTAGCTCTGCGCAGATAGCTGACACAGCAGACCCGAAGAGAACCCCCAATGACCACAGAGTCTAGTAAGGTACGAAGGCACGTCGGCCAGGTTTATTGCCGTATTGGATACAGTAGTAGTTCTCCGCAGATTACTTAGTCTACTGAGCATACTACAAATATGTACCCACCGTCAATGGACTCGGCTCATCAGTGGCGGGACTTTCCATTGCCCCCTCGGCCGGACAAAGACATCGCCCCAGGGATGCATTCTTATACACAGGTACAAACAAGTTACACATCACTCTTGACGTATGAGGTACAACCCTTCTACGTAGCAAGGTACAACCCCTCTACGTAGTAAGGTGCCGCCTCTCACCTTGTACATGTTGGTTCGATCAAAACAACTCTATCCATCATATTACCCTTTTGCCCCTGTCATTGGGATGGGTCAATCTGTTCCTTGTTATCTGTGTGGAATGTGCAAGTATGTGAATGTTCTGATCTCTAGTGTTCAGTACCTTTTAGGTACGTATCTTCTTGCAGCATCAGCCCTTTCCTTGCCAGCTTCTGTGAGCAGGGCCTGCCTCTGGCTCACAGCTTCACTTTGGTTTATGTTAGCAAAGTCTTGGCCATTATTTTAGTTCAGGCCTCAGGCCTCATACTGGGCCTTTATCAGGGCCTTCACTTACTACAAGTTGTACAACAGATTTTCTTCAATAATGTTTATTTTATGCCCCCTCCTTCCCCCCAGCACCGCCTGCCTTGCAGAAACATACCCTCCTTCCTCAGCACCGCCCTGTCGAAACAGCTGTGGGCCAAAGAGGAAGGTTTTTTTGGGGGGGGAAACGGCACACATAGGCAAAAAGAAGTATGCCATTCTATTCATCCGAAGAAGTGGGCTGTAGCCCATGAAAGCTTATGTTGAAATAAATTTGTTAGTCTCTAAGGTGCCACAATTACTCCTGTTCTTTTTGCAGATACAGATTAACACGGCTGCTACTCTGAAACCTGGCTCACACAGGGTGACCAGATCACAGCAGTAAAATAGGACCTGCCCCCTCCCCGCTCGGCCCCACTATCACACCCCTCTTCACCCCCTACTCCCCCACTGACTTGCTGCTTTCCTCCTAGTCAGTCCCCCACCCACCCCTCGCCTCCTTTCACTTTCTCCCTCCCCTGCCAGAAACCCCCATGCCTGCCCCTAGAACCCCTGCTGGCTCACTGCTTGCCTCTTTGCCCACCTGCTGCTTGCCCACCCGCTCGCTCCTGACTCGCTGCTGCACCCCCCCCCCCAAGTATATAGCCTCATTCAGAGACCCAGGGGTCACTATATTACTGCACACAGCAATCAATGCAGTTGTAGATAAATCTCTGCATTATGCATTTTTGTATAACTTTTACATGACTTTGTATTGAACCTTGGTAATATGTTATAGCGGGCCCCTAAGGTAGTATATAAGGTAAAAGAAAAATGTCTTTTTGCTAGAAGTAGAATAAGATCTTCCCCCCACTTTGTAATCAATTGCCCTATTGAATGAATGAGGTGTGAATGAGGAAGGTGTGGAAGGCAGGCACCTCCAGACAGCTGCAACCCTTGGAGAGGGGCTGGGAGCCAGACCAAGGAGCTTTGCCCAGGGCTGAGTGGGATGGAATTTGGGTGCTGGGTGCAGGCTCTGGGCTGGGGCACGGGGTGGGGTGCAGGAAGGGTGGAGGGGTGCAGGCTCTGGGAGGGAGTGCGGAGGGGTGGGTGCAGGCTTTGGGACAGAGTTTGGGGGCTGGAGGGGGGTGCTGGGGGGAAGGGACTGCCACGTGGCATCCTTCCTCTCCTGATGCCCCTCACCATAGCCTCAGTGGGGGATGGAGCTGCCCCTTCCCCAGTGTTTGCAGGAGTGGTGGCTGGGGGGAAACCCAGTCAAACTCTGGTTTTACTCTTTCGCTGATGGGTCATTTAAACCCATTACAAACTCCTTCCCGCCTCTCTCACTCTCCTTTTCTACTGGGCTTGTTTGATCTTTTCAGTGGAGCCAGATGAAAACCACAAACTCCAGTGAGAGCAATAGGCTGGAAGACTAGACTGAATCCACCACCCAGCCTAGTCCATCCCAGAGCCCAGGACTGAGGGCAAGGTCCCCTCACCCCCAGGCCACCTGCTTCCACTTCTGGCCTCTCCCAGCACTGCCAGTGATTCTGTGTGGCTGCATCGGGTGGGATTTCAAGCAAACCCCCCCAACCTCCCGCTAAATTCACCCGTTTTGCGACCACTCTGTACCAAGAGCACCTTCCTACCCTGCCCTAGAGCTGCTGGATGGCTAGAAAGCTGAGCTGGGCATTTGATTGATCTAGAATATTATCATGCCCCTCCTCAAAAAAACCTTAATGTCCACACAGCTTGGGGGGGGCTATTCACCACCCCCCAAAAGCCGGTCTATTTTATTGTTGCAGGGCAAATGAAGGAGCCATAGTTTAATGGAAATATTCAGCCCCTACAGCGATCTTGCAGCAGGGAAAGCAGAGTTGATGAGAAGGGAACTGGTTTGGATAGGAGCCCTAGTCCCCTTCCTTTGCAAAATAATTTGGAGAGGGAATCAGATCACATCGTGCCTCAGTTTCCCCTTCTGCGGGGGAGGGGAGGGGAGATAAAAGTCTCAGCCTGCTATGCCATGTTGCAAACCTTTCACATTCTCCTCTCTTGCTGTATTTGATTTCCTCCTCCAAACCTCCCTCTCTCCCTCACCTGGAGTTCACAGCACTAAGTACCAGCTGGGGGCTTTTTTCCTGGGTTACATTACATGATCCCAACTTTAGTTTTGAAACAGACACAGGCAGGCACAAACTCACCCTTAAACAGCAACACCAGAAAACCACAAAACTAACCCAATCTTACAAACCTGCGGGGAATGACAGGGTCAAACACTCACCGTTGGAAGCCCCAGCAGCTGCTCAGGTAGGTGAGGTCCACTGCAGAGATTCCTGCCTCCCACCGGACCAGAAGCTCCCTCAGCGTCTCCCCCAGGTGAGTGCAGAGGGGAGGGGAGGGGAAGGAAGGCTGCAAAACACGTGAGCCTTCTCCCCCCTCCCCCTTCCCCCTCCTGACCTGCAACACCCACGCGGCTGCCTCTGCTCAGCCCTGTGCTGGCCAGCGTCTCTCGTTGCCCAGCAGCAACAGCTGCTGCTTCCTGGAGACGCAGAGCTTTGCTTCTGGGAGACAGCGAGCGCGGGGCCCCTTCAGGCGCGGGGCCCGATTCGGGGGAATTGGGTTAATCGGCCTAAAGCTGGCCCTGCTCCCAGGACTGGCACAGCACAGGAGATGTCAGGATCCTTTAAAGTAAGAGTCCCACAGATCAATGATGGATGGTGCGATGACGGTAAGTCTTCCCGAGGCATTATGGAATGCAATGCAGCGAACCACTGACCACATGGTCCGGATGAAGGGCCTTCACTGGCGGTACAAGCTCGTGAGTGAATTCCTGAGCACATGGCCCCTTTCCCTTTTAAGGATCTGCTCCTCATGGCCTGTGACTAGAGATGACTTGGCTGTGTCTGGGTGGTCACACTCCACCTCGGGCAGTGTCCATGCACTGGGTGTCTGAGCGCTGCCTAATTAGAGTCCCAGACACCTTGCCTATCTGGGAGCTCTTCTGATTTCCAGCTGTTTAAGCAGCCCATTCATTGCACAAGCATTCCAGCAGGGAGGCGGAAAGCCACGTCACAGGTATACAAAAAGGGAGAGGAGACAAAAGCAGGGGCAGGGGTGGGTAACAGAGCCCTTTTGAGCATACTGGTTATACACAGCATACAGACCACTGCTGCACCTACAACAGTCAGCACTGATACTGTTGTCAGCCAGATGCAGAGGTGGGCCTGGGCATCTGTCTATAAAGGAATTTAGGCTCCTAACACCTGTTGAAATCAACTGATCTGGGCTTTCAGGCACCTTTAATGTAATACAAAAATCTGTCTATGCCTGACCTGGGCCCTCAAGAAATTTGATCCAAATACTGTGACCTCAAGCCCTGGTTCTGCTCACGTTTGTAAAATCCCCTGGGGGATTCCCGTTAGCTGGGCTCTGGTTCTGCACCCATGGCTCAGCCAGCTAGCAGTATGTGTGGTGGCACTGCCAGCACTAGGAGGCTAGTGTAAAGGCTATTTAAAACACTGATCTGGAGCAGAGTGGCCTGATGCCCGTGTTTCCCTCTCCACCAGGGGCAAAACATTTTTTTCTTTTCTATTTAAATTTGGCATGTGTTTCACACCATGAATGCCTGTGGGGCAAGCCTGGGTCGTGCTGTGGGGAGCTGGGCACTGGCGAAATGACAGCATCAAAGGAGTCGAGTGGGAAAACTGCACTATGGAGGGATTTTTTTTTTCTCTAGCTTTTAAACTCTTGGACAGTGCTCTTCTCCGTTACCACTTATTGCCTGTCAGTGACTAACATATGGTTGGGATAAGGAACCCTTGGGAAATATCCAGCACCCTTGCCTCTGCTGAATGGCTGGCAAAGCAAATCTCCCTGAGCTCACCAGGGTTCTCCCACAAAAGCAGGGTGGAGTAGACATGCCTGATTGTTCTAAAGCGAAAGAGATGCAGTTAAACACACAAACCAACCCTCCTTTCAGGCTCTTTTAACACAGGATAAAGCAGGAAAAAAGGAGAATAAGTCCAATTAGAAAAAAAAATCCTCTAAAACAGCAAAGGGGCAGGTGGCGAGTGGCCTGGCCTGTCAGGGAAAGGGAGATGGTGGAGGGGCCTGGCCTGTCAGGGAAAGGCGATGCTGTGAGTAACTTCTTTCCGGAAGGGAAAAAAACACTTATTGTTTCACAGACAATTAAAACATGAACTTTCCTTGTGTCACTGCCATGTACAGAATTGCCATAGGGCTGCTACTTGCTTGCCAAATACAAAACATTCTCTCCATCACAGAGCTATGAAAAGTTTGAGGTAACTGCCTCTAACAGAGGAGTGGGTTACGGCTAGGGTTTTAATCTGTTTTAATCGCCCCTTGAGCTTGGAGAGTGACCAATCACTGGGGAGTGACCAGTGGGAGCTGCAGGGTGGCACCTGCGGACAGGGCAGCATGCAGCAGACCCACCTGGCCTTGCCTCCATATAGAAGCCAGAGGGGGAACATGCTGCTGCTTTCAGGAGCCATTTGAGGTAAGTGCTGCCCTGAGCCTGCATCCCTGAGCTACCTCCCTATATCCCTGCCCCAGCCTTGATCCCCCTCCTGCCCTTCAAACCCCTTGCATCTCACCCTCCCTGCTCCAGCCAGGAGCCCCTTCCTGCACCCATAATTCCTCATTTCTGACCCCACCCCAGAGCCTGCAGCCCGACCCAGAGCCCTCACCCCCTGGCATACCCCAACCCCAATTTCATGAGCATTCATGGCCCACCATACAATTTCTATGCCCAGATGTGGTCCTCTTGCCAAAAAGATTGCCCACCCCTACTGTAACAGTTCTCACATCCCTAGGAAAGTGCACCCAGAACTACGCAAACTTATTGAGGAAAAGTCTACAAATTCAAGCAAGAGAGTGAGACCTCATCTTGCAAGGCAGGCATCCAGAGGGGGGAGGGACTACAGAGGGAGGTTAATAGTAGTTTAATTTTTAAACTTGGTGATCTGTTCAGGCATTTCCAAAAGATGAGCACTATGTCTGCTCAGCCTTAAAGTTTTGGACACCTGACCCTGCTACTTGGCACAGGGCACTTAGCCGTTCCTGAGTCACTCCCTGGACATGCCTAGCCCAGAATCAAAGGGCTGTTTATCTTAACCCACAGTGGGAACAAGGCCCTGCTTCTGGAAGACGTCCACACTGAGTTATTGAGTCACTGCTGTTCCTGCGTAGCGCCATGTATGAACAAGCCCTTAGGGCTGGGGTGCTGAATGATTTTCCAAAGGCTGGCAGATGTCCCCATTTTACAGCTGGGGTAAGAGACTTGCATAGATAGCTCATACTTCTCAGCCTGCTGCCTAAAACAGATAGCTGACAGACTCCTTCACTAATAGCTCTAACCCATGGTGTTACCCTGTGCTCTGCTCCATATGGCAGAGCTGCAGCAGGCTTATATATAGTTCTGTGCAAAGGGGTTACTTTACAGCTAAGCCATGTCTGCTAATTGCTAACAGGAATCCAGACACATCTCTGTAGTTCATGCATTTAACTTCTGCTGGGGGGGACGTTATCGTTCATGTTTCCAGCAAACTGTACACTCTGCATGCCAGGGACCAACAAAACAGGAATGAAGTTGAGCTGCACAGAAATCTAAATGAACCACCAACCAGTCCTAGGAACAAAAGCAGGGCAGGCCACCCCGGTCAGAGAAGGAGCTGGCAGGGGGTTGTGTACTCAGGGCCTGGCAGGCAGCAAAGCCGCAGGCTCCTCAGTACAAGACATACTCGTCCTCACCACACATAGTGATAGAACGCCTGCCCAAGCAGCTGGGCCAGAGCCTCAAAGCATTCCAGGTGTCTAACTGCCATTGCCCACAATGACCAGAACTGCTCTGTCCCAGCAGATACAGACAGGGCCTTCCCTTGAGACTTATCCGCAAATGGAGAGGGACGGGGGATAAGCCCATGGCACGGACACTGCAGCCTGAAGGGGAAGTGGGCAGGGTTGCAGGCCTGGTAATGACAGTTTTCTGCCTGGGCTGGAGACTTTGCTGCTCCGGGTTCCCTTTCCCTGTTTGCAGGGGTGGCCCGGGCTCTCGTGGCTCATTAGTGGCTCCTGTTCTGCCCCATGTGGTGCTCACAGAGACCCAGCACACCAGGGTAGAGGTGAGTGAGAAGCTGCCTTTATTTCCTCTTACCACCTTGCTCTCAACAACCACTGGAGGGGTCTCTCCAGATTGTCCCAGGCCCGGGAAGCCTCCCCCCAATGCCTGGCCCCACCAGCACACACACAGCCCGGGCCAGCCACTGTCACTTCTGTTTGACACACAAATATTCATGTTAGAGCTTGTGCTGGATGGCTGTAGGCAAATCCTCTGGCACCCACACTGAACCCACCTTGCGTGCCCAGAACCAAGGTCACCACACACATGGTTCAACGAGGCTCTGGGTGGAGGCCGCCGCATTTGGGCTCCTGCAGGGGTCTCAGGTCAGAGCTCAGCTGATCCACCTGAAAAGGCCTCTCCCCATTGCTCCATCAGCAGCCTGGCTTCCTGCCACCATGGCTACTGGGTCAATTCTGTCCTGGGCTGGTTCCAGCCACCCCTCCTGCTGCACCCCCAGGTCCTGGCCTACTTCAGGAACACCAGCAGAAAGAAGACGGAGATGATGAGGATGAGGATGCCCATGGCGAAGCACAGACGCAGATTCTCCACTGAGGAGATGGGTGGTTGAGTATCCACAGACGCTGCTTGGCCCGGGAGCCCCACCAAGAAAGCATTCTGCACCTCCTGCACGTGGAGCCCGCTCCAGGCCCTGGGGCTGCCTGGCACTGCCAAGCCGTATGGGGAGACCATGCTGCTTATGGTGACGATGGACGAATGGGTCACGTAGTTAAACTGCATGTCCAAGGAGAGAGAGGAATCGCTTGTGGAGTACTCCGAGGTGCTGGGGGCCGCCTCTTCCTCCTCCTCCTCCTCCTCCTCCTTCTCCTCCCTCTCCTCCACCTCTGGGGCTGAGCTGGCCCCCGCCAGGACCCCAGGGTTGCGCAGGCTGCACGGGGCCGATGCCTCCCGCAGAATGTCCTCGTCGTTCTGCAGGGCCTGCAACCCCTGCTTGGGCACCAGGGTCACCGTCCTGCAGAAGGGGCAGACCACAAAGGAGATGGCCTGGGCCTGGCAGACCAGCTTCCTGAGGCAGAAGAGGCACAGCGAGTGGTGGCATAGCAGCAGCTTCGGCACCCGCCACTTGGAAGCCACTTTGTAGGCCTCGTAGCAAATCCCACACTCCCTGGCACGCACGTCAAGCAGGATGTCAGCAGGAGCCAGCGCCATGAGGCCTGAGCAGGGACCTGCTGCCTTGGGACCTGTCCTGGGGAAGCTGCAGGGTTCTAGCTGAGCTTGCTGGCTCAGGCCGTTACTGAGGGCCCATCCCCAGGACTGTAGGAGCTGGACTGGCCTTGGATCCCACACCAGAGGAGCTGGGTGCTGAGGAAAGTTGCCCCCGGAGATGAAATCAGCCAGTAAAAGAGTCCTGGCTGCCCGACTGGCTGTCTGGGTCCTCGGATCCTGCCCTGAGCCAGCCCCTAGCCTGTGGCTTTGCTGCTGCAGGGAGTGCAAAGTCCCCGAGGCGAGCCAAAGCCCACACAGGCAGCAGACGCAGGAATGGGCGTGGCTGCCTCAGCTCCTCACTATGACCCACCCGTGTTGGCAACAGTCCTGGGGAGCCAGCAGTGCCCTGCAATGGAGAGACCTGCCTGGAGAAGCCAAGGTGCTTTCTGAGCCCAGCAGGAGCAGTCTGCTTATGTAGCCTTCAACCTCCTGGCCAGCTGCACTGTAGTCACTGAATAACAGGCCAGCAGTCAGTCTAGGGAATCCCACACTGCTGGGTACTGTTTGCACTGAGATAAAGGCTGGGAACGGGCATGGCTGGTCACTTGTTTAGCCAGGCTACACCCTGGCTGAACTTTAATCACTAATTGATGATCTGCTAAGAACAGGACCTCTCATGTTTGGTGCCTCCCCTCCTTAGCAGGGACCACAGTCTGCCATGACTCCTGGGGATGGGAACAGGCCATGGCCCAGCAGTGCTCCAGAGGAAAGTGCTGACCAAATAAATGTAATAAAATGCATGGTATGGTTAGAGACCCGTGGCTGGAAGGAGGAGTTTCCCACATCCCCGGTAACTGTCTCCAGTCCCACTGTTAACAACAAGGAGTACAAATGCCTGCCTGCACTGGAATTGCTAGGATGTTCCTCTCTCCAAGGACATTTGGTCCAGTTTGAGTCCTGCCCCAAACGCAGAGCAAGAGGCATTTTACCAGTACAGGTCTTTTTCCAACTATTGCTTTCTAGCATGCTGAGTCAGCAGACCGCAGCCCCTGGCACTGGCCCTAAGAGCTCGTTGTGTCACTAGTTAAAGAACAGGGCAGCAACTTAATGAATAGCAATAGCTAGTGAGAGTCCTGATCACCAGCAAAGGCTGTTTGCTAAATTGTTTCCGCCAGGGCCATCAGAATGTTCCTTTCAGGAGATGCCCAGATGGTGCCAAGCCCTGCCATTCCTGGGATTTGTCACGTCCCCTTTAGCCTTGGGCTTTTATTTTTATAGTCATGTGCCAACCTGGTTTTCAACCACTCCTTTAACTACCTGTGCAGGCTGTGCTGTGTTGCTGTGAGTTAGTAGCTATCTTGATTAAAAATCCCCGCCTTCTCACCCTTGTGACCTTGGAGAGTGGATGTCCTGGTGTCTGTCTCCTCTGAACAGGTGACATTGCCTACCTAGACTGAGCTATTCCAAGGCCAGAAGGGACAGGGGTGATCATAATGCACAGGCCATAGGACTTCCCTTAACTACTTCCTGTTTATGCTAGAGCAGATCTTTTAGAAAAACATCCAGTATTGATTTAGAAATTGCCACTAATGGAGAATCCTCTGTGACTTGGTAAAGTATTGCAATGAGTAACTGCCTTCATTAATAAACGTTTGTGTAATATTTCCAATCTGACTTTGGCTAGTCTTGTCAACAAGTTAAAGAAGTATGCGTTGGATGGATGGACTATAAGGTGGATAGAAAGCTGGCTAGATCGTTGGTCTCAACAGGTAGCAATCAATGGCTCCATGTCTAGTTGGCAGCCGGTATTAAGCGGAGTGCCCCAAGGGTCGGTCCTGGGGATGGTTTTGTTCAATATCTTTATTAATGATCTGGAGGATGGTGTGAATTTCACCCTCAGCAACTTTCCAGGTGACACTAAACAGAGAGGAGTGGTAGATACACTGGAGGGTAGATAGATAGATAGGATACAGAGGGACCCTGAAAAATTAGAGGATTGGGCCAAAAGAAATTAGAGGTACAAGGACAAGTGCAGAGTCCTGCACTTAGGATGGAAGAATCCCATGCATTTCTACAAACTAGGGACCGAGTGGCTAGGCAGCAGTGCTGTTGAAAAGGACCTAGGCGTTATGGTGTATGAGAAGCTGGATATGAGTCAATAGTGTGCCCTTGTTGCCAAGAAGGCTAATGGCATTTTGGGCTGTATAAGTAGGGGCATTGCCAGCAGATCGAGGGACGTGATCATTGCCCTCTATTTGACATTGGTGAGGCCTCATCTGGAGTACTGTGTCCAGTTTTGGGCCCCACACTACAAGAAGGATGTGGAAAAATTGAAAAGAGTCCAGCGGAGGGCAACAAAAATGATTAGGGGGCTGGATCACATGACTTATGAGGAGAGGCTGAGGGACCTGGGATTGTTTAGTCTGCAGAAGAGCAGAATGAGGGGGGATTTGATAGCTGCTTTCAACTACCTGAAAGGGGGTTCCAAAGAGGATGGATCTAGACTGTTCTCAGTGGTACCAGATGACAGAACAAGGAGTAATGGTCTCGAGTTTCAGTGGGGGTCGGGGAGGGTTAGGTTGGATATTAGGAAAAAAAATTCACTGGGAGGGGGGTGAAGCACTGGAATGGGTTACCTAGGGAGGTGCCTGGTTTTGGCATTTGGATTCTCACCACTAAGCATGACTCTCACTCTGACCACTATGTCTGGTCTCCTGACGTGTTCTGGCTGGTTTGTGGTTTAACCATGTGGTAAGTTCCATGTTACCTTGTGCATGTCTTGGTGAGTAAACCAAGTATCACCAATAATCAGTGCATGTTATAGCATAGTGCTTCTCAAACTGTGGGTCGAGACCCCTTTTTAATATGGTTGTCAGGACTGGTGTTAGACTTGCTTGGGCCCAGGGCTGAAGCCCTGGGATCAGGTCACAGCCCCCCACCCTCAGCCTGGGCCTGAAGCCCTTGAGTTTCGACTTTGACCCCTTCTGACCCACGGAGTTAGGGCTCGGGTGGGTTCAGGCTTCAGTTCCCCCTCCTGGCTCACACAGTAATTTTTGTTGTCATAAGGGGGTCATGGTGCAATGAAGTTTCAGACTTGAACTTGTTATAGCAAGTTCTTATCTTTCTTTACTATCGTTTGCTGTCCTAATGCCATGTAGTCCAGCTCTGTTCATCGGCTTACCATATCTGCCACAAATCTTTTCAGTCATATCTCCCATTATCAGGATCATAGCTTGATCAGAACTCTCGTCTACAATGCTATCTTGCTGTTGATAAAGCTGTCCTCTTCTCCTGCTTCTGTTGTGTATGTAACAGCAGCTCACAGTTATGCATAGTTTACTGTACTCAGTAGTAAACCTTGCTATGACAATCTGCTCACACATCGTTTTCCAGCTGTTCAATGAAGTAACTGTTCTCTTGTCCACTGCTATAGCAATCTTATCGCTATGCTTCACTTGTCCACTTGACTGTCCAGAGTAAAGGACAATGTAATTTCCGAGTGTCAGCTTTCCTGTACGTAGGCAATGCATCTCCTGTGTTGCAGCAAGGGAGAGTTGTAACTTCCTTAACTCCTCTGTTACTAGCTGAGCCTGGCCTGACACAGAGTTTAATCATTCCAACTGTAAAGTTCTCTGAAATCTATGACCATTTCTATTTGTTAGCTGATCAGAATCCATATAAATCATTTGGGTTTGCAGCACTGTTTCTATAACAAGCATGTTTCAAATGGGATTACCAACTGGCCTGCTAGGAACAGGTATTAGCAGTTCCATCCTCATCTGCTTGCCTTCCAAAAGCATTGCACAAAGCAGTGAATAAATCACAACTATTGGACAAGCAAAAATTTTGGAAGGCAGGGGCTCAACAACTAGAGGAGGCATCAAGAAAACAATATACAAAAAGGTTAAATTGAATGGAAACACAATCAGGCCAACGATGAAAGCATTGAGAACAAGTGTCAAATAGGTGCTGAGAGTATGGAAGAAGCACTTTGACAAAGTGCCGAACCTTATTCATCCAGATGCAAGCATTTTAGACATCCTAGAAAACAGGGCACCTTGCAAAGCAAGGCTAAGTGGATATCAGCACTGAACTGAAATCAAAAGAAGAAATAGGAAGCACAGTGAAGCCATTAGAAAATGAGAGCTGCACGAGTATAAAATATAACTGCTGAGCTAATAAAAGCCAGTGGGACGAATGCTATTAGCATTAGAAAAAATATCCAAGAAGGTACGGGAACAAGAGGTACTAGCTGAATGATACAACTACTCTTTTAGACAATCATGAAGAAATGAGTTAATTATAGCGTTGTAAGCTTATTTTGAGTACTGGGAAAAATCACGATGAAAGCAGTTATTAGCAGATTAAGGCCAATTTTAGAGGAAGTAGTAGACAAGGAACAGCGTGGTTTAGACCAGGCCAAAGTTGCATTAATCAGATATTCATGGTCAGATAGTTAATGGTGGGGGGAAATGAGAATGAGGATTAAAGATATTTGCAGTTTTGTTGACTTTACACGCATTGATTCAGTTTGGAGGGGTGAAATATGGAAAGCAGCAAAGTTATATGGAGTTCCAGACACGATGACTGCAATTATAAAAGCTATGTACTAAAATTCATTTGTGGAAAATTTAAGCAGCTAGTTCAAGTCAAATGATGTAAGATATTCTCTTCTCTTCTCTGTCATGGAGAATTGGTGTAGTCAGCTTGGTTTTACAATAAATGCCAAGAAAGTAAGTGGTTGCATGTTGGAAAAGGAACCCCAGATAGTACTGAAACAGAGTCACAGAGTCAGTAAAATCTTGTATGGCTCCAGGAAGTCTGGTTAGGGCCAATGGAAGTTAAAAGGAGGTCTGCCTTAACTATGAGTGTTGCACAGAAACTGATGAGCTTATGGACTGAAAAAAATATTGTTTAGTAACAAAGTGAAAATGTGTCAAAGCAGTGTAATAACAACATTAGTCTATGGCCTGGGAGCAACTGTGTTAAATGAAACAGACATCAGAAGGCTGGAGGAAGTCCTGAATGGGCTGGTGGTATAGTCCTGAATGGCTATACACTACTGGAACGCCCCCATTGGTGTGACCTCGCACAAATGTGTGGAGGATGCCATTTGGCTCTACAAAATGGTGTCTTCCCTGTGGCATGATCTTACCATATGGGAAGTGTGAGATGACGCTGTGAGGAGGGTGCCATTTTGAAAGCGAAATCGCATCCTCTGTGCACCAAAAGTGCTGGAATGCTGTTCCGGCTCTGCTACACCTCGGGATACTGCAGAAGACAAAGGGATGATAGGATGCCAAAGACAGCGCACACAGCCAAGGTCAAGCCACGCTAGAGCTGACCATCAGCTAGATGTTAGGACAGCATATGCAAAGACATGACCAGGCTGAGCTTAATGAAGGAAAAAGCCATGAATAAATAACAATACTGAACT
This sequence comes from Gopherus flavomarginatus, assembly GCF_025201925.1. Classification (NCBI taxonomy): domain Eukaryota; kingdom Metazoa; phylum Chordata; order Testudines; family Testudinidae; genus Gopherus; species Gopherus flavomarginatus. The sequence goes on from NC_066633.1 coordinate 25,538,486, forward strand.
GCTCCTTCTTTCTGTAAAGATGCTTAGGGATGAAAAGGAGGTTTTATGCCCTAGCAATTCTGATACAAAAACTAGAACAACGCCGCCTTTTATCTCCTCTTCCTCTTTGAATACCTGTGAAGTGGCTTTCCCCCTCCCTGCTGGAATGCTTGTGCAATGAATGGGCTGCTTAAACAGCTGGAAGATCAGAAGAGCTCCCAGATGGGCAAGGTGCCTGGGACTCTAATTAGGCAGCGGTCAGCCACTCAGTGCATGGACACTGTCCAAGGTGGACTGTGACCAACCAGATGAGGCCATCTCTAGTCATCTCCATGAGGAGCAGATCCTTAAAAAGGGGAAGGAGCCATGTGCTCAGGAGTGCACTCACAGCTTATATCTCCTGTGAAGGGCCTTCACCCTGACCGCCTGGCCAGAGATTCGCTGCGTTGCATTCCATAATGCATCAGGAAGACTTACCTTCATCGCACCATCTATCGCTGCACTGTGGGACACTGATCTTGAAGGAGCCTGACATATCCAGTGCCGTGCCTGTCCCGGGAGCATGAGTATGCGAGTGTGAGTGTGACACAGCACCTTCTTTTGAGCTTAGGTCTCAGTATAATAAATGTACTGCTTTCTGCCAAATTCTAGTGAGTCATTTGTCCCCCTAAGCTTACTAGTTAGCCCAATTTCGGGTAACAATATGACTCACTAACGTAGAGGTGAAAGCTGGGGTGCTGGAACAATTTGTATAGTGGAGGAGCTGTTTGAGAAATTGAACCAAACTGTAAACTGTGTATATGAGGGAAAACACTTCAAGCTAGGGGATCTGGTAACACCCCTAGATCCAGCACCTGTTGGTGAAAGGCTCCATAAAACCAGTCCCTAGAGCTAGCCAGGTCAATGTGATGGTCTCTTGTTTTGGTATTTTAAATATATAACCCTTTGTACCTATGTAGCAATTTAATCCACATAGCAAAACACTTTAGAAACGTTAAGCCCACTATTGACTCTATTGATGATCATGCATAGATGCTCTGGTGATGAGGGGGTGAGATGGAAGGGAGAAAGCAACATAAAAACCCTATCATATATAGAAAGCTTAAATCTCAAAACACCCTTGTGATGTAGATAAGGGAGGGGGTAACTTGCCCAGTTTGGAGATGAGATGCAGCAACTGTTTTGTAACACAACAGTTCGGATAGGAAACGATGAAGAATACATTATCTAATTGCAACTTAGATTAAAATGTAATTAGCTGATCTGGCTCCTGGCCAAATCATTGGAGTTAAAAAACACACACTTTTACAAAATTCAGCATGGGACCCTTACTGATCACACAGGTGTGAGTTTTACCTCTCATTTGAAGATGACACATTTAGCAGCACACTTGCCCCTGACAGACACATTGTTGGGCACCAATTCCATATTGACCCAGATGGGTACAATTCATCGTAGCACTGCCATTGTCTACAGTGCTTGGAGATGTCCTATCTAAGTATTCAATGAACCAGTTAGTTTCTGAGATCTGACATGTTCACACTACAATGCAGGATGCTACTATCTTTTCATTATCCGTTGTTTTACAGCAGGTCATTAAAACTGACACCTAATGTGGTGATCCTTCTTGGGAAATACCAGTATATAGCCAGTCATGGGGCCTGATTTTCCCAGCCTTCTGTAATCCAGTGGTGAGTGTGTGTTACAGGTCCTAGTCTCTACCGAGCCACAAAGCAGATGAGCTGTGACAGGCTCCAGCTACAGAGCTTTGTTTCTTTAGCTTAAGCTGTAGCATCTCATGCTCTTAACTCTGGATGACCCCAGTACATGGGCCAAGATGGTGGCCATCACACTTACATGGGATTAGTTTATATGGAATTAGCACGCATGAACACTATTCATGAAATAAAATACTGACTGATGTAAATGAGAGAGGCAGAATCAGGCTTGTAATTATTAACAGCTTCAGGCTTGCAATAACTTAAGTATTGTCAAATTTCCATTCTGATCACTCTGTTCAGGAAGGCTCTGCCAGCCTCCTGTTCCCAGAAGTTTTGTAACAGATTGAACACTTTGTACCTGTCCTACTGCCCTATAGTGAATTGAATACTGATCTTCAGACCTGCTTGTATGTATGCAATTTCCATCTCCTGACTAGAGCACCAATTCAGCAAAGCAATTGAGCACCTGCTTACGTCCCATTCAGTGCTGATGAGGGATGGACGTAAGCATAGGTTTAAAATTAATGGTTGCATAAGAGATGCTGGTGTTTTGCTCAGTAAGGACAAGTGGTGCAGGTACTCATTTGACGTACCTGGTAGAGACCTGTGTTTTTGGAGGCAAAGGTCATGAGTTATTTTCCTGAGGTTTATTTTGCTGGGTTGTCACCTGATGTCCATTGTGTTTGCATGTATATGTTCATGACCATGGATTATTAGCCAACCTCAAGATCTGGGTACTAAAGAGATAGGCTCGAATAGCTGTACAACAAATCCTGCTCTCTTCTGAACTCTCTGAAGTGTAGTCAGAGAGAGAGAGACAGATGTTAATCTTCAATTTATAGCCTCGAACCACTGATTAATGCAAGGGTGGGGAATAATTATTTAATGGACCATTCAATCGCTTTGGAAGATATCCATTTAGCAATGGGTTTACTGATACCTGCAAGCATGCTCTATTTAACTTGTTGACTACACATCTGTTGGAAATGAAGCGCTATAGAAACAGCCTTCATATCACTTTAATACCATACAATTGTCTTGCTATTAAATTCCTGGAGCTGTCCCTTAGGTTTCTTTTTGGGCTGGTTAGAAAATGGCGGAAAAAATTCACAAAATGTTTAATTTTCATTAACATTTTCCAACCAAAAATGAGCTTCTCAATTCTCTGACTTGTGATAGGTCTGTTATAATAATTATGAGAAAAAATAATATTTTCGCTAGTGACTTGCTAACACATTATGCCACCAGGATAAATATGGAATAATTCTAACGAATTACCACAGATTTACATATGGGTAACTGAAATTATGCATCCAATATCTTCTTTCAGATTAGCAAAAATAAAAGAATGCTGTAGGTTCTGTGGAAGTGTACAAGATACGGATTTATAAAAACAATATGAAAACAGGTAGCTAGGCTGGGGAAAGGGGAAGGCTTGTTGCAGGTGGTGGGCATACTAGTTGTCCTTCATTCAGGATAAATGTAAAAACAATCAATCTCTTTTGTGGAATTAGAAGCCACTACCAAGCTGGAATAGGAGTTTAGCCATGCAGTCAAAGGGGCTTTCACTGCGATTTGAGTGCAAATCCAGGAGAATGGGAATAGAAGGGAGGGGAGGGGAGGGGGGAGTGTGACACGGCAGAAGCACAAAGGTGCCCCAGAGCAGTATTTGTAGTGAGAGCTCAGAAAAAGGTGTGAGCGAGAGAGACAGAGAGAGAGAGATTTTGGGTAGACTGCTGAATAGAAATTGTGAGCAAAGAAACTATTCCTGCTGTCACTAGGGAAATTGAACTCTGTGTACATTATTGTAAATAAACAGGATTGCATAAAAAAACCAAACCTGACTCCATCATCAACTTATCCCCCTAGTCTAGAAATAACTCACAAGACTCCAAATATTCACGAATTGTTAAGGTCAAAAGTGACAGTATTATGAATTCTTTTGTGTTCATGTTCTTAGGTAAAGCGTAGACCTGCTTCAGTAAAGAACCCTAAACCCTGAACATTCTGTTCTGTTTGCTCAGAGCTAGCTATCAGTAGATCTAGACAATGAGTGTTTGTTGTTACACAAGACTAAGAATTCAGTTATTAGCCCAAATCATTGTATTTCTTCTCTGATTAGGCTTTAAAAATAAGCAATTAGATATTCTGTAAAGTGCTTAGGAAATTTGCATGATTAAAATCAGCATGTACTCTGTATACATTGCTTTCCCATATTGCAACCTGGTATCTACTCTTAGGAGGACCACATTTCCTGAAGCCGTCTCAGAGCACTTCATGCTAGAACCATTTTAAGCTACTTTATGCTTCAAATATGGGTGGTATCCAGCTGTGTCAATTAATATTTTTAAATTATGGCCATGCTCTATGAGCCAATTTTTAAGAATTTGCTTATAGCAGTCATGAGCTATGATAAGTAGGGCTGCTTTCCTGAATTTTGGTCATTATTTGGAACTTTCTTTATAATTTAGACTCAACCACACTTCTTAAACAATTTTCCCATATCTAGGCCTCCAGGTGTGTTAACGTGAACCAGTTAATCTTTGTAAAACACATTTAAACTTGAAATGATTTGACATCAGAGTTATAATAATTTGAGAAAACACTATTCCCTTATAAATGTAGAAGGGGCTTAATTTTTATTAATGTGCAAAGATCAGCTCTCAGGTGGGGTAAAATGGCAAAGTCTCCTTGCCTTTAATGAAATACTATAACTTACATTAGCTGAGGGTTTGGCCGTGATAAATATAAAATTATCATAGAGGCAGCCAAAATGAAGGAAATGTTTTATGGCTACAGCATGAACAATACTATTGACTTGTACCACCATCTGCTGGAAGACAGCGAAAATAAAAACAATTGGAAGTTGTTCGCTACTCCCTTGGGACCAGATTTACTCTTCTTTAGACAGATCTGGGCCCTAGTCAGGGGGAACAGACTCATGTAATCGAGGAGCAGCATTTTGTCCTAACATGGGTACAGTCTCTCAGTTAGGCCTGTCTTTTTATCCTGTCTATTGATATGGCATCCATCCATATAGTAGAAGAGTAGCTGTCCTATGTCATACAAGATTCATCACTAACTATAGTCTTTATTCACAATGTTTTTATCTTTGTTGTACTGTTCCTTTTGAGAAATAAAAATATAGAGTCAAAATAAAATGTACTTTTTAGCCCAAATCTATGTGCCATTCCTGATCTTAATTTAACAGGACAGAGTCTCTTTCCTCTGGAATGAGGAGCCAGCTGAGATACCTACGGCAGTCGCACACATGCTGCAAGGGACTCCAAAGTCAAAGCAACGGCGTTTAGTGAAGTATAGCTGCTCTCGTAGAACCTCCTGATAGATGAAATAAAGGACTGGAGGTCACCATTAAAAATAACATAAACAGGTGTTTAATTCGCAGAGCTATGATTGCCGAATCAGGAGAGAAAAAAAATGACAGTATGTCCTCTCGGGGCTTGGCATATTCACTTTATCGAGAGGTAATAAAGATTGGCCATGACGTAGAAAATCAAAATTCAAGTTTGCCAGGAAGAAAAGAGCCTGCATAGTAGTCCACTAAAGAACAGAACAGTTCACATAGGCAGTTACAAGAGCCTTTATTAAAATGGGGAGTTACTTTTGGCAGAGGTTGACTCAGGACTAGAGGGGGAACCTCTTGGGGGCAGAGGGTCCAGAAACTTTGCTGACTTGGGAAAGTGTGTCTTTATGCAGAAGTGTGAATTGGCTCAGTAGATTCTGATGTAGTTTTATCCCTTAGGCAAAGATATCTAAAACAGGGAATATAAATTACACAGGTTTTGCAAACCCACACCGCTAGGTGGAAGCAGATACTTTGAGTAGTCATTTATTGAGAAACTGTTAGAAAAAGCAAAGTATTACTCTTGGCATTCTGCTTTAAGCCATAAGGCATACAGCTAAGCAGAGTCATCTGTAGAGGGCTGGATTTTTAATTTTTTGCCATATAAGAACCTGCTTAAAAAATTGCTTTAATAAATTGCGTTTTCTTCTCTCTCCTATTTGTGATGTGAAGAAAAAAGATATAATTGTCTGTTAATAATGGCTATTTGAAGCAGAGAGTTAGAAAACATTTGTAAAATGCTTTGAAGAAAACAATCTCTCTAGAAATGCAAATTATTATTACTGTTGTTATCGAGTCAAATGCTATAGGCCTTGCTCAGATCCTCAGAGGTATTTAGCCTCCAAGCTCCCATTGATTTCCATGCGAGTTAGGAGCCTAAATACCTTTGAGGCTCTTAACCATACTCCTTTCCAGCAAAGTGAGAGAATCCATGTAATTAAAGCACCTACTTGGTCATCAGCAGTTTATGGGGGTAGACCACAGTCACGTGGCTGGTATAATGCTTGCATAGGCTTGACTGACTAGCCTGGACATGACAGACTGAGAGTCCAACTGCTTATCAGTACTGGAGCTCTTTGGAGAAAGGACTGCAGGAAGTGTTGAGGAAAGATTTAAAGATGAATAAATTTGTGAATGAGCAGGAGGTAACAGACAGAGCTAAAGTAAACCATAGTATTCTCTAATATCCATTCTATATTCACACACACATTTAAAAACTATAGCTCAGTTGTGTGGAAGAAAATAGTCTCTTTACGCCCAGTTTGATTGCGAAAAGTCAGAGACAATTTATTTTCCTGACACTTGCAAGGGGAAAGTACACTCGGACAGGGGTTCTCCTGTCCCAGGCAGGTCTCCCTTAGATAAACAGTGAGAGCAAGCATTTATATCTTTTGTTACAGACAATAATGATCAAGAACCACATCTTATTTATACAAATTCCACTTGTATGCCCAGAACCTCAGCTGCTGTAAACCAGTGTCCCTCTGTTGACTTCACTCTAGCTGTGTTGAGTTACACCAGTTGAGGAGTTTGTCTACAGCCTCTGGACCTGAGTTTCTAGTGAATGTTATGCTGAAGGTCTTCCTTTTCTCCCAGTTGTTTTGAGTTTATTCTGGGTCCTCATTTTGTGCTTTCTGCATCCATGGAGCCAACATCTAGCTGTGGAATCCATCAGCGATAGAGGAAATTAGAACAAAAAATGCAGGAGGACTTCTCCTCTATCTCGCTGCATGAAGCTCTGCTAATATCTTAAATGCAGGATAACAAAGCATGCAGTGACATTTCTTAGCAACGCTCATGCTCCTAAACCTACACTATTACTACAGCAGATATCCCATTACCTACCACGTGTCCCATCTGCTATGGTCAATCCCCGATGCTTCAGATGAAGGTTGGGAGAAGCCCCCTACACCATACTCACAGCGTACACCTAGCCAATTGTGCATGGGGGGAAATTCCTTAATGACTTCTGCAGGAATGGTCAAAACAGGGGACCTAAAGTTAGGCTTCTAAATTCGTACTGAGGTGTAAGAAAGTGGCCTGATTTTCAAGAGCTACTGAGCCCCCAAAAATTTTGAGCATAGCCAACAGGTACAGCTGGGTGCTCAGGATTTTTGAAAATGAGGCTCTGACTAAGCAAAATCCTTAAGCAAGTCTATTTGAAGGTTTAGACTTAAGGATGTGATTAGGATGCTGAATCAGGGCATTGGTACCTTATCATGGATTTAGCAGCTTAAGTTTAGGCACCCAGTTCTGAAAATTTCGGCCCTCAATTATGATTCTGTATGCTATGAAAATGCATACATGGATAGTAAAGAGGAAGATTATTTTATGTGGGGGAGCTCTACTTGAAAGGAGCAAATTTTCTTCATTATGATTTCCCCCAAACACATTGGGTAGTTCAAGAAACAAACCTGGAGGATGGAAGGAAGAGGCTTTACATGATTCCCAGGTCTACTTCTCACAGTGTTTGGGCTCCTGTGAATCTTTACTGGATAATGAGCTAAAGATGCTAGCACCAATTTATATTATCAGTGGTAACCAGAAGAATCCCCTAACTTCTCCCATTCAGTAAGGCATATCTGCCCCTGTCTCCATGTCTTCCTACCCCCGAAGAGGTCCTTGCACCCCCCCTCCACGTTTCCCTCCACCGCCACTCAAACACCCACTACCCCATCCCCATGTGTTTCCCATTATCTTCAAATCCCAGTAAAACCAATGGCTGTTAGGGGCACTGAACATCTTTCAGACAATCTAACTCCATGGGAAATCATACAGTGTTAGGGTTAAATAAACAACAATTGCAAGACGTGGAAGGGAGATGTAAATGGATGAATCGCAATTCTGTGATAAAATTCTTCCCTTCTATTGTCATGTGACTAACAACTGGGTTACATGTGAGGCGCTAAAGGTGAGATTTTCTGGCTTTCTAAACTTTTAGCAGGAATTGTAATGGTAAATGGTATGTGTCTGGCACTCTTTGTGATGATGACATTTCATGGTAGGTACTTTTGGATGGAACAGAGTATCAAGTAAAACATCTAAAACCCATAGCTTTATAATATTACGACATCATGGAAATTCTATCTGTACCGCCTGTACATGGATTGTAGTTTTTAATGCATCTAAAGTGCAGCTGAACACTGGATAGTGAGCTAAATTAAATACTGCTATAAGGCTAGTCATCCCCAGTGTAGTTACAGCAGGCATGAGTTGGCCTAGAATGCATACTAATCTGGGGAAATTATCTTACCTGGTATAGTTGGGAGGTGCATTAGAATATACTCCTGAAATCAATCTATGAATCTCGGTTCTTTACCAGGAAATATTGAGATAGGGCCATTCGTACAGTGGACCTGTGAAAGTTGCACTCATTAGGTGTAGAAAAGGTGTGCCCATTGGATGATATTGAATGAATAGGTAGGAACATAAATTTTGTGTCTCATCTATGCAGTTGAAGCAGACCATCATCAAAGCCTCCTTCTACATAAGGAGACGCAGTAAAATCAGATAGCTAAACAGCTCTCATGGTTCATGTATGGTTCTTGGCACAAAGAATTTAGCCCATTTGCGGTTCATGGTGAATAATTAGCTGAACATGAAGTCACGTTGTGGCCAAAAGAGCTAAAGCTCGGAGGTATAAAAAGAGGAATCTCACATAGGAGTACATTTTACCTCTAAAACTGACATTTGTGTGACTACCGTTGGACTATTCTGTCCACTTCTAATCCCCACAATTCAAAAAGGGTGTTGATAAATTCCATGAGGATAGTGACAGAAGAGCCACAGTGATTCAAGGATTAGAAAAAATGCCTACCAGTGGTACTATTTAGTTTAACAAACAGACATTAAAACTGTGTGTCACAAGGTTTACTTACCCCGCATTCAGGGGTGGCTCTAGGGATTTTGCCGCCCTTGCCCGCATTAATTCAGCAGGGTTAATCATACTTTGTGGGCCAAGGAGGCCATGCCCCTCATGTCTGCTGGACATGGTTCCGCTGGAAACAGAATATAAAAGAGAACTGCTCAGTTCAGTCTGAGATCTTCTATTTCCTGTGCATACACTGTAAACTAGTTACTCTCAATCACAGAGGTAATTAGCCCTTCTTCCATTATACCACAGATAGTTAAATTGAAGACAATGTAGAAACTATTAGTTTCTTGCAGTGGCCTACATCTTTGATTTTAAGGTTAACTGAACACCTTGCATACATAATTAAGGTAATTAAGACATGAAAGGGATTTAGCATCTACAAGCTAATTTGGTTATATTATGAAACTTCCAATCGGGTATAGATAAACAGAGACAAACACACTTACCAGCTATTGTTCATTTTTGAATGAGCTGATGATTACTAGTATAATACATCTCTTTGAGTCACATGCAAGTGACCTGTCTAGATACATTAGCCTCTTATTAAGGTATTATGGGTCATACAAAGGTTGACAGGGTCATAAATGCAGTCTTGGGTCTCATGCTCAGAGGTTGCTAAAGCTGAATTTCTATTTAATTAGCTAAGAACATAAAACATACGAGTAGCTAGCCCAGCTCCCCCAGGAGACTGGTTCATCTGACAGTGGTGGGTGCCAGATGCTTGTGACCCCTTGTTCTTTTGTTATGTCAAGGGCTAAATAAAACTGCCGTATTGACGTTCTCTACACCAATCATGATGTTATAGACCTTTCTCACACGCCCTTTTAGTCGTTTCTTTTCCAGGCTGAAAGGTCCCTGTCTGTTTAATCGCTACTTGTACTAGAAGTTGTAATATTAGCCTAATTATTTTTGTTGGGCTTCTCTGTACTTCTTCCAGTTCTAACATAGCGTCTTTGAGATGAGCTGACCCAAACTACATGCAATATTCAAGGTGTAGGGATACTGTAGATTTATAGTATCAGAAGGGTAGCCGTGTTAGTCTGGATCTGTAAAAGCAGCAAAGAGTCCTAGGGCACCTTATAGACCATCTAACAAAGTGGGTATTCACCCACGAAAGCTCATGCTCCAAAACATCTGTTAGTCTATAAGGTGCCACAGGACTCTTTGTTGTAGATTTATATAGTGGCATAATGATATTTACTGTATTATTTATTCCTTTCCTAGTGGTTCCTAACATGTTGTTGCCTTTTTTGACTGCATGTTGAGCAGCTGCTTTCAGAGAACTGTATACAATGACTCTGCTGGCTCTTTCATGAATGATTACAGCTAACTTAGACCCTCCCCCATCCATTTGTGTGTTCACTCGGGATAATGTATTCCAATGTGCATTACCAAGTACAGTACAGGAACAACAGGTACAATGTTACCAGATGTATTCGTTACTTTGGGCTAGGCTCATTCATTAGAGTTACTCTTCGCGGTGTGTGTGTGTGTGTGTGTGTGCTGTAATTCTATTAATGTGCTGCTTATGTCACTTGTGCGTTCATGTGGTGCTCTACTCCTTCCTTCTGCAAATCCCCTCACTGCAGACCCTAGGGTCCCCAGAGCAGATTCCTCTAGCCCTAGAACTAAATGATACTTGCAGGTTGGTAGCCTCTAGCACAGGAAGCCATGATGCTGGGGCGGCCGGGGGGGGGGGGGAGGGACATGACGCCTGGTAGACCAAGACATGGTCACTTAACCTAGTTCTGTAACTTGAAACGCAATATTTAAGCATGAGGAAAACAGAACTCCTAACTTTCTCAACATAGGCAAGGAGAAAATTTGGTCTTTACTTAAATATGACATAGTCTGAGCCACAAAAGTGTCCAGGGATTACATGTAACGTCTGTTAAATTGCATTGACACCACAGAGCTGTGGAGACTCCCTGCTTGCCACCCAAGTCCTACAGGTCCTAATAGATGGTGTTGGGCAAAGATCTCATTTTTTATCATACACTCCTTTCAGGTAACCGGTGCCATCTTTGAGGTCTTGTCACCCCTGCAGTCGAGCACAGGTATGCAGGGGCTGCTCCCAGCATTGTTTCCTGTTCTCCTGCAGCAGGTCAGCTGAACACTTGGACAAGAGATGCCTTTGCCCAGGATGAGCAGCCTGAGACGGTTATTCCGAAAAGGATTGCAATTTACTGAGAGCAACCCTTGCCGGTAATTAGAAGGAAACCAGCGAAAAAATGAGCATTCCAATAGCATTGTGTGACACTCCCCAGGTGATCCCAGGGTCAGGGGTGGCTCTAGGGATTCTGCCACCCCAAGAATGGCAGGCAGGCTGCCTGCCGCCCTTGTGGCGCCGGCAGAGCGCCCCCCGCATCTTGCCGCCCCAAGCATGCTCTTGGCGTGCTGAGGCCTGGAGCCGCCTCTGAACCTAGTGTCCTAATACTATAAAAAAAACAACATACTGCTTGCTACCTTAACAGTTATCTTAAATTTCCATTACTGTAGTATCTGAGAACCTCAAAACTCTTTAATGTATGTATCCCCACAACACTCCTGTGAGATAGGGAAGCACTATTATTCCTATTTTTAAGGCAGGGAACTGATGCACAGAAGGGCTACGTGACATGCCCAGGGTCACACAGGAAGTCTTTGAAGGAACAGGAAATGGAACCTGGGTCGCATAAGTCCTAGGCTACTGTGATAAATGCTGGCCCAGCCTCCCTTTCTGCATCCTTCCTCTAACATCCGCATGATATTTCCCACTTATGCTAAGCATCTTAGGAGCTCATCTGGTGCTAAGAAAAACAATATAGCTGTGCCTGTGATGTGCTGGGGTCCTATTACACCCTGTCCCAGGAAAAGCGCTACAAATCTAGGCCTGTCTAGAGAGTGCTCATGAAAGCAGGCAATCAGAGCCCATCAGGCTCAGATAAAAGGAACTGCAGGGCCTGAGCAGGTCAGTTCCTAGCAGGAACTGGAGGGGCAAGAAAGGGTGCTGTTCTCTGCCCACATAAATGCAGAGGCTAGCCAGAGTTTAATTCTGGTAGCATTTATTAATCTGGGTTTGCAGGAAGAGGCCCTAAGAACTTTAACTCCGAGGAGAGGGTGAAGTTAAAAGTGGAAGGTAGGAAGAAGCAACAATGAGCTGAAATCAAGCAGGGCCTAGCTATTTTTTACAGGGGCAATGGTTTGGAACCCACAGTTATGGGCACGCCCAGATTCCCTTACCATCTACAGTGGCATAAGACAACGAAGGGGACAATGCTTATGGAGCGCTTGAACGAAGGGCAAAATTTAGAGGGGGGCGTGCCAGAGACCTTCATGAGGGCAATAGGACTATACTTGACTATCCCAGAAGGGGGCTCATGGGGACTTTAGGACTCAGCCAGAGGCCTGAGCCACAGAAGACTCACTGAGGTTGGCTGGCAGGGTGTACCAGTGGTGAGAAAAGGATTCTGAAGAGGTGAGGGAAGCCCTATTATAGTGCCCAAAAATGAAAGCTCCATATTTTTAAGACAGTTCTCATTTGTGTGGGAGAATAAAGTTACAGTGTATTATATGCCACGTATCAGAAGGGTAGCCATATTAGACTGTAGCCACAAGACTGTGGCTATAGGAGGACTTGTTTTTAGTGTATTAGATGTCTGCTCAAATTATATTCCCAATCTTAATGATCATTGTGGGGCTAATGGACATGACTTTATTTCAGCTAACGAGTGATCCCAAGCGCAGGGAGAAGAAGCTACAGAAGTCTGTCTTACCCATTTTGGAAGACAGGTCATAGGATAGGAATAGCATTGTCCGTCAGATGGCTGTAAGAGGCCTGGGAAATCAAGTCTATGGAGCACCTGAGAAGGTATGAGTGATTACTGACTGGACTGCAGGATAACTAGCAAAACCAAGGGCTGCACTAAATGCACTAGGCAAAATTCTGTTCTCTCACATAGCCTAGTAACCTCTTTGCAGTCACTACAGTGCAAGCTGGATCCTTTGGTAAACTGGGTATAAGTAAACAATGTGTACTTTAATATAACCACACTCCTTGGCTCCACTCTGGCCCAGGTAATTTCAGCTCACATGGAGGATGGGACCCCTTGACCTGGTGACTCCCTCATTAGACAGTCTGCTCTGTCAATCAAGCTAACTTGGATCTTTGGCCATTGCCCCTAAGGCTGAAAGCCAAAGAAGCTGAACCCCACAGACTAGCCACGGAGGAGAAAGAAAAAGAGGAAAAAACATCAATTGGACTGCTAGAAAAGCAGAACCAGAACATTCCCATGTCACTGATTCCTACCTTCCAAAAATCCACAAATGAGAACAACTGTGTTCTGCATGCAACGTGACAGATGTTGTTACAGAATATTTCACTGCCTTTGAGAAATCTGTGTGTAATTCATGAGATTCCTAAGGAGAAGAAAATCCCCACTTTGGTTGCAAAGTTAACTGGTAAAGTTCTGACTACATTCAAGGAAATGCCATTTCAGGATGCTTTAGATTACTATGGCGAGAAGCGTGCACACCTCCTGGATGAGTTGTTGCTTGTGAGAGGGAGTCCTTGAAGAGGGATGGGGAGGGGAGAAAGAAAATTGGAGAGAATATCCCTTTTCCACTGTGTGAAGAACCCAATGGTCTGTGGTTATAAGGGACCATGCACAGTGGAAACAGGAGAGATGATTCCAGAATGGAGGGGAAGAATCCTGGATAGTAACTGGTACGCCATCCTTGGCCGCACCTTCAAAAGTTCTGTTTAGGTACCACTGGTGGTTTGGGTGGGCCTTGGTTCTGACCAGGCTGGTGGCCAGTGGATTTTTTCCTGCCATCTCTTCCGTGCCTCCTATAAAAGTCCTGCCTCGGCCGAGGAAGTGGGTAGGACCTCTGAGGCCGTGGTTTAAAGGGTCTGCACTGGGTGATCGATGTGTATATTTCCAGGGAACGCATTATAGCCCTGGAATCCTTGAGGCTCTGTAGTCTAGAGTCCATTTTTTCAGAAAACAGGCCTTGTCCTTCAAATTGAAGGTCGTGTAGGGTTTGCTATAGTTCTGGAGGCAAACTCGACACCTGAAGCCATGATATGCAGCGCATGGCTATGCCTGATGCAAGGGTCCTGGCAGCTGAGTCCACCGCATCTAAGGAGGCCTGTAAGGAGGTCCTGGCTACCTTTTTACCCTCTTCCACTAGAGCCCCAAACTCGTCCCTGGACTCTGGAGGCACTAGTTCTTTGAATTTTAACATGGAATTACATGAATTATAGTTATAGTGGCTCAGGAGTGCCTGTTGGTTCGCAACCCCTGAGCTGCAGCCCCCTGGAGGAATAAAGTCGAGGTGCCTGGCATCCTTTGACTTGGGTGCTGGAGCCTGTTGCCCATGCCTCTCCTTTTCGTTTACCAAAGCCATCACTAGTGAACACAGCTGAGGGTGAGTATATAAATACTCAAACTCTTTGGAGGGAACAAAGTATTTCCTCTCCCCCCTCTAGTTGTTGGGGCGATCAAAGCAGGTGTCTGCCATATCGTTTTGGCATTAGTATGGGTGGTATGAATGAGGGGCAAAGTCACTCGGGATGAGGTCTCTGCTGACAGGATATCGACCACTGAATCCTCCAGCTCTATCACCTTCTCTGCCTGAGGGTTCATATTATGTGTCACCCTACATAGTAAGTCCTGGTGGTCACACAGGTCTATTAGAGGAGGGCCAGAGATTTTTGTCCCTGTCACTGCCTCATCTGGGTGGTCCTTCTTGCTGTGATGGGTCCTGCTGCTTGGGATCCCCGATGCAGGGGTCTGGAGCCTGTCCAGAGCTGGATGCAGGAGCATCCATACCCCCTGGGCAGGATGGCTTATAGTGGCCTCTGGGACATGAGGCTCTGAGTGAGTTGACCGGGAGGCTCCTGACGGTACCCCCTGGGCCTGGTGGTATGCCCATGGGGTCCTCCTCGTGCAGGTGTCCAGCATCCCCCTCACCCTGACCTGAGGCATGGTGCCCTGGATGTGAGTTTCTGTCAGATTGCGATGAGCGAGAGGCAGAGCGCTGCGAGCGCGACTGCGTCAGTTCTCCTGGATGCAGTGGAAAGTGGTGCCGAGGCATCGGTGTGCGGTGCTGCCATGGTGTCAGGAATAGGTGCTGGGAGTGGGAACAGTGCCGGGAGCAGGAGCAGTGCCAGGGCCCAGACCGCAATAGCGACGATGACCAGCTGTAGGATCGGTGCCATGATCAACTCCAGGAGGGAGATTGCAGCTCTGATCAGTGCCGGGAGCAATGGCAGGAATCCAACTAGTACCACAAGGCTTGGCGCGAGCTGGAGCAGTGCCACAAGTACAACCGGTGACGCAAGTATGACTGGTGCTGCGAGAGGGAGCGGCGCCGGGACTGTGAGCAGGATCGAATCTGGGACCAGGAACAGTGTTGTATTTCTGCCGGAGGAGTTTTTGGACGAATCAGGGATGGCTTGCTTCTGGTTTGCACTGTTCAAATCATAGGTGTACTACGGTCTGTGGTGCAGCAGAGTCCGTTAGGGCAGTAATGTCTCGTGCCACTGCAAAGGTCTCCGGTGTCGACGGAAGCTGGGCCTCAACCACAGTATGTTCTGGGGAGCCTATGTGCACCAGACTCAACAGCTCCTCCCTTGGTGCTGGAGTCGATGGTGCCGGTGTAGGCACCTACCCCCTCGGTCACTCTGAACCTGGATGCAACTCTGAGGTTGGTTTCATGGGCACTAGCAACAACTGAGGTGGAACCGCTATATCTGCCCTGCGATGCTGCTTGTGGTCAAGTGAAAGAGATCGGTGCTGGATTGGTTGTGTCAGCTGCGGTGCCAGGGAAGGTCGGTGCCGTGGGTCTCTGTTAGAGTCTATCCCAGGCATAGACCCTGCTGCTGTTGCCGGGGTGCTACATACTGAAGTGCTCGGTGCTCGGTCTCGGCGCGCTGCTGGAGGGTCCAGGCTAACAACTGCCTCCATTAGGAGCTGCTAGTCTCACTCCTTTTTGGTCCAGGGACAGAATGCCTTGCAGATTTTGCACTTGTTGGACTGGTGAGACTTCCCTAGGCCCTTCAAGCAGGAGTCATGGGGGTTTCCCATTGGCATAGGCTTGGAGCAGGCCGAGCAACGTTTAAACCCAGGAGCCTTGGGCATTAGCCCAAGTGGCAGGCGGGTAGGAGGGGAGAGAACCCTTTCCAGCACACTATCTAATCCTATATACACTATAACTATGACTGAAACTATAACTACAACTATGCTACACTAACTATAATAACAACTATACAAATACGGAAGAAAATGCTAGGGAAGTGGAAATCAGCAAAGCCGCACTCCACAGTTCCAACTACCGTCATGGGTGGTAAGAAGGAACTGAGGGCATGCTGGGTCGGCTGGGGTATATATCCAATGCCATAAAGGCAACACTCCTGGGGCAGGGGCGGCTCCATGCCCCAGCACGCCAAGCGCGTGCTTGGGGCGGCAAGCTGTGGGGGGCGCTCTGCCGGCACCGCAAGGGCTGCAGGCAGGCTGCCTCCAGCGGATTGCCTGCAGAGGGTCTGCTGGTCCCGTGGCTTCGGTGGACTTCCTGCAGGCGTGCCTGTGGAGGGTCCACTGGTCCCGTGGCTTCAGTGGACCTCCCGCAGGTGTGCCTGCGGAGGGTCTGCTGGTCCCGCGGCTTTGGAGGACCTCCCACAGGCACACCTGCGGCAGGTCCACTGAAGCCGCAGGACCAGTGGACCCTCTGCAGGTAAACCGCCGGAGGCAGCCTGCCTGCTGTGCTTGGGGCAGCAAAATCCTTAGAGCCACCCCTGGCCAGAGGGCTCCACAGACGACCCACCACATGTTGCTAGGGTAAAAATTCTCCCACGATCGTGCACACAGTGTATGCACACACCTAACTGGAATTGATATGAGCAAGCACTCGAAGAAGAACTTTGACCTTTATGCTTACCATTTATCATCACTTAAAATCTATCTTTCTATAGTTAATACACTTATTTTAATGTTTTAGCCTTACCTGTGACTTTGTCTAAAATGCTTGAGAAATATTCCCAGGTTACAAAGGCTGGTGCATATCCACTTTCTTTTAACAAAGTGGCAAACTAGGTAATGAACTTACACTGGCCAGGCTTCTGACCAGTGCAAAATGGGACAGTTCTGGGGTGCAAGGCTGGGAAGCTGGAGGGAATTGGCTGGAACCTATTGATCATTCGTGAGTGGCTGGGAGATCATTCGTATAACACAGTTGGGTGTGTCCCTGCCTGTGGATGTCTGTGTAAGTGAAGTGCCTGTCCGAGGCTTGGAGCTTAACATCAGCATCACAGTGTGAGAGGCACCCCAGGCAGTGCAATCCACACTACGGTAGTTGAATATTTCAACATCAAAACCAAAACATTGTTCATGTTTAAGCTACAACCCCAAGGCCAATTAAATCTTCCTCTTCAGGTTTCATGATTGGCGAAATCCTTCTCCTTCCTCCTTCAACACAGATTGAGACCTTACTGGGGCTTCACTAAGCAGAAGTTTAACAGCTAGTCACTAAATAGTTTACAGCTAACAGTTTAGTTTCTTCAGACTTCACAGAATGGGAAGTACACATTCAAGCATTTTAGAGGGCAGAGTTTAAGGGATATTTAGATTTGGAGAACTATTCTATCTGATGCATTCCCTGTCTGGATTCCCAAGGCAATCAACACTGGTGCACACACTGGCACACTACTATGATAGTCTACCAGTCAATAAAAATGAAAGATAAAAAACAGAACAAGGAATGCCAAAATGACAAGGGGTTGGAACTCGCCAGCTCTTGTACTGTTTGGACTCGCATACAGCAGGAGCAGTAGCTGTAGTCAAGAAACCAAGTGATTGGGCAGCTGGCCCAGCACTCCACACTGCTGAGTTTTCTCAAGCATAGGGAGATGGAAAAGGCTGCCAGAGCCTGTCATTGATGACATGACTTCCTTCCCCAGAGGGGATCAATCTTTCTTAGAGAGCTTGTTGACTGGAAAGGTAGAAGATTTCAGCCTTTACCTTGGTCTTTATGGTTGACAATTCCACCTTACTCCACTTTAGGGTGCGTCCCCTGAGATTTCTGGGCAAATTAGGGTGAAGTATGCGTTGGACACCGACAACATGACCCAATGCAGCTGGAATGAGGACAACTTTGAGCTAACATCGTTTTGGAAAATTCTTCCCTAATCCAGCAGTTTTCTTACAGTGTAGATGTGTGAACCCCAAAGATAAAAATGAAAGAAAAAGCAAGGCCTGTTTTAAGGATGGCGCCATAGCCTGGCCTAATGGTTCAATAGCTATATTTTAATATCTGGCTTTTTCAAAAGGAAAGCGGTCTGACTACCCATAAAAATAACTGGTTGCAGACATTTTTAACAAAAAGAAAAAAAACAAAAAAATGAGTAATGGCCTCATGCATCCATCATCTTGCTTATAAATATATATATATGGACAACTCATCACAGAAGTCACATCTTTCCTTTGCTAACAAGAACTAGGGAAACTAGGTAACCTTTACAGTCTAACTGGGTAAAAGGTTACATAGCTGTCTCCTTAAGTAGTTGTCCTCTTAACAGAAATTGACTTTAAAGCTTGTCAGAATAAATTCAGTTTGAAATAGAAATAACTGAATAATAATTCAATAATTGAAATACTGATCTGTATTCTCATGCACATTATTACTCTCCCATATTCCATCACCACAACCTTTGGAGTATGGTTTTATTTCAGCATTCCTTAGTAAGAAGGGGTAAAATACCTCAAATAAGCTTTTAAGGATTGGCTACTGTTTGCTATATTACTAATGAAAAGAGAAATATAATCAGAAATATATTGGAAAGATAAAAATTATCATATAATTAGTCTCTTGCTCATTAACAAATAATGAACTTCATGTTTAATTTCATTGTCACTGGTAACAATAACATAATCCAAGATTACAAAATCTTATAATATACGGTATTTTCCTTTAATTCCATTTCAACCAAGTGAACCCTTCTGTAAACTTGTGGTTTACATTATATAAGTGCCTTCCATTTCTGGAAGTTAATTTATCTCTGGCTTTTCTGCCATAATTGTTGGTGGAAGGGGTCTCAAACCACATGGAAGGCTTGCAACATGAGCAAACCCATCTCTATTCTATTTTCATACTTTTTATCTGTCAAAGTAGCTGGAGATGGAGACATGATGCAAAGGCATAAAACACAAGAACAAAACTAAGAGACTAAAGCACAGAATCAGGACTCAACATTCATATATCTTGCGGTCTGAACTCGGAGCTTGACACAATCATTCCCCAGTGGGTTACCATCACTTGCACAGAAGCAAAGTCCTTATTGTCCAACAGTGCAGCCAGTTTGGGATCCATGCGGAAGGATTGTCCTCAGAAAAAGAGTTGATACTCCACTTTGCCTTGTGAAACTTTGGATTCAAATGGTAAAGGACAATTTCAATCTAGCCATTGCATCCTTTGGGACTCTAATCTATGGCACTGAACTAGGGAGTTGTGTTCTAAACACAGTTTTACTTGGATCGTAAAAGCCCACAGCAGCTTTCATTTCTATGGTGAAAAACAATTATTGGGTGCCTGCTGTTTTTACCCGAGTTCTTGCCAAATCCTTGGTCTTGATGAGGGGAAATTTACATTTCTCTGGAGAAGAATCCTTTTCCAAACCATCCAAAATCTCAGAAGTGCTAGTGAATAATGACTTCCCCAAACATGTTCAGTTTATTTCTTTAATCTGGTGGAACAGGTCTAAATTAGAAACTAAATATACATCTGGATAAGAATCACTATAGGGTACACGATGTGGTGTTTTTATTCAAAAAGAGTAAATTTTCTGCACCTGTTTCACATTGAACACTCATTTCATTTTATACACATTGGAAGCATTACAAAGGGTGACTTCAACTACAACAACAAAACACTTCTATTTCCTCCACATCTACATTGCTAGAGACAGCACTTCTCTCTGTTAGGATTAGCTAGGAGTTATCTTCAGGAGTTGTTACCTCTAGAGGCTGGGTAACAACTAGGGTTGCCAACCCTCCTGGATTGTCTTGGAATGTCCCAGAACTGGCCTCTATCTCCTGGCAGCTATTACAAGCCATCCATGAGATTTTAATAGGTTGCTGAAAGTCCGGTGGGCAGTGCACTGGGGCTAAGGCAGGCTCCCTGCCTGCCCTGGCTATGAGCAACTCCCAGAAGTGACCGGAAAGTCCCTCTGTCTCCTAGGCGCAGGGACAGTCAGGGGTCTCTGTGCACTGCTTCCATCCAGAATGCTGACTCCACAGCTCCGACTGGTCAAGAACTGCAGCCAATGAGCACTGCAGGGATAGTGCCTGCAGGCAGGGGCAGCGCACAGAGCCAGCTGTCACCGTGCCTCACTCACAACTGAGAATACCAAATTCAGGACAAACTCAAAAATAGGCCAGACACACCCCAAAACTGGTGGTTATTCTCCCATAAAATATGCCAGACTAGCAACAAAGGTTAACTTTTCTTTCACCACTCTGTCTAACAAAAAGTCAGAAAAGCAGTTTCCTTAGGTATTCCAGTCCTTGTATCACCACCAAAATCACTAAGCTTAATGATGAGTGGTTATTTAAAACCAATTTCATCAACCAAAGGGTTCTTCTGATCTCAAAGGACCAGCCACACACCAAGGTCAATACATAACTCAGATCTTACCCAATAAATACACTGTTTCCTGTCCTTTAGTATCTAAAATCTAAAGGTTTATTTATAAAATGAAAGAAAGAGCTGAAAGTTAAAATTAGTTAAAAGAATCAAATACATGCAGTAACTGCAAAGTTCTTGGATCAGACTTCTAGCAGTGATGG
Source organism: Gopherus flavomarginatus (assembly GCF_025201925.1). NCBI lineage: Eukaryota > Metazoa > Chordata > Testudines > Testudinidae > Gopherus > Gopherus flavomarginatus. The sequence continues at coordinate 25,559,246 of NC_066633.1, forward strand.
AATAAACTGATGGCTTGTTAAGTCTCTGGCTGCTTCCAAATCATTGGAAGGTCCTCAGCCCATTGATTAGAATGCTCCCATTAGTGTAAGTCCATATTCCAGAAGTTTGAGCAGGAAAGAGGCAAAATGAAAATGTTTCCAGGGCCTTTTACAGCTTCTGCCAAGTGAAGGGAAACCCATTGTTCTAGTTTGTTGAAAATTACAGGTAACAAGTAGGGTTTGGAGTCACATGGGCAAATCACATATCAATGCCTGCTTCGCTTAGTCATAGCAGAGGCCATTACCCATACTTCAGTTAGAACGTTCACGGAAAATCCATCAGGCATGGATAGGCATTTTCCCTGGTCCACTGTGAGTTCACTGTTCTTTGATGGGCCATTCAACTCAAATAGTTCCTTCATAGTGTGCTGGCTAAATACCTTGTGGGTGTTACCACAGGAACAAACATGTAGTAATACAGGTACATAATTAATATTCATAACGTCAGATACCAAGACGATACATGCATAGAAATAGCATAAGGATATTCAGCAAATCATAACTTTTCCATTGACCCCTAACTTGACACACTTTGTACAAGATTTGTTGCAATTATATAACAGTGGATATATATTTGTTGCAATTATATAACGGTACAACATAATAATAATAAAACAATGATCTACATGATCATATATTAATTATATAATGTCACAGCCTGGCCGCCCCTGAACCTAGGAGCTGGACATGTCGGCTGCTTCTGGGAGCCTGCCCCCTCCACCCTTTCCCGCTCCCAAACTCCCTTCCAGAGCCCTCATCCTGCACCCCAACCCCCTGCCCCAGGAGCCCCCACTCCTGCACCCAAATTCCCTCCAGGATCCCACTCCCCCTCCCATACCCCAATCCCCTGCCCCAGTGCTGAGTCCTTTCCCACACTCCGAACCCCTAGGCCCCAACTCTCAGCCCAGAGACCACACTCCTTCCCCATGAGAGTGAATGAGGGTGGTGGAGAGTGAGCAACGGAGGAAGGGGGATGGAGTGAGCGGGGGGATGGGGACTCAGAGAAGAGGTGGGGCAGGTGCATGGCCCTGAGGAAAGAGTGGGGCAAGGATGTTTGGGTTTCTGAGATTAAATGTCAGCCTAGAAGTATTCAAGGTTATGTGAATATTTCCATTGGTGTAACTATATCAGGGGGTTGCACCAATATAACTAGACTGATGTTTAGTTGCCAAGGTGCAGTTGTCTACTAGATAAGCCTTAATCAGATGAATCTTGAATGAGTATATCTTAAAACCACTAAAAACCTTGATTTAAAACGTCAAGGAGAAGAGTCCTTGCAAGATTAATGTGAGCAATAATTTACTTGATAGCACATCCCATAACTGTGAATATTCTCTCCAGTTGACTATATTGAATTTGAACTTTACCATTTCTTTACGAAGGGGTGGGGAAAAACAAAAAATAAGGGAAGAAATTACCATTGAAGAAAATGGGAATTTGTCTCAAAGTCCCCAATAAATCTGCCAGAGAAAACTAATATCCAGTTGTGTGACCAAACAGCTTTCAGGAAAGAGAAAAATCTACCAGAGGTATAAGACATTTTTCATTTCAGATAGAATAAGATTCTATAGCAGGTTTCATCTGATGACTCAGAATCAGGACCACAGATTTTCCCCTTGCATTGTCCTCTGAGCCACTGAAATCTGCTTCACTCACTACCGTCTCATTAATATTGAATTGCGTTATTTGCAAAAGTTTTAGCATCATGATAACGGTTTGTCTAGACTAGGAAATGTGGAGTACGTTAGGACAGGCTAAGGGAAAATATACTGGCTAACGCAGACTAATATACTTGGGCTGTGTCAGTACAGAAAACAGCTGTGATTTTACATCTGGATAGCTCACTGAGCTAGCTAACTACAAAAACATGCTAACGGAGAAAAGGCCCAGGTAGAATTTACCACAATCTGACTAACTGACTTCATTTGTATTTCACCAACCTGGAGCTGATGTGCATTCCTAGTAAGAGGGACTCATACTCCCAGGACTCATAGAACAAAACAGATGATAGAAAGGGTCTTTGGGGCGCAACCTGCAAAAAGCAAAACTGGACAACTCACCTGGGGGAGCAGAGGGACCACAATGAAGTAAATGGCGCTAACAGGCGAAATACCAAAAATTTTAAAGGGAAAATACATTTTATTGTTAGCTCTAGACAAGGTACTTATGGTGTTTATCTCCTTTGTGGCTTCACTGAAGATAAATAACACACAACCTCTGATAGAAGCTTTTTTCCCACTCTCAGAACATATATAAGGTGTCAATCCTGTGTGGAACATTTATTATCTCCTAAGGTCTGAGTGGTAAATGAAAATTTTCCCGCACTCACAACATTCACAGGGTCTCTGTTCTTTCTGGAATCTCTGACGATTAATAAGGGCTGATTGAACAGAAAAGTTTTTTCTATACTCACAGAGAAGGTTTTCCCGCATTCACAGCATTCAAAGGGTCGCCCTTGAGTGTGGATTCTCTGATGTCTAATGAGATGTGAGCGTCCCGTGAAGGCTTTCCCCACTCACAGCACACATAAGGTCGCTCTCCTGTGTGGATTCTTTGATGTATAATAAGCTGTGAGTGCCAAGGGAAGATTTTCCCACACTGGCAGCATTCATAGGGGTTAGGGCGTGTGTCTATTCTCTGATGTCTGATAAGATCTGAGCTGCCAGTGAAGCTTTTCCTGCACTCATGGCATTCATAGGCTGTCTCTCTTGTGTGGATTTTCTGATGTAAAATAAGGTGTGAGCGTCGAGGGAAGGTTTTAGCACACTCAGGGCATATGCTTTTTCTCTCTCCCATAAGGATTCCCTGCTGGGCTGTGGTTTCCTTGAGGTCCTTGTGATTTTCCTCACAACCGATGGATTTACTCACTTTCTCCCCTGGTTGGGACACGTTTCGTTTAATCCCTTGTGATAATTCCCTGTGCAGTTCCATGTGCTCCTCATCTTCCTGCTGTGGATTCTGCTCTTTGTTCTCACTCACCATCCGATCACCTACAAGGACAGAGAAAAACCTCAAAAGAAGAGCTGGAAAAGGGGATAGGAAACCAACGGAAGTGCTGGAGCCATGGGGGAAAAGATCAGGAAATTACTTCCTCAAAACTCTTTCCCAGAGGGGAAAGAGGACGGGTATCAACTCTTGTCTGAGATCCAATTACAATGCTCAGGATGAAGGCAGGTTAGTAATTGAACTATTGCCACGTGTCAGACAAGATGAGTAGGAAGCCATGAGCGATATCTGTTCTGAAGATATGACACCAGCTTGGGGACAATCATGAACTCAAAGAGCTCTCAAGATCCTGGTAAGGAATCCCAGCTGTGTCCTTCAGGCCCAGATAGTATTTGAGTTGGTCCAATGATTCCTCACCTGTGCAGGTTCCTGTCAGGATCTCTTTTTCCCCCGAGCCCTGGAGATCTGAGACCCACAGCTCTTCCCCTGGTTCCAGCTGGGACATCACCTCAGGTTTCGAGACTGGAAACCCTGCTGAGATGAAAGAAAATAAGTGAGATCAGGTGAATTCATGGGAGCCTGATCACAAAGAAAGAAGAGGTGGGTGCAGTAGTATCTAGTTGGTGCCAATCAATGTAACTTAAATGACACAGCATCAGCATCTCTGTCAACCACCAATGGGCCTGGTAAACTTTAATTATATTTGGATTCTGTGGAGTAGGGGAGCAGGGATCCAATCTCCTTGGGCAGGGTCTTTTTGGCAAGGTTTTTTTGTCTATGAAGCAGTGAATGACAGGCTGTCTCTAACCCGAAGGGGGAGGGGTCTTTTGGTAAGGAGAGTAGAAGAATATAAACATCCAGTGAGGATAAGGTTTGAACCCATGGATGTGAAGCAATGTGGATTAAATGGCTAGTACCATAACTAGTCAGGCACTTCATTTGTAAAGGCACAGAAGTGAAAATCTATGGCCAGCAGAGTTAAGGACATAAGAAGGAGTTTTTAAAAAATCTATTAGTAATTAAAAGAATCCTGACCATGCTACTGGTGTAAGGTCAAGTCAAACTGCCTAGAAGTTCCAGCAGAAAAATGTAGACCCCAAACTCTGTGTTTGGTGGAGGCGTGTAATTCTCCTTTTAAATATCTTCCATTAATTTTGAAGGTAAAAATGTTGGTACAAGACCAAGTAAAAGGAAGAAGACTTGAAAATCTACATGAAAGCATGAGGATCTCTGACTGCCAGGGAAGTGGGGAGATTTTCATGGAGGGGGATTAAGGGATAAAGTAGAGTCTTTTGCTGGAGCAAAGGGAGAGCTTTTTGCAGTTTAATTTTACCAGTTGATAAACCCACCATCCTGCTACTGCCCCACTCAGAGTCCATTGTCACCTCCTCTAAATACTGGCAAAGCATCTTGGTGGCCCTAAGACACACCCCCTAGTCCGGCCCTTCTCTCACATGCAAAACCCGCACTGATGCCAGAGCAGCCACCTCCCATTTGTGTCCCCTGGCAGTCACAGCTCTTTGAGCAGCTCCTCTGGGTGATGCCCTCAGTGTTTGTGCAAAAACACCTGGCAGCTTTTTCCTCCTTGGGCCAGTGGTGAGTTTCCCTGCCTCTCACACAGGAGCCCAAGTGTTGATTTGCCAACAAGGAGGCTGCAATTTTGACACAAATATCCAAAGTTGGACACTGAGGTCTGGCCTATACTAGGAATTTCCTTTGGTGTAGCTACATTGCTCACGGGTATAAAAAAAAGCCACCCCTTGAGATATGCAGCTACTGACCTTACCCCAGGTGTAAACCAGTGCTAGACTGACTCCCATCAGCATAGCTACTGCCTCTCAGCATAGCTACTGCCAGTCGGAGCCCACGTCCAGACTAACCCGCTGTATCAGCGGGTTAAAATCGATTGCTCGGGGATCGATATATCGCGTCTAGTCTGGACGCGATGTATCGATCCCCGAGCGCACTTACATCGATTCCGGAACTCCATCAATCCGAACGGAGTTCTGGAATCGACACGGAGAGCTGCAGATATCGATCCCGCGCCGTCTGGACGGGTGAGTAACTCGATCTTAGAAATTCGACTTCAGCTACGTTATTCACGTAGCTGAAGTTGCGTATCTAAGATCGATTTTCCTCCCCTAGTCTGGACGTGGCCGGAGAAGCCCTCTCACCACTGTAGGTAGCATAGTCACTGAGGAGCTGCAATGGGGCAGCTGCACTGCTGTACTGTTTTAAGAGCACACAAGCCCTGACTCAGATCTTCCTTCTGATCAGCCCTAAGCCAGGTCTCTATAACTGCAAATTATTCCAGCCTCTGGGAATGAGATCACTCTAGCCACAATTCCAGCTCTAGTGGATCTTTTCTCTCACAGAGGAACAATGAACGAAGTCTGTTACTGTTCAGCAGGTGATGAATATTCCTATTGATAACATTTCTTGCTGGGAGAGAAGAGGTGTTTTCTCTCTGTTTCACTTCTCTCCATTTTTTGTCCCTTCCTTCAATTCCAGAATCCTGTATTTCAGAATCCTGTATTCCAGACAGTGCAGTGACATCCTCCCCACCCCAGGACTCTGGAGCCTTTGGAGCAGAAAGATCCCAGGAGCTGACGATGAATCCAGGGGGTGAGCGGCTGGCAGGAAAGAGCCCTAGCACCTCTTCTGGGAACGCAGGTGAGGTATGACTCCTCTCTTCTCTAGATTCTCCCTGTGGGGCTCTGAAGAGCAGTGTGTGTGATAAATTCCATCCAGCATCCCCCTTTGATCTAAGCCAAGGGACATCTGAGCGCTCAACTGTCCCCTTGGCAGCAGCAAACAAGAGCCGTTTTCCACTGCCCAGGAGCCCCCAGCCTGGGACAAAAGTCAGCTCCAGACTTTCCCTCTCGCCTGTCCTGGAAATCAAGTTCAAGTTTTTACAAGAAGCCTCAACTCCATATCTGAATTAATGTCACATTTCTCACTACTTGACAGAAACAAATGTCATTTCAATCCCAGGTGAGTCCACTTCAGTCATTTCTCAGCCAGAGTCCTTCACCCATATTCCTTAGGGCATTACGCCACCGTGTGGATGCTTCATTTCCCTCCTCAGTTGCCACACAGAGAAACAATTTCCTTTGCACAGATCCATGAACAGCAAAAACTTTCTGTGTCTTCTTACAGAGGGGAGGCCTAGCTCAGTGGTTTGAGCATTGGCTTGCTAAACCCAGGGTTGTGAGCTCAAACCTTGAGGGGGGCCATTTAGGGATCTGGGGCAAAAATCTATCTAGGGGTTGGACTAGATGACCTCCTGAGTTCCCTTCCAACCTTGATATTCTATGACTATCTGAGCCAGGGCATTCAAGTCTGTTGAAACCTTCTCTCCTGCAATGGAAATGGTCAGACAGAGGGAAGGTGACCATCTTTCTCCCTGACAGTGAGATATTTGCTTTCTTTATGCTGCTGTTATTGTTCCATGCTTTGGCCGGATGAGAACTGGAACATGCTGGGAGAGTGCCTGCCCCACTGAGCTTTCTAGGCTGGTTTGCAGACCCGATGTTGTTCACATGGCTTCACTTGGCTGAATCAAACTGAAATCTGAACTTTTTGAAGTTTGCCTCACTCTGGTCATCTTGGCTGTTTCATCTTTGCTTTACCCTGGTCTGGACAATCCTGACTGCCAGAAAACTTCTCACTGCTCAGCACTGAGGGATGCCCATAAGCCTATTTCAGGGATGATCCTGCCTGAATCCTACCCCTCCCCTTGTTTAAAAAAATGATCCAGGAATTTCTGGGGAGTTTTGAAAGCCATGATCACTAGGGAAAGATGCTGGCTCTGCTCAGGAATCCACTGCTGCAGAGATCTGCAGAGATATCAGCAAACCTTGATATGAACATGATTTGTATCCCACAGGCATGCTGAATACAGAAGAGGGCCTCATTCTGCTATTTGACATTGGTGTAACTCTGGAGCAACTCCCTTGAGTTCTATAGATCTACTCTGTATTTAACTGGCTTAACTGAGAGCAGAGTTTGGTTCAAGAGCCTCCGTTCACTCTCAACATCAAAAAGCATTGATCCGCAGTTGGAGACCTTGGCACTTACTGTTAGCTCAAAGGAAGAGAAAATGACCTAGCTGGAAAATCTCTCCTGGAAGACTGAAGGAAGATTTACTGTGTAACGTCACCAGGTCCTGGCCTCCTCAGGAAAAGAAATGAGAGAGTCTCCTTATGCCACTCAGTCCTTCTTTTCTTTTATGCTAAGGACTTCCAGTGCTGCGTTCCAATTGACTAATAAATCCCCCTCTATTCTGAAAATGCCACCTGGGGGTGTCATTGTCACTGCAAATACTTGCTGAAGGGCACTAGGGGTTCTCACGACAATTTTTTTGGTGGCTATGATAACGATTTTTCCTAAAATATTTAACTTTAGGGAAAAAATATATATGTACATATCCACGTCCAAGTCATTGTCATTTATTTATGTAGGGCTTTTATACAGACTGAATAATCAAAATAATGTACAGTTGTCTCTACTCTTTACTGGAGCTAAACAGAATAGAAACACAAATAGGTGCTTTTTGTTATTTCTTGTTCTTTTTAGCTGATTTTTTTGACTTGCTAGTAAGTCTACTGTGAAAAGTGATACTTGTGTATTAATGTCACTTTTCATAACCTCCCAGCTAGCTATTAAGTCTGACAAGAAAAGTGATATTAACAAACAAACAAATATAACTTTTCACAGCAGATTTACTCAGCCTTGGCAATTCCAGGGACAAATTAAGCCCTGGATGGGGAAGTGGGCATGTGGAGATGGGGAGGCACTGGGGGTCAGGGGCGATGGGAGGTGAGGGAGATGAGTCCGGGGGCTGGAGCCCCAGGACTGGGGCCTGCTGTCTGTCACCCCAAGACTGAATTCTGACCGCACTGCCTCAGAGAAAGTGGGGAACTCACTGGCTGCCTGCTCCTCCAGCATTTGTGTCTCTAGAGGGAGGCAGGACCCCACCTGTGCTGGGACTACTCAGGGAGGGGCCACTGCTTCCCCCCCCCCCATCACTGCACAGGCGGCTGTGTTCACAAGAAAAGACCTTGGTAACTTCATTTGAGAAACATTCTGCTTGTCCCTGAAGAGTGGAGGAGGAGAAGGAAATCAAGTCATTATTTCTGCAGGGAGCAGTAATATGGAGCAGCTTTATTCAGTGGAGCACTGTTTCTGGGCTTGGCCAGTTAGCACTGACGGGTGGGATGGAGTGGTAGTGTAGAACTGGGGCTGGCAGGGCTAAAGACAATAAGCACTTTAAGTATATTAGGAACAAAAACAGTCTTACAATGGCCTAGATGGAGACAGCAAACAGGTTAATTATGCAGAAAAGGCAGCTGTGTTCAATAAATATTTCTGTTCTGTGGCTCCATGACAGTTCATAGAATCATAGAATATCAGGGTTGGAAGGGACCTCAGGGGGTCATCTAGTCCAACATCCTACTCAAAGCACAACCAATTCCCAATTAAATCATCCCAGTCAGGGCTTTGTCAAGCTGAGCCTTAAAAACCTCCAAGGAAGGAGATTCCACCACCTCTCTAGATAACCCATTCCAGTGCTTCACTACCCTCCTAGTGAAAAAGTTTTTCTTAATATCCAACCTAAACCTCCCCTACTGCAACTTGAGACCATTACTCCTTGTTCTGTCATCAAGTACCACTGAGAACAGTCTAGATCCATCCTCTTTGGAACCCCCTTTCAGGTACTTGAAAGCAGCTATCAAATCCCCCCTCATTCTTCTGCAGACCAAACAATCCTAGTTCCCTCAGCCTCTCCTCATAAGTCATGTGCTCCAGCCCCCTAATCATTTTTGTTGCCCTCCGCTGGACTCTTTTCAATTTCTCCACATCCTTCTTGTAGTGTGTGGCCCAAAACTGGACACAGTACTCCAGATGGGGCCTCACCAATGTCAAATAGAGGGGAATGATCACATCCCTCAATCTGCTGGCAATGCTCCTACTTATACAGCCCAAAATGCCATAAGCCTTCTTGGCAACAAGGGCACACTGTTGACTCATATCCAGCTTCTCATTCACTGTAACCCCTAGGTCCTTTTCTGCAGAACTGCCTCCTAGCCATTCAGTCCCTAGTCTGTAGCAGTGCATGGGATTCTTCCATCCTAAGTGCAGGACTCTGCACTTGTCCTTGTTGAACCTCATCAGATTTCTTTTGGCCCAGTCCTCTAATTTGTCTAGGTCCCTCTGTATGCTATCCTTACCCTCCAGCATATCTACCTCCCAGTTTAGTGTCATCTGAGAACTTGCTGAGGGTGCAATCCATGCCATCCTCCAGATCATTAATGAAGATATTGAACAAAACCGGCCTCAGCACCGACCCTTGGGGCTCCCTGCTTGAAACCGGCTGCCAACTAGACATGGAGCCGTTGATCACTACTCGTTGATCCCTACAATCTAGCCAGCTTTCTATCCAGTTAGTATCTTTCTTCCTTTGCAGGACTGTAGTGTACAGTTTTCATTCTTGGTGACTCTGTATTTATCTATGTATATTTCCAGAAAATGTTCCAAGCCAAGGGCACAGTGAGACTTTCAGAGACATAACAAGTACAAACCCTTTTATTTAGATCAATCCCTAGCTATGTAGGAGGCTAATAATTCGCCTGCGGACACAGGTAACTGCCTCCTTGCTCAGAGTGAAAACCACCTGGTGGTTTATTTGTCAGTCTCAGCAGCACCACCTACTGGTGAGTCCATTACAATGCATAACACTTATATGAATTCACATGGTCTACACTACGAGTTTATATTGAATTTAGCAGCATTAAACTGCATTAACCCTTCACCCATCCACACAACAAAGCCCTTTATATTGATATAAAGGGATCTTAATACCGGTATCTGTAATCCTCCCCAACGAGGGGAGTAGCGCTGAAATCGGTATTGCCATTTTGAATTAGAGTTAATGTGGCCGCAATTCGATGGTATTGGCCTCTGGGCGCTATCCCACAGTGCACCATTGTGACCGCTCTGGACAGCAATCTGAACTCAGATGCACTGGCCAGGTAGACAGGAAAAGTCCCACCAGCTTCTGAATTTAATTTCCTGTTTGCCCAGCGTGGAGCGCCAATCAGCACAGGTGACCATGCAGTCCCAGAATCAAAAAAGAGCTCCAGCATGGACCTTATGGGAGATACTAAATCTGATCTCTGTATGGGGAGATTAATCTGTTCTATCAGAACTCCGTTCCAAACAACGAAATTCCAAAGCATTTGAAAAAATCTCCAAAAAATCTCATGCAGCACTGTGTTGAGGCCACAGCAGGGACTCAACACAGTGCTGCACGACAAGCGTAATGGAAAGCCAAAGAATCAAATGGACACTCATGGAGGGAGGGAGGGGGGACTGAGGACTCCAGCTATTCCACAGTTCCCGCTGTCTCCAAAAACCATTTGCATTCTTGGCTGAGCTCCCAATGCCTGAAGGGTCAAAAACATTGTCGCGGCTGGTTCAGGATATATGTTGTCAATTTCCGGCCTCCCCCCAATGAAAGAAAAGGGAAAAAAATCATTTCTTGCCTTTTTTCAATGTCACCGTATGTCTACTGGATGCTGCTGGTAGACACAGTGCTGCAGTGCAGATCAGCAGCATCCCCTTCCCTTCCCTTCCCGATGGCAGATGGTGCAATAGGCTTGGTAGCTGTCCTCTTCATCCTGTGAGTGCTCCTGGCTGACATCGGTGAGGTCAGCCAGGGCGCCTGGACAAAAATGGGAATGACTTCTGGTCATTCCCTTCTTTAAGCTTTGTCTCCTGGAGTTTCAGTCCTGCCTGGAATATCATAGCAGCTGGAGGCTGTGCTCCTCTCCCCCCTGTCACAAACAGATAGTTAAGGGTTAATGTCTCTCTTACCTGTAAAGGGTTAACAAACAGGGACCCCAAACACCTGACCAGAGGACCAATCAGAAGACAAGCTACTTTCAAATCTCTCGGGGAGGGAAGCCTTTGTTTTTGGGTTTGGGGTTTGGCTTTGTTCTCTCTGAGTCCTGGACGGGGCTAGAGGTGGTACCAGGTTTCTGCCAATCTCCCTGCTATAGTCTCTTATCTGTTCAGAATTGTAAGTAGAAAAGGCGGTCATAGTCTTTTAATTTGTTTTCTTTTTCATTTGCATATGTGTACTTGCTGGAAGTAGCTTAAATTGTGTTTCTGCTGGAGAAAGTTTCTTTCTATTGTTTATAAGTTGCAAGACCCTGTAACTTTTTACCATCTAAGTGCAGAGACAAGTTTTATGTTTTTCTTCTTTTATTAAAGTTTCCTTTTTTTTAGAATCTAATTGATTTTTTCTGGTTATCTTTTGTAAAACTCCAGAGAAGGGAGTCTGCACTCACCAGGGAATTGGTGGGAGAAAGGAAAGGGGAGGAGGGAAGGGAAACTTGCTCTCAGCGTTTATCTGTGTATCTCTCTCCGGGGAAGAAGGGAGGGAGGAGTGGTGATTCAAGGAGTTGAATCAGGCGATCTCCTAGTGTTCCCGGGGCGGGAAAAAGCTGGGAGGAAGAAAGGAGGGGGGAAGGGAAATGGTTTATTCCCCTTTGTTGTGAGACTCAGGGAATCTGAGTCTTGGGGATCCCCAGGGAAGGGTTTGGGGAGACCAGAGTTTATCAGGCGCTCTAAATAAGTCCTGATTGGTGGCAGCCTAGCAAATCAAAGCTGGTAATTAAGCTTAGGGAATTTCATGCTAATACCCATATTTTGTACACTAAGGTCCAGAATTGGGAATTATATTATGACACCCCCGCACTCTTTAATGACTAATGGAGATTCAGTCCTGCCTGGAATATCATAGCAGCTGGAGGCTGCCTCACCCCGTTTTATCTCAATAAAGTCAGTGTTTCTTATTCATGCTGTCATAAACAGATAGTTAAGGTTACTAGAACAGGAGTACTTCATGTCTCTTTTGCCTGTAAAGGATTAACAAGTTCAGTGAGCCTGGCTGTCACCTGACCAGAGGACCAATCAGGGGACAGGATACTTTCAAATCTTGAGGGAGGGAAGTTTTTGTGTGTGCTGTTAGATTTTGGTGGTTGCCCTCTCCGGGTTCTGAGAGTGACCAGATGTGCAACCAGGTTTCTCTCCAATCTCTCTGACACAGGCTCTTACGTGCTCAGAATAGTAAGTACTAGGTGATAAGGCGAGTTAGACTTATGTTTGTTTTCTTTATTTGCAAATGTGTATTTGGCTGGAAGGAGTTCAAATTTGTATTTTGCTGAAAGGATTTTACTTTGTACTTGTATACTTAGGCTGGGAGGGTATTCCCAGTGCCTATAGCTGAAAGACCCTGTAACATATTCCATCTTAAATTTACAAAGATCATTTTTACTGTTTTTTCTTTCTTTAATTAAAAGCTTTTCTTGTTTAAGAACCTGATTGTTTTTTTTTATTCTGGTGAGACCCCAGGGGACTGAGTCTGGATTCACCAGGGAATTGGTGGGGAGAAAAGAGGGAAGGGGGAGAGAGAGGCTAATTTCTCTCTGTGTTCTCTCAGGGAGAATCTGGGAGGGGGAGGGAGAAGGAGGGGGGAAGGTGCATTTTCCTCTCTGTTTCAAGATTCAAGGAGTTTGAATCACAGTGATCTTCCAGGGTAACCCAGGGAGGGGAAGCCTGGGAGAGGCAATGGTGAGGGAAAGGGTTTACTTTCCTTGTGTTAAGATCCAGAGGGACAGGGTCTTGGGGGTCCCCAGGCAAGGTTTTGGGGGGACCAGAGTGTACCAGGCACTGGAATTCCTGGTTGGTGGCAGCGCTACAAGTACTAAGCTGGTAACTGAACTTGGAGGAATTCATGCTGGTACCCCATCTTTTTGACGCTATGGTTCAGAGTGGGGAATTATACCATGACACATGCATTCTCTATTACTTCATCACACAAATGGGGGGATAACTGACACGGTAGCCCAGGAGGGGTGGGGGAGGAGGGAAGCAATGGGTGGGGTTGTTGCAGGGGCACCCCCTAGAATGGCATGCAGCTCATCATTTCTATGGGATGTCTGGGGCTCTGACCCAAAATGGCTGCCCTCTCAGGTTCTTTAGTAGGCTTGCCCAATATTCTAGGCAGGACTGACTCTACCTTCAGACAAAACATAAAGAAGGGAATGACCTGGGGAGTCATTCCCATTTTTGTCCGTGCGCCCCCAGCTGACCTCACTGAGGTCAGCCAGGAGCACCCATGACAGCAGCAGACAGTATAATAGGATTGGTAACTGTCATTGCCAATTTCCAGAGCAGCAGATGGTACAATAGGACTGGTAACATCTCTGCTAACTTGCAAAGGCAAGTGAATGCCACTATGTAGCACTGCAGTACCGCCTCTGTCAGCGGCATCCAGTACACATACGGTGACAGTGAAAAAAGGCTAAACGGGCTCCATGGTTGCCATGCTATGGCGTCTGCCAGGGTAATCCAGGGAAAAGGGAGCGAAATGATTGTCTGCCGTTGCTTTCACGGAGGGAGGATTGACTGATGACATTTACCCAGAATGCATTGGGATCTCAACCCAGAATTCTAATGGGTGGGAGAGACTGTGGAATTATGGGATAGCTGTGGGATAGCTACCTACAGTGCAATGTTCTGGAAATCGATGCTAGCCTCGGTACATGAATGCACACTGCCGAATTAATGTGCTTAGCGTGGCCGCGTGCACTCAACTTTATACAATCTGCTTCCAAATACCGATTTCTGTAAAATCAAAATAATCCTGTAGTGTAGACATACCTGGTGTTCGTCCTTTTTCTGAAAGCATCCCTCCAGGATGAACTCTGTAGACTGGGGTGTAAATACATTTGTTCGGACCATGCAGCCACAAAGCTCTCTTCCCCATTCTGCTTTCCAAGTGAGATAACCTGGCCCCAACACGTATATATCCTTTAAGAGTTTAATATAAACAACTAGGGATTGAGATTATTTCTCCAGATTTCATAATGAATCAATCCCTCCAGAGGCTGGAGTCCTCTGTTCATCCATGGCAGAGATACTGTGATGGAGTAGGGAGTATTAACCTGGTGATGTTGCATGGGAGTTTTACTAGTTTACTGTCTGCACTGATACTAGATGGTGATGGGATATAAAGGTGTGACTTCACTTGAGGGTCCTGTTTTCTGCACTTATAAACTCTGTTTTAGACTATGTTCCTGTCATCTAATAAATCTTCTGTTTATTGGCTGGTTGAGAGTCATGGTGAATTGCAGGAGGTGGGGGAGTGCAAGGCCCTGACTCCCATATGCTGCGTGACAACTGGTGGCAAAGGTGGGATGTACTGCACCCGTGGATGGAGATTTCTGCAGTGAGTGACTGGAGAAAAGTAAAACGAAGGGGGATTAATGAGCACCAGGCATGCTGAAGGCTAAGAGTGGTTTCAGGAGGTGAAGAAGCTATGCTTAACCCTTGGGAGTGTGTGACCAGTGAGAAGGACTGTTGCAGTAATGGGGTCCCCCTGAGGACTGGGGTTAGTGGTTCCAAGGGCAGAGGTGTCTGTGGCTTGACCCTGGGAGAGAGAAGGACTGTTGCAGGAACAGGGTCCTCCTGGTGAGTGAGTCCAGAGGTGGAGAAGTCTGCAGCTTGACCCTGGAAGAGAGGTGGTGAACAGGAGAAGGGCTGGCACACTAGGGGTTCTTCCTGGAAACCGTGGGGCACTGAGAGCACACAACTTGGGAACAGCGGGCAGATGTATAACCATCTCCTTAAGATGGACCTTGTAGAGCTGTGCAGAGAGAGAGGGCTGTACATTGGAAAGCTAACCAAAGCACAGCTGATTGCCTAGATGGAGGAGGATTGCTCAGGGGAGCTGGTTCCTGAGGTCTGATATGACCACATGGTGCAGGCCTGTGTCTACGCCACTGGAGACCAGGTGATGGTTCCCATCCCTGTGAGAAAAAACAAACTATAAGCTGCCCAGGAAGGCCCTTTCAAGGTTGTCAAGCAATTAAATGAGGCTTACCTCATTTCTATGTGGCAGAACTATCTAACTGAGCACACTGCCACCAGGTGTACCATGTTAATATGCTTAAGCCATATTAAGACAGGGGAAATGTGGTGTTGGCTGTGTTTGGACATTGGGAGGAGCAGGGAAATGACCCTTTAGTAGATTTATTCCCTGAGACAGGATCTGGCTCCTCCCTGGAAACAATTCCCCTCTCTGATCAGCTAACCCCTGCCCAATAAGCTGAGATCAGAGGGGTGCTGCATTTGTACTGACAGCTGTTTTCCAAACAGCTTGGACTCACTAATCTGACTGCACCAAGTGGAGACGGGATCACATCCTATAATAGGATACTCCCTCTTCTGAGTCACAGGGAAAACTGCTCAGGACCTGGAAAGAGGTCAGTGACATGCTGTCTTTGGGGGTGATCCATCCATTGTCCAGCCTTTGAGCCTTGCTGGTCCCCAGAACATCAGGGTTGGAAGGGATCTCAGGAGATTATCTAGTCCAACCCCCTACTCAGGGTAGGATCAAGCCCTGGGCAGATTTTTGACCCAGATCCCTAAATGGCTCCCCTTGAGGATTGAACTCATAACCTTGGGTTTAGTAGGCCAATGCTCAAACCACTGAGCTATCCCTCCTCCCCCCCCCCTTGAAAAAAAAGGACAGGTTGATCTGGTTCTGTGTGAACTATCACCATCACCATGTCTGATGCCTACCCCATGCCCAGGCCTGACGAGCTCCTAGATAAGCAGGGAGGAGCTCACTACCTTACCGCTATGTAGGGTTACCAGAGAGCAACTGTGAAAAAACAAGCACTATGGATCTTACAAAGGGGTACTAGCAAGTGCCACTGGATGCAGATGACAGGCTGAAATCTGCCTTTATCACCCCCTCTGGGGCTCTGGTTCCTCACCCTGCCTTTCAGCCTCAAGGGGGCGCTGGCTACCTTCCAGCGCCTAGTGGATCAGCTATTGAAGGAGAAGGAGAGTTTTGCTGTGGCGTACATTGATGACATCTGTGTTTTTAGCCAGACGTGGAAGGACCTGTGTTCCAGGTTAAACAAGTGCTGGACCGACTCCAAGAGGCTGGACTGACCATAAAAGTTGAGAAGTGCAAGGTGGGGATGGCCAAAGTATCTTACCTGGGCCACTGGGTGGGGAACGGCTGCCTAAAGTTAGAACCAGCCAAGGTGCAGGTGATCAGAGACTGGCCCCCTCCCCAGACCAAAATGCAGGAACAGGCCTTTATTGGGATGGTGGGGTATTATCAAAGATTTGTGCCACACTTTAGCTCCATAGACGCCCCTATCACTGAGCTATGCAAGAAGGGAAAGCCAGACAAGGTGGTCTGGACCAAGCAGTGCCAGAGGGCTCTCTGTGCACTGAGGAAGGCTCTGGTCAGTGACCCAGTTCTGGTAAACCCTGTCATAAACAGATAGATAAGGGTTAATGTCTCTTTCACCTGAAGCACCTGACCAGAGGACCAATCAGGAAACCGGATTTTTTCAACTTTGGGTGGAGGGAATTGAGTGTCTGTGTCTTTGTTTTCTGGCTGCCTGCTTTCTCTGAGCTTTGGAGAAGTAGTTTCTATTTTCTAGTCTTCTGTTTCCAAGTGTAAGGACAAAGAGATCAGATAGTAAGTTATATGGTTTCTTTTCTTTGGTATTTGCATGAATATAAGTGCTGGAGTGCTTTGATTTGTATTCTTTTGGAATAAGGCTGTTTATTCAATATTCTTTTAAGCAATTGACCCTGTGTTGTATCATCTTAATACAGAGAGAACATTTGTACTTATTTTTCTTTCTTTTTATATAAAGCTTTCTTTTAAGACCTGTTGGAGTTTTTCTTTACTTCAGGGAAATTGAGTCTGTACTCACCAGGGAATTGGTGGGAGGAAGAAATCAAGGGGAGATTTGTGTGTTGGATCGCTAGCCTGATTTTGCATTCCCTCTGGGGAAATAGGAAAGTACTTTTGTTTCCAGGATTGGGAACGGAGAGGGGGAGTCCCTCTGTGTAGTTTCACAGAGCTTGTGTCTGTGTATCTCTCCAGGAGCACCTGGAGGGGGGAAGGGAAAAAGGATTATTTCCCTTGGTTGTGAGACTCAAGGGATTTGGGTCTTGGGGTCCCCCAGGGAAGGTTTTTCAGAGGGACCAGAGTGCCCCAAAACACTCTAATTTTTTGGGTGGTGGCAGCAGGTACCAGGTCCAGGCTGGTGGCTAAGCTTGGAGGTTTTCATGCTAACCCCCATATTTTGGACGCTAAGGTCCAAATCTGGGACTAAGGTTATTACAAACCCAGACTTTGACAACCCCTTTATGGTGTCACCGACGCCTCAGACATGGACCTGGGTGTGTGTTAATGCAGGTTGATGAAAAGGGGGAGAGACATCCCATTGTGCACTTGAGCAAGAAGTTGTTACCTTGGGAGCAAAACTATGCGGCTATAGAGAAGGAATGCCTGGCTATGGTATGGGCCCTTAAGAAACTCCAGCCATATCTATTTGGGTGACACTTCACTGTGTATACTGACTACTCTCCCCTGACCTGTCTACACCAGATGAAAGGAGCCAATGCCAAGCTCCTGAGGTGGAGCCTACTCCTCCAGGATTACGATATGGAGGTGGTCAATGTGAAGAGGAGTGCCAACATGATAGCTGATATGTTGCCCTGGACACGGGGGGGCCTGGACTTCCACAGGTCACTGGTTAGAGTGACCCCACTTAGTTCAGTCTCGAAGGGGGGAGAGATGTGACAGAGCAGGGAGTATTAACCTGATAACGTTCCATGGGAGTTTTACTAGTTTACTGTTTGCATTAATATTAGATGGTGGTGTGACTTCACTTGAGGGATAATACTTGATGGCCAGCACATAATCTGAGCCCAGGAGACAGTTGGGGCCAGGTGACACTTTCTGCCTGGGAAACTGGACAAAGGCTGAAGGAGGAGTCAGGGTGTATAGCTGGGTGAGACTGCTGGAGGGGGTTTCAGTTTGGTGCTGGCTGGAGAAATGGAGGGAAGCCCAGAACCAGGGTCTGGGCTCCCTACCCCAGAGCCGTCCTTACCCTTACTCATAGACCCATAGACTTTAAGGTCAGAAGGGACCATTATGATCATCTAGTCTGACCTTCTGCACAATGCAGGCCACAGAATCTCACCCAGCCACTCCTGTAGTAAACCCCTAACCTATGTCTGAGATACTGAAGTCCTCAAATCATGGTTTAAAGATTTCAAGGTGCAGAGAATCCTCCAGCAAGAGAATCGTGCCCTATGCCGCAGAGGAAGGCAAAAAACACCCAGGGCCTCTGCCAATCTGCCCTGGAGGAAAATTCCTTCTCGGCCCCACAGATGGCAATCAGCTAAACCCTGAGCATGTGGGCAAGACTCACCAGCCAGACACCCAGGAAAGAATTCTCTGTAGTAACTCAGATCTCACCCCATCTAACATCCCATCACAGGCCATTGGGCATATTTGCCGCTAGTAGTCAAAGATTAATTAATTGCCAAAATTAGGCTATCCCATCATACCATCTCCCCCATAAACTAATCCAGCTTAGCCTTGAAGCCAGATCTTAGGTCTTTTGCCCTCACTGCTCCCCTTGGAAGGCTGTTCCAGAACTTCACTCCTCTGATGGTTAGAAACCTTCATCTAATTTCCAGTCTAAACTTCCTGCTGGCCAGTTTACATCCATTTGTTCTTGTGTCCACATTGGTACTGAGCTTAAATAATGCGTCTCCCTCCCTGGTATTTATCCCTCTGATACATTTATAGAGAGCAATCACATCTCCCCTCAGCCTTGTTTTGGTTAGGCTAAACTAGCAAAGCTCTTTGAGTCTCCTTTCATAAGACAGGTTTTCCATTCCTCAGATCATCCTAGTAGCCCTTCTCTGTACCTGTTCCAGTTTGAATTCATCCTTCTTAAACATGGGAGACCAGAACTGCACACAGTATTCCAGATGAGGTCTCATAATGCCTTGTATAATGGTACTAACGCCTCCTTATCTCTACTTATATCTGCCTCGCCTGATGCATCCCAAAACCGCATAAGCTTTTTTCACGGCCATATCACATTGATGGCTCATAGTCATCCTGTGGTCAACCAATACTCTGAGGTCCTTCTCCTCCTCCATTACTTCCGATTGTTGCATCCCCAGTTTATAACTAAAATTCTTGTTATTAATCCCTAAATTTTCACTATTACATTTCATCCTATTACTATTACTCCAGTTTACAAGGTCATCCAGATCTTCCTGTATAATATCCCGGTCCTTCTCTGTATTGGCAATACCTCCCAGCTTTGTGTCATCCACAAATTTTATTAGCACACTGCCACTTTTTGTGCCGAAGTCAGTAATAAAAAGATTAAATAAGATTGGTCCCAAACTGATTCCTGAGGAACTCCACTGGTAACCTTCCTCCAGCCTGACAGTCTCCCCTTTAACCAGTTCTTTATCCACCTTTGAATTTTCATATTGATCCCCATCATTTCCAATTTAACTAATAATTCCCCATGTGGAACCGTATCAAATGCCTTACTGAAATCAAGGTAAATTAGATCCACTGCATTTCCTTTGTCTAAAAAATCTGTTACCTTCTCAAAGAAGGAGATCAGGTTGGTTTGGCATGATCTACCTTTTGTAAAACCATGTTGTATTTTGTCCCAATTACCATTGACCTCAATGTCCTTAACTACTTTCTTCTTCAAAATTTCCCCCAAGACCTTGCATACTACAGACGTCAAACTAATAAGCCTGTAGTTACCCGAATCACTTTTTTTCCCCTTTCTTAAAAATAGGAACTATGTCAGCAATTCTCCAGTCATATGGTACAACCCCTGAGTTTATAGAGTCATTAAAAATTCTTGCTAATGGGCTTGCAATTTCATGTGCCAGTTCCTTTAATATTCTTGGATGAAGATTATCTGCCCCTCCCCCCAGTTTAGTCCCATTAAGCTGTTCAAGTTTGGCTTCTACCTCAGACGTCGTAATATCCACCTCCATTGCCTCATTCCCATTTGTCATCCTACCGTTATCTCTAAGCTCCTCATTAGCCTCATTAAAAACTGAGGCAAAGTATTTGTTTAGATATTGGGCCAAGCCTCCACTCCATCCTCAGTGTTTAGCAGTCCCACTTCTTCTTCCCTTGTTTTCTTCTTATTTATATGGCTACTATAGGTTTTAATTCCCTTTGCAAGGTCCAACTCTACATGGCTTTTAGCCTTTCTCAACTTTATCCTTACATGTTCTGACCTCAGTAAGAAAGTAGCTTTCCTTGCTGATCCCTCCCATCTTCAACTACTTGTAGGCTTTCTGCTTTTTCTTAATCACCTCCCTGAGATGCTTGCTCATCCAGCTTGGTCTACAGTTCCTGCCTATTAATTTTTTCGCCCTTTCTTGAGATGCAAATTGCCCCAAATTTCCTGGTGCCCTACGCAGCTGGGTGCTGCTCCAGCGGCCAGCCTGACCCCCCTGCCAGCTGAGCCAGCCAGGAAAGCTGCCCCCACACTCTGCCTCTTCTCCAAAGCCCCCACCTCTGCTCTTCCCCCATCCCACCTCTTCCCACCCCTGCTCTACCCCAGCCCCGCCCCATCCCTGAGCTAAGTCCCAGGGGACTGCAGCAGGGGTCGGGCATACTCTGCACTCACTGAGCGGAGGGAAGTAGAGTGACCCAGCCCCAGCCTGCTCGCTCCACTGGCTCGTGCTGGGGGGCGATTTCCCCACTGCCCCTCAAGCCTGCTCCTGCTTCCCACAGACCTTGGGTGCAGCCCTCCACCTAGGGCACTGGGAGTCCTGGGGCCAGCCCCCAGGGCACCACAATGTCTAGGGATGGCCCTAAGATGGACCTGGCTGAGGGGTCCTGTACTCTGTACCTGCAAGATCTGTTTTAGACTATGTTCCTGTCATCTAATAAACCTTCTGTTTTACTAGCTGGCTGAGAGTCACAGTGAATCACAGAAAGTAGGAGCTGCAGGGCCCTGACTCCCCCAGACTTCATGACAGATACACAGCCCAGATAGCAGCCGAGTAACTTTTCACATACTGTGCTGCCAGCATGTACGTAACTCTGATCTAGGGCAGAGCGTGGGGCTCACTCTCCTGGGCTCATTCAGCCATTAATACCTCTCTGCTCAGGCTGTCAACTAGTGCCAGTTGGGGGCCTTTGTGATGGGGACACCTGTCTGCTGGGATCTGGACTGAGGCCCACCAGATTTGTTTCATACAAGCCACCGTCTGATGAAAACAATTTTCAGTCCTTTCTAACCAAATTAAAAAGGGTAAATAGGATGACGTGGGTAGTTATAGGCCTGTCAGTCTGACATTATTCCCAGATGAGAAAACAGAGTGACTGATATGGGACTCAGTTGTTAGAGGAGGGTAATTAATGTAAATTAACATGGATTTATGGAAAATAGGTCCTGTCAAACTAACTTCATATCTTTTTTTCCCAATGAGAATAGAATATGGCTGATGTAGATAATACTGTTGATCATGGGTGGTGGGTGAAGCTTCTCCTTGGAGGGGCTAACCCCTTACCCCACCTCTTCTGGCCGCTGCCACGTCCCCGCTTGTTGCTCTCAAACCCACCCTGCCATCCTTGGCTAGGGGCAGGGAAGGGCTGAGAGCTCAGTCAGAGCCGTGGCTGGGGGGAGGGGAGGACTGAGAGCTCAGTCCTGGCCAGTGTTGAGCTCTCAGCTACAACTGGGACCGCGGGCAGAACTCTCAGCCCAGGCTGGAGCTCCCAGCCTGGAGTCTCTCCCCACTTCCATCCCTTCCACCTACAGTCCTGCCCACAATCCCACCCAATTCCACCTCTTCCCCTACGGCCCCTCACCTGTTCCACCCACGGCCCCAGCCCCCTTTGACTCCCACTCCACCTCTTTCCTCCACCCCAGCCCTGGGACTGGAAAAGCTCTGTGCCCAATCGTGGCCCTGGGCCTGTGGAGGGGGAGATTTTTCTGGGGGCCCAAATCCGCCACTTCCCCCCACCTCTGACGGTGTAAGATTTGACTTAGCCTCCCGCAGCCCCATTACATGCCTCCTATGCTGTTGATATAATAGACTTCTGTAAGGTGTATGACTTGGTACTATACAATTTTTTATTAAAAAACCTTAGAATGCTGTTTAATTAACATGGCACACATCAAATGGATTAAAACCTGGTTAACTCTGTCTCAAAATGTAATTGTCAATGGGGAATCATCACTGAGTGGGTGTGTTTCCAGTAGGATCCGGCAGGGATCTGTTCTTGCAATGGTCACCTCAGGATGTGCATAAGCCAAAACAGAGCTGTGCCATTGGAAATGTCCCAAGATGTTGCTGTTTTGCTGCAAAAGTCTTGGTGACATCACTAGGAGGACTGAGCAGCTAAGGTATGGGTCTTGGCCTTTTAATAGGCACTTTTAATACCGCTTCTGTAGTGCATTCTCTCCCCCAGGTGGGAGCTGAAGGTTGGTGCTGTTTCTCGTTTAGGCTACCCTGGGACCTTATCAGCTGGCTACTGACCCAAATGATGATGTGCAAGAGAGACCAATGTGTTGTCAAAGCACTTGGTCACAAGAGGTTTGTCTGTTTCTTGTTTGCTATTTTTATTTTAAAGTGAGCAGGTGTCAAGTCCATAACCCAAGGAATCTCATGGGACTGAACTTGAGGTGCTCCTGCTGAGTCGGGTAATTTTTATCCTTGTTTAGCCTCCAGTGTCCAGAAGCCTGGCAGTTCCATAGGGATCTGGGGCAGGTGTTGGGCACACACCTCAGTGCAGGCATAAGCCATGAAGTCCCAAGCTACGGCACAGGCAGGGACAGGAGGGGTTTCACCTTCATGTCCTGCCCCGCATGCAGAGTTGCAGCAGATTACCTAAGGTGTGATTTGAATCTGAGTTAGTGAAAGCTGTGCAGCCTTGGGTGTGGACATTCTTACATCATTTGAAATCTGGTTTACATCGGTTCAGCTCGTCTCAGTACATACAGAGGTGCTATATACATATAAATATACTGGCAGCCCTCTTTGTTCTGTTCCACCCCCTTTTATGGCTTTGGCACAAGGTGGGAATATTTTGTCTCTCTGGGTCCCCGCCCCACCTTCTAAATGGAAGAGCACCAGGTTCAAAATGGATTCCAGCTCCAGATAACATGGTCACATGCCCTGTGAGACTCCACGGGTACGTCTATTCGACTGATTTATAATGTCTCGTCTAGATGTGATAATTGATCTCTGAATGCGCTCCCTGTCGACTCCGGAACTTCACCTCTGCACAAGGAGGAAGCGGAGTCGATGGGGGAGCAGCCGTGTTGACTCGCCGCCCTGAGGATGGCCAGGTAAGTCAAACTAAGATGCTCCGACCTCAGCTATGCTATTTGCATAGCTAAAGTCGAGTATCTTAGTTTGAACCACCCCCTCTAGTGTAGCCTAACCCAAAGTCTCTGTTCTTTCCACCTGGCTCACAGGAACAGAGGAAGGCTTACAAGTAAACAGAGCCATTTACAACTAATTGTCCTGGTCAATGGGAGCCATCAAGATTCTAAACCACCATTAATGGCCACGCTTTGCATAATTACAATAGGACTTCAGAGTAATACTTCATATTTCTAGCTTCAGATACAAGAAATGACACATTCATACAAATAGGATGAACACACTCCATAGATTATAAGCTTTGTAATGATACTTTACAAGAGACCTTTTGCATAAAGCGTATTCCAGTTATATTCACACTCATTAGCACATTTCCATAAAACATATGGAGTGCAATGTCACAAGGGGTTTGCACCAGTTTAACTGAACTGATGGCATTTAAACAGATGCAATTTTTGTGTGTAGACCAGGAGTTCTCAAACTGGGGATCGGGAACCCTCAGGGGGTCATGAGGTTATTACATGGGAGCTTGCGAGCTGTCAGTCTCCACTCCATAGCCCGCTTTGCCTCCAGCATTTATAATGGTGTTAAATATATTAAAAAGTGCTTTTAATTTATAAGGGGGGTGTCACTCAGAGACTTGCTATGTGAAAGGGGTCACCAGTACAAAAGTTTGAGACTCACTGGTGTAGATAAGCCCTAGAAGCACAAATTCCCCTACAACAAGACTTGTCTAACTTCCTCCTTTGCTTCCTCAAGTTAACTAGCTAATTCCTTTTTCCTCTTACCTTCTGTTGTTACCTGCACCCTCCAGGGCACCCTCACTGGTTAATTTAGGCACCTCCACCCTTTCCCAGTTCCTAAGGATCCAGGCGAAAAGCACCTACCTGTACCCAGTTCCTAGGACTGAGGGTGTAACCTTCTGTGGATTGTGGGGCCTCTTCCTGGTGAAAGTGCCTTACACAGTAATATCCATAACCTCTATTTATTAACCATCACTAAGCAGATTACGCACCTAAGCATACAATGCTCTGCTCAGTTCTGATCATGCAGGAGGACTTTCCCTGTTGGCCCAGCAAGGTCAGTCTCATCTGGGTTCTGGTTGCTGCATGTCACAGCTGTGTGGAAGATTCTAGCAGCTCTGATCTTGGGCTGTGTCTTGGAGGAGGTCTTCCTCGTCTGATTCAAGTGAGAATGATTCTGGTGCATCAGGAACCGGCAGGCCTTCTCCCTGGGGTACTGGGCGTAGAGCTGATGGAATGTTTGGATAATGCACAGTCCACTTTTTCTTCTTTGACACACCTTTCCCAACTGGAGGCACCATGCAGAAGTAACAATTGCTGGTATGATCTGTTGGCTCTCTCCAAATCATTGGCACTGCAAAAGGCATAGATTTCCTTTTCCTGTTCAACCACTGGCGAAGATTTGTTGCACAAGTGTTGCAGCATATGTGTGGGGCCCACCTCTTGTCCTGATCTCCAATTTTGCAGCCAAAAGAAAGGTGATAGGCTTTCTTAATCATAGTGGTTATACTGCACTTTTGTGATGCAAAAGTCACTTCACCACAAACATAGCAGAAGTTATCTGCACTGTTCACACAAGTATGAGGCATCTCTGCTCACTTGGGCTAAACAGAAATGTGTCTCTTTGCAAAATCAAACACTGACAAATAAGAGAGCACGACACTGTATGATTTCTAGAGCTGATATAGGGCAATTTGTTCAGCAGAGTGATGTAAGCTTCATTATGATTGCATCATCCATGACTTCTAGGAATAACATGATGCAATTCA
The DNA here is from genome assembly GCF_025201925.1 of Gopherus flavomarginatus. Lineage (NCBI taxonomy): Eukaryota > Metazoa > Chordata > Testudines > Testudinidae > Gopherus > Gopherus flavomarginatus. Next base: position 25,584,309 of record NC_066633.1, read on the forward strand.
TATCATGTATGATGCAATACCAGCTTCAGATTGCATCATTCATTGTTTTGCCTAAAAAGCAAGTATTGTCCAAACCCAGTCATAGATTTATTCATAGATCCAGTCAAAGATGTATTTTAGTCATTTCTGGTTTAAACTGAGATCCCTTCCCTTTATAACTCACTTATCCTCCGCCATTCCCAAGTCAAGGGTCGTATATACTGACCCAATAGCATATCTTGAAAACTAGAGCCAATCAACAATTTTAAGCATCATTTTTGTTCTCAGTGACCCAGATTTAGTAAAGTTGGACTATATTTATTTCAGAAGCATTTTGGCTGTAGAGCAGTGCAATCAAAGAACGAGACAGAAACCATACAGATAAACTATAGAGAAGCAGGGACCAGAAAGGCAAAACAATAAAGTAGAGATTTCACAATCACAACTGTTGATTGTATTCTGTCTTGCAAGGAATCACTTATCAAACAAAGTTTTCTTTAAACATATTAAGATCTGTTTCTTTATCTGGTGGTGCTTGGTACCATTAGGACAAGAGCAGATTCTTAACAGCCTGATATTTCATTGTTTTAATGTAATTTAGATGGAATGTGCAGATGTGACTTTGTTTTTTTGGCTCATGGCTGCTGCTGTCCTAATGTGGCTGCAGAAAAAGGCCTCAAATCTTACACCATGGCTAGGTTTTCCAGGCATCTGGTTTTCAACCAGAACACCCAGTTAAAAAGGGACCCTGGCAGCTCCGGTCTGCGCTGCTGACCAGGCTTTTAAAAGTGCAGCTGGTGGCACAGTGGGGCTAAGGTAGGCTCCCTGCCTGCCCTGGCTCCACGCAGCTCTGAGAAGCAAGACATGTCTCTGTGGCCCCTAGAAGCCCCTACCCCAAGCACCGGCTCCACAGCTCCCATTGGCCAGGAACCACAGCCAATGGGAGCTGCGGGGATGGCACCTGTGGGTGAAGGCAGCATGCACCATAAAGAGCCATCTGGCCCTGCCTCTGCCTAGGGGGCAGACATGCTAGCTGCTTCCAGCAGCAACACCAACTGGGAGCCACCTGAGGTAAGCGCCACTTAGACAGAACCCTCTCCCACAGCCCGCACCCTGCCCCACCTCTCGCACCCCTGCCCCGGCCTTGAGCTCTCTCTCACATCCAAACTCCCTCTTGGAGCCCACATCCCAAACCCTGTCCTGCATCCCAACCCCATGCCCCAGCCCTGAGCCCCTCCTGCACTCCAACCCCTTGCCCTAGCCAAGTGAAAGTGAGTGAGGGTGAGGGAGAGAGAGTGATGGAGGGAAGGGGGCAGGAGTGAGTGGGGGCAGGGCCTCAGAAAAGGGGGAAGGCAGGGGCAGGGTAGTGGTGTTCAATTTTGTGCAATTAGAAAGTTGGCAACCCTAACTCTAGCTAGGCCCTTAATCTTATTCTGTGCACCCCCTAGGTAGAGAGAGTTTGACTTTTGACAACAGAAACAACAGCACTTGCCAGCTCAGCAAACTTTTCCCTTTTTTTTTTTTTTACCTGAAAGGGCAGCTATGATTGTCTTTGATCCCCTTTAACAGACTCCCAAACCAGGGGGGTTTTCCTTCCAAAACTCTCTGCAGCTAAAGGGAAGGGAAACAAAGGACGCTGTTCAAATAAAAGCCATGCCTAATACTTTACATTTCAGATCTCTTTTCTGTATCTCCAGTAAGAAGTGTAAAAGGCTTGTTATGGTGTTTGCCACATACTGGCTAGGCTGCGGGGGGGGGGGGGTTGGTACCGGGGATAGCAGCAGTACCGGGAGCCGAAATGGCGGGGTTCAGCGGGAGGCGTGCAGGGGGCGGTACCGGGGGTAGGAGCAGCACCGGGAGCCGGAACGGCGGGGTTCAGCGGGAGGCATGCGGGGGGCGGTACCGGGGATAGCAGCAGCACCGGGAGCCGGAACGGCGGGGTTCAGCGGGAGGCGTGCAGGGGGCGGTACCGGGGGTAGCAGCAGCACCGGGAGCCGGAATGGCGGGGTACAGCGGGAGACGTGCGGGGGGCGGTACCGGGGATAGCAGCAGCACCGGGAGCCGGAACGGCGGGGTTCAGCGGGAGACGTGCGGGGCGCGGTACCGGGGGTAGGAGCAGTACCGGGAGCCAGAACGGCGGGGTTCAGCGGGAGACGTGCGGGGGGCGGTACCGGGGGTAGGAGCAGCACCGGGAGCCGGAACGGCGGGGTTCAGCGGGAGACGTGCGGGGGGGCGGTACCGGGGGTAGGAGCAGCACCGGGAGCCGGAACGGCGGGGTTCAGCGGGAGACGTGCGGGGGGCGGTACCGGGGATAGCAGCAGCACCGGGAGCCGGAACGGCGGGGTTCAGCGGGAGACGTGCGGGGGGCGGTACCGGGGGTAGGAGCAGCACCGGGAGCCGGAACGGCGGGGTTCAGCGGGAGACGTGCGGGGCGCGGTACTGGGGGTAGGAGCAGCACCGGGAGCCGGAACGGCGGGGTTCAGCGGGAGACGTGCGGGGGGCGGTACCGGGGGTAGGAGCAGTACCAGGAGCCGGAACGGCGGGGTTCAGCGGGAGGCGTGCGGGGGGCGGTACGGGGGGTAGGAGCAGTACCGGGAGCCAGAACGGCGGGGTACAGCGGGAGACGTGCAGGGGGCGGTACCGGGGGTAGGAGCAGCACCGGGAGCCGGAAAAGACGGTTACTCACCTTTGTAACTGTTGTTCTTCGAGATGTGTTGCTCACATCCATTCCAGTTAGGTGTGCGCGCCGCGCGTGCACGTTCATCGGAAACTTTTTTTACCCTAGCAACTCCAGTGGGCCGGCAGGTCGCCCCCTGGAGTGGCGCCGCCATGGCGCTCAATATATATCCTTGCCGGCCCACCCGCTCCTCAGTTCCTTCTTGCCGGCTACTCCGACAGTGGGGAAGGAGGGCGGGTGTGGAATGGATATGAGCAACACATCTCGAAGAACAACAGTTACAAAGGTGAGTAACCGTCTTTTCTTCTTCGAGTGATTGCTCACATCCATTCCAGTTAGGTGAATCCCAAGCCATACCTAGGCGGTGGGGTCGGAGTGAGAAGTCGCGGCATGGAGCACTGCAGATCCGAAGGCCGCATCCTCTCTTGACTGCTGGACCAGGGCGTAGTGGGAAGCAAAGGTGTGGACCGATGACCAGGTCGCTGCCCGACAGATTTCCTGGATGGGCACACGGGCGAGGAAAGCCAGCGACGACGCCTGCGCCCTGGTAGAATGCGCAGTCACACGGCCCGTAGGGACGTGGGCCAAGTTATAGCAGGTCCTGATACAGGACGTTACCCAAGAGGATAGCCTCTGGGAGGAGATAGGAAGCCTCTTCATGCGGTCCGCTACCGCCACGAAAAGCTGGGGGGATTTGCGGAACGGTTTGGTCCTCTCCACATAGAACGCGAGAGCCCTACAGACATCAAGCGAGTGGAGCTGCTGCTCCCTGCCTGAGGAGTGAGGTTTCGGGAAAAAGACCGGAAGGAATATCTCTTGGCTGATGTGGAAGGACGAGACTACCTTGGGAAGAAAGGCAGGGTGCGGTCTCAGCTGCACCTTATCTTTGTGGAAGACTGTATATGGGGGGTCTACCACAAGAGCCCGGAGTTCCGACACCCGCCTAGCTGAGGTGATAGCTACTAGAAAGGCAGTCTTCCAAGAGAGGTAAAGCAGGGAGCAAGTAGCTAACGGTTCAAAGGGGGGTCCCATGAGCCGGGACAACACCAGGTTAAGATCCCAGGTTGGAGCAGGGAGACGGACGTTAGGGTATAAACGTTCCAACCCCTTAAGGAATCTAGACACCGTCGGGTGAGAAAAAACAGAGCGACCATCCGCACCCGGGTGAAAGGTGGAGATAGCTGCCAGGTGGACTCGCAACGACGATATGGCCAGACCTTGCTGTTTGAGGGACCAAACGTAGTCTAAGACGTCGGCCACCGAAACTTCCATAGGGCGGAGATTTCTCTCCACGCACCAACAGGAGAAACGCTTCCACTTGGCCGAATATGTCGCTCTCGTGGAAGGCTTCCTGCTGCCCAAAAGCACCTCCCTCACCGGTGTGGAGCAGCGCAGCTCAGAACCGGTCAGCCACGCAGGAGCCACGCCGCTAAGTGCAGCGACTGCAGGTCCGGGTGACAGAGGGTCCCGTGCTCCTGGGTAATCAGGTCCGGGTGAAGGGGCAGGGGAACTGGTTCGGCTATGGTCAGGTCCAGCAGCATGGGGTACCAGTGTTGCCTGGGCCATGCCGGGGCTACCATGATCACGTGAGCCCTGTCCCTGCGCACCTTCAGAAGGACCCTGTGGACCAGAGGGAACGGGGGAAACGCGTAGTACAAGTGGGTCGACCACTGAATAAGGAAGGCATCCGCTATCGACCCGGGCTCCCTGCCCTGAAAGGAGCAGAACGCTTGGCACTTCTTGTTCCCCCTGGACGCGAAGAGGTCCACCCGGGGATAACTCCACCTCCGGAAGATGGAAAGGGCGACGTCCGGGCGAAGGGACCACTCGTGCGACAGGAAGGACCTGCTCAAGCGATCCGCCAGCGTGTTCCGTACTCCGGGGAGGAAGGAAGCCGTGAGGTGAATGGAGTGGGCTACACAAAAGTCCCAGAGTCGCATCGCCTCGTGACACAGGGGGGAGGATCTGGTGCCGCCTTGCTTGTTGATATAGTACATGGTCGTCGTGTTGTCGGTGAACACCGCGACACAACGACCCTGAAGCTGATGGCAGAACGTTTGACAAGCAAGGCGGACCGCTCTCAACTCCCGCATGTTGATGTGCAACCCCACCTCCTTCTGGGACCACAGGCCCTGCGTTCTCAGGGTCCCCAGGTGGGCCCCCCAGCCTAGATCTGAGGCATCCGTTGTCAGGGACACCGAGGGCTGAGGTGGGTGGAAAGGGAGCCCCGCACATAGCACGGACTGGTCTAGCCACCAGCCGAGAGAATCTAACACCCTTTGGGGGATTGTGATCAGCATGTCTAGCGGCTGTCTTGCCGGCCGGTAATGATTGATGAGCCACAACTGGAGGGGCCTCATGCGGAGCCGAGCGTAACCGGTCACAAAGGTGCAAGCCGCCATGTGGCCTAACAGGGCTAGACATGTCCGCACTGATGTCAAGGGGGCTGCCCGCAGTCGTTGAACGATCGCCGACAATGCCTGGAACCTCTGCAATGGCAGTAAGGCCCTGGCCACGGTGGCGTCCAGGACGGCCCCGATGAATTCCACCCTCTGCGTGGGAATCAGGGTGGACTTGTCTGTGTTTATCAAGAGGCCCAAAGTAGCAAACATGCCGGTGATCACGCGGACATGGCTGCAGACTTGCTGTTCCGACGTGCCCCGAATCAACCAATCGTCTAGATAAGGGAACACGTGGATACGACTGCGTCGAAGATGCGCCACAACAACTGCCATGCATTTTGTAAACACCCTCGGGGCCGTGGAAAGGCCAAATGGGAGGACTGCAAATTGGTAATGAAGGGGGCCCACCACGAAGCGAAGGAAACGTCTGTGGTGTGGCCAAATGGCAATGTGAAAATACGCGTCCTGCATGTCGAGGGCGGCGTACCAGTCTCCCGGATCCAGGGATGGGATAATGGTCCCCAGGGATACCATGCGGAACTTCAACTTCACCAGGTATTTGTTGAGCTCTCGCAGGTCGAGGATAGGCCTGAGGCCTCCCTTGGCCTTGGGGATCAGAAAATAACGGGAATAAAACCCCTTGCCTTTCTCGTTTTCCGGAACCGCCTCTATAGCTCCTTTGCTGAGGAGCGTCTGTACCTCCTGTCGAAGGAATTGCTCGTGAGAGGGGTCCCTGAAGAGGGACGAGGAAGGGGGGCGGGAAGGAGGAAATGATACAAACTGCAGGCGGTATCCCGTCTGCACCGTGCGTAAGACCCAGCGGTCCGATGTTATTCGGGTCCACGCCGGGAGGAAAAACGAAAGGCGGTTGGAAAACGGGGGGGAAGGATCCATGGGGGAAACTGTTACTGCGCCCTCGGGCGCACCTTCAAAATGAAGGCTTGGGTCCAGGCGGGGGCTTAGAGGAGCCTTGGTTCTGCCCCCCTTGGTTCCCCGAATGCCTGCGCCTTCCATTCCTGCCGCAGCGCCTGTTAAGGTCCTGCCGCTGGCGGAACTGGGAATACGGCCTGCGCTGCTGTTGTTGCTGTGGCCGGAAGGGTCTGCGTTGCGTTCCCGGTGTGTGCATCCCGAGGGACCGCATAATGACCCGATTGTCCTTCAGACTCTTGAGTCTGGGGTCTGTCTTTTCAGAAAACAGGCCCTGGCCTTCGAAAGGGAGGTCCTGGATGGTATGCTGGAGCTCCGGCGGAAGGCCAGAAACCTGCAGCCAGGAGATGCGGCGCATCGTTACTCCCAACGCAAGGGTACGGGCAGCCGAGTCTGCAGCGTCCAAAGAAGCTTGCAAGGACGTGCGTGCAACCTTCTTGCCCTCATCTAAGATGGCTGCAAATTCCTGGCGAGCGTCTTGCGGCAGCAGCTCCTTAAATTTGTCTGCTGCCACCCAGGAGTTGAAGGCGTATCTGCTTAGCAGGGCTTGCTGGTTCGAAACCCTGAGCTGCAGCGCCCCAGCCGAGTATACTTTACGGCCGAGGAGGTCCATTCGCCTGGCCTCTCTGGATTTGGGGGCTGGAGCTTCCTGCCCATGACGCTCTTTGTCATTGACTGATTGTACCACCAGGGAACACGGTGTCGGGTGTATATGGAGGTACTCATAGCCCTTAGAAGGGGCCATGTACTTCCTCTCGACGCCCCTCGCCGTAGGGGGGATGGAGGCCGGAGACTGCCAGATGGTATTGGCGTTGGCCTGGATGGTCCTTATGAAGGGCAGGGCGACCCTGGTGGGAGCATCCGATGAGAGGATGGTAACGATCGGATCCTCTATTTCCGAGACCTCCTCGGCTTGTAGGCTCAGATTCTGAGCTACTCGCCTGAGGAGGTCTTGGTGCGCCCTGAGATCCAGCGGGGGGGGGGGCTACTGGAGGAGGTACCAGCCACCGCTTCATCAGGGGAGGAAGATGAGGAGACCCCCGGCAAGAGAGTGTCTAATGGAGGGTCTCCCTCGGCCCTCGCCTCTGCCTCAGGAGCCAGAGCGGAGTCTTGCTGCTTGGACCCTTCCTCCCCATCCGGGGAGGGAGGGGGGCGAGACAATAAGGCTTCCGGCGCCCTGTGCTCCGCCGTCGCAGGCCTAGCAGGGAGCTGTTGGGGCCCCTGGGCTTGATGGTATGCCCAGGGTGTCCAAAACCCCCATTGCTGCGGGCCTTGGTCGTGTTGTGGCGGATCGTTAAATAGCGCCGCCTGCCGGTCGGTGCCCAGCGCATACCCGCTGTCCGTTTGGGAGGAGACCGACGGCTGTCTAGAAGGCCACGGCGGGGCTGACCCTGGTTGGTAACGGTCTGCGTGGGTTGGCATGGACGAACATCTCGGTGCCGGGGACCGGTACCGGGAGTCATATCGGTGCCGGGATCGGGACCGGGTTCTGTCTCGGTGCCGGGATCTGGACCGGTACCGGCCGCCGCTTCGGTGCCGGGATCGGGACCAGGACCTGCCACCAGCTCGGTGCCGGGAGGTCGACCGGGACCGGGACCTGCCACCAGCACGGTGCCGGGAGGTCGACCGGTGCGGCGAGTGACGGCGGGACTGGCTCCTGGAGTCACGGTGCCGGTATCGGCGGCTGGAGTCCGACCGGGACCGCCTTGAGGTCGACCGGTGCCGCAAGTGCGACTGGTACCGCCGAGGAGAGCGGTGCCGGGACTGCGAGCGGCGACGAGATCTCGATCTGCCGTGACGTCGGGACCTGGACCGTGAGCGCGAGTCCCTGGATGGTGCCAACATCATTGGCTTGCCTCTAGACGCGACCCGCACCGGAGGTACGGGGGTGGCAGTTGAGTAGGCTCAGTTAAGGCAATGAGGTCCCGAGCCGAGGCGAAGGTCTCCGCCGTAGATGGGACCAATATCTCGACCCCAGATCTCAAGGGGGAGCTTGGCGGCACCGGACTCGACGGACCCGCCGGGCCCGGAGTCGACGGTGCCTGCGGCGCCGCGGCCGATGTTGAGGCCGGGCGCTCCAGTCGGGTCTGCCTGGCTGGAGTAGCAGACTTCGACGGTCTTGGTTCTGTCCCCGGTGCCGGAGAAGGTCGGTGCCGGGGAGTCTTTTCGGTGCCGGTGCAATCCGGTGCCGGCGCCGAGATCACGGCCTGCGAAGCCGCTGGGTCAAGTGCCGCCTCCATAAGGAGAGTCCGGAGTCTTTGATCCCTCTCCTTTTTTGTTCTTGGCTTAAAAGCCTTGCAGATGCGGCACTTGTCCGATCTGTGCGATTCCCCCAGGCACTTCAGGCACGCGTCGTGGGGGTCGCTGGTGGGCATAGGCTTCTTGCAGGCCGCACACTGCTTGAAGCCCGGCGAACCAGGCATGAGCCCGGTGCCGGCTGCCGGGAAGGGCTAAGCCCCCGGCGAACAACTATTTACAATCTATTTACAGCTAATTACTACTATCTATACTTAACAATCTAACAAACAACTATAACAATACGAGAGATAACGAGAGATAACAAGGAGAGCTAGGGACGTGGAGGACAGCTATGCCGCGCTCCACAGTTCCAACGACCGACACGGCGGTAAGAAGGAACTGAGGAGCGGGTGGGCCGGCAGGGGTATATATTGAGCGCCATGGCAGCGCCACTCCAGGGGGCGACCTGCCGGCCCACTGGAGTTGCTAGGGTAAAAAAAGTTTCCGACGAACGTGCACGCACGGCACGCACACCTAACTGGAATGGATGTGAGCAATCACTCGAAGAAGAACGGCGGGGTTCAGCGGGAGACGTGCGGGGGGCGGTACCGGGGGTAGGAGCAGCACCGGGAGCCGGAACGGCGGGGTTCAGTGGGAGACGGGCGGGGGGCGGTACCGGGGGTAGGAGCAGCACCGGGAGCCGGAACGGCGGGGTTCAGTGGGAGACGGGCGGGGGGCGGTACCGGGGGTAGGAGCAGCACCGGGAGCCGGAACGGCGGGGTTCAGCGGGAGACGGGCGGGGGGCGGTACCGGGGGTAGGAGCAGCACCGGGAGCCGGAACAGCGGGGTTCAGCGGGAGACGGGCGAGGGGCGGTACCGGGTGTAGGAGCAGCACCGGGAGCCGGAACGGCGGGGTACAGCGGGAGACGGGAGGGGGGCGGTACCGGGGGTAGGAGCAGTACCGGGAGCCGGTACAGCGGGAGACGTGCGGGGCGCGGTACCGGGGGTAGGAGCGGCACCAGGAGCCGGTTCAGCGGGAAGCGTGCGGGGGGCGGTACCGGGGATAGGAGCAGCACCGGGAGCCGGAACGGCGGGGGTACAGCGGGAGGCGTGCGGGGGGCGGTACCGGGGGTAGGAGCAGCACCGGGAGCCGGAACGGCGGGGGTACAGCGGGAGACGTGCAGGGGGCGGTCCCGGGGGTAGGAGCAGCACCGGGAGCCGGAACGGCGGGGTTCAGCGGGAGACGTGCGGGGGGCGGTACCGGGGATAGCAGCAGCAGCGGGAGCCGGAACGGCGGGGTTCAGCGGGAGACGTGCGGGGGGCGGTACCGGGGGTAGGAGCAGCACCGGGAGCCGGAACGGCGGGGTTCAGCGGGAGGCGTGCGGGGGGCGGTACCGGGGGTAGGAGCAGCACCGGGAGCCGGTTCAGCGGGAGACGTGCGGGGGGCGGTACCGGGGGTAGGAGCAGCACCGGGAGCCGGAACGGCGGGGTTCAGCGGGAGGCGTGCGGGGGGCGGTACCGGGGGTAGGAGCAGTACCGGGAGCCGGAACGGCGGGGTTCAGCGGGAGGCGTGCGGGGGGCGGTACCGGGGGTAGGAGCAGCACCGGGAGCCGGTTCAGCGGGAGACGTGCGGGGGGCGGTACCGGGGGTAGGAGCAGCACCGGGAGCCGGAACGGCGGGGTTCAGCGGGAGGCGTGCGGGGGGCGGTACCGGGGGTAGGAGCGGTACCGGGAGCCGGTTCAGCGGGAGACGTGCGGGGCGCGGTACCGGGGGGTAGGAGCAGCACCGGGAGCCGGAACGGCGGGGGTTCAGCGGGAGGAGTGCGGGGGGCGGTACCGGGGGTAGGAGCAGCACCGGGAGCCGGAACGGCGGGGGTTCAGCGGGAGGCGTGCGGGGGGCGGTACCGGGGGTAGGAGCAGTACCGGGAGCCGGAACCGCGGGGTTCAGCGGGAGGAGTGCGGGGGGCGGTACCGGGGAGCAGCATTGGAGGCCGGGTCTCGAGGGATGGGGGCGGTGCTGTCCTATGGGGCCGGGGGCGGAGCTGGCTCCCGGCGCGGCCCCACCCCCGACTCCGGCGTTGGTCGCTAAGGAGCGGAGCTGGCCGGGCAGGTGAGTGCCGGGCGGGGTCCCGCTTGTTGCCCCGGCGGAGAGACCAGGGCGGCCCCACGGGGCGGTGGTGGTCAGGAGCCGGTTCCTCCGCGGGCGATGATTGGTCTGGAGTCCTGTCCCCCCCCCCGGGCCGCTGATGGGCTTAGAGGCTGGCTCCCCCCACGCCGGGCTGGCCCTGCGGGGCGATGGTGGGCAGAGCCCGGCTCACCAGTGCTCCTGGCGGCCCACGAGGCCGGGCTGTGGGAAGAAGGTGCCCCGGCCGGGTCGGTATCCGCTGTTCAGGGCAGGGCACTGGTCACGGTAGCCTGATGCGCCTCCCGGACAGGTATTGGCCAGCGAGAGTGGGAGGCGCAGCCCGGCTCCGCGCGTGTCGGGCCGGAGCTGCGCTGCGCTGCGGACTGGTGGCTGGAGCTGGGTGGGAATCGCCAGCTCCTGCTGTAGGCAGCGCGGTCCCCCTCCACGCAGCTGCAGTCCGGCCCGGGGGGTTCCGACGCGGGCGGCCGGGAGAAGCTCTCCTGTCTGCCAGGAGCGATGGGAGCCCCGCAGGCGAGGACAAGCCCTGACTGCTGCCTTGTGTGTTGTGGAGTCACTGGCACTGGTGCAAACGGTGCCATTCTGCCAGGCTCTGGTTTGGTGAATCAATCGCACGAGGCGCATAGAAACAGTGACTTGTGGCTCTGTATTTGTTGGTGTAGTTGCTAACATAAAGGTTATTAATATGGGGCATTTGGAGTGAAGGCTAGAGGGACCCATTTTCCCAGGGAAAGAGCATGTAATATTCCCTTCAAGGAAAATAAGGCCAGTTAACTAATAACAAATGGCTAATATGTAGTTAGCACCCTTCACAATTCCCTCCATACTTTCCCAGGGTCTAGTGGGAAGATCATTACAATAAGACAAGCACTAAAAAAAAAAATGCAGGAATCAAACTTCTAGGCTTTGTCTTCACCTCCAAAACCAGTGTGCTTTTACCATGGAATAGTGAATGCGTGTTAGCTATCCTACTGCAAAATCTCAGCGAAGGGATGGCATTGTAGTGTTCATTGTGAGATAAACACGGTGCCCTCTCTGGGGTTGACCTCGCTTATTTACCTTGCAGTAAAAGTGAACTAGGATTCATAGACTTTAAGGTCAGAAGGGACCATTATAATCATCTAGTCTGACCTCCTGGACAATGCAGGCCACAGAATCTCACCCACCCACGCCTGTAACAAACCGCTGACCTATGTCTGAGTTATTGAAGTCCTCAAATCGTGGTTTGAAGACCTCAAGCTGCAGAGAATCCTCCAGCAAGTGACCCATGGCCCCATGCTGCAGAGGAAGGCGAAAAACCGCCAGGGCTTCTGCCAATCTGCCCTGGAGGAAAATTCCTTCCTGACCCCAAATATGGCAATCAGCTAAACCCTGAGCATGTGGCAAGACTCACCAGCCAGCACTCAGGAAAGAATTCTCTGCAGTAACTCAGATCCCATCACATCACATCACCGACCACTGGGCATACTTATCTGCTGGTAATCAAAGATCAATTGCAAAATTAATTGCCAAAATTAGGCTATCCCATCATACCATCCCTTCCATAAACTTATCAAGCTTAGTCTTAAAGCCAGATATGTCTTTTGCTCCCACTGCTCCCCTTGGAAGGCTGTTCCAGAACTTCACTCCTCTAATGGTTAGAAACCTTCATCTAATTTCAAGTCTTACTGTGTGACAGTGAACAGGTGTAAAAAAGCCTCGTTTGTTGCAATGGAGATATGTCCCTAGCTGCACAAGAGGAAATGCCAACCCAGTGTGACTTAATTTAAACAAAGAGGCTTTTATTTTTGCTGGAATTTTCCAAGCACTTTGAGAAAGTTCAGTGCCCAGATTTCAGTGGGATTTGAAAACCCGAACCTTCTATGCCTAAATAACGTATGGTACTGGTGATCATATCTTTAAAATGTGTGGTTGATGGTCTTAAAATATTGCAATATGTTAATGAGGCTTTAATACTGCAATACATTTGCTGGGATTCTGCTAACCAGCACTGTTGTAAAATGGGTCAAAGGAGCCGTTTAAGAACCCCAAAGAATTTACTTAAGGTTTCTCCAAATCTTCAAATGATGTTATCGGCTTTGTAAATGGGTATTTTGCGTCTGCATAGAGGGAGGAAAGAAAAACAGTACTGATTAGCTTAAACAGAGTAGTTTTCTTTCAGTCATATACAGAATGCTCTCACTTTGTGTTGAGTCTCTCCTTCATAATCACATGTAAGTCCCATTAACGGTGTTTGGAAATAAACCTCAAAGAGATCTGGCTGGCCAAGCACCTTCTCTTTCATGGCCTGGTCCAATCAGTGTGTACATATTAAAAAAAAAAAACAACAACCCAGCAAATCCGTGGAAACACTCCACTGTGTATACAGCTCTCCTTGGGGAGAGGATGAGAGAGAGAACAAGCCATAGGTGACAGATATTTAGCCATGTTGCCCAGTGCATGACTAGAGGGTGCTGTGACACTGCCATGATGATGGCAGGATAAGAACCTGGATAATCAAATGTTGAGGTCTGATCTTGTGGTTTAGTTTCATATCTGTGTGCTATACTATGACTGTTTGCTATTAGGGGTATTGTTGTTGTTTCCCAAAGCAAGCATGCAGATTTCACTGTGTGTCACAATAGAATGAGGAGATTAAAACTCATTTAAATGCAAATACTTTCTGCTGCCAGGAACAGGTTGCTAAAGAGCAATGTACATTTAAAAAAATAAATCCCTATGATGAAATGCACTCTTTCTGAAGTATACCTAGGTGTCATTCAATTACCATGGGAGCCCTGACAGTAGAACTTCATTCTAGTAGACTGTTACAATAGTGCCTGTGGTACATACAGGAGAATGGTACATTTACATGGAAAGTCTGCCAAGAAATGATGTACTGTGTTGGGCTTGCCAAAATGCAACAAGACTCTGGAAGTTTGCATTCTTATTAAGCATTCAAAGTTGCAGAGGGATCTGCAGATGTATGCTATAGTTAGCTAGTTGCAAGGAAGCATTCTCGAGATACAAAATGCAATTTGTATTTTTATTCCTTGAATCTTTCTTTTCGCACAGTGCTATCTGCCTTGATTATATAGTGCAATTAAAATCTGAAAATGTTTATGAATGGAAAACTTGTGTTGCTTGCATGTAATGAGGAATAATTAGCCACAAGGAAAACTGAACTGCAAAATGGCTATGAATGTCTGTTACTAGTAGATTGCTAGACAGTTTGTTAAAGTAAATATGCTGGACTTTCCAGACTCACTTTATTAATAAAACACTTGGCACTGTTACCATTATTACTTTCTGTACACCAGCTCAGGGGCTCACATTGTAATAGGCACTATACAGACATATAGTAGATGACAGTCCCTTCAAATCTTCAAAGCATTTTGCAGGTGTAAGCAAACCCCCAGGAAAAGGCACTGTTGTCGTTTTGCTTTCTTTCTGCTAGTTCACTGTTTCATGCAGTTAATTTTAATATTTGCAATATCCATTTAATTAAAAGTCAAGGAAATAATCAAAGTTAAATTCTATTAAATAAAATACAGACTGAGTTTCCAGCTTCTTCCTATTGCCCCCCCCCCAAAAAAAAATCAATCACTTCTATTCCTGGGACACTGAAATAGTCTTGTTCTGACTGAACAAAAGTTAGTTAACCAATTAATACACTCCCTGGCCTATGAGATTGGTTTAAACACTTTAAACCTTTTGGCTGTATAAACATCTGGATTGAACAAGCAGAGTTTAACTAGGTTTTACTCATTGCTAATTGCAAAGGACAGCAGGGTAAAATTAGTAAGGGAATGTCTGCCAGGAAACCAGTCCTCTTACTGACCTAGCAATTCCAGCATCTGTGCTTCAGGCTTCTGTGATCAGTGACATGAAGGTTGTTTTGATTTGTTTGCTCTGACAGAAAGGTAAATGCAGTCAGTGAATTGTCAGCAGACTCCTACTGACCCGGGAGACAGGAGTTTAGCATCCAGCTAGGTCAGACTGAAATCAATCAGCTGAAAAGAATCCGATTACTGTACCTGGTAATTCACGACCATTGAAACCAGCCTATGGACAGCTGCATAGGTGGCAGGTTTGTATAATTTTTGGTGGTGCCCAAAATGGTGGTGCCCCCCCACCACGCTCCCACCCTGTAAGCCAATATAAAATGAAGCTACAACGCGTTGGCACCACAAGATTAGAAGGGTCAATTAAAAGTGGAAAGTCAGAAGCAGCATTTGCCTGCTTCAATATATGGTATTATATTTTGTTGCACCTGTTGTGACAAAGTGGGAATGTTCTTAATGTTTTCTCTGAACACTGTGTGTGTGCCTCAGTTTCCCCTGCAAGGTGCCAACTGAAGGTGTTGGGGACAAAGAGATCAGGTGGCCTCCTTGTCCAGAAGAGACACAAAGGCCAGAGGAGGGAGTGTCAGTTTGGAGCTGGCTGGAGAAATGGGGGGAGGCCCAGAACTTGAGTCTGGGCTCCCCACCCCCGCAAGATGGACCTGACTGAGGGGTCCTGTTTTCTGTACCTACAAGCTCTGTTTTAGACTGTGATCCTGTCGTCTAATAAACCTTCTGTTTTACCAGCTGGCTGAGAGTCACGTCTGACTGCAGAGTTGGGGTGCAGGGACCTCTGGTTGCCCCAGGACCTGCCTGGGCAGACTCGCTGCGGAAAGCGCACAGTGTGAAAGGGCATGCTGAATGCTCTGAGGTCAGACCCAGGAAGGTGCTAGCTTCTTGCTCTGGAGACAGTATGCTCAGAGAGAGGAGGCTCCCCCAGAGTCCTGACTGGCTTTGTATGGAGTAGATCCAAAGCATCCCAGCATCCCCTTCCACACCATGCACTTCCTGGAAGTCTGCACAGGCACTGACACTCCCTCCTCTGGCCTTTGTCTCTTTTCCAGGCATTAGGAGGCCACCTGACCTCTTTGTTCTCCAACATCTTCGGTTGGCACCTTGCAGGAGAGCGGCCCAGGCCGTCAGTTGCCCGGAGACAGGGTATCGGCCATTCTTTGTGCAGGTGGCATCACACTGGCCCTCTAGGGCTCTACAACAATCACACCCCCTTATCCCACCATCTAGATCCTTGAGAAATGCATAGGGGAAACTGAGGTACCCACACAGGATTCAGAGAAAACATTAAGAACATTCCCACTTCGTAACACCTGTATACAACTAGTTATATACTTTAATGGGTGTAAAATAATCAAGTATTGTGCTAAAAACAATGATACTCCAAATTGACCACCAAATTTAAGTTGCATGTTTTTCCCTTCAGGTGAGGGCTCTGGGGTGGGGCTGGGGATGAGGAGTTCACACTGCAGGAGGGTGCTCGGGGTTGGGATGCTGGGGGCACACGCTCTGGGGTGGGGCAGGGCTGGGGATAAGGAACTTGGGGTGCAGACAGGCTGCCCCAGGGCTAGGGCCAGAGAGGACTCCCCCACCTTAGTGCAGCAGCAAGCTCCAGGGGAGGAACCCCTCCCCCCGGCAACACACTCACTCTGCACCACGGTCACTGCATATGCTCCTAGGGCCTCTCTCAGGTCCAGAAAGCCCACTCACCTCCCTATGGTGGGTACCAGGGGCGGGGGTTGCCATCATGTGTGGCCTCCCCTGCTGCTGCCCCTCACCATAGCCTCACTGGGGATGGGGGATGGGGCTGCCCCTTGCCCAGTGTGGGGCAGGAGTGGGGACTGCAGGGTGGTGGTTGGGGGGGGTGGTAGGGTGTCACAAAATTCACCCAAGCCCCAGCTGCTCAGGTCTAGGAAGCCCGCCTCCCCCATCTCCCCTGTGGTAGATGCTGCGGGGCGGGGGGACTGCCAGCACATGTGGCTTCCTTCCTCCCCTGCTGCAGCCTGCTGCCCCTCACCCTTGTCTCACTGGGGATGGGGCTGCCCCTTGCCCAGCACTGGGCAGGAGTGGGGGCTGCGGGGGTGGAGGTGGATCACAGGGTCAAACCTCACCGAAGCCTCAGCAGCTGCTCAGGTGAGTGAGGTCCACTCCAGATGTCCATTTCCTGGCCGGAAGTCCCCTTGGCGTCTCCTCCAGGTGGGTGCCAGGGGGCAGGAGAGAGGGCTCCCAAGCACGTGCGTGTCTCCTCCCCCTCCTGAGGTGCTCCCACAGTCTGCCGTTCTCTGCTCTCTATAGCCTTAGGCAGAAGCAGTGGCCAGGGAGAGAGGCACTGGCTGTTTTTTTTTTTTTTTTTCAGGCAGGGAAGCTCTGTGGCTGGAGTAGGGGAAGACACTCTGGGGCCAGGGTCCGCTCCAGGCAGGAAACCCAGCTCCAAATACTGGTGGAGCACAGCCCCAGCTGTGAATATTCCTGGTGCTTGAGCACCTCGAGCCCATATAACCTGCCGCCCCTGGACAGCTGCACCTCTCCTGTGTTGACTTAATGCTTTTAGTGAGTTTAGTGCTAGTAAAAGGCAGTGGGGTGACTGAAGCCTTTATCCCAGAACAGTTAGAACATGGGCACAACAGTGTAGGCTTCCCCTTTGCTACCTTGCCAGCGTGTATCAACTGGAGAGATCACCCCAAGGTGACTGGCCCCAGGACCCATTTGATGCTTGTTCCCTGCTGCTGGGAATGGCACCTTTACTGGGTTCTGGGTGACACAGGGCTAGGTTGGTTCAGCATTCCTTAGACCTCTTGAACAGCCTATTTTTTCCCTCTGGTTAGCATTATTTGGGCTTCCCCGAAGATTCGTGTGATGCTCTCTGGGAGCTTGGGTGGATCAGAGGCCTGGTGATGGGACACAGAGACTTACAGTTCTAGGTCTCTGGCTCATCTCTAGTCTTGTTGTGACCAACAGGATCCTTAATGTAGGCAGCTTAGGAGCCTCAGACAGACAAGTGAGTTGGTAGTTGTCCACATCATAAAACCTGCCAGAAACTGGCACCGTGAAGGTCAAGGACTGAATGCCCATATTGACTGGGTAAGGCTGAGGTAGTTCACGTAGGGACTGAGGTACATAACGAGGACACTTCCTGTGCCACGCCTGTTCTGCGGCCACAGGGGAACAATCTGCCAGCCTGGCACCAGCACAGAATTCAGTTAATTACAACAAACAGTCACAAAGACCAACAAAACAACAGTAAAACCCTGACAGCACGCTCCCAGGAAACATACTCTCCTATTCTCATCTGGAGTGTTTGCTAATAAGATGCTGATTGAGCTGCTGATAAAGCAGCATCTGCTGACCACACCTCCCACCTGGCACTGTGCAGAGAGAAGCAGCAAGCATATGTTGTCAGAAGTGATGGGTGTGGGGATGGGAAGAGGAGTAAGGGAAATGCAAGGAAGCTAATGACTGAGTCTATAGTGAAAATGATGCATTATTAGCATTGGAGCCAATGCATGTAAAGATCAGAATTGATTTATAAATTCCCCATAATGTGCCCTCTCCTAATCCCCCAGTTCCCAGAGACTGCCTGAGATGCTGAGGTTTCAATGCTGAGCACTACATGCTGTATTACGGAGCTGCTCACCTTGGCTCATGGGGAAACTGCAGAGTAAAATCAACTGCAGCACCTCCAAATACAGGTAAACAATCTCCTGGGAATGCTAGTTCTGTGTTAAATTACTAAACCCCACCGATTACGGCAGGGAGGTTAGTGATCATATGCAATCATCTGGGTTTTATGAACTGTAACTTATCCTTTTGAATCTAAAGGTTGCTTAATTTCTCAATGGTCTAAAATACCTGTCTCTGCCTCCACACACATTCGAAAGCAGTGGCCTAGATCCCAGCACTGCAATGACTGTGTGGCTAAAATGGCAACTCCACCCCTGCTCTGTATTTGTTTGTAGCCCTGAACATTAAAAGTTGCTTTAGTGGATGGAGTGTGTTGGCAGCTTACTCAAACTAACCCATCCTCTCTCTAGAGAGTGTCACTGACAGCCACCTGGGCAGTTCCTAGGCAAGGGTGCAAAGGACCTGGGTGTACTATCTTGGGTGGAATATGGTTCCTCTTGACAAAGGAGATACTGCTCTGCTAGTCCTGCACCCTGGGCCATCTAGCAAACAGTTGTCCTTAGCCCTGCAGTATAGTGTCTACCAGTACAGCTGGGATGTGAATAGCTGCACTGTCTCACACACATTCTTTTCATAGCTATTAGCCAGGGCAAAGGGGGAATTCTGGTGGGTACTGGCAAGCAATGATACCTTAAACCAAGGGAGGTGCTGGTGCCACCATGGAAGAGATCAGATAGAGTTTCAGATATAGTTTCCCGCCTTCTCTCCCTCTCCCAACCACACTGGAAATGGAGAGCTTCCCTCAAACTGAATAGTCTGGGAGCGATATTAAAGTATCTGGCAGGAAAAAGGGGATCTCTGGTTTGAGAGTATCCTAACAGCAACCCATTTAGCTTTGTCTTGCTCTCATAATGAACCAAGTGGTGGTGCTGACAGCCTGTGTTGGGAGCAGTTCCTGTATTCCTGAGCCGGAATGATGCAAGCTATTTTTGTGGGAGGGAGAGGGGAACTCCTGCTGGAGGGGTGGGGATATGCTACTACAGGAGGGGATTTAACTTTGCATGGGAGAAATGGTGAGCAGTCTAGTCTCTGAGAGTGAGAGAGAGACCCTCACTAGCCTGAGCAAGTGAGATGCATGGCTCCCCCTGCAAAGAAAGGGTTAAATTCTCCCTTTCTCCATGAGTAGGGAGGTGGGAGAACTGGCCCATAAGTACTGGAGATAAGCCAAGGGCACAGAGCAGCAGGAAGGAGAACAGGATTGTTATTGTGAGGGATATTTGAGAGAGCAAAAAATGTCTGAACTATTGGAACAGTGACGGAGTCAGATCATCATCTGCCAGCTGTAGCAGGGAGACTGGTGACGTTTGGTTAAAGTCGATCCCATGCGCCATAGTGGAGGTGAGTAATCGTTCTGCAGGTTTAGGAATTAGAGGTGGAAGAGACCTATTATGTCACATCTAGGAAACACATTTGTGTCCCAGGAGAGCTGATCTCTGCATTGTCCAGAGCTCGTGTGTTGGCTTGCCTTTCTCCAGCATCTGAACATGCAGCGTTTTTTCCTAAAACAAGGTGCTGCTATCCTTACATTCAGTCTAATTGGAGCCAATGCCATGTGGTTTGAGAGGTGGGATGAGTGATCTACGGCATACAATGACTTCTCTGTGACACATACTGAAGTTCCCGCTGCTGTGTGTCTTTCCCTCTTTGACAGGCCTGATGATCATGTGGAAGAGGACAGGCCCGCGCAGGCTGTTCAGCAATACACCCCTGCTCACACTGGCGCTGTCACTTCTGTGGCTGCTCTAACATCAGATCTCTGTGTGTCAGGAGGAAAGGACAAGGTAGGGTGGGTCAAAATTCACAGGAACAAAATGAAAATGGATGCAAGGAAATCAAGTGTGTCTGGAACTCCCTGCCATACAGATAAGGGCAAATGACTTGGCGAGATTCAAACAACAGGGTTTATGTGTTCACAGGCATCAGACCAACAGTTGGTTAAAATAAAAATGCAAAGCTGTCAGTACTCCAGGCCACTGACTGTCCACCAGCTGGGGTGGGGAAGAAGTGCCCCTCCCATTTCCAGGTACTTGTGATGGGGAGGAACACTGGCCATGAGCCATTGTTGGCACCTGTGCTAGACAAACAGCTCTTGTGAGGCAATTTGTTTGCTCTGAAGCATTTCAAACCATGAAACATCCGTTTATTTCAGAGTGAGGAACTCAAAACCAACTATCATGGCTCCATGAAATTCCCCTTGGTGGGCAACAAATTACCCAGCCCACCTCCGAAGAGGGGTTCCAGAATAAATATACCTTCCCTGCCATAAGCATTAAGTCTCTTGTGATGCTAACATAGTTAGAGAAGGCTGAGCTGATGGCACGGAGCACTCAGGCCTTGCTGGCACAGGGGGATCACTACCAGAGCAGAGACTGAGTTAGGCTGTGAAGTCGGGAGGATGTTAAGATGTGGCAATAGCGTTTCAAATGTTTATTTTTAAATCACTGACCCCTTACCAGGGTACCTGGCATGCCACACAACACAGCTGTGCAATCTTCCAATTCAAAGGGCATCATAGAACCACAGGGTTAGAAGGGGCTGCAATGGTCATCTAGTGTAAGCCCCTGTTAAAACACAGGATTTGTTGTATCTAAACCATCCAAGACAGGTGGCTCTCCAGCCTCCTTTTGAAAACCTCCAGTGAAGGAGCTTCCACAACCTCCCTAGGCAATCTGTGCCATTGTCTTACTGTTCTGACGGGTAGGAAGTAACGTCAGTCTGCATGCACGAATGGACTGACTGAATTCACATAGACATTTCTCTCTCCAGACTGTAGTTGTGTATAACTGGAGATCAGGAGCTGTGCTGAGGAGGTTCGTGGGACATCAACACGAAGTGACTAAGGTAAATGTCAAAAGTGCAGGGTGAGTCTTATGTGGATCACTGACTTCCGTCAAAGACAGATGTAACAAGGGACCGTGATTAGTCCTCATCCAGAACTGATGTGACTTTGCTTGGTCAGCAAGGAAGGGGTGAAACATGCCAGGTAAGCTGCCTCAGGTGCCCTGGATAGATCCTCTTGCTGCATACTATGAGTTGATTTTTCACAACTAGGAAGAGTGAGTTTCTGCTCCCTAGAGATGAATGTGCGGTGACAACATCCAAACAGCACTGGCTCTGTGCAGCTTTAATATGTGTTCATTCCTTCATATCAAGATACCATGACAGCAGGATGAATTGCTGGGTCAGGTTTTTATTTCAGGTATGATATCAGTTTGGCTTCAAGTCTTATGCTACTAGATTATGGGTACAGACTAATAGCTACTCACAGGCCCCAGAGGACTTTGATCTGAGACCTGGTATCTTGTTTGTGAAGCCAGTTAGGCTTTCTTTGTAGCAAATAGCGTGTGAATGTGCACGCACCCTCCCCCTCATTTATAGCAAGGCAGGACTGGTAGTACAATCTATTATTAAGGTTGCCTAAAACTTCCCTTCATAAGATAATTTTTTTGTTGCTTACAATTTTGCCAGACTTTAACCATTTTGGTTGAAATTTTCCATGTTGGCCCCAGGCTAACTTGTTTGCAAAGTTTCAGCCAAAATGGGTCAGCTGTTTCTGTGAGCGAGGCTGGGGCAAATGCATTGTTTTGCAAAATGTTGAAATGCTGGTGACTATTTCATCGAGAGGCTCTAGCGCATCTATGCATTGGAGCAGGAACATAAACTTTGGCAGAAAATGGCCTTTGTGTCAGGGATGAGTGTTTGTTTGGTGTTCCTGTGAAAATCTGCCCTCATCTGGCCTAGTAATAAGCCATTGGAAAAAAATCTGTTTGCTCATGTGCAAAGTTCCCTAGAGTTTAGCAGCTAAAATCTCCAAACATTTCATCCTCCTTGAGGATATTCCAGCTCCTCTGTGCAATTGGGCTGCACACGCACCATCCCCGCGGAGTGACTGAGCAGCCTTAACCCAGGGCTAGGGGGGCAAAGCTGGACTTTCCCTGTAATTGGACCTCCTGGCTAGGCCAAGGCCTTGGCACTGGAACTGAGAGCAGGGAGCCAGTCTCTCCTGTGCTCTCAGGACCCCCTTGCCAGTATCCAGGCAGCGTGGGGGAGGAAGCCACTTGCCTCAGATGCAGAGGGAGAAGAGCCAGTCTGGTGGGGGAGAGGGAATGAAGTAGAGTGAAACAAGGAAGCTGGAGGGGAGGAGACTGGGAGCTGGGGCGGTGAACAGGTGCGGGAGGGGGGACTGGGAGCTGGTTGGTGCGGGAGGTTAGACAAGGAGCTAGGGGAAACGGGGAACTGGGATTGGCTGGACACAGAGATTGGAACTGGGATGCTGTGGGGCTTCCTTATTCTCTGGTCTCCCTGGGATCTGTGCAGAAGTGCGGAGCACTCTCAGCTGGGACTGAAGTCACTGGCAGCTGTGGTATAAATATAAAAAGTGCTATAGAACGCTAAGGACTCTGCAAATCAGGTCCTAAGTGTCTCAAATTCGGCTTCTCAAATCAGTGGGAAGTTTTGTCCTTAATCTTTCTCTGCCTCAGCGGCCCATCTGTCAAATGAGGATAATCCCATCCTCCCTTCTTATGGGGGTGTTGTGAAGATTAATGTTAGTGAAACACTCATATATTATAGTGATGAGCCCCATCGAAAAGCCCTTGAGAAAATAATATTTCTGTTGTCAATTCAGGATGTGGCCACTCATTGAACAAGAAGGAGAAAACAAAACCTTGACTAGCTGTTCATTCAGTGAGCACCAGGCTCTGAGTGAGGCAAAAACCAGTATGTGAGCTCATGTAATTAAAGATGATCATAATGGATACACACAATGGAGCTGAATTAAGGTTGCACCAGCAACCTTAATTGTGGCATTTGCTAACTTTTGAGTGCTTAGCTTACAACCTGAATATGTTCGTTTAGTGTAGATTTGTGTGAGATATATTGTTACGCTGCATGAAACCTTTTTGAAGATGGCCCTTCACTCAGGATAAATGTACAAACCATTTAAACACCTTTACAGAATAGATGGTTGAAACAATAGGAGCTGCTGCCCAAAACGCAGGCCATCTGCAAGGCTGTTCAGGAATCTGAGGTATGTGTGGGTGACGTATGGACTCGGGGCTGGATGCAGTCATGAGTGGCTGGATACTGTTTGGGGAAGCTATGTGCATGTGGAGAAAAGCAGCAGAAACACCACAGAAGCAGCAAGCAAGCCCCAGAGACAGCCATAGAAACACTTGTAGCAGGACCCTGAGCTAGGGGAGAGAGCTTTCAGGTACAGTGCTGGCTGGAAGGAGGCTTGGAGCTGTGGACAAAGAAACTGTCTCCTGCTGTATGATTCCTACTGTGTTCAGAGAAACAACCTTTGTACATTCTTTGTAAATAAATATGATTGCATCAAGAAATGCCTGATTCAATGATCTGTTTCTCCCCCTAGCAGAAACAACCTTTAGGAGCCTGAATAGTAACTAACCGCTGTGGTCACAGGGAGTAACAGCAGATATAGAAAACATTAAATTGAAGTGATTGCTGCAGGGGTATCGTGGCAGCAGTTTACTCCATGGAGACTAAACTGGCCCCCTGGCTTACACAATCCCGTTACTGGATCTGGATCTGGATCGCTCAGTTCATCTGCGCACTCAATTTTAGGAAAGCAGGTTAATTCTGCTTGCCTACCCACCCCCTGCCACCTCCATAAACTAAAGTTTAAGTGCTAGTGCAGGTGTTTGGCCTCCTCCTGGTCCCAGGACCGTCCTTACCCATACACAAAGTATGCAGCTGTGTAGGGCACCAGGAAATTTGGGGCACCACATTTCCTGGTGCCCTGCGCAGCTGCATACTGCTCCAGCCCCTATTCTGCCTCTTCCCCAAAGCCCCCACCTCTTCCTGCCCTTGCTCTGCCCCCCACTCCACCCTTTCCCCAAAGCCCCTGCTCTGCCCCAGCCCTGCCTGTTCCCACCTCCACTCCCCTGAGGACTCCAGAAGCGGTTGGGCTACCCTCACTGGTAAGTAGAGTGACCCGGCCCCAGTTTGCTCCACTCCCCTGCTTCCAGCTGTGCTGCTGGTGAGTGCTGGAGGTCAGTTCCCCCCTGCCCCCCGAGCCTGGGAGTCAGGGGAGTGGAGCAGGCTGGGCCTGGGTCACTCCACTTCCTGCAGGAAGTGGCCAGGTCCCCCTCACTCCTTCCCCCCACAGAGGCCTGGTGCCAGCACCCCCCCCCCCCTCCACAGAGACCCGTGGCCCCATACCGCCCCCCCCCCCCCCAGGGCTCCAAAATAGCTAGAGATGGCCCTGCTTGGTCCCCAGTTGTGTACATCACAAAGCCACTGTGCACTTTGCACAGCTCACCAGACATGGAGGGCTGGAATAGATGGGGTGTTGCAGGTACATAGCTAAACTGTGCAACTGTGTTAGGTCATGCCTGGCTCTAGCCTCTACTAGTAATCTCTTATTTTAAAGAGCCCCTGTTGACTGTCAGTGGGAACTAGTGACTGGGAGAGGAGGCTGGCACTCAGGAGACTCAAGTTCTATTCCTGGCTCTGCCGGTAACCTGCTTGGGTCAGTCGTTTCCCCTCCATGTGCTTCAACATCCCCCTCTGCAAATGGGGATTAATAATGTGCTTTCTGCTTAGAAAAGGGCTGGCCTCAGATGAGAGGCCCTACCGAAATACAGAGTACTCTGGACAGTCCCCTCAGTGTGTAAGGAACTAAACCAAAGACATGCTGTTTTGCAAACTGTAGCTCCTTCCTAACCCACTGGCATTTCTGTAGAGCAATGGTTCTCAAATTTTAGCAACCCGAGGACCCCCGTTTTGATTTAAAAATTTTCAGAGATTCCCAAATTCCCCACTCAGCCTTGGGCCTCACCCTCTCTCCAACAGTGCCCCTCTTCCACACGTCCTTCCACCCCCTCCCTGAAGCATGCCCTGTCTTCGTACTCCCCCTCCCTCCCAGTGCCTCCTCTATGCCCTTGCGGACCCCAGTTTGAGAAACACGGTTGTAGGGTATTTCATGTGGCCTGCGCCCTGTCTGTTCTGTGGCAAGCTGGGCCTAACTGCTGTGACAAGGCTTTGAGGGATGGCAGTGCTGAATCCCACAGTGCCCTAGGAGGCAAGTAGGCTGAATGTAAGGTGAACAGGCCAGCCAGGGCAATATCCCTTGTGTGACGATAGTTTGGTATAATCTCCATTGCAGGAGGACTTGATTTACTTTGCCCGCCAGTGTCTTGTGTGCTGTGGCATGCTGTACTTGCGCTGCCTGAGGACTGAAGTGGTTGCAGAGGAAGAGGAGTGTGTGTGGCTCCCGCTCGTGGTGTGTATACCCCTCACCCGTGCAGCGGAGATGGCGACTGTTAGGGTGGGAGGCAGTTTGGGCATTTGCCACCCGAGTTCAGTAGAGGCTTTTGCACTGGGGAGGGACTGCCTAGAATCATAAAATATTAGGGTTGGAAGAGACCTCAGAAGGTTATCTAGTCCAACCCCCTGCTCAGAGCAGGACCAAGACCAACTAAATCATCCCAGACAAGGCTTTGTCAAGCCTGGTCTTAAAAAACTCTTAAGAATGGAGATTTCACAACCTCCCTAGGGAACCCATTCCAGTGCTTCACCACCCTCCCTCCTAGTGAAATAGTGTTTCCTAATATCCAACCTAAACCTCCCCCACTGCAACTTGAGACCATTACTCCTTGTTCTGTCATCTGCCACCACTGAGAACAGCCTAGCTCATTCCCCTCTGGAACCCCCTTTCAGGTAGCTGAAGGCTGCTATCAAATCCCCTCTTACTCTTCTCTTCTGCAGACTAAATAAGACCAGTTCTCTCAGCCTCTCCTTGTAAGTCATGTGCCCCAGCCCCCTAATCATTTTTCTTGCCCTCCACTGGACTCTCTCCAATTTGTCCACATTCCTTCTGTACTACAAGGACCAAAACTGGACGCAGTACTCCAAGTGTGGCCTCACCAGTGCCAAACAGAAGGGAATAATCACATCCCTCTATCTTCTGGCAACGCTTCTACTAATACAGCCCAATAGGCCGTTGGCATTCTTGGCAAAAAGGACACAGTGCTGACTCGTATCCAGCTTCTTGTCCCCTATAATCCCCAGGTCCTTTTCTGCAGAACTGCTGCTTAGCCAGTCGGTCCCCAACCTATAGTGATGCATGGGATTCTGCCTTCCTAAGTGCAGTACTCTGCATTTGTCCTTGTTGAATCTCATCAGATTTCTTTTGGCCCAATCCTCCAATTTGTCTAGGTCACTCTGGACCCTATCCCTACCCTCCAGCATATCTATCTCTCCTCCCATCTTAGATTCATCTGCACATTTGCTGAGGGTGCAATTAATCCCATCATCCAGATCATTAATAAAGATGTTGAACAAAACCAGTCACAGGACCTGGGGCACTCCACTTGATACCAGCTGCCAACTAGACATCAAACCGTTGATCACTACCTGTTGAGCCCGACATTGTGGCCAGCTTTCTATCCACCTTATAGTACATTCATCCAATCCATACGTTTAAACTTGCTGGCAAGAATACTCTCATCAGACTGTATCAAATGCTTTGCTAAAGTCAAGATATATCACATCCACCACTTTCCCCAAATTCACAGAGCCAATTATCTGATCATAGAAGGCAATCCGGTTGGTCAGGCATAACTTGCCCTCGGTGAATACATGTTGAGTCTTCCTGATCATCTTCCTCTCCTCCATCTGTTTCAGAATGGATTCCTTGAGGACCTGCTCCATGATTTTGCCGGGGACTGAAGTGAGTCTGTAGTTCCCCAAGTTCTCTTTCTTTCCTTTTTTAAATACGGGCACTATATTAGCCTTTTTCCAAATGTCTGAGACCTCCCCTGATCGCCATGAATTTTCCGAGATAATGGCGAGTGGCTCTGCCATCACATCAGCCAACTTCCTCAGCACCCTTGGATGCATTAGATCTGGACCCATGGACTTGTGTACATCCAGCTTTTCTAAATAGTCCTTAACCAGTTCTTTCACCACTGAGGGCTGCTCACCTCCTCCCCATACTGTGTTGCTCAGTGCAGCAGTGTGGGAGCTGACCTTGTCTGTGAAGACCAAGGCAAAAAAAGGGTTGAGTACTTCAGCTTTTTGCACATCATCTGTCACTATGTTGCCCCCTCCATTCAGTAAGGGTTCCACACTTTCCTAAACCACCTTTTTGTTGCTAACATACCTGGAGAAAACCTTTCTTGTTATCCTTCACATCCCTTGCTAGTTGCAACTCCAATTGTGCCTTGGCCTTCCTGATTACACCCCTGCATGCTCGAGCAATATTTTTATACTCCTCCCTAGTTATCTGTCCAAATTTCCACTTCTTGTAAGCTTCCCCTCCTCCTTTCCCTAGGTGAGCATGGCAGCAATCATTGACATTTGGGGATGGAGGACGAACAGATCGAGACCTTGTGTCCTTCTCCCTGCCCTACCAGCCTGTGACAGCTTCCTGCCTCCCTACTACACCCCTGCATCCACTAAAGATGGCTAGGCACAGCTCTGCAGGTTTCTGCCAAAATGATCAGCAGCAAAGTGGTTATTGACATTTAAATAGCCATTATTAGGTATCAGAGCTCTCACTTCCCAGGGAGGAACTGTTCACACCTCTCTGAGTGCTTGATTCAGGCTTCTGTAGAGTCAGGAGAAGAGAGCTGCCTCAGTTTGTGTCTGGTTCGTACAGTGATTTCCCTACACCCCCCCGAATTTCCCTAACACCCCCTCCCCCCAGTTTTGTGAACTAGTTACATGCCAAACCTGGTGGCTGAACTTTGCGACTTTGTCCTCACCCACAACTATTTCACATTTGTGGACAATATATACCTTCAAGTCAGTGGCACTGCTATGGGTACCCGCATGGCCCCACAGTATGCCAACATTTTTATGGCTGATTTTGAACAAAGCTTCCTTAGCTCTCATTCCCTAACACCCCTACTCTACTTGTGCTACATTGATGACATTTTTATCATCTGGACCCATGGAAAAGAAGCCCTTGAGGAATTCCACCATGATTTCAACAATTTCCATTCCACCATCAACCTCAGCCTAGACCAATCCACACAAGAGATCCAGTTCCTTGATGCTACTGTGCTAATAAGCGATGGTCACGTTAACACCACCCTATTCCAGAAACCCACTGACCTCTGTACTTACCTACATGCCTCCAGCTTCCATCCAGGACACACCACACGATCCATTGTCTACGGCCAAGCTCTAAGATACAACCACATTTGCTCCAATTCCTCAGACAGAGACAAACACCTACAAGATCTCTATCAAACATTCTTAAAACTACAATACCCACTTGCTGAAGTGAAAAAACAGATTGACAGAGTCAGAAGAGTACCCAGAAATCACCTACTACAAGACAGGCCCAACATAGAAAATAACAGAATGCCACTAGCCGTTACCTTCAGCCCCCAACTAAAACCTCTCCAGCGCATCCTCAAAGATCTACAACCTATCCTGAAAGATGATCCCTCACTCTCCCAGATCTTGGGAGACAGGCCTGTCCTTGCTTACAGACAGCCCCCCAACCTGAAGCAAATACTCACCAGCAACCACACACCACAAAACAAAAACAGTAACCCAGGAACCTATCCTTGCAACAAAGCCCAATGCCAACTCTGTCCACATATCTATTCAAGTGACACCATAATAGGACCTATTCAAATCAGCCACGCCATCAGGGGCTCATTCACCTGCACATCTACCAACATGATATATGCCATCATGTGCCAGCAATGCCCCTCTGCCATGTACATTGGCCAAACCGTACAGTCTCTACGCAAAAGAACAAATCTGACATCAGGAATCATAACATTCAAAAACCAGTAGGAGAACACTTCAGCCTCTCTGGCCATTCAGTAACAGATTTAAAGGTGGCAATTTTGCAACAGAAAAGCTTCAAAAACAGACTCCAACTAGAAACTGCTGAACTTGAATTAATATGCAAACTAGATACAATCAATTTAGGCTTAAATAGAGACTGGGAATGGCTGAGCCATTACACACATTGAATCTATTTCCCCATGTTAAGTATCCTCACACCTTCTCGTCAAACTGTCTTAAATGGGCTATCTTGATTATCACTACAAAAGTTTTTTTTCTCCTGCTGACAATAGCACATCTTAATTAATTAGCCTTTTAGAGTTGGTTGGGCAACTCCCACCTTTTCCTGTTCTCTGTATGTATATATATCTCCTCACTACAAGTTCCATTCTATGCATCAGATGAAGTGGGCCCACAAGAGCTTATGCTCAAATACATTTGTTAGTCTCTAAGGTGCCACAAGTACTCCTGTTCTTTTTGCAGATGCAGACTAACACGGCTGCTACTCTGAAACATGCCAATTTAGTGACTGTTTGGAAATTTGAATTGAAATTGAAACATTAATACACACCTGAAAAGCATATACAGTGTATGATAAAATACGTGTATCTGAAAGTATAATAGGTTTGAAAAGTATGAACATAGACTAGCTTCCTTATACAGCTGTTGTGTTTTATGACAATGTCAGTGCATTCATTTCAATGATGTTGGCAACCTAATAATTTCAAGTGATGATTTGTAAGCAAAGTCTAAATGAGCTCTCCCTGACCGCTAATGATGAGGTGAGGGAAAGGCTTCAGGACCAGACTGTATTTACAGTCACACCTAATCTACCTAGGTATCCAGCGAACAGAGCTGTGCTGCCCAAGTGATAGATTTTGGCTGGGGCTGGGTTACAAATCACTTGAATGTGGGGGGTGGAGGTGGGGTTGGGAATGAAATGTTGTTGTTCTTATTGTATGAGTAAAAGGCAGTTGAACTGTACTTAGTCTGTGCTGATTTGAAGGCATCAAGAGAGAGAGTGGGGACCTGTCCCTCTCCACTGTTTAAAGACAGAGCGGATTAGGCTCCCTAGATAATCTTTTGTTTTGTTAAGTGACCACTGCAGCTGAAATCACTGATAATCAGGTCCAAGTGCTTAGACTTGCTGTGGGACAGTGTTTCTGTGGAAGAGACGTCCCAGTCTGCACTAGCAGCGAGGTTCCCCCACTGAGAGCTCAGCTGAAATCACTGAGAGCTGGTGGAACCTCAAGAGACCAACTCGCAGAGGTCACAGTGGCAGGTAGCAGCAGAAGGTGACAGCGCAGGGCCATTGGCAACAGAGCGATGGAGTGAACAGTGGCACAATGAACAACAGTGGCCAGAGCGAACAGTGAGCAGCTGGAGGAACGAGTAAGGTGCCTTCTTGCCCCCCACCTGGGAGGTGTACTCACGTGAAAGCACCTCTAACGGCTTAAATAAGGGGCATGTTAAGTAAACATTTGTTTGGTGAACTATATTTTAGTGACTTTGCTCCAGAATGCTAGATTTATGACTGGGAATGGAAATTTACATAAATATGTTTCCTAGTAGGCCAAGATTTTTAAAATGCATTATTTGCCAAGGTTATTATCTAACATTGTTGCTATCTTGAGAGGTCATTATGTTGGGGAGTTTCTGTACTAAACATTTTTATTATTATAATTAATTTTTACATAAGAATGGTCATACTGGGTCAGACCAATGGTCCATATAGCCCAGTATCCTGTCTTCCGACAGTGGTCAAGGCCAGGTGCTTCAGAGGGAATGAACAGAACAGGTATCCATCAAGTGATCCATCCCCTGTTGCCCATTCCCAGCTTCTGGCAAACAGGCTAGCGACACTCAGAGCATGGTGTTGCATCCCTCCCCATCCTGGCTATTAGCCCCTGATGGACCTATTCTCCAGGAATTTATCTAGTTCTTTTTTTAATTCTGTTATAGTTTTGGTCTTCACAGCATCCCCTGGCAAAAAGTTCAACGGATTGACTTAATGGTGTGTGGAGAAGTACTTCCTTTAATTTGTTTTAAACGTGCTGCCTATTAATTTCATTGTGTGACTGCTAGTTCTTGTCTTATGTGAAGGATTAAATAACATTTCCTTATTCACTTTCTTCACACTAGTCAAAATTTTATAGACCTCTGTCATATCCCCCCTTAGTCGTCTCTTTTCTAAGCTGAAAATTCTCGATCATTTTAATTTCTCCTCCTGTTTCATACCCCAAATCATTTTAGTTGCCCATCTCTTTACCTTTTCCATTTCCAATATATCTTTTTTGGTATGGCATGACCAGATCTGCACACAGTATTCAAGGTGTACACATACCATGGATTTATATAGAGGCAATATGATATTTTCTGTCTTATTATCTATCTCTTTCTTAAAAAAGAAAAAGTTTCAGAATAGCAGCCGTGTTAGTCTGTATCCGCAAAAAGAACAGGAGTACATGTAGCACTTTAGAGACTAACAAATTTATTTGAGCATAAGCTTTTGTGGGCTACATCCAATGAAGTGGGCTGGAGCCCACGAAAGCTTATGCTCAAATAAATTTGTTTGTTTCTAAGGTGCCACAAGTACTTCTGTTTTTTTAAAAAAAGCAAACAGAATATTGGGAATCAGTGACTGCAGCTGCACATTGAGTGGATGTTTTCAGAGAACTATCCACAATGACTCCAAGATCTCTTTCTTGAGTGTTAACAGCTAATTCAGACTCCTTCATTTTGTATGTATAGTTGAGATTGTTTTCCAATGTGCATTACTTTGCATTTATCAACATTGAATTTCATCTGCCATTTTTGTTGCCCAGTCACCCAGTTTTGTGAGATCCATTTGCAACATTTCGCAGTCTGCCTGGGACTTAACGATCTTGAATAGTTTTGTACCATCTGCAAAATTTGCCACCTCACTGTTTACCCATTTTTCCAGATCATTTATGAGTATGTTGAACAGTACTGGTCCCAGTACCGACCCCTCAGGGATACCGCTATTTATCTCTCTCCATTCTGAAAACTGATAATTTATTCCTACCCTTTGTTTCCCATCTTTTAACCAGTTACTGATCCATAAGAGGACTTCCCTCTTATCCCATGATGGCTTACTTTTCAAAAGTCAATTTAAATTAAATACATTTTTTAAAAAATTATATGTTTTTAGAAATCTAGACCAGTTATATGTTTTGGTGTAACTTGCATTATCCTTATGTTAAATTTGCATTATCCTAACAAAACATTTACATTATTCATATCTCTTTTATATATCTCATCGGTCCTGACAACCCCCCCTGTAAATTCGAACACCCCCCCATTTTCAATTCTTGGGGAAACCACTGGGTTCATACCTGGGAAGTTCCTTTCACACTCCGAGTGTGATTTAGTTTTGTTAATGAAAGCTTAGGGCTGGTTTACACTATAGACCTGTAGCGATATAACTGCGTGGCTCAGGGGTGTTAAAAATCCACCCTCCTGAGCGACACAGATGTACCGACATCACCCTCTGTGTAGACAGTGCTATGTCAGCAGGTGGTGGATTAATTACACCAGTGGTTCTCAACCTTTTTCATGAGAGGATCCCTAAAAATTTTCACATGAAGGTGTGGACCCCTTTGGAAATCTTAGACAAAGTCTGCTGACCCCCTAGGGGTCTGTGGACCGCAGGCTGAGACCCACTGAATGACACCAATGGGAGAAGCTCTTTTGTTGGCATAGGAACACCTTCACTGGAGCACTACAGCAGGCAGCTGTGCCGATGCAGTGTTTGAAGTATAGGCCTGCCTGTGGATTATGTCTCTCGGGTCAGTGGTGAAGTAGGGTCCTTGCCTTGGAATCGTTGAGAGCTCAAGGTCCTGGATGTATTCTAAATCTCTTCCTTTGCTTCCTCTCTTCTGCCTGTGACTGTGACCTGGATCACTTAAGAGCCTCATGTTAATCGACTAGTTAACATTTGTCCACAGTTCTTCCATATAAGTTGAGGAGTGTGTTTCTGGGTTAGTTTAACTCTTGAGGGGAGCTATAAGGCTCTGCAGCGAGTGACATGAATTCACTGTGCTGCAGTAATCGCCCTGAATTGCGCAGCCTGGAGTCATCTTTGTGTGAGTACAAAATGGAATTTGTAAGTCAAAATATCCCCCTTTCAGATCTGTGTGTTTCCTGGGCCTGACAGGTAGGAACATGCTGCAGCCAAGTGCAGAGCTCTGAAACCATTGCAGACTTTCTGGGCTTTTCTTGCCTTGCCATTGGGTTGAGCTGGCCAATGGATCGTGTATCTCATTCTGTTCTGTGCAGGTGGCCTGTGTCTTTGAATCCAACAGTTTTTTCAGTGCCTCGCGTGACAAGACAGTCATGATGTGGGAGCTACACAGGAACTCAGGGCCGAGCCAGCACTTCCCAGGACATGACTTGGTTGTAACTGGACTGGCGGTGAGCCCAGGTGAGGCCCAGCTGACTCTTTCTGCTAGCAACTGCAGTAATGCTGGTTTCTCTGCCCTCTCTTACATAAAGTCATTGTGGTTGTAGACTCTTTACAGCTGTGCACAGGTTCACGGGACAACACCATGTGCAAGTGGGACATAGAGACCGGGGAATGTCTGCAGAGAGCTGCCATTTCCAGGAATCTGGTAAGAGCAAATATCTCTGTTTGCCCTAGAATGGCAGCTCCCCACCCACTGGCTCGTATGCATGTGAATCTATGCAAAGGGGAAGCTATTTTTGCTGCTGCCCTAGCAGCGATTTCCTTGTGCATGTGATGAGAGCAGGCCTTGCCCCCCACACAGGCTCCAGCTACATGTTTCATTAATGCTCTGAGCTCAGGCAGGCCAGGGCAGTAGCCACTGAAAGCTATTCACAGTGGATGGCACTTCAGGGGCCCTGGTGACTGGAAGTGGTGGGTCCACCTTACCAGATGCCCAGTTTGCACTGGTCAGCATATTTGAAAGCAGCCTCTGCAAGGATGCCAGTGGTGAGTGGGTGCATTCTCTGCTCCTCCAGATAATGGCAAAACTGCAGAGCATGTGGCTGGTACCTGAGAGGTGTGTCTCTTGGGTGCACTGCAGCGTTTGCTTCCCAGTGCTTGTTTTGGCACATCTACCAACCCAAAACTCCCCTGGGGAAACCCAGCGGTGCAGGTGTAACCCAAAGCTCCAGGACATGAGCCCTAGCTTTCCAGAATGACTAAGGTGAATTTTAGAAGAAGCCTTTCACACTGGGTCCCAGCTTGATCAGACAGGAATCCCAGCAAAAGTCCTAAGCCTAGCACTCAGGCCATTGGATCAGAGGCAGCCTGGAGTGAATGAGTGCAACTGCCTAGGGGAGCGTGGGTCACACTCAGCAGTGACTTCCGTGCTGAGGAAATTGAATGTGTCCTGGGCACCTCGAACTTATCGGAAGTGAGGTCCCTGACCCAGAATGCTCAGTGGACAATGCAAAACGGGAGGAGCCACAATACAACAGCATTTTAGCGTAATCCTGCACACATCCCCAAGAGCAGGAAGAGACCCCAGCAGGAGGGTGTGAGGGAAAGCAGGCTTCAGCTTCCATTCCATCATCTCCGCACTTCAGTTGCTGCCTTGGTGGCATCTACTTGCAGCACACGTTCTGTTCTGTCACGGCCACCCACTTTCTTACCAGTCGTTTAAGACCCTGCTGTAGTGTCTGAGAGCTGTGATAGTGCAACACGGATTTGCTCTCACACCAGTGTGATCATTGTACAAAGCAGTGAGTGTGATAACCTGTTGCACATGTAGCCGCCTTGTCTGCCTTTGCCTGGCACGTGAGTTAAGCCTCATGACTCCTCATGTGAGGCAGGGTATGTCCTACCGGGGCCAGATTAACTTTCTGTGGGCCTGGCGCCAAACATATTAGTGGGCCTCCATGGGGGAAGGTGCAGGGTGGCGGTATGGTCAGTCTCCAGAGTTAAGGGCGGTCTGGGGGCAATGAGGCACAGTGTGGCGGGAGTAGCCCCGCTCCGCGCAGCCCAGCAGGAGGGCACTGTTTACAAACTTGCAGCTGCCAGATAC
This sequence comes from Gopherus flavomarginatus, assembly GCF_025201925.1. Classification (NCBI taxonomy): domain Eukaryota; kingdom Metazoa; phylum Chordata; order Testudines; family Testudinidae; genus Gopherus; species Gopherus flavomarginatus. The sequence goes on from NC_066633.1 coordinate 25,618,990, forward strand.
ACACTGGTCTGCCCAGTCATGTGCTGCCAGCATGCCCATTCCCCTGAGGGGTGGGGCTGCACCACACCGCCCCTCTGTCCAGTGCCTCAATCTTATGTCCAGCACCCTCTCTGTGACCAGCCCTCCCCCTTCCTGGAGACCTCCCCCGCTGGCCTCCCATCACAACTGCACAGCACCCTGCACGCCACACCGCTCGCCCTGCGCCCCTTGCCAATAGACCTCCCCACCGCCCACCATCACAGCTGCATAGTGCTCCATATTCCTGAGGGGATTCTGCACCAAAAAATTAAAAATTCTATGCATGGTATTTTAAAATTCTGCAAATTTTATTTGTCAATAAATAAATGTGGAGTCTCCAGCATGGCAGTGGGGTGCAGGGACCATGGCAGGAGCATGGAGGTGAGAGGTTATCATGCAGCCTCCCCCCACCCCACCTTACCCTGGGACAGGGACTCAGCAGTGAGGCTGCACCTGACCATGACACAGTGCAAGGGCCAGGCCTGCCCCAGAAACGCCCTGGGCCCCTGCCCCCATGTGTCAGGTGTACCAGGTGTAGGTGAGCAGGCTCAGCCCGGCAGCAGGATCTCAGTGCAGAGGGACATAGTGGAGGGAGGGATCCAGGTGGGGATAAGAGAGTTCTTTGGGCGGCAGTCTGGGTGTGGGTGGCTCAGTGGGAGATCTGGATGCACAGAAGCTGAGTGGGGGGTTCCAGGTGCAGGGGCAATGGGACTCTGCAGGGGATCCAGGTGACGGTGTTTGGGGCTCAGCAGGCGGGGGGTCTAGGTGCAGGGGAGGTGGAGTTCATTTGGGTGGGGGTGCAGGTGGTTGAGCTCAGTGTGGAGGGTGTCTGGGGGGGCTCATCAGGTTGGTACAGGTGCAGGGGAGGTGGGGCTCATCAGGGTGAGGGTTCGATGGGCCTGCTTAACAGGGAAGCCCCAGCTTCTGCCAAGGGGATGCAGCATGCTGGGCCCCAGATTCCCCCATCCCCTTCTCTTCCCCATCCCATGCTCCTTCCCCATTGCTCCATTTCCCCAGGCTTGGGGGGCAGGCAGGAAACTGCCCCCCCGCACTCTCTAGTGGAGTGGAGCAGGTTGGGGCCGGGTCTCTCCACTTCCTGCTGCCCGATGATTTGGAGAGTGGGCCTGACCCTGAACTCACGGGGCAGCAGGAAGTGGAGTGACCCGGCCCCAGCATGCTCCGCTCTGCTTCTGTGGCTGGGGGCGTCAAATCCCTGCTGCAGTCTCCCAGGGCGCGTAGCTCATGGGAGAGGGCTTCGAGGGCAAGGGGCGGGTCGGAGCAGGGGCGGGGGCAGCTTTCCTGGCCATCTCAGCCGGCCAGGGGATTGGGCTGGCCGGCGCCTCTTCTGACTCGGGGCCTGGCACCATGATAAACCTGCTACTGCCTATCCCTGTGTTACTGCTGGGCAGACTGGGACACTGAAGGGTTAGGTCCATCCCTTAGCCCATCGTGAAATCAGGCTCCAGGTGACTTGCCCAAAGGCAGAGAGTTGAAATGAGTCAGGACTAGAACTCAGAACTCCCACTTCCCACTCCGCAATGCAAAAGTGGCCAGACTGGGTCAGACTCAATGTCCAACTAACCCCATCTCTTGTCATTGACAGCATGCAGCGCCAACTACTTGATAGGGAGGGGCAGAAATCTCTGGAGAGAACAATGTGGTGTAACTTGACCATGGGGAAGCTTCTTTCTGACTCCCTTAAAGGTGGTCTCATGTCCTGAGACAGGAGGGTTTCTTACCCCTCTATTTTGTAATCTATGTAATGGGAACAGGGACATGTCAATTACCCATAGAAAAGTCCCATTGGGATTTTGTGTAGGGCAGTTTAACTCTACAGAGCCCGAGGCCTCTGTGGTACTCTACTGACCAAGTCCCCTCTCCTCCTTCGTTGCACCTCAGATTACACACTGGCTGCTAAGGGAGCAGCATTGATGGTATCCAGAGGTAGCTCGACCCAGCTCTCCTGGCTCCAGTGATGGCTGCTTGGGACAGAGGATGGCTGGGCCCCAAGAGCAATGTATATAAGAACATAAGAACGGTCGTACCAGGTCATACCAAGGGTCCATCTAGCCCAGTATCCTGTCTACTGACAGTGGCCAATGCCAGGTGCCCCAGAGGAAGTGAAGCAAACAGGCAATGATCAAGTGATCTCTCTCCTGCCATCCATCTCCATTCTCTGACAAACAGAGGCTAGGGCCACCATTCCTTACCCATCCTGGCTAATAGCCATTTATGGACTTAAACACCATGAATTTATCCAGTCCCCTTTTAAATGCTGTTATAGTCCTAGCCTTCACAACCTCCTCAGGTAAGGAGTTCCACAAGTTGACTGTGCACTGCGTGAAGACGAACTTCCTTTTATTTGTTTTAAACCTGCTGCCTATTAATTTCATTTGGTGACCCCTAGTTCTTGTATTATGGGAATAAGTAAATAACTTTTCCTTATCCACTTTCTCCACATCACTCATGATTTTATATATCTCTATCATATCCTCCCTTAGTCTCCTCTTTTCCAAGCTGAAGAGTCCTAGCCTCTTTAATCTTTCCTCATATGGGACCCTCTCCAAACCCCTAATCATTTTAGTTGCCCTTTTCTGAAACTTTTCTAGTGCCAGTATATCTTTTTTGAGATGAGGAGACCACATCTGTATGCAGTATTCGGGATGTGGGCGTATCATGGATTTATATAAGAGCAATAATATATTCTCAGTCTTATTCTCTATCCCCTTTTTAATGATTCCTAACATCCTGTTTGCTTTTTTGACCGCCTGTGCACACTGCGTGGACATCTTCAGAGAACTATCCACGATGACTCCAAGATCTTTTTCCTGACTCGTTGTAGCTAAATTAGCCCCCATCACATTGTATGTATAGTTGGGGTTATTTTTTCCAATGTGCATTACTTTACATGTATCCACATTAAATTTCATTTGCCATTTTGTTGCCCAGTCACTTAGTTTTGTGAGATCTTGTTGAAGTTCTTCACAGTCTGCTTCAATCTTAACTATCTTGAGCAGTTTAGTATCATCTGCAAACTTTGCCACCTCACTGTTTACCCCTTTCTCCAGCTCATTTATGAATAAGTTGAATATTTATGAATAAGGTGAATAGGATTGGTCCTAGGACTGACCCTTGGGGAACACCACAAATTACCCCTCTCCATTCCGAGAATATACCATTAATTCCTACCCTTTGTTCCCTGTCTTTTAACCAGTTCTCAGTCCATGAAAGGACCTTCCCTTCTATCCCATGACAGCTTAATTTATGTAAGAGCCTTTGGTGAGGGACCTTGTCAAAGGCTTTCTGGAAATCTAAGTACACTATGTCCACTGGATCCCCCTTGTCGACATGTTTGTTGACCCCTTCAGAGAACTCTAATAGATTAATAAGACATGATTTCCCTTTACAGAAACCATGTTGACTATTGCTCAACAGTTTATATTTTTCTTTGTGTCTGACAATTTTATTCTTCACTATTGTTTCGGCTAATTTGCCCGGTACCGAAGTTAGACTTACCGGTCTGTAATTGCCGGGATCACCTCTAGAGTCCTTTTTAAATATTGGCGTTACATTAGCTAACTTCCAGTCATTGGGTACAGAAGCCGATTTAAAGGACAGGTTACAAACCTTAGTTAATAGTTCCGCAACTTCACGTTTGAGTTTTTTCAGAACTCTTGGGTGAATGCCATCTGGTCCCGGTGACTTGTTAATGTTGAGTTTATCAATTAATTCCAAAACCTTCTCTAGTGACGCTGTGTGTGGACAGGGGTCAGTTTGGGCTTTGTTAGGTGGACAGGATTCTGGTACTTCTTTCCCTTCAGCAGGTAACACACCTGTGCTGGGTTCCTGCAGAGCCGTATGTCATTCAGACGTCAGAGGATAAAACAATCAGGTAAAGCCTAGCGGTGGGGACCACCTGCAGAGGTGAGACTTGGTGTATTCAGGAGAACCTGGGTAAGGAGTCCCAGAGTTTTGTAAAACCATCCCATGGACAGTGCTGGTGATTAGGCCTGTTGGTGGGATGGGGGCTGCTAATAGCCTTGGACTGCAGAGCTGTTCACTTGGGTCCAGGATGAGTGCCTGGGCATCCCCAGACCAGTACACTATGGCTGTTGGGCGCCTTTCTCCTTCACTGGGTGGGCGGCAGTGGCATCTGTCATTCCTCAACCCATCTTTTGGCAGGCCAAGTGTCTCTAACCCTGGAGGGGAAGTAGACACACCAGTAGAGAACTTCATTACTGCTTGAATTGGGGTAATAAGGAGGTTATTGTCTGGAGTCTGCCACAGAAACCACAGCAGGGAGTGGCTTTGTAGGTTAGTGAAGTTGTCTCCCAAGCTCTGTTGCTAGAAGCAAACCTTGTGCTAACCTCATATTTCGTGGAGAGTATGATCTTCGGCGGGGTAGCACATGATCAGGACACCAGTGCTGTGAGCAATACCACTTGCCACTGGGTAGAACCTGTGTTAGCATTTGGCATGGCTTTGTCATCTCTGATCAATATTATTACCATTGCTGGTGAGTTTGCAGACAGAATGTGTGATATGCAGCAGAGCAGGAGGGTGACCAGCTATAAGAGGAGCAGTGTCCAGGGCTGCCCAGCTCTCTCCCAGGTAAAGGTGCCACCAGCAAAGAAAAGAAACCGGCATTTCGAAGTGGCCAAGATGGAAATCCCCATGCAGCCAAGCTACAGGGTGGGAGATAGATGGGGCAAAGGGAATGGGGCTGAAAACACGTTGTGGGCGGAAGAGGGAAGCGTTGTTTAACATGAGTATTGCGGTAGCTTCTCCTCAAGGCCCCAACCAAGACTGGGCCCATTGTGCTAAACCCATGGAGCTTGCAGGTGTGAAGGCTAGATCTCAAGAGAGGAATGGCTCTAGCTTGAGTCAAGGGAAGGAGGGCTCTGGTTCACACATGTGGAACACCATGAAGAACCAGAGAATTGGCAGGTCTGGGCCAGAACACGAGGTTGAGTCATGGAGCTCAGTAACCCTTGAAATAAGAGGAGAAGAGGCCCAGGCTGGAGGTGTGAAGAGATTGGGTTGTGCATATTGTCATGAGCATGCTTCAAAATAGCCAGCTTGCATTCTCTTTTGTAGATTCTGCCCCAATAACTGGCCAGACATTGCGAGGAGTTCAGTCACTGTATTAACTCTCCCTCACTTGTTCTTTTTTCCTCCTTTCCAGGATCTGGGACAGCCGGGAGCTGCAAGTGGCCCATAGGTTCCCGGTAAAGCAGTATATTCAGACCTACTGTGATGTAAGCCAGGATGGACGGTACTGCATCAGTAGCAGCAATGGCTTCAGTGGGGAGGGCTGCGAAGCCACAGTGAGTTTTCTGGCTGGGCAGCAAATTGCTGCTTGTTCTAGACCTCTCCAGAAATTGATACCTATAGACGGTAACCTGTCTCGCGGGCAGCAGGGCTTAGCGGGTTCACCTTGGCACTCTGAGAGCAATTCTGCCAGGAAGTGAAGCCTGTGCGCTGGACTGGCTTTAGCCTTGGTATTACCTGTCCCTCACCAAAGGCTTTTATGTAAATGAAGTTGTCATGGGATAAGAGGGAAGGTCCTTTCATGGATTGAGAACTGGTTAAAAGACAGGGAACAAAGGGTAGGAATTAATGGTAAATTTTCAGGATGGAGAGGGGTAACTAGTGGTGTTCCCCAAGGGTCAGTCCTAGGACCAATCCTGTTCAACTTATTCATAAAAGATTTGGAGAAAGGGGTAAACAGTGAGGTGGCAAAGTTTGCAGATGATACTAAACTGCTCAAGATAGTTAAGGCCAAAGCAGTCTGTAAAGAACTTCAACAAGATCTCACAAAACTAAGTGATTGGGCAACAAAATGGCAAATGAAATTTAATGAGTCTGAATGTAAAGTAACGCATATTGGAAAAAATAACCCCAACTATACATGCAATATGATGAGGGCTAATTTAGCTACAATGAGTCAGGAAAAAGATCTTGGAGTTATCATGGATCGTTCTCTGAAGACGACAATGCAGTGTGCAGCAGCAGTCAAAAAAGCAAACAGGATTTTAGGAATCATTAAAAAAGAGATAGAAAATAAGACAGAGAATATCCTATTGCCCTTATATAAGTCTATGGTGCGCCCACATCTCGAATACTGCGTACAGATGTGGTCTCCTCATCTCAAAAAAGATATACTGGCATTAGAAAAGGTTCAGAGAAGGGCAACTAAAATGATTAGGGGTTTGGAATGGGTCCCATATGAGGGGAGATTAAAGAGGCTAGGCCTCTTCAGCTTGGAAAAGAGGCGAGTAAGGTGGGATATGATAGAAGGCTATAAAATCATGAGTGGTGTGGAGAAAGTGGATAAGGAAAACTTATTTACTTGTTCCCATAATATAAGAACTAGGGGCCACCAAATGAAATTAATTAATGGGCAGCAGGTTTAAAACAAATAAAAGGAAGTTTTTGAGTTTTTGGCTAACTGTTCTTCAAACTCCTTTTTGGCTTTTCTTATTACATTTTTACACTTAATTTGGCAGTGTTTATGGTCCTTTCTATTTGCCTCTCTAGGATTTGACTTCCACTTTTTAAAAGATGCCTTTTTATCTCTCACTGCTTCTTCTACATGGTTGTTAAGTCACGGTGGCTCTTTTTTAGTTCTTTTACTGGGTTGTTTAATTTGGGGGTATACATTTAAGTTGAGCTTCTATTATGGTGTCTTTGAAAAGTGTCCATGCACCTTCTGTTTCTGTTTACCTAACCCCCTCATTTTTGCATAGTTCCCCTTTCTGAAATTAAATGCCACAGTGTGTTGAGGTGTTCGTCTCACCACAGGGAATTATGCCTCTTGAAATGCGTACTAATGAAAAATCATCCCACTGGGTTTTAACTTTTTCAGGGGAGTTATAGGACCAAATGCTGATCCCTCCCAGTAGCAAAATTCCTATTGTGTTCGGTCAGTCTGGAGTTTGACTCTGCATTTAAAATAAAACTGCATGGGGCTGGGTCCCACAGCTGCCCTGGTGATTGCATGGCTGTACCCTGGCTTCTCTAGGAATGTGGCATATGCCATCCCACATCCGCTGTGGGGAGGAGTGGAAGATAAAGACTGGAGAGCAAACACAGAACAGATGTGTGAAGGAGTTAAAACTGGCAGCAGGCTATCTGCCAGCAATTCAATGGGAAGATGAGGGGAGTGGAGCACCAAGCTGGAACGCTTGTGTAAGCCTCCGTGGGTATGTTTGTCTCAGGCTCGAGATAGATGGTGGTATCAGCGTGGTGGCAGGTGCTGAGTGAGGACAGCAAGGAGGTACCTGGGAGATGTAATGATTGTTTTTTCTTTGTAAAGCAGCCAAGCGTGGTGAAGGAATAGTAACAAATTGGTGAAATGGCCTTCGGGTTGAGCTCTTTATGTCTGTTCCTTTGCAGCTGTGGGACCTAAGGCAGACAAGAAGCCGCGTGCGTGAGTTCAAGGGGCATTTCCAAACCACAGCATCCTGTGTCTTCCTTCCCAAGGGTCTTGGTCTGACCCCAGTCGTTGCCACTTCATCACATGACTGCATGGTGAAGATCTGGAACCAAGACAGCGGAGGTACGGCCTCAAAATGTGACTTAGGGCTTGGCTACACTTGCGAGTTAGGGCGCCCGGGGCTGCGTTAATGCACTCTACAGCTGTAGTGCTCCTGGTAATCCAGCTCCACGAGAAGCATAGTGTTTGCTGCGCCTTGGCTGAAACGCCTGAGCGTCCGTGGGAATGAGGTGTTCCGTTACTGCGCTCTGATTGGCCTCCAGAAACGTCCCATAATCCCCTTTAGTCCAGTGGCCACTCTTGTCATTGTTTTGAACTCGGTTGTAGGAATGCAGATATGCCCTTTCAAAGCTCCGTTTCTGACATCCGGTATGCTTATCTGCTCCGGGACAAAGCAACATTACTGAGGAATGCTGCTTGCTGTGAGTGAGTGTGTGGGGGGAGAGGGGTCTGCTGCTGTCTGAACTTACAAGATAGCATGCTGACACACTCTCAGCACCCCAAAAACCCACTCTTCCCACACACACACACAACACACTCCCTGTCACATTTGAAATGCACATTGCAGCCACTTGCACGCTGGGATAACTACTATTATGCATGTTGCAAGAGTTGCTAATGTGGCCACACCAGTATGCTTCCAGTTGAGTGTGTAAACACAGGGCAGCGTTTTCCCTGCTGCAGTCTCCAAAGGCTGGTTTAACTCCCAGCACTCTACATCTGTGAGTGTAGCCATGTTCCTAGGAGGAACCACGTATTGACGGGGTGTTAAAACGTCCCTCTTTATTCCTCTCTCAGATGGTTGGTGATGTGCTACTGAACTTTTATCCCAGCGGTCTCCAAACATTGGAGAGTTGCGCCCCCCTTACCCATGTCCACACCCCTCCTCCCCGGGGCCAGGAGTGGGGATGTGGCTCCAGGTGAGGGGGGAGGGGAAAGACAAGAAAAGGATTAAGGAGGCCAAGGCTGGGGCCTCAAACTGGGGATGAGTCTGGTGCTGGGAGCCATAGGGGAAAAATTTGCCAAGTTCCCTGCTCCCACTCACCTCACCTCTGCCTCTTCCCAGAGCACGCTGCGTCCACGCTTCTCCTCCCAGCACTTGCCACTGCGAAACAGCTGTTTCATGGCATAACAAGCTCTTGGAGGAAGAGGGGAGGAGTGGGAACACAGCGTGCTCAGGGGAGAAGGCGGAGAAGAGACGGGGCTGGGGCACGTATTTGGGGAAGGGGTTGGAATCGGGGCGGCGCAGGGGCGGGTTGAGCACTCATCGGCACCAGCAGAAGCGCCGAAGGCAGGGCCACAGCCAGGAGTGGGAGTGGAGCTGCAGCTGGGCTGCAGTGGGGGCTGGCAGCTGGGCCTGTGGCCAGGTGCAGGTCCACTGCTGGCCTTGGCCCCAGACCGGGAACAATGCCGCAGCCAGCAGCTGAGGCTGGGAGCTGGCAGGGGCCGGGAGTGGAGCTCTGGCCGGGTGCGGAGCTGCACCGAGGCTGGGGAAGGGGATGCAGGTGGGGGCAGGGAGGGAGTGGTTGGCGCTCCCTCCCCACCGCATATGGGGGCTGGCCTGGGCCCCACCACACCGTCCCAGATGTTCCTCCATGCTACCCCACAGTTTGGGGACCTCTGCTTTGTTCTGTAAGTAACTGACGCAGATCCAGCCTATGGGGTTTTGACAGAAATGGCTATTTCATGACCTGTGATAAACAGCTTGGACTCAGTTTCTATATCACAAAAATAATGAGTGCTCAGGTTTGTAACCTCGGAACTCAGTCACATCCTGATTCAAGTGAAAGGATGCTATAAAGGGTGGAGTTTTACACATGAGACAGTCGAGCAGCTGGGGGGACAGGATAACATATGAAGGGAAATGCCAGGGAGTTGTCCCAATTGGACTAGATGCTGTAACTGCATTTTGAGGCCAGGGCCTGGTTACTGAACATTCCCGCTCATTTTGGTTGATGTTCGCAGGCTGGCTCCAGGCACCAGCAAAGCAATCAGGTGCTTGGGATGGCACATTTGCAGGGGCAAGCGGGATCCAGCATAGGAGCTGAGAACCAACGGGGCCCTGGGAGCTGAAGTTCCTTTGTTAGCTCCCTGCCTATAGAGCCAGCCCTGGAGCAGGGAAAGAACTACATTTCCCAGGATTTCCTTGGTAGCTCTCAACAGGAAAGGGAGGGGGAGGGAGTGAGGTAGCTGAGACCTCATGCTGCAGCTTGTTGTGAATGGAGAGCACACTGCTAGAACTGGTGGCACTGTGAATGGTAGGGTTACCATGTTTTAACATTCAAAAAAGAGGACACTCCATGGGGTAGCCCCGCCCCGCCCCCTATCCACTCCCTCCCACTTCCTGCCCCCTGACTGCCGCCCACAGAACTTCAACCCATCCAACCCCCCTGCTCCTTGTCCACTGATCACCCCCACCCAGGACCCCTAACCACGCCCTGGAACCTCACCCCCTATCTAAGCCTCCCTTCTCCTTGTCCCTGACTGCCCCCTCCTGAGACCCCCCCATCCTAACTGCCCCCCTAGAACTCCACCCCCTATCTGTCCCCTGACTTCCCTGACCCCTATCCACACCCCCGCTCCTGACAGACCACTGGAACTCCCACGCCTGTCCAACCATTGCCTGTCCCCTGATTGCCCCTTCCCCAGAACCCCTGATCCATCTAACCTCCCCCCACTCCCTGCCCCTGACTGTCCCCCTGAATCTCTGCCCCATCCAACCCCCCCCCCCGCACCTTGTCCCCTGACTGCCCCGACCCCTCTTCACACCCCCACCCCCTGTTAGGTCCCCCCTTGACCCATCCAACCCCCCCTGCTCCCTGTCCCTTGACCGCCTCCCGGGATCCCGTGCCCCTTCTCCAAACCACCCAGACCCCCTTACCGTACTGCTCAGAGCAGTGTGGCTCCGCGCAGAGCCAGACACGCTGCTGTGCTCCCCCGCAGAGGCGCAGCCTCATCCCCCCAGAGTGCTGCCAGCGTAGCATGCTGAGGCTGCAGGGGAGGGTGGGAGTAGAGGAGGGGATCTGGCCGGGCCGCCCTGTCAGCCGCGCCACGCTCTGGATTGGAAGGGAAATCCTGGACTTTTTGAGAGTTTTACAAATTCCTCCCGGACGGCTATTTAAAACCCAAAAAGCCGGACATGTCCGTGAAAATATGGACATATGGTAGGTAACCCTAGAATGGGGAACAAGTATGCCCAAGGAGTAAAAGACTTTGGCCCAGATATCCCCTTCAGAAGACATCCCCAGACTGGATTAGGGACACTGGTGTGACCTCACCTTGCAGCCCCCAAAGTAAGAATTGGGTGGACTAAATGGACAGAGTCCCTCTCTATCTGAAGCCTGGCAAGGGAGATACATGGATCCCACTAGAATTTAAAATGAAAAGTAAGGGGGGAGGCTCTACTGGACCTGGGCAGCTTTAGATACAGTACCAGGCACGCAGGAGGATTTCCACTTCTGAGCCATGGAAGCAGAAATTGTCTTTTCCTTTCCAGATTCAGCTAGTATTCAGAAAGGGAATCTAGCATTTGCCTTCCAGATTTGAAAACCCTCAAAATTCAGGAGTGCTCAAGCTCAGTTTGGGCAGCTGTTACTTCATTTCTCCCAAATCAAATATACTGATCCACTGTAACTTGCTGTAGAAAAAGTAGGATAAAATTGAGCAAGAAATGCTTCCCAGGGGTTATTAGGACTGGAACGGCTATTTTCAACAGCCATTGCCCCCCCTTTTTTTTTTTTAGTTTTTATTTGTTTAAAAGGAAGACAGTGATATTGCATTGGCAAATTCCCCATAGAAACAAAGAGTGGAACAAAAGAATAATAAAAGCACCTCAACTTTTCCTCATTTATGTAGGACAGTCATAGGATAGGGCTGGGGTGGCAGGGGGCTGCGGGTGGGGGGGGGCAAAACTGGGCAGAGAGCCCAGGGCTGGGACAGCAGGAGGGTGTGGGGGGAGCCCAGGGCTGGGGTAGAGAGTAGCCAAAAATTTTTTTGCTTGGGGCGGCAAAAAACCTAGAGCCAGCCCTGAATGTTCATACTCACTTTTGTGACTGGGAATTACAGTGATTAAGGCATGTGATGAGGTTTGGCCTTACTATGGTCTGAGAACAAAGAGAAAATACCTTCTAAGCACTATTATACTGGGAAGCTTGTGTTAGTTGTTGCTTATCTACCATCCAGTTTAGAATACAGAGAGGAGAGAGCTACTGGAAAACAGCATAGACTCTCCCTCTACCCACAGATAGTTCAGCTTCCTGCACACACCCATAGAATCATTGAATCATAGAATATCAAGGTTGGAAGAGACCTCAGGAGGTCATCTAGTCCAAACCCCTGCTCAAAGCAGGACCAATTCCCAACTAAATCATCCCAGCCAGCCCCTTGTTGAGCCTCATCAGCTTTGTCAAGCCTGACCTTAAAAACCTCTAAGGAAGGAGATTCCACCACCTCCCTAGGTAGCCCATTCCAGGCTTCACCGCCCTCCTAGTGAAAAAGTTTTTCCTAATATCCAACATAAACCTTCCCCACGGCAACTTGAGACCATTACTCCTTGTTCTGTCATCAGCTACCACTGGGAACAGTCTAGATCCATCCTCTTTGGAACCCCCTTTCAGGTAGTTGAAAGCAGCTATTAAATCCCCCCTCATTCTTCTCTTCTGCAGATTAAACAATCCCAGTTCCCTCAGCCTCTCCTCATAAGTCATGTGCTCCAGCCCCCTAAGCATTTTTGTTGCCCTCCACTGGACTCTTTCCAATTTCTCCACATCCTTCTTGTAGCGTGGGGCCCAAAACTGGACACAGTACACCAGATGAGGCCTCACCAATGTCAAATAGAGGGGAATGATCACGTCCCTCAATCTGCTGGCAGTGCCCCTACTTATACAGCCCAAAATGCCATTAGCTTCAGAATTGATTCCATGATTTTTCCAGGGACTGAGGTGAGGCCTGTAGTTCCCCAGATCTCATCCCACAGTCTGCTGGTTGTAGAGACCACTCTCCAGCCCTGGCAGTGAAGGAACCTGAGCTCAGGCTGGATCCCACAATAAACTGCCTTAATCCTCCTGCTTGGTTGCAGTGTGCTGAATGGCATGATTGGTATGTTAGCCTCAGTCTTAACCAGCAGTTGATATCTGCACTTGTTTTAATAGTAGCTAAACTAAGACTCTGAGTGCAAAATCATGTATTATTAATTTGTGTTACGATAGTGCCTAGGACCCCAGTCTTGGGCCAGGACCCCAAGCACCCAGGGGCTGTACAAATACAGGACAACACTGAGTGAATTTGATTCTGTTTGTCTGTTTCGTAAATACTCTGTGAAAGTCACTGCTGGTGCCACTGGGATGGGAGGAGCTACTACAAATATCCTAGAAGACACAACATTAGGCTGTCTCCAGATAGAGGTGCAAATGTCTGATGTTCTACTCTCCATTTAAAATATATATTGTGCTGAAACCTCCTTCGTGTTGGAAATAAGTTCAAGTCTAAGTCAATCTAACAGCCCTGCACACCAGTCCCCACAACCAGAATCAGACCAAAGTATTGCAGCCCTCAGGAGAATGAACTGTTGTGTACCATAGGCAGAGAACCAGGGCGGCTGGTGGGTGACCAAGATGTGCCAATGCCCAAGGATCCTTCAATGACAGGGAATTGAATGAGTGAGATATTACCCAGATGATCCTAGCTAGTGATCTGCACCCTATGCTGCAAAGAGGGTGAAAACCCCCAAGGTCCTGTCAGTCTGACCTGGGGAAAATTCCTTCTCAATCCCCAATTTGGTGATCAAATGTATATTGCCAAAAAAATGTAATAAAGAAATAAGCAGGGGGAGGGCAATGAATCTGTGTGGCATTAATTAGGGTTATCTCCAGAAGTGCAGTAATGAAGAATTTTATTGGCATTGGAAGAGAGGCTTGTTTTAATGTTCATTAGTGGTGATCAAAATCATCAGGAGGTGCTGAATTAATATGAGGGCTGACTGTGTTTTCTGCACTGAGACTAATGTGTTACAGGTCTCAGTTGCACCTTCTGCAAAGCAGTAAGGCTCTAAAGTTCTGAGGTTTCTTTCTGAACGTGATCCTACCCCCACCCCCATCCCCATGACTGAGAACAATAAATCCAGCAACAATTAGGCCAAAGGAATTAATATATTGGTGAAACAGGATCCTGCAGACAAATCACTGTGAGAACAGCATGTTTTGTGTGATAGGAACGTCCTGAGCTGGAAATCTGCTAAATTATAGTGCCTAAGCAATACAATTAACCCTCAAGCATAGATCCTTCCACAGGCTATTGTAACATACCAGCTATTATGAGAGGATGTACAGTTCCTAACAGCCCCTTGTGTAATGGGTACCTGAGAATGTGTCTCAAACTCTGCCAACCCCATTGCTGTCACAGTCAGTGCGTATTAGGACTGACTCCTCCATTGTCCCAGGCTTGCAGGCAGGGGCGGCTCCAGGAACCAGCACGCCAAGCGCGTGCCTGGGGTGGCAAGCCATGGGGGGCGTTCTGCCGGTCGCCGCGAGGGCGGCAGGCAGGTTGCCTTTGGCGGCATGCCTGCAGAGGGTCCGCTGGTCCTGCAGCTTCGGCGGACCTCCCGCAGGTGTGCTGCCGAATTCGCGGGACCGGGGACCTCCCGCAGGCAAGCCACCAAAGGCAGGCTGCCTGCTGTGCTTGGGGCGGCAAAATACCTAAAGCCGTCCCTGCTTGCAGGAGTTTCTTAAGGCTGTGTTGGCACCTGAATGGGCTTCGGATCAGCACTCTGAGACAGCCAATCGGAGGCACAGGAGGAGCTGATCCTGAGAGCAGCCCCTGTAAAACAAACACTGCAACAGTCTGGAATCCCAGCTCGCAATCTGGGTGACCTGCTGTCGCTAAACTCCGGATACACGTGGCACCTGTTTGCTGTGTCATCTCCCCTTAACCTCTGTTCCTGTCCACCACTGCGGGGGGAGCAGAAGAGCAAAGAGATGGCATGACTCAGTTGGGGCCTGGTTTTGTGCTAGTTTTCGTGTATCTGTCATGGGACTGTTGAGCAGTAGAAGCTCTCACTTCTTTGGGTTGAGAGAGGGGCAAAAGGGAACCTTGATCATGTCCCTTTTTTAATCCTAGAAATACCAGCTGCTAACACCTGGCTTGCAGAGGGGCTGTGGCCAGTGGGAGCCCTAGGAAGGCTCCTACAGCAGGGTGCTGTGGTGGTAATGTCAGATGAGAGAAGTGCCTGACCTTGGAGACAAAGTGGGGCCAGATTTCATATGCTGGACCATGGGTTCCTTTCAATGTCATTCCTGTGTGTCTGTAGAAGGGCCCTATAACTGCACACACCCCCCTTTAAAAAGCCTCTGTTTTCTGTAGGTGAGTTGTTTGTTGTTTCAATATACTTCTGAATTACAACAAAACACATCTGACTGACTGACGTTTCCCTGTTCTCTCCACAGCCTGCCTGGTCACCTTGTGCCTTGATGGATCCGGACCCCTTGCTTCCCTGGCTGTCTGTGACAGCTCCACACTTCTCTGTGCCAGCTTCAACTCGGGAATTCACTTACTCAGGATAAACAGCATTAAAGGGCTGGAGCTCCAGGAGGTGGCAACATTCTGATTTGTAGTGACCCTCTCTGCCCCAAACCATCATGGTCAAAATCCAAAGCAGGAATTGCCTCTCTGGTTAAGAAGTCTCTCGGTCGTTAGTACTCATTTCCCAGCTGACTAGGTTTAATGGCCAGGCACCTGTAATATCCCTAGCCCCAAATCAGCAACAGTGCAGAGCCAGCAGGGTCATCATCAGGTTCCTGTTTCTGAGATTATGGAAACTAGCTGCATCCATTTTTAAAGCCAAGTCATAGATGCATTTAGGCCAAATTTTAACTTAAAATAAGCCTTGCACATTTGACACACAAAATCAAAAGCAAACTAGTTATAGATCTAACAGTTAGATGAGAAAAAGAGACACAAGCAGAGACTCTAGTGAAACAGGCTGCCGGCCTACAGGGAAGTGTATTTCTGGGAATATCCTGCTGACCACAATGGGGTAGCCTCCATCCTGTCGTGCAAACATCTGTTCCTTGCTATGCTGCAGGTTTTGTTGCTTTTCTTGTTACAAAGAGCCTATAAAAGAAGGCCTGGATGCTTGTCAGCAGAGGTAAGGAAAAATCATGGATCGTTGTCCCTCTTGCCTTATCAGTGTTACGTCGGCATCCCATTTGTTACCCCCAAGGTCACGCCACCAGGGCAGAGTCTGGCTTACTGAGAAGCCTGGGTTATTGATGCTGTGTGCAGTAGCAGACTGAGGAACAAAGGGTCCATCCTGTTATCAGGGTAGAAGCTGAATACTGTGCTGTGAAGCAGCAAACTTGCTACAGATCTGAAAACCACCTTTCAGATGTCAGCATGTGGAATGAATGGCTTGTTTCAGAACATACCAGTAACAGGCTAACTGAATTAACATGCTCAGGTGTCGGCTAGAGAAGCTCAGCCCAGTTCTCATTGCTCAGGTTCGGTGTGCTGTTAATGAAGTCAAACGCTGTGCCCCAAAACGAATGCTTGTTCTACAACCAGGGCTGGTGTACATGCACCCTGCTGGAAGGGGGGGAGAATTCATGCTCTTAGCCTGTCACCAAAAGCTTTGGCAGCAGCTGTGAAGGTCGCTATTTCTCCACAATCCAAGGCAGAAGCAAGCTGATAAAAAAGACTAATGGAGTTGAAGAAATAATCACATGTTCTTGGCACATTGCCAGCCTGTTGAGCAGAAGCTGTGGCAGAAGAATTCAGGGAGAGGTGACGCAGGAAGAACCCCGGAAGAGGGGTTAGGGAGAGTTTTCACTTCCAGCTAAAGCTGATTCTACAGATGGGATGGCTGGTGTTTTTAACGGGTTTGCCTGGGCTCAGCCTGCCCCTTTTGCCCTGGTGTGGTACCTAGGGTGGTAGCCAGCTTTTCAGTGCAGAAAGTGGTCCAGTGAGTCAGTAACCAGTTCTCAGATGCCTTCCTTTCCATGGGTGTGTTTGGCTCTGAGGTTCACAGTGCTATGGGAAGGTCTGTCCACCACTTCCTGATCCAATAGGCTCGGAGCTCACAATGCCAGATCCAGGGACTGCTGTGGGGTTACTGCTGACTGACTCAGATTCCCTGAGAGCAGAAGTAGGCAAGAGAGGTTTCCTCTCCTCTGTGTGCCAGAGGCTGAGGAGGATGCTTAGTATACTACAGGGTGCTTCTCCACCAAGAAAGGCTATTGAGAGAGTTCCATGTACGTACAGATCGGGCTCCCCCTGTGGGGTTTGCAGGGGCTAGCCAGTGTTTGGCTGGCAGCCTGGAAAATGCTGTCTGTGTTGGTTAATATCCTTGATTGGTGCTTGCTTACCGGGCACTAGGAGCTACTGCCCAGATCACGTGATGTGGATGCTTTGTGCTATGCTGCCGGGGTGCTTGCCGGTGGAAGGGTCACCCCAGTGCAGTGGGGACGCTGTGGTGGCACAGAGCTCCGATAGCAACTGCTATGTCACCCCTTCACTGTGCTGTCCAGTGTCACCCACTGGGCCTGACGCTTATGCATTTGCCCTCTGCCTTATGCCTGCCTGCAGCCCTGATGGAGTCTCAGGCTTCCAGCAGGGCTGCAGAAACTCAGCAAGACTCTTCTTGCATTTATCACCCTGCGGCAGCTGTGGTGTCAGACACCAGCACTAAAGCAGGGAGTCTCTTGCATGCTCCCTGGGCTGACACCCAGCCTGCCTCCAGCTTGCTGGAGATAGAAGCAGATCTTTGCCCCACTCACTTTTCAGCAGGTAGTTTGGAGCAGAGGGGAATGTGGCTGGGCTTTGGTGGGATATGGGGAAGCTGGAGGAATGGAAGATGCAGGGTAATGGGAAGAAGGATGGAGAGCCCCACCCCTAACAGCCCTACAGGCCGTCTAAGGCTCACTTGTCCTTCTCTGCTGCAAGTGAGCCCGTTACCACTCCTGTAGTCTGCCCTTGGACACCCCCTGTATTGCCTCAGCCCCTCCTCCTCCCCTCATGTTCTTCCCACTGCTCGGAAGGGGAAGATTGGTGATTCTCACTGGTGAGACATTTCACACATGTAGCTGCACAAAACTTGGTAGCTGTGCCCCTCCCTGTTTGTGGCATAGGGGTGTCGCCAGGGGGTCCATGGCCAGGGTATTCTCCCTTGGACAGGCCAAGGGAGAATTGGCTGGTAGGCTAATTTGGCACCGCCTTAGGGTTCTCTGAGTTGCGTTGGGGGTGCAGCCTGGCAGGCAGCTGGCCCTGGGCTGGTGCCGTCTTTCCCGCTGCCTCCTGAATATGGCTGTACACGCCTTGGCCAAAGGCGAGGTTCTGTAGATCTCCATTTCCAGAGATGGAGTCTTTGGGAGGGAAGGGACGCTGGGCTATGGGCTCCCAACCTATCTGGTGGCTCTCTCTGCGGCAGGTAGAACTAGATTAAATAGGTGGTGCTAATCTGCACTGTAATCCCTGAAATACATGGAATATTCCCATCTGACTAAATAATTAATGGCATTTTGAGTTGCTGCCTTATTGGTCCCCAAGGACTTGCCTCTTTGGCTTCCTGGGTGTCCTGGGAGATCCCCTCAGCACATGTGACCTGTGACTGGAGGGTTTTCTTCATCATAGATTCATAGATTCTAGGACTGGAAGGGACCTCGAGAGGTCATCGAGTCCAGTCCCCTGCCCTCAGGCAGGACCAAATACTGTCTAGACCATCCCTGATAGACATTTATCTAACCTACTCTTAAATATCTCCAGAGATGGAGATTCCACAACTTCCCTAGGCAATTTATTCCAGTGTTTAACTACCCTGACAGTTAGGAATTTTTTCCTAATGTCCAATCTAAACCTCCCTTGCTGCAGTTTAAGCCCATTGCTTCTTCTTCTGTCATTACAGGCTAAGGTGAACAAGTTTTCTCGCTGTTCCTGATGACACCCTTTTAGATACCTGAAAACTGCTATCATGTCTCCTCTCAGTCTTCTCTTTTCCAAACTAAACAAACCCAATTCTTTCAGCCTTCCTTCATAGGTCATGTTCTCAAGACCTTTAATCATTCTTGTTGCTCTTCTCTGGACCCTCTCCAGTTTCTCCACATCTTTATTGAAATACGGTGCCCAGAACTGGACACAATACTCCAGTTGAGGCCTAACCAGCGCAGAGTAGAGCGGAAGAATGACTTCTTGTGTCCTGCTCACAACACACCTGTTAATGCATCCCAGAATCACATTTGCTTTTTTTGCAACAGCATCGCACTGTTGACTCATATTTAGCTTGTGGTCCACTATAACCCCATATCCCTTCCTGCCGTACTCCTTCCTAGACAGTCTCTTCCCATTCTGTATGTGTGAAACTGATTGTTCCTTCCTAAGTGGAGCACTTTGCATTTGTCTTTGTTAAACTTCATCCTGTTTACCTCAGACCATTTCTCCAATTTGTCCAGATCATTTTGAATTATGACCCTGTCCTCCAAAGCAGTTGCAATCCCTCCCAGTTTGGTATTATCTGCAAACTTAATAAGCGTACTCTCTATGCCAATATGTAAGTCGTTGATGAAGCTATTGAACAGAGCTGGTCCCAAAACAGATCCCAGTGGAACCCCACTTGTTATACCTTTCCAGCAGGATTGGGAACCATTAATAACTACTCTGAGTATGGTTATCCAGCCAGTTATGTACCCACCTTATAGTAGCCCCATCTAAGTTGTATTTGCCTAGTTTATTGATAAGAATATTAAATGAGACCATATCAAATGCCTTACTAAAGTCTAGGTATACCACATCCACCACTTCTCCCTTATCCATAAGACTCGTTATCCTATCAAAGAAAGCTATCAGATTGGTTTGACATGATTTGTTCTTTACAAATCCATGCTGGCTATTCCCTATGACCTTGCCACCTTCCAAGTGTTTGCAGAGGATTTCCTTAATTACTTGCTCCATTATCTTCCTTGGCACAGGAATTAAACTAACTAGTCTGTAGTTTCCTGGGTTGTTTTTATTTTCCTTTTTATAGATGGGCCCTATATTTACCCTTTTCCAGTCTTCTGGAATCTCTCCCGTCTCCCATGATTTTCCAAAGATAATAGCTAGAGGCTCAGATACCTCCTCTATTAGCTCCTTGAGTATTCTAAGATGCATTTAATCAGGCTCTGGTGACTTGCAGGCATCTAACTTTTCTAAGTGATTTTTAACTTGTTCTTTTTTTATTTGATCTTCTAAACCTACCTCCTTCCCATTAGCATTCACTATGTTAGACATTCCTTCAGACTTCTTGGTGAAGACTGAAACAAAGACGTCATTAAGCATCTCTGCCATTTCCAAGTTTCCTGTTACTGTTTCTCCCTCCTCATTGAGCAGTGGGCCTACCCTGTCCTTGGTCTTCCTCTTGCTTCTAATGTATTGATAAAAAGACTTCCTGTTTCCCTTTATTCCCGTAGCTAGTTTGAGCTCATTTTGTGCCTTGGCCTTTCTAATCTTGCCCTTGCTTTCCTGTGTTGTTTGCCTATATTCATCCTTTGTAATCTGTTCTAGTTTCCATTTTTTATATGACTCCTTTTTATTTTGTAGGTCATGAAAGATCTCGTGGTTAAGCCAAGCTGGTCTTTTGCCACGTTTTCTCTCTTTCCTACCCAGCGGAATAGCTTGCTTTTGGGCCCTTAATAGTGTCCCTTTGAAAAACTGCTAACTCTCCTCAGTTGTTTTTCCCCTCAGTCTTGATTCCCACAGGACCTTATCTATCAGCTCTCTGAGCTTACCAAAATCCGCCTTCCTGAAATCCATTGTCTCTATTTTGCTGTACTCCATTCTACCCTTCCTTAGAATTGCAAACTCTATGATTTCATGATCACTTTCACCCAAGCTTCCTTCTACTTTCAAATTCTCAGCGAGTTCCTCCCTATTTGTTAAAATCAAGTCTAGAACAGCTTCCCTCCTAGTGGCTTTTTCAACCTTCTGAAATAAAAAGTTGTCTGCAATGCAGTCCAAGAACTTATTAGACAGTCTGTGCCCCGCGGTGTTATTTTCCCAACATATATCTGGATAATTGAAGTCCCCCATCACCACCAAATCTTGGGCTTTGGATGATTTTGTTGTTTAAAAAAAGCCTCATCCACCTCTTCATGGCACCAGGTGAAACCCTCCCAGTTCACAAGCATTAGCTGTGCCCTTGCTGCTGCTGTTCCCTTATGGTTCGTCTGACAGAGCTCCCTGCTACATATGTGACTATGGCTAATAACACATTCATAGGTCCACATTGGAAAATGATACCCCTTGAGCTAAAGGCTAATTGCAGAGTCTGGATGCTGGAGAAGGCTGTTCCCTTCTGTGGCATTAGAAGGGAACACAGAGCAAACTCTGCCCCCCCCAGCTGTCACCCCCATTTTGTTCCCCAAAGGATAGTTTGCTTCTCTCTGTCCCGTCCCCAAGAGTTCTGTCACCCTCTGAGCTTCCCAATGTTCTTTGTGCCCTTGGCTCCCCTATCTGTAGTGTTCCCCACAGATGTCCCCTTTTCTGCTGCTCCATGTCCCCTGAATTCACTGTGTCCATGTCTTGCCCAGAGACCCAGCTCTCTGGGGGGTGCTGCAATAAGGCACTGGGGCAGGGTAATCCTGCATGTGTAATCCTTTAGGATCTGCAGGGCATGCTTCCAAGGTGAGCTGTGCTCTGTGAAAACACAGCTGGGAAATGGTGATTGTCAGCCCCTTCTAACTGGGCCAGACCTAATCATGGTTACATGCAGCCAGCAAAAGGTACATCTTGACCTCCAAGACCAAACCTGTGCCTCATCTCAGAGGCTGAGGTGTGAGAGCTGCTCAAAGGAAGGTCGCAAGAACTTCTGCCAATGGAGAGTGTAGGGCAACCTAAATACAGGGGATGCTAGGAGTCCCCTCTACTGAACCTAATGGTGACACCCAGATGTGATCTAACATGGTGGTTGTGGCTAGGTGTAGGGCGATGCCCACTGCAGAGCGTGTCACCTGGGACCCATCTGCCTAGACTGCTGAGACTATATAGTAGGGTAGCACCTGTAGCAATGGCTTGGACTCTGGACACTTTTTTCGCACGATTATACCTGTGCCAACCAATTTTTTTAAAATTATCTAAATGCCCATCAGTTAAAATGGCTGCTGGGTTGTCTTTTTGTGTAATGTTGTTTCATGTGTGTTCTCAGTGATCTGTCCTTTCCCCTTTTCTCTTGTAGGGATTTGGATTAATACTAGTGTAACCCTTCTGCCAGGCCGATTTGATAGCAGCAAGGGCCAGGTTCAGTACATAGGGGTCCCCCCCCAAAAACGTAACGCAAAACCAGCTCGAGCCCCGACCCAGCGACCTGAGAAAATCTTACACACATCTCTGGGCACCTCGAAGAGGCAATACTTCCCCTCTCGCAAGCACAGAGTCTCGGTGTAGCAGAAAATGTGTAATGACATGATTACCTCAGCATTAAATTGGGAAAATAACACAACTAGGGTCCCTAGACCAAACCATGATCAAAGACCCACCCCAGCAACTTGGGCCGTGTCCTTTCCCTTTGGTTCTTGAGTCCAGCAACCCAAAAATCACTCAAAGTCCCATAACCCAAAAGTCTCTGTCCCAGGTCAGTGCAGCCCCAGAGTTCAAAAATGTATCTGCAGAGTTTTACTCCCCCGCCCCCCAGCCTGGGTGGAAAGGGCTGTGTGCGCGTGGGGTGTTAAGGGATACCTTACATGGTCCGAGGCTGACTGCCCCACCTCTCTGTGGGGTTCTGCTTCCGCTGTCACCACAAACTGCTCCGCTCCACCAGCTGCTCCACTTCTCCAACCGTCCCTGCAAACTGCTCAGCTCCGCTCCACTCGCTGTTCTGTGGGCTGCTCCAACTGTCCCACAAACCACTCTGCTCTGCCAGCCACTCCACTCCACCAGCCATCCCGTAAGCCACTCCAGCTGTCCCTGCAAACTGCTCCACTCCACTAGCTGCTTAACAATATAGCTTCAGGCTCCCCCACTAGTTAACACAGCACTCAGTGATTTCAGCTTGTAGTAGGGGAGCCCCAGTGCTGGTGCACCATTGGCCCAAAGTGAATTCAGCTCAGCAGCCTGTAACTACATTCCTAAGGGAATCAAAATTAGCTGTGACATTCAACAGTGGAGAGAAGAGTAGGTGCAATTGGTGTTTTAGGCCTACACAACCAAGTACAAATACCTACTCCCAGCCTCTCTCAGTTCACTAGGTTTTGGAACCCATGTTCCTTGTCTAGCGAGTGCTGCTTAGTTGATGGTGAGACCCTCTGTCATAAAACAGTTTCATTGTCCTTGATTCACATAATCAGGGTAACAACACTTTATTCCTCCTGCCCCAGTAACAGAGAAACTGGTGATCCCACAGCTGCCAAAATGACCATTTTGGGCTGCCGTGGGCTGATGCCAGGTGGAGTGGTTGTGCCTACACAAACAGGATCAGCTCCTGAAGTTCTTTCCCACACTCGCCACAATTCACCACCAGGTGTCAAGGTAGAGCTCATCCTGACTCTGCACAGGACACATGACCCATTTCAGGCCCTGTTGTTGCTGGGCTGGAAGCTGACCAGGGTTTAAAGTCCAGGGAAGTGGAGCGATGAGGCCCCAGCCGGTTCCACTTCCCTTGCCCCAGCCCCAGCCATGTTGCTGGAGTGGGGAAAGGCCCACCCCCAGCTCTCACTGGTAGCGGGAAGCGGAGCACCGTGGCTGGGAGCTGGCAGAGTAGGGCGGGCTGGGCTGCTCTGCTTCCTGCAGCCGCCGGTGAGTGGAGGGGAATCCCTTCCCCCAAGCCTCCTTCACCCCACCAACATGGCTGCGGTTGGGACGAGGGAAGCGGAGCGGGCTCCTCCTAGCCCACCACTAATCCACGGGACTACTCTGGGCCTGTGGGGCCCGCAAAAGTGCCCCCCCCACAGCTCCTGCCTACTAGACCCAAATGGCTAGGGACAGCCCTGCTTGCAAGGGGCTCTTGAGGGGTCTCAGCACTTTGCCAAAGTGGGTCCTTGATGAGTGAGTTGCCTGTTCCCTGCTGTCACTGATTCACTGAATGGCCTTAGACCACTCTGATCATCGGCTCTGACCTGCATAGAGCAGGCCAGAGAACCCCCCTGACATAATCCCTTGTGGAAGTAGAGAAAGAACTGACAGGGGTTTGAAGGGGATTTTAGATTCAAACAGTCCCCTTATGTAAGCAAGAGTCAGGCTAGCTGTAACCGTAATAATGCGAGATTTGTAGAAGCGAGGATTCTGTGAGGCATGTGGAAAAGAACTGTATGAGAAGTTGTTGTGACCTTGGGGTAGATAAGTATGGCATGTAGACTATAGTCTAAATTGTGGAGGAAAATAAGTTATCGGGATGACATATGTATAAACAAAAATGCAGCTGTTGCCCATTATTGTATGTAACAAAAGGTATAAATGCTTGCTATAATTTTTTACCTTGAAAGAGACCTGTTTTGCTCTCTCCCTCCATGCAATTGCTGAAGAAAATCTGACTTGCTGCACCCAACCTGAGAGTGAGAACTCTGTTTTTCTCCAACCCCCTTCTCCTTAGTCTGCCCCTTGCCTTTTCACCCACCATGTTGCTGCTCCTCGTTCCATAATCCCCCTTCCCTGACACTCCCACCCTTTTTCTCTCCGTCTTCCTCTGACTCCTACTGTGTGAGCATAGGTGCGGAAACTAGGAGCGCAGGGGGTGCTCCACTGCTGCTCCCCTACACCTCTCCTCCTGGGTCTGAGCTGCCAGCTCAGGAGCAGATGGGTAAGGGGGCTGGGCTTTCAGCACCCCACTACTCCAAGTGTTCCTGTGCCATTGTATGTGAGGCCTTGGCAGCAGCATTGTGCTGGGCACTAATTCCTTCCTTTTCCATGGCTCCCCACCCCCCCACCCCGTGTTTTAGCTCAGTGAGCTCCCCATCTCCTTCATGCATTACCCCACAATGTTGTTTTGCTGAAATTCAGCCCTTTCCCATTGCTTTAGCTCTGCCTGCACCAGCATCCGGTAAAGATGTGCACTTTGAGTGAGCTGGCAGGATCAGACGGTGTGTCTTATGCACCCGATCCGGAGTGTGACACTAGCCTCAGACGAGATGCTGGTGCTCGGTGCCTCTTGAGCTCAGTTTTATTGTATCCTTAGTTTTGGTATGTGTCCCTTCGTTGAATTATGCTCTCCGTGAGCCTGTCGCAGAGAGCAGGAGTGTTTCTGTCATCCAGGGATGTGTTTGTCTAGCCTCCACCCCCATGCTCTGAACAATCATGTGTCTTTGACTCAGGTGTAAGATACATGTCCTCACTTTTGTGAGTCACTTCTGTAGGATCTGCACAAAATGGAAATGGCCTCTTTGTGCTCTTTCAGACATGCTACTACAGTCTGTGCGAACACTGGTTTGTAAAGGACAAGGAACGACTGTACTATGCTTTTTCTTACTTTTTATACATTTTTTTAAAGTAAAGTCTAAGTGTCTGTGCTGGTGGCAATTCTTGTTACGCTAATAAATGTTACTGTAGCAGGGAGTGTAGCATCCCCTGTGTTACCTGTTAGTCTCACCCAGGGGTGAAAGTAACTTACAGGACTTACCGGTACTGCAGGAGTCCTGCGGGGGGCGTGGCCTCATCTGGAAGAGGTGTGGCCTCAAGCAGAATTGATGAGACCTCTCAAGATTTAAAAGCCCTGGGGCACTGGCTGTGGCTGGGAGCCCCA
The DNA here is from genome assembly GCF_025201925.1 of Gopherus flavomarginatus. NCBI lineage: Eukaryota > Metazoa > Chordata > Testudines > Testudinidae > Gopherus > Gopherus flavomarginatus. The sequence continues at coordinate 25,644,195 of NC_066633.1, forward strand.
AGGCCTTTAGATCAACCGGGGGCTCCCAGCTGAAGAGGTGGCTGGGAGCCCCCTGGGGCTCAGGGGCAAATTAAAGAGCCCAGAGCTCCGGTCACCACGGGGAACCCCAAGCTTTGCCAGGCTGCGGCTGGGATTTAAAGGGCCCAGAGCTCCTGCTGCTGCAGAGAGCCCCAAGCCCTTTAAATCCCAGCCGCAGCCCGGCCGCCGGAGCCACAGCAGGGATTTAAAGGGCTCTGGGCTGTCCGCAGCCATGAGGATCCCCGAGCCCTTTAAATCCCGGTCGCCAGAGCCGCGGGTGGGATTCAAAGGGCTTTGGGTTGCCCGCAGTGGCAGGGAGCTCTGAGCCCTTTAAATCCCACCCCAGCCTGGCTGCCAGAGCCGCGGGCGGGATTCAAAGGGCTCTGGGCTGCCTGCAGCCACGGGGAGCTCTGAGCCCTTTAAATCCCACCCCAGCCTGGCTGCCAGAGCCGTGGGTGGGATTCAAAGGGCTTTGGGCTGCCTGCAGCCACGGGGAGTCTGAGCCCTTTAAATCCCACCCCAACCTGGCTGCCAGAGCCGCAGGCGGGATTCAAAGGGCTCTGGGCTGCCTGCAGCCACGGGGAGCTCTGAGCCCTTTAAATCCCACCCCAGCCTGGCTGCCAGAGCCGTGGGCGGGATTCAAAGGGCTTTGGGCTGCCTGCAGCCACGGGGAGCTCTGAGCCCTTTAAATCCCACCCCAGCCTGGCTGCCAGAGCCGTGGGTGGGATTCAAAGGGCTTTGGGCTGCCCGCAGCCACGGGGAGCTCTGAGCCCTTTAAATCCCACCCCAGCCCAGCCGCCAGAGCCGTGGGCAGGATTCAAAGGGCTCTGGGCTGCCCACAGCTGCAGGGAGCTCTGAGCCCTTTAAATCCTGCCCCAGCCCGGCCGCCAGAGCCGTGGGCGGGATTCAAAGGGCTCTGGGCTGCCTGCAGTAACGGGCAGTGCAGAGCCCCTTAAATCCCCACTGTGGAAGCCAGTGCAGTCCGGCACGGCATACTGGCTCTTGCCAGTATGCCGTACCGGACCATACCGGCTTACTTTCACCTCTGGTCTCAGCTGAAAGGAGTGACGTGTGTTACTGTAACCTACTTAGCGGATTGGCTGGCACTTTTTACAGAGCAAATACAAATGGAAGATGCTTTATAGATTCCTTGTTTGTTCCATCACTGCACTGAATATGACTGTGCAGAAGCCGATAAAAATCGAAGTGCACAGGTGTTTTGTGGTGGTGAGTTGTGTAAAGCTCCCACCCATGCTCAGAAGGGGCCCCAGCCTGCTGCGCTTGCACTGCGTTCTCAGACCCCACTGGCTCCCTGCAGCCCATCACTTATTCCTCAGGCTGAGGGCTCCTTTCGGCCCCCTAACCTCACCCCCACAGCTCTCCTCTCCTTCCTGGCTGGACTCCAGTGCACCTCCAGCTCCAGGCAGTCTCTACGTCCTACCACCTGTCAGGCCCCACCGGGAGCCTCGGAGCTAAGCTGCCTGGGACTGATGCAGAAGCCTGACCAGTCTCAGCCAGGTGGGGTGGGGGGATGACAGTGTGGGGGACTTCTCTGGCCCCTCCAGGCAAGTGCATTGAGAGCACCTGGTCATGGCAGGCCCTGGCCTGGCTGATCATGCCATTCCTGAGGAGTCAGAGTGATTCCCAGCCAGCTCTGGCTGCATTGCTGGCTCAGCCTGGCAGACACAGTTGCCTCCCAGCAGGGCCAGGAGATGGGGGGTGGAGGGTTCTGGGCTGTGAGATGGCAGGAAAGATCTGTGTGTGTTGGGGCACTACAGAGTGGAGATTCTGTGGGGGTGCTGGGCAGTTGTGGTGGGGTTGTGAGCAGGGAGGTGCTGGGCAAGGGTGGGGTGCAGACTGCTGTGCATTTGGTGGAGGGCACTGGGCATAGGAGGTCTGGAGGGTCTCTGGCCATAGGGAATTTGGGGGGGGGTTGTGGTTTGGGCAGGGGAGCTGAGTGGCGTGGCATGGGCCCACCCCCAAGGGGAAGGGGCATACTGGCAGCACAGGGCCAGGCAGACCACTGTGCATCTGGAAACTGCCGATTTGTAAATAGTGCCCTAGCACTGGGCTGAGGGGAGTGGGGCCATCCCTGCCATGCCATGCCCCATTGCTGCTGGCTGGCCTCTCACTCTGGGGGATTGACATCCCCATGCCATGCTCCATTCCCTCTATGGGGGCTGTGACAGGGTGGGGGAGACCTTGTCCAGTACAGGGTGAGTTCACCCCATCCTTCAATCTGCCCTTGGTCTCCAGGCCCTGAGACCTAAGGGCAGGAGTCCACAGAGATGCCCTGGTCTGCAGGGCTTTAAGGTCCACTGACCAGAGTCTATGGAATCATGTTGCTCCACAGGGCAATAACATCACATGACCCATGTCCAGAGGATAGCCCTTCTTTGCCGGGCAGCAAAGCCTAGCGGCCAGAGTCCATAGGAGTACCCTGGGGTTTGCAAGGCAATAAGGCCCGATGACCAAAGTCAGTAGAGATACCCTGGGTGTACAGGGCAGTAAGGCCTAGCAGCCACAGTCATTAATGATCCACTGGGTTCGCCGGAAGCCAGGTCTAGCAGCCCAAGTCAATGGAGATACCTCTCCAAGCACAGCTGTAAGGCCTAGCGGCCAGAGTCAATAAAGTCATCCTCTGGACGAGGCTGTATGGTCAAGCAGCCACTTGGTGAGGGGAGTGTGGGCCACCACCTGGGGGGAGTTGGTGGGGGGTGGCAGCCAGGTAGGGGGACCCAGGCCCTTACTGCCTCACTGGGTCCCCAGCCCAGGGCCTTTGCAGTGGCAAGTGAGTCCACCACTGGGTCAGTGGGAATCCATCCACAATATGCTGACCAGCCTTGGGACAATGGCTTGTCCCCCTGGGCTACTTCCTACGTTGTCACTCCAGTTTGTGATCTGTGCGTCTTTAGGGTCTCTGGTTCTTTGGCTGGTGCAACTCCCTGTAGCTTGGACCTCCCTGGGGTGTCCACCGCTAACTGGGCATTTGTGTGGGTTTCATTGCCTCTGGCTTCCTTGCTCCAGGGCTCCAGTGGTTCCCGGGCAGGAGCCAGCAAGGAGTACCCTCCCTCTCCAGCAGTCATCCCAAACTGAGCCAGACTGCTCCCTCTTATACTGCTGCTACATCTGGAGCATGCCCCGTAGGAACGTGGGGGGGCATGGCTTCCTCTACACAAAGTGAGGAGTTAACCCTTCCCCATCCAGTGCAGGGTGCATTCACCCCTTCATAGGGCCCATAAATATGTTTGGCACCGGGCCCACACAGGCCCTGTCAACAGCCCCCGCTTCACACAAAGGCCAGCCAGCCTTGGAGTCTGTGCTCCCGCAGCACACAGGCTGTGGTGCAATCCATGCTGAGGCGCCAGGGTGAGACCTTGCAATCCATGGACATGGCTCTCCCTGAGCCTCCCAGCAGGGACCTGCAGCCACAGGCTCCTCCACCCCTGGTCACTAGTTCCAAAGCAGTCCCATCAGCTGTTCAGTGCCCCACGTGCCCTGGCTGCTAGTCTCTGGGGTCCATATTACCCAGCTACTCTCCCATGTAGCCCTGGTAATTAACCAGCCTACTCCCTCTACTTTGAATCAGAGCTATATCTTGGCAGCCATGGGACGGTTCCTGGTGACAACTGCTGCCTTTCTAAGGGCGATCATCTGCCTGTACCTCCTGGCACTATGATAATACAAATAACAAACAACAATCATCATCAGCCTACCTGCACCATGTAACATATCTCTGTAAAGGTTATGGTTTACTGAATCTATTCATCCTATTTGTACAGATGTATCATTTTGTACTTGAGGTTAAGAACATTGGCTGTATATTTGCTTGATTTCTAAGTAAGCTTTGTGAGGCATTTGGTCAGCTTCTTTAGGAAGGAATTCGAAGGTTAAGTACCTGCTCAGGAAGCACTTGGGGAACAATGCATCTTGGAATGCTCCAATCCACATTAGAAGTCTTCCTGGAGACATACAAGATACCATGTGGACAATGGCTTCTGCCTATAAAGACTGTGAGTCATGCATGGACATGTGACCTGCCCAGGTGACTCCAGAACTCCATCTTGGAGCTGGACTTTGCATAGGAGTGAGGAGGGGCTTAGTAGCTCCCAGCCATAACCTTCACGGCAGGAGCGGGGTAACCACCCTGCTACAGGTGAGCAGGGCTCTTGCCACTGTTTCAGCTTCTGTTTTAGACAGTGCGATTGCCTCAGGATACCAAGTGGCAAAGTCTACTACCACTAAGTTATATTTGTTCCCCCTCAGTGTGGGGCGTGGCATAGGGCCCACTATGTCCGTTGCCACTCTTTGGGATGCCTCCTGGATGACAGGCGGGGGACCCAGCGGAGCCTTCTGGGGACCCCCTGGTTTCTTCCTCTCCTAACACACAGCACAAGTCCTACCACAATCCCTCACATCGTTCTGTATCCCTGGCCAGTAGAAATTCCTCCTTGGCCTGTTGTTAGGTAATAAAGCAAGTCCTCACTCACCTCTCCAGCACCCGAGTTCGTGCGGAGTTGGTATGGGGCACACAATTCTGTCAGAGACCAGACACCAATGCGTTGATCAACGGGCTCACACTATCCTTAGCTCTAAAAAGCTTTAGATTAAGTGTGGCCCCTTTATTAGGGGTGAGCATCAATATTTATACACAGAAGTAAACAAAGTGATTAACAAAAGATAATGGTCATGCATAATTAATCAAGATTTTACAGGAAAAGCAAGTTAACAAGTAAATGCATAGAGATAAAGGCTAATGGCTACTAGGGAAAGGGGGTGTCATGAGTAGTTTGCAGGTCAGTGCTTTGTTCAAAAGGGTTCAGGAAGGATTATGCAGAGACAGTCAGTCTGGGTGTGTTTTGGCTCCCCAAAGTTCACCAAAAGTTTAGACCCAACATTCCTCCATTTGTAGCTTTGAGATAACTATTAATCAAAAAGCTACACCCTATTTTAAGATCTCAAGGGCCGCTTGGCAATTTTAGCCTGGGCCAATTTGAAGAGAGTAAGGCTTTTAGCTGAAGTGGGAAAAGAATAAACTGACTTACATGAGTTTATGAGGGAGGGGACACACTGAATACAGCAACACAGTATTATAAGGACTACTATGGCCCCAACAACACCCACCAAGAGTTTTTTTTTTTAACCCACCCAAATCCGGGCAGCCAATTTCATAAGGCTCCCCACCAATTATAAGGTGGCTGGCCAGAGGAGTAGTTTTTAGCCATTTCCCTTAGGTGTTTGGTACGTTGAAAAGTGTTAGAGTAGGTGTCATTTACAAAAACACAGCATTCTTCATAAGCAGAAAATAAACTAAAAAAGCATAAAAAAACATACAGTTGTCAGAATAAAGGGTCCTCTCATTTTTTTCGAGTCAATTTAAGTCTAATGTCTGAGAGAGGTAAGCTGGTCCACTGGTCGAAGGCAGTGTCCTCAGTGGTGACAAGAGCTGCTGGTCCGTCACTGTGGTCCACTACGGCTGGCTTGACGTGGGAGTGGTGGATCCAAGATTTGCGTCCTTTCAGGAACACTGCAGTCTGGGTTGTTAAAAGAACCTGGTGGGGTCCAGTAAACCTTGGCTGGAGGGTGTCGTCACGAACGAACTTTTTGGCCCAGACGAAGTCCCCTGGTTGGAACGGGTGGATCTGTTCCTCCAGCGGCACGGTCTGGGAAAACTGCGAGGCTTTCCAAAGGGTACGGAGGCGAGCCTGTAGGGAGAGAAACTGACACGCGGTTAAATGATCCCCTCCCAATAGTGAAACATCAGCACGTGGTAGCGCCCCGCCTTTGAAAGGGGGGGTGTTCATAGAGCAGTTCAAAGGGGGATAATCCCAATGCGCGGGTTGGGCGAGTACGAAGGTGAAACAGGACCAAGGGAAGTACCTGAGGCCACTTTAATCCTGTTTCCTGACAGTATTTAGCCAATGTAAACTTAAGTTTCCTATTCATACGCTCAACTTTCCCGCTAGACTGGGGGTGGTAGGGTGTATGAAAGGAGTGTGAAATGCCCAGTCCTTGTTCTAAACGGCCAAGGACATGACCAGTAAAGTGAGGTCCGCGATCTGAGTCGAGCACAAGAGGGATGCCAAAACGGGGTACAATGTCTCTAAGGAGAATCTTTGCCACTGTGGCAGCAGTACAATTAGCAGTAGGAAAAGCTTCGACCCAGGAAGTCAGAGGGCAAACCAAAACAAGGAGGTGCTTTTTCCCAAAAGCCTTTGGCATATCTGCAAAGTCAATTTGAAGATGTTGAAATGGAGCAGCAGGCGGAGGTCTTCCACCCTTAATTTTGTTAAGAGGTGGAGCAGGTTCATTACGCTGACATGTGCTGCATGCTTTCACTATTGATAGGCAATAGGGTTGAATGCCTGGAGCATACCAAAAGCGAGCGATGGTGTTCACGAGGGCGTGCGTGCCGTAGTGACCCCCTTTATCATGGTGCCAGCGAACTGCCACGGGGTATGTGGAGCGAGGGAGGCAGGCTCGGCCATCTGGCATAAGCCAGGTCCCTTTGACCAGAGTGGCCCCGAGGCTCTCCCACGATTGCAGTTCAGCAGCGGGTACTGGTACGGGGTGCGGTGGAGTAAAGGAGGAGGCTGCAATAGCCAATGTGGGCATGGCTAAAGGTAAGGTGGCAGCCTTCTTAGCGGAGGCGTCAGCCAGGGCATTTCCACGGGTAACGGGGCTACTATCTTTAGTATGGGCCCGGCAGTGAACTACAGCCAGGACAGAGGGTTTTTGGAGGGTGTCCAAAAGCTTGTGGATGAGGGGGAGGTGCTGAATGGGTTTACCGGCAGCTGTCTGGAAACCTCGAAACTTCCAGAGGTGGATATGACAATGCACAACTCCAAAAGCATATTTGCTATCAGTAAAAATGGTAACGGTCTTACCAGCGGCCAACTGGCAAGCTCGGGCCAGGGCATAGAGTTCAGCGGCTTGGGCTCCCCAGTTGCCTGGCAGTGAGGCGGCCTCTTGAATGTCCCATTTAGAGGTGACAGCATAACCAGTGAAACGCTTGCCATCAACATAGAAGGAGCTTCCGTCCGAGAAGAGGATGCAATCGGGGTTGTCCAGTGGCACGTCAAACAGGTTGTCTCTTATCTGTAAGATGCTGTAAACTACTTCCACACAGTCGTGCTGATCCTGGAGGACTGGCAGGTCAGGAAGCAAGGTAGCTGGATTAAGGGGTCCACACCTTTCAAAAATTAGGTTAGTGTCTTCTAAGAGTTCGGCCTCTAGCTGTTGCTGACGATGGGCCGAAAAGACTTGGGTTGTGCCCCTACGCAGAAGGGCTGACAAGGCATGAGAGGTCCAAACCGTGGTAAAATGACCCAGGGTTAGGCTCTTTGCCTTTGTGATCAGCAGGGCAGCTGCTGCCAGAGTCCGGGTGCAGGATGGGGTTCCCTGAGCGACAGGGTCGATTTGCTGAGAGTAAAAAGCAAGCGGGAAATGGTGGGGCCCTCTCAGCTGGGTAAGGACACCACTAGCAATTCCGCCCCTCTCGTGGACAAAAAGGTGAAAGGGTTTGCTGTAATTGGGGGGGCGGAGAGACATGGAGGAGGCCACACTGTCCTTGAGTAACTGAAAGGCTTGAATAGTGTCCGGGGACCACTGCAAAGGGTCAGGAGCAAGGTTAGCAGTGAGTCGGTGGAGCGGTTTGCTTAACTCCCCGCAGGACGGCAACCAGGGGCGACAGAAGCCAATTAATCCTAAGAAACCTCGAAGTTGTTTCTTGGTGTTCGGTAGAGGGCAGTTTTGAATAGTCTTTATGCAGGCTGGGTCCATCTGTCTTCCCTCTGGGGTTAACAGGAAGCCCAGATATCGGACCTTTTGTGAGACCCACTGAATCTTTTTAGGGTCTACCTTGTGGCCTCTGGTGTGTAGGTATAATAAAAGTGCCTTACCATCGATGCGGAGGGCAGCTTCTTCGCGATTACCTAATAGGATGTCATCTACGTATAGGACCAATGTGGATCCCTGCGGACTGGTGAAACCTTCCAAGTCGTGGCGGAGGCACTGGCTGAAAATCGTGGGGCTGTCTCTGTAGCCTTGAGGAAGTCGTTGCCAGACATAACTTTGTCCCTCCCAGGTGAAACCAAAGAGATACTGAGAGTCTGGGTGCACAGGAATGCTGAAAAAAGCTGATTTTAAGTCAATAACAGTGAACCACTCAGCATCCCAGGGGATTTGGCTGATGATAGTAGCTGGGTCAGGAACTACTGCATGAAGAGGGACCACATACTGATTAACAACTCGTAGATCCTGTACAAAGCGCCAACGAACAGGGTCTCCGTCCTTTTTAGGAGGCTTTTTGACAGGCAGTATAGGGGTGTTACAGGGAGTGCGCTGAGGGCGGACTAGCTTTTGTGCAATGAATCCCTCGATAATGGGGCGGATGCCCTCCCGGGCTTCCAGCGACAGGGGGTATTGAGGGACTGACGGGGGGGTTAAGGAAGGCTTCACCTGAATCCTTACGGGCTCTGCCGAAAGGAGCAGGCCAACATCAGTGTCAGAAATTCCCCAGAGGGTTGAAGGCAAGTCAGTGAGGTCAGGGGAGAGAGAGGGGGGTGTTTCCCAATTACCCTGAGTAGGGGCCGAATCTCCTAACACTGTCATCAATAATCCTACCCCTTCAGGAGTGCAGGTTAAAGTAGCCTCAATCTTACAGAGTAAATCCCGGCCCATCAAAGGGATCGGACAAGCTGGGGAAAAAAGAAAACGGTGAGGAAAACATTTATCAGCATAAATAACATTCAAAGGCAAAGTGAGTCCCAGAGACTGTGGGTTGCCCTCCACCCCAGTCGCAGTTTTAACCTCAGAGGATAGCCAGGGAGAGGGGGCATGATTTAAAAGAGAGAAAGTAGCCCCAGTATCAATGAGGAAAGAGACAGGCAGTCCCTGGACTGAAAGGGTTAAACGAGGCTCTTTGCTGGGAGGGGAGAAAGTGAGAAAGGAGCCGGCTAAAGACATTAAGGAAATAAGACCATCACATTGTTTGTCTTCGCCCCCGGGGTACCTTCATTGAGGAGGCTGAGTTTGCTGCGGCTGCTGCTGTTTCCCGTAGTTGATCCAGGCCTGGGGAATGGGCTGAGCTGGTGGTGCAGCTGTAAAGGCATCTCTCTAACTATACTTTTATTACTCGCAAGAGATTTGACGGGGACATCCTCTGGGCTATCCTCGGGGGGGGGGGGGCATGCACCCTGCTGTATCTGTTTGGACATTAGCCTAGTAACTACTCCTCCCGAGGTTTGCCCCTCCATTTCCTCCTCATCCTTCTGCAGAAATTCCAATTTGGGATTCTGCAGATTCCCCTCTGTTACATGGAGAGAGTCCCCCTGCGGAGGAATAGGGGCAGGTGCAGAGGGGACCAGCTGACGAGTCAAAACACGCCGTGGTTTACACCCTTCATCGAAATAACCTGGAGGGGGTTCACTCTCGGGAGAGTACCTGACTGCCATAATTTTTAAAGATTTCCACAGCTCTGCTGCTGTGTTCCAACAAAGCCAGTAACATAACTGTCCCGGATGGTCTTTTTCGATCTGGCTCTTTACTCCTCTTAAGGCAGCCTGTTCGAAAGAGCCATACGAAGGCCACCTCATCTCTGGGTCGGCCAATACCGCGGTATACCCAGTCCAATTCCTTACACATAGTGTGTACAACTTCTTCCTAGACATTCCTGTCTGTACTGGGAGTTTCCCTTCGTTCCATAACTTATTTACAATCCCCAACGGACTCTCAAGAGGCACGCTAGTCCCTTGACCCATGGTGTCTGACAGGAGCCCTCCAACTGGCGTTTACCCTGCTGTCCAATACACGACCCCTCAATATTGAATTGGCTGGGAGAAATCTCCTGTGGCGCCTTGCCAATTCATATATGAGTGGTCTGACCACTGGACAGAGGTACCGCACCAGAAGGAATCCCGGACGAGCCCCCAAATTGTTAGGTAATAAAGCAAGTCCTCACTCACCTCTCCAGCACCCGAGTTCGTGCGGAGTTGGTATGGGGCACACAATTCTGTCAGAGACCAGACACCAATGCGTTGATCAACAGGCTCACACTATCCTTAGCTCTAAAAAGCTTTAGATTAAGTGTGGCCCCTTTATTAGGGGTGAGCATCAATATTTATACACAGAAGTAAACAAAGTGATTAACAAAAGATAATGGTCATGCATAATTAATCAAGATTTTACAGGAAAAGCAAGTTAACAAGTAAATGCATAGAGATAAAGGCTAATGGCTACTAGGGAAAGGGGGTGTCATGAGTAGTTTGCAGGTCAGTGCTTTGTTCAAAAGGGTTCAGGAAGGATTATGCAGAGACAGTCAGTCTGGGTGTGTTTTGGCTCCCCAAAGTTCACCAAGAGTTTAGACCCAACACTGTCATACATCCTCTGTACCCCCAAGTGACCAGCAAAGGGACTGTCATGCGCTACCAGCACTAATTCCTCCCAGCGTTGGCTGGGTACAACCAACTGCTGACAGGGTTGACTGGGACGTGTTTTTTTCCCTACAGGGGCCTCCCTATACAGTTTCCCATCCTCTTCAAAAAACTTCTCCCCTCCCCACCCCCTTCCTGGAGTTTCCTCCGAGATACACTTTCATATACTCTCAAGGGAGGGGTCCACCCTTTGTTTAGCTGCAAATTCCTGACAGACAACCCTTGAGATTGCGTCCCGGTCCCAGGGCACTGACTGCATCTCCCCTGCCCCCCGTCCCTGGCAGTCTTCAGCAGGGCAGAGGCTTGGTTCTGTCTCTCCCCTACTTGGATGCACCCTGCCTCCCTGCACTGTAGTGTCAATGAGCCCCCCCCCCACCTCCCCTGTGGGTTCCAAGGTCCCTGCCCCATTCTTGGGGACGCCCTCTGAGTCACCCACCCCCATGTTCCCTGGGGCAGGATGTGTTAGTTGTTCAGCTGCGTCAGACCCTACAGTCATCAGCTGGAATAGCCTCCCCATCTAGGAGCCCCTCACAGTTTTTTTCATGCTGTGAGTTATCACACTAACAGCCCAAATTTTGCTGAAAACATCATTTCCCAGCAACATGTCCACAGGGATATCTTTGAGCATTCCCACCAGGAAATCACTTTCTATACCTTCCCACGCCACAGGAACCTTAGCTAGGGGCACAGGGAACATCTGTGGCCCCACCCCCTTAATGTGGATTGTATGCCCCATCACAACACTAGCATCTGGAACCACACTTGGTCAAACCCGAGAGAAATGAGCTGCTGTATACCTCCACCCCAGGCACTCCATACCATCAGTCTTGATAACCTTGATGTGTTCCCTGTCTGCTTCACTAGGTCCCATGTCCACCAAGCTGGTGTGACAAGAGGTAGGAGTACCCTCTGGGGGCCTCAGGGCTGAGGGCACCGAGCTAACCTGGGACAAGGGAGGTGTCATAAACAGATAAGTAAGAGTTAATAGAACAGAAGTACTTCATATCTCTTTTGCCTGTAAAGGGTTAAGTTCAGTAAGCCTGGCTGTCACCTGACCAGAGGACCAATCAGGGGACAGGATACTTTCAGCTCTTGAGGGAGGGAAGTTTGTGTGTGTGCTGTTAGTGTTTGGTTGTTGTTCACTCTGGGGGCTCAGAGGGACCAGATGTGCAACCAGGTTTCTCTCCAATCTCCCTGATACAGGCTCTTATGTGCTCAGACTAGTAAGTACTAGGTAGATCAGGTGAGTTAGGCTTATGGTTGTTTTCTTTATTTGCAAATGTGCATTTGGCTGAAAGGAGTTCAAATTGGTATTTTGCTGAAAGGATTTTAATTTGTACTTGTATACTTAGGCTGGGAGGGTATTCCCAGTGTCTATAGATGAAAGACCCTGTACCTATTCCATTTTAAATTTACAAAGACAATTTTTACTGTTTTTTTCTTTCTTTAATTAAAAGCTTTTCTTGGTTAAGAACCTGATTGTTTTTTTATTCTGGTGAGACCCCAGGGAATTGGGGCTGGATTCACCAGGGAACTGGTAGGGAGAAAGGAGGGAAGGGGGAGAGAAAGGTTAATTTCTCTCTGTGTTAGGGTTACTTTCTCTCTCAGGGAGAATCTGGGAGGGGGAGGGAGAAGGAGGGGGGAAGGTGCATTTTCCTCTCTGTTTAAGATTCAAGGAGTTTGAATCACAGTGATCTTCCAGGGTAACCCAGGGAGGGGAAACCTGAGAGAGGCAATGGCGAGGGAAAGGGTTTACTTTCCTTGTGTTAAGGTCCAGAGGGTCTGGGTCTTGGGGGTCCCCGGGCAAGGTTTTGGGGGGACCAGAGTGTACCAGGCACTGGAATTCCTGGTTGGTGGCAGCGCTACAAGTACTAAGCTGGTAATTGAGCTTAGAGGAATTCATGCTGATACCCCATCTGTTGGACGCTAAGGTTCAGAGTGGGGGAATTATACCATGACAGGAGGTTTACTCTCCATTAATTTGGGACAGCTGCTTCTCAGGTGCCCTGGGGAATTACAGTGAAAGCACTTTCTGGGATCCCCTGCTTGTACAGGAAATTTGGAACAAGTAACATGGGAATGGGGAGGTGAATGCCCAGCCTCCTTCTTCCCAGGGGTAAAGCGGTAATTCTGTTTCCCCCCCAACCCTGTACCCCTCTGCCAGTGGTTTATGTTTGATTGCAGCTTGTGCTTGCTCATAAGAGTCTGCATACCCAGCTAATTCACTCACTGCATTTACCTTTTTGTCCCACAAATACCGTTTTACGGAACAGGTTCAGAGAAGGGCTACTAGGATGATCCGAGGAATAGAAAACCTGTCATATGAAAGGAGACTCAAAGAGCTTGGTTTGTTTAGCCTAACTAAAAGAAGGCTGAGGGGAGATATGATTGCTCTCTATAAATATATCAGAAGAATAAATATCAGGGAGGGAGAGGAATTATTTAAGATTAGTACCAATATGGACACAAGAACAAATGGATGTAAACTGGCTATCAGGAAGTTTAGACTTGAAATTAGATGAAGGTTTCTAACCATCAGAGGAGTGAAGTTCTGGAACAGCCTTCCAAGGGGAGTAGCGGGGGAAAAGACATGTCTGGCTTCAAGACTAAGCTTGATAAGTTTATGGAAGGGATGGTATGATGGGATAGCCTAATTTTGGCAATCAATTGATCTTTGACTACTAGCGGCAAATATGCCCAATGGTCTGTGATGGGATATGGGATGGGATGGGATCTGAGTTACTACAGAGAATTCTTTCCTGGGTGTTTGGCTGGTGAGTCTTGCCCACATGCTCAGGGTTTAACTGATTGCCATATTTGGGGACGGGAAGGAATTTTCCTCCAGAGCAGATTGGCAGAAGCCCTGGGGGCGGGGGGGGTGTTTCGCCTTCCTCTGCAGCGTGGGGCACAGGTCACTTGCTAGAAGATTCTCTGAACCTTGAAATCTTTAAACCATGATTTGAAGACTTCAATAGCTCAGACACAGGTTTGATACAGGAATGGGTGGGTGAGATTCTGTGGCCTGCATTGTGCAAGAGGTCAGACTAGATGATCATAATGATCCCTTCTGACCTTAAAGTCTATGATTCTATGATCACTGCACATATTCAGGAATTGTTCCTGAGTAACCAGATCACACATCCCATCAAAGCTTGTAATGCCTTTCCCTCACACCCACTTATCTACCAAATCTCTCATTTCATTGGCATAAGCCACATTACTCAATCCAGATCCCCTCTTAAGACTCCTTAACCCTGTAGGTTTCAGGTGTAATCTGAAACTGTTTCAAAACCAGATCCTTAAATTTACCATAGTTTGAAGCATCAGCAATAGGCATCTTATGGAAGATATCCAGAGCTCTGCCAGTCAATTATGCTATCAATGTGGTCATCTTTTGATCTTCAGGGATGGCATGGAGGGTGCATAGTCTCTTGAAGGTGAAGAAATATTCAGCAATATCACTGGATTCCTCATACTGTGGACACAGTCACTCCAATTTATGGATTTTTGGGGAAGTGGAGCCAGCAAGTGGAGGGTTTTGTCTCTTCGACTCCATTACAGCCAGTTCAAGCTTCTGGGCATCCATAGCTCTCTTGTGGGCAGCCTCTTCCCTGGCTTTTTCTGGCTGTATAGCTCTCTTGCGGGCAGCTGCCTCTGCCTCCACCCTTGCTGTCTCTGCCTCCATAGCTCTCTTGTGGGCAGCCTCCTCCCTCTCCATCAGTCTTTTATGTTCATTTTCTTCCTCTTTTGCTTTCAGTCTAGCCAGCTCTAGTTTGTTAGCTGCTTCACTGGTAGTCATTTTCCTGCTTTCTTCTTCTGGGCCACACTCCCTCTGCAGTTCACTGAAACTGGGGTGCACTCAGCTCAGGGGATTCTTAGTTAACAGAGACTTTCATAGTGCCCAGTGTTCAGCCTTGCTGGGCAATTTGCACTCTGTGCAGTTTTAGCTTCTTCTGATCTTCCTTCTTACTTATTTTGCTTCCTTTTCTGCCCCTACTTCTCTTACCTGAAATAAGCAAACAGAAAATAACAAAACAGTAACCACTTTGTCTGTTCTTCAGCCACCACGCTTAAAACTCACTTAAGTCATTACCAGTATCTCAAAGCAATCATCTATGCACAGATCCTGTTTGACTACGCCACTGTGATGGGTTGGATCACAGAAACACCCTTGGGAGCTGCCACCCAATGTGCCAAGACTACATCTATCCCTGCTTTCCCTGCCAGCTCAGGACTCCAGCACCCTGTCTTGCTGAGCCAGACACTCCCATCTGCTCCAACACAGACCCAGGGTCTGAATTACTTGCCCCAAAGCTGCAGGTTTACCTGAGAACAGCTCACAGAAGTGTGCTTGTCTTTAACTCTCAGATGCCCAACTCCCAATGGGGTCTAAACCCAAATAAATCTGTTTTACCCTGTACAAAGCTTATGCAGGGTAAACTCATGAATTGTTCTCCCTTTATAACACTGTTAGAGATATGCACAGTTGTTTGCTCTCCCAGGTATGAATACATACTCTGAGTTAATTAATAAGTAGAAAGTGATTTTATTAAATACAGAAAGTAGGATTTAAGTGGTTCCAAGTAGTAACAGACAGAACAAAGTAAGTCACCAAGCAAAATAAAATAAAATGTGCAAATCTATGTCAAATCAAACTGAATACAGATAAGATCCTCACCAGTTCCAGAATGCTCCCTTTTACAGACTAATCTCCTTTTAGCCTGGGTCCAGCAATCACTCACATCCCCTGTAGTTACTGTCCTTTGTTCCAGTTTCTTCCAAGTATCCTGGGGGGTGGAGAGGCTCCCTCGTTAGCCAGCTGAAGACCAAATGGAGGGGGCTCCTAGGGGTTTCAATAGACTTTCTCTTGTGGGTGGAGACCCCCTCCTCACTCCTATGCAAAGTCCAGCTCCAAGATGGAGTTCTGGAGTCAGCTGGGCAAGTCACATGTCCATGTATGACTCAGTCTTTACAGGCAGAAGCCATTGTTCACATGGTATCTTGTATGTCTCCAGGAAGACTTCTAATGTGGACTGGAGCATTCCAAGATGCATTGTTCCCCAAGTGCTTCCTGATCGGGTACTTAACCTTCAAATTCCTTCCTAAAGAGGCTGACCAAATGCTTCACAAAGTTTACTTAGGCCTGGGCTACACTATGGGTTCAAACAGATTTTAGCAGCGTTAAATCGATTTAACGCTGTACCCGTCCAAACAACAAGGCCCTTTATATCAATATAAAGGGCTCTTTAAATCAGTTTCTGTACTCCTCCCCAACGAGAGGAGTAGCGCTAAAATCAGTATTACCATATTGGATTAGGGTTAGTGTGGCCGCAAATAGACGGTATTGGCCTCCGGGCGGTATCCCACAGTGCACTATTGTGACCGCTCTGGACAGCAATCCGAACTCGGATGCACTGGCCAGGTAAACAGGAAAAGCCACACGAACTTTTGAATTTCATTTCCTATTTGCCCAGCGTGGAGCTCTGATCAGCACGGGTGGCGATGCAGTCCCAAATCCAAAAAGAGCTCCAGCATGGACCGTACGGGAGATACTGGATCTGATTGCTGTATGGGGAGACAAATCTGTTCTATCAGAGCTCCGTTACAGAAGACGAAATGTCAAAGCATTTGAAAAAAAATCTCCAGGCTATGATACAGAGTCCACAGCACAGTGCTGCGTGACAAGCGTAACGGAAAGCTAAAGAATCAAATGGATGCTCATGGAGGGAGGGAGGGGGTACTGAGGACTCCAGCTATCCCACAGTCCCCAGCAGTCTCTGAAAAGTATTTGCATTATTGGCTGAGCTCCCAATGCCTATAGGGTCAAACACATTGTCCGGGGTGGCTCAGGGTATAGCTCGTCAATGTACCCCCTCCCCTCCGTGAAAGAAAAGGGAA
This sequence comes from Gopherus flavomarginatus, assembly GCF_025201925.1. NCBI lineage: Eukaryota > Metazoa > Chordata > Testudines > Testudinidae > Gopherus > Gopherus flavomarginatus. The sequence continues at coordinate 25,660,544 of NC_066633.1, forward strand.
AAAAATCGTTTCTTGACTTTTTTCAATGTCACCCTACATCTACTGCATGCTGCTGTTAGACGCGATGCTGCAGCAGTGAAGAGCAGTATCTGCTCCCCTCCCCTCCTTGGTGGCAGATGGTACAATATGACTGCTATCCATCATCATAATCAGCCTATGAGTGCTCCTGGCTGGCCTCAGGTGAGGCTGGTTGGGGGCACCTGGGTAAAAATAGGAATGATTCCCAGTCATTCCCAGTAGATGGTACAGAATGGCTGGTAACTGTTCTCATCATAGCAACTGGGGGCTGAGTTCCATCAACCCCCCCCCCCTTTCATGTCTAAAGAAAAGATTCTGTACTGCCTGGACTACAATAGCAGCGGGATGCTGCCTCCCCCGCATTTTATCTCAGTAACAAGTCAGTGTTTCTTATTCCTGCATTCTTTATTACTTCATCACACAAATGGGGGGGACACTGCCACGATAGCCCAGGAAGGTTTGGGAAGGAGAGAAGCAATGGGTGGTATTGCTGCAGGGACACCCCCTAGAATACCATGCAGCTCATCATTTCTGCAGGATCTGACACGGAGCAGCTGTGGTCTCTGGTTCTCTAGTACACTTGCCCCATATTCTAGGCAGAACTGACTCTATTTTTAGATACCATAAAGAAGGGAATGACCCAGGGGGTCATTCTCATTTTTGTTTTTGCACCCCCAGCCGACTTCAGCCAGGGGCACCCATGACAGCAGCAGACAGTATAGAATGACAGATAACTGTCTCATTGCCAATTTACAATAGTGCAGCAGGCAGTACAGAACAACTGATAACCATCTCTGCTGTCATGCAAAGGCAAATGAATGCTGCTGTGTAGTGCTGCAGTATCGCCTCTGTCAGTGGCATCCAGTACACATATGGTGACAGTAAAAAAAAGCTGAACGGGCTCCATGGTTGCCATGCTACGGTGTCTGCCAGGGCAATCCAGGGAAAAAGGGTGCGAAATGATTGTCTGCCGTTGCTTTCCAGGAAAAGGAACGCTGACGACATTTACCCAGAAGCACCTGCGACAATGATTTTTGCCCTATTGGGCACTGGGATCTCAACCCAGAATTCCAAGGGGCGGGGGAGACTGTGGGAACTATGGGATAGCTACGGAATAGCTACCCACAGTGCAACGCTCCAGAAATCGACGCTAGCCTCGGACCATGGACGCACACCGCCGAATTAATGTGCTTAGTGTGGCCGCATGCACTCAACTTTATACAATCTGTTTTACAAAACCGGTTTATGTAAAATCGGAATAATCCCGTAGTGTAGACGTACGCTTAGAAATCAAGCAAGTATACAGCCAATATTCTTAACCTCAAGTACAAAATGATACATCTGTACAAATAGGATGAATAGATTCAGTAAACCATAACCTTTACAGAGATATGTTACATGGTGCAGGCAGCACAAAACATATTTCAGTTATGTCATATTCCCATAAAGCATTATGGGGTACAGCGTCACAGAGAGGTGCTAGGGCAGGACTGACTCAGACCTCTCCATGGCTGCAGACAGGGAAGAGGAACAGGTGAAATTCTGCCCTAAGAATCAGTGACCCTTGACCTCACCATGTTTGTTCACCTCCCTGAGTCTGCCCTGTCTGGCCCCATGAGCAGAAGCTAATTCCTCTCCCTCTTCCACAAGGTCCCACACAGCTGCAGGTTCCCTATGCAAAAGGATAAAGGCTGCGCCTGCTGGGATGGAGGCAAAAACCCTATGGGTGCCAGTGCCTCCCTGGCTGCAGCCAGGCCATCTCGACCCCAGGCAATATTCCACCCTGTACTGGAGGGTGCGCAATGGGACGAGTCAGCCAGGCCATTGCTGGGGAGAGCTACTGCTGCACTGGCTAGAGATGCTGCATTCAGGGGCGGCTCCAGGCCCCAGCACGGCAAGCGCGTGCTTGGGGCGGCATGCCATGGGGGGCGCTCTGCCAGTCGCCAGGAGGGTAGCAGGCAGGCAGCCTTCGGAGGCATGCCTGCGGAGAGTCCGCTGGTCCTTCAGCTCGGGTGGACCTCCAGCAGGCGTGCCTGCAGAGGGTCTGCTGGTCCCGCAGCTTCGGTGGAGCCACGGGACCAGCACACTTCCACAGGCACGCCTGCTGGAGGTCCACCGGAACCGCGGGACCAGCAACCAGCAAAGCGCCCCCCCGCAGCATGCCGTCATGCTTGGGGCGGCGAAATGTTTAGAGCCGCCCCTGGCTGCATCAAAGGAAAACAGATCCCACTTAAATCAGAGTCCCACACACCTCACCTCCTCCTGAAACTCTGCTGCCTCATTGTGGGGCCGCCAACCCAGGGAATCTCAGAGCAAGTCAGACATTCCTAGATTCCAAGGCCAGAAGGGACCAATGTGACCATCTGGGCTGATCCCTTGTGTGATTCAGGCCAGAGACCTGCTCCAAAATAACCCCTGGAGCAGAGCTTTTAGAAAAACAGCCAGTCTTGAGTTCAATATTGTCAGTGATGGAGAATCCACCTCGCCCCTTGGTTGTGTGGGAGAGGTTTGGGGTGCGGACTCCAACCAAGCATTGCTTACCTCAGGTGGCTCCCGGGTGGCAGGATAGTGGGACTAATGCAGGCTCCTTGCCTGCCCTGGCCCCACACCACTTCCAGAAGTGGCTGGCAGGTCTGGCAGCGGCTCGGGGAGTGGGGCCGGGGGGGGAAGGGGCAGATGGCGCTGCATGCTGCCCTTGCCCGCAGGCACTTCCTCCATAGCTCCTATTGGCTGTGGTTCCTCGTTTCTGGCCAATGGGAGCTGCAGGGGCGAAGCCTGCAGGCGAGGCAGTGCAGGGAGACCCCCTGCCCCTCTCCCTTCACCCTCTGGAGCCGCTGCTCCCCAATCTAGCAACATCCTTCCTGAATTGTGGGCATCAGGACACAACATTGCAGCAGTTGTCTCACCAGTGTCAAATACAGAAATAAAATAACCTCTCTAGTCCTACTCAAGATTCCCCTGTTTTGGCCTCAGGGTCACACCAGCAGCTCATGTTCAGCTGATTATTTACCACAATCTCCAAATCATTTTCAGAGACACTGCTTCCTGTGGTAGAGTCACTCATATGGTCTACTTTTATTTCTAGTCTAAGACATGAGGCCTTGCATCAGAGGCCCAGTATGAGGCCTGAGGTCTGAACTAAAGCAGTGGTCAAGCCCACTAATATACAGCAATGTTAGCAAAAGTCAGGCTGTGAGCCAAAGTCAGGCTCTGCCTGCATGTAAAGCTCACAGAAACGTCACATTTAGCAATATTAAAAGCGCATATTGTTCACTTGCGCCCAGTTTGCCAAGCGATGCAGAGTGCTCTGAATCCGATCCTCCTCATTATTCCCCCCTTTTCGTGTCAGCTGCAAAATTTACCAGTGATAACTTCATGGTTTCTTCCAGATCATTGATAAAAACGTTAAATAGCATGGAGCCAAGAAGTGATCTCTACAGGACCCCACTGGAAACACATCTGTTTGATGATGCTTCCTCATTCACAATTACATTCTCCCAGTTTTTAATCCATGTCATGTGTGCAAAGCTAATTTTATATTGTTCTAGTTTTTTAATAAAAATGTTGTGCAGTATCCAGTCAAATGCCTTAGAGGCGTCTAAGAATATTACATCAAAACGATTACCTTTAGCAACGAAACTTGTAATCTCAGTCAAAAAAAGTATCAGTTTAGTGTGACGGTATCTATTTTCCATAAAGCCACCTTGATTTGCACTCATTTAATTCTGTATTAATCGAGTCCTTATCAGCTACTTCATTATTTTTGCCTGGGATCAATGTCAGACTGATAAACTTAAATGGGGTGTCCCATTTACCTTTTTTTAAATATTGGCACAACATTCACTTTCCTCCAGTCTTCTAAAACCAGTGTTTCAAGATTTAGTGAAAATCAACATTAACGGTCCAGAGAGCACCTCAGACAGTTTTTTCCCAAACTGTTGGATGAACAGTATCTGGATCAGCTGATTTTAAAACCATCTAATTGTAGTAGTGGCTGTTTAATATCCTCTAGAAATACTAGTGGAATGGAAAGAATGTCAGCGTCATATGACATGCCTACATCATCATTTCCCCCCAGTACAGAATAAAAATATTTATTGAATACATCTGCATTTTCTGTATTATCATTGAGAATTCTACCATTTCCATCTAATAATGGACTAGTACCATTGAACCATTAATGAACCCTCATATCCCACAAGGAAGCAGGTGTAATTATCCCATCTTACAAATGGAGAAACTGAGGCAGGCGGCAGCAGTGACGTGCCCCAGTTCACATAGGCAGCCTATGGAAGAGCCAAAACCGGATCCCAGGAGTCCTGATTCCCAGTCCTCTATTTCAATCATGCACATGTAATCTACCTTCTACCTCTCTACTGTAGCCATCTTCCAGCAGCTCCCTCCTGCTTCTGCCCCTCTGTCTTGCTTTTGGCACTGGTTGCCTCAGTCAAACAGAAGCAGCTATTGCATATTTTGGAGGGAGGCGAGGTTGGCCTCTGCTGCATAACCTCCACCCCCTCCCCCACCCCACATGGAAAGTCACCATGCTCATGTCCTCTCATCTGGCATTTCAGGAGCAAGTTGTTGCAGCTTCTGGTCATGCGGCACGGGCAAACCAGGGACTGGGCAGGTGGGTGGCATCACCCTCTATGCCCTCAATGACAATCTGCATCTGTTGCAGTTGGCTGCTGTAAAGGGCACTTCATGCCGAGTGTATTTACCTCTCCATTCTATCCCTCAATGTTAAACGTTCCTGGGCTGTGTCTCTTCCCCTGGACACTGCCCCTGCTCTCATCCCGAGCTGATGAGCTGATCTGCATGTACCAAGGCAAAGGGGCTACAGTTATCACAGTGCAGAAACACATTTGAAGCCAAGCTCAGCCCCAGTATAAGCAAATGCAACTCCCCTGGCTTCATTAGAATCAGGGTGATTTATGTGAGGCCTGAATTTGGTCCTTGGCCTTAGACACCTTCCTTAGCTGGGCCTGAGCAGAGTCCTTCAGCACAACACAGCAGCTGAGGCCAGGCCTCTCAAGGCTGGGGCAAAAGCTATGGTCCAGCCCCAGCAGCTCCGCATCACCAAGCTATCCATTGGCCCACCTGTGAGCCCCTTCCGGCTCTCCTGGGCAGGTGAAGTAAAGCAGTTGGTGCACGTGTTACACACAAACAGAGGATAGCAAGTTACTAGAAGCTGTGTGACCTGCTCAGATTGCTGCTTGGAGCGTCGGCTGTCGGAAAGGTCCCCACCTGGCGCTGACCTTCTGAAGTCCTGGTCATGTGGGAATCAGGTATAAAAATGATGGGTAAAACGATCAATACCAGCATCAGGATAGCAATCCAGAACACAGCCAGGCGATGCTCCCATAGGAGCTGGCATAGCTCCCTGCATGTGGACAAGCGGGAGGGATGGTGGATACCTATCAGATCTCTTCTACTGACGTCCCGAGGGGCTGGGTTGTATAATAACTCCACTGTAACCAGCATCTCAGGGGTTTCTTCACCAGCACTCACTTGACAGGACAAGGACGGCTGTTTGATCCAGCACAGTCTGTGTCCATCTAGCCAGACCTCCTGCAGGGTCTGCAGCCATGGAGGGAACTGGGTCACAACATCCATATTGGGTGGGAATTTGGGGATCCCTCCATCAGGGATGGGCACTTGTGCTCTGCAGAGAGGGCAGGGGAAGGTCTGGGCTTGTTTCACGAAGATGCAGATCCTCGACAGGCATTCCAGGCAGAAGGTGTGAGCGCAAGGGAGGAGCAGGGGCCTCTGGAAGAGGTTGTTGTAGGGGCCATAGCAGATGGGACACTCAGGAATGGACTGCTGAGAGGCCAGCAGCTCTGTCTGGTTGGGACCCCAGTCCATAGCCAGAGTCTAGCCACAGCCTCAGCAGCCTGCAGCTGTTTAACTCCAGTGGCACTTGCCAGGGCAGCAGAGTTGAGTAAGTTTTATCAGAGCCACCAGCAGTGAGTGAAGCTTTTCCTGCTTCTCAGCCCATCTCAATGCTTGTTGCTGCATGGCCTGTGCTGAGGCCCCAGGCTTGGGCTCCCTCCTCTGCCCGGCCAGTCGGTCTGAGGGGCAAAAGGCCAGCACTGCTGCTGCCAGCCTGTTGTGAGTTCCTTTGCTTAGTAACCAACATTGAGCTCTAACTTTTGCTGAGCCAGGGTCAGTTCAGTCCCTCCCTCCTCACATAGCAACTCCAGCTCTGCATACACACAGCCAGCTCGCTGGGACACAAAGGAGACAGAGGCAACCCTGGAAACTCAGAGCTTCCCAGGGTGGTGCAGGCATGCTCAGCACCCTTCAGACGAGCTAACAAGTGGCACGGTCCAGGATTTGGGCTGCTATGGTGCCAGGCCCAGTGGCACATGCTCCCGGGCCCCCATTGTTACAGGAAGCTACCACACCTAGGGAAAAGCAAAGCCCAGTCTGCTCTGTCAAGCAGTGAAATAACCTTGGCTTGTCCTTAGTCATTAGTAGCTGCAATTGAACCGAGAGCTGAAGCCAGACTTGATGGAGCCCAATATCCCAGTCACAGGGCTGGGTAAGCCAGCTGCCCTGGCCTACTCAGGAGTGCAAGGAGGTGGTACTGATCTCCTTCACTCACAGGGAAAGCTGGGTGAGCCGGGAGCCACCAACAGCCCTCTCCAGCTGCCCAGGTGCCTGTCCAGCACAGAGACCCCAACCACCTCAGCTGAGTGGGTGCCAAAGCACAGCAGGTGGTGGGAGAGCAGGGGATGCCTTCTAGTCTCTGAATAGGAGTTGATGGTATAAAAGTGTCAAAACAAAACCATAGAGTGGGCTCAGCAGCTGGGGGTGCTGAGCTACTGCAGCTCAGGGCCTGGCTGAAGAATCTAGGTAGGTTGGAACAGAGGGTCAGGTGATGCCGGTCTCCTTGGCAAGAAGGATGGGTCACCTCAGCAAGGGGCTGATTCACCTGTGTGTTGTCATTTACACCTGTGCTAGGAGAGGGAGCAATCCAGCGGTGCATTCTGTCACCAACTCTTCTCCCATACAATAACCCAACATGGCCAAGCGTGCCCACTAGCACTCAAGCCAGACCCGCAAAGGCTGCCTCGCCTTCCCCAAGCTCAGCACAGCTGGTACAGCTGAGGCAGTGCTGGGGTGAATCCTCACAGTGTGAAAGTGCTGTGACTCAGTAAAGAGGGTGCAGTGCACTTACTGGCCTGTTCAGGGCTGCCAAGAGCGGGTTTGGGCTACGGTGAAAAAATATTTTCGGTCTCTCCAGCAAGGGCAGACCAGCTAAACAGGGCTGACAAAGCCGAGGAAGCCGGGCCCCTGTAATTTGTACTGGCTTCCCCCACCACTCGTCGGCCCTGGGCTTGTTAGCAGACATGAAGCCATCCAGAGCTGCAGAATTTACCTACAAAGACCCCTGTGATCCTCTCAACCTTCACACCTGCCCATACCTGATAGGAACCAGCTGTGCGTGTGCCACGAGAGCACAGTGTGCAATGCCTGTGTCTGGTTGTGTTACACAAGTGACAGATTTCAGTGAGGCTTGAAGTGAATAATTAGCTAATTCTTCTAGGTTTTAATGTTTTTTTAATAACTAAGTTTGTCCTTAGGAGAAACATATGAATGAACTTTATGGGGTGGGGCGGGGGAGGAAGAAGGATATGGCATAATACAGGTCCAAAGATGCAGATCAACATTAGCAAACTGCTGCCTACACTCTACATTTTAGGCCCTGTGTGTTGCTGCCCCTTGGCCCCTATATGTTAGCAAATATTGGGGCAGGGCAGGGCCTCACTAGGCTGTTTCCATTAGGGCAGTGGTTCCCAAACTTTAACAACCCGTGAACCCCTTTCACTAAAATGTGAAGTCTCACAAAACTTTCTTAAAAATTAATATTTCCAGGGATTTTCTCTTTTATACCTGAGTATAAATTATAAAAGCAGTGATCTTGGAAATATAAAATTTGTTTTTATGACATGGTTATTCACACTGTTATTTTTTATCATTACAGTATTTTTATTACATTATGAAAATGGCAACACTCTTCCAAGATCTCACTTTCGTAGCTTGTATCACTTTGAATAAGCCTGTTTCATCAAGGAGTATCAGATGTGAAACAGCAGGAAGGTATTTAAGAAGCCTACTCAAAGTTCCTTCTACACAAGCATTCACGTCTTGAGTAGTCCAGGCAAACAACACACGTGACAAAGCTTAAACTTGTTCTTCATAATAATTTTGAAAACAGTGCTAGGTGCCTATTTAATTTTAAAAACAGCAAAAAATATCCATTTCTTATAAGGAGTCTTGAAATTTAAATCTTCTCAATGTGGCATATATGCTTGCTTTGATCTGCATAGCTCTTGGAAGTCCAAGGGACAGTTCTGTCCGCCATTAGGGAATTTTTTTCCGAGAACCCCCTGTAACATTCACGAACCCCAGTTTAGGAACCACTGCATTAGGGGAAATTTACGGTAGAGTCAGGTATTGCTCTGGGCAATTCTGCTTATTTACAAAGCACACACACAGAGCCCTGTTTCCCTGAACACAGCAGGAACAAACGGCATCAGGCAGTTTCCTTGTTGACAGTTTCCGACACTGCTTCTCCAGACAGCCCTGTAGCTCCACAAGCTCTGTCTCTGCTCCTGCTCAGGGCTATCCACATAGCTGCTTCTCTGGGATTTCTGGTCACTTTCCACCTCTGACCCTCACAGAGGCAACCAATCCGTGTTCCATCACTGCATTTTAAATCAGTCCCCAAAGAAACTCCTCTTATTTGCCCTTAGTTCTTGCTCAGGCCTTTCATATGGCCCAGTGCCTTGGATGTGGCTTCTGTTATTTCCGCTACACTCCGCTATGCCATAAACTAGCTTAACTGCTTCTTCCATTTAGCCTGAAGTAAGGATGGCTAGCACACCCATCCGCTTGAGTGAGGTATGTGATTGCCTGCAGAACAAAGCTGTGCCATTAAAACCATGCAGCATAACTGCTGTCACATTGGATTTCCTCTGCCATGTTCATTCACATGTTTCTCCTCATGTGAAAAATCAGCAAAACCCCATAAAAATCCACTCAAACTCATCAGCTAGTCACAATGTCGATAATGCCACCCGTGGCACCCAGCTCATGACAGACAAGGAAATAAGAACATAACATAAGAACGGCCATACGGGGTCAGACCAAAGGTCCAGCTAAGCCAATAGCCCGTGGTCTGACAGTGGCCAATGCCAGGTGACCCAGAAGGAATGAACAGAACAGGGAATCATCAAGTGATCCATTCCCTGTCACCCATTCTCAGCTTCTGGCAAACAGGCTAGAGACATGCATCTGATGAAGTGGGTATTCACTCACAAAAGCTCATGCTCCAATACTTTTGTTAGTCTAAAAGGTCCCACAGAACTCTTTGCTGCTTTTACAGATCCAGATTAACATGGCTACCCCTCTGATATAAGAGGCTAGAGACATATCCCTGCCCATCTTGGCTAACAACCATTGACTGACCTATCTTCCATGAATTTATCTAGTTCGTTTTTGAACCCTGATATAGTCTTGGCCTTCACAACATCCTCTGGCAAGGAGTTCCACAGGTTGACTATGAGTTGTGTGAAGAAATACTTCCTTTGGTTTGTTTTAAACCTGCTGCCCATTCATCTCCTCTGGGTGAAAACAGAGGGGAATGAAGAGTTGTAAGAACAGCAAAGCAAGCAGGTGCTTAGGGTGGAACATTTTCAGGGGCGGCAGGGATCCAGCATGGGAGCATCCAACAAGGGGCCCTGGGAGCTGTAGTTCCTTGGTCAGCTCCCTGCCTATACAGCCAGCCCTGGAGCAGGGAAAGAACTACATTTCCCAGCATTCCCTTGGTAGCTCTCAACAGGAAAGGGAGGGGGAGGGAGTGAGGTAGCTGAGACCTCATGCTGCAGGTTGCTGTGAATGGAGAACTCACTGCTAGAACTGGGTGGCACTATGAACGGCAGGGTTACCATGTTTTAACATTCAAAAGAGAGGGCACTCCACTGCAGGGGGGTAACTCCACCCCCCATCCACTCCCTCCCACTTACTGCCTCCTGACTGCCCCCCACAGATCCCCCAACCCATCCAACCCCCCTGGCTCCTTGTCCCCTGATTGCCCCCTCCCGGGACCTCTGCCCCAACCGCCCCCTGGAACCCCACCCCCTATCTAAGCCTCCCTTCTCCTTGTCCCTGACTGTCCTCTCCTGAGACCCCCCACCCTAACTGGCCCCCTAGGACTCCACCCCCTACCTGTCCCCTGACTTCTCTGACTCCTATCCACACCTCCACCCCCTGACAGGCCCCCTCCCAACCCCTGGCCCATCCAACCTCCTCTGCTCCCTGACCTTTGACTGCCCCAACCCCTCTCCATCCCCCAGTCCCTGACAGCCTCCCCCAACCCCCCAAACCATCCAACCCCCCCTGCTCCCTGTCTCTTAACTGCCCCCCAGGATCCCATGCCCCTTCTCCAACCTGCTGGCATGGCGTGCTGAGGCTGCAGGGGAGGAGAGCAGGGGCTCTGGCTGCTGGAGGCCCCGATGCGAGCAGCTCAATCCGGCCAGGCCACCCTATCAGCCACGCCACGCTCTGCATTGGGAGGGAAATCCTGGACCTTTTGAGAGTTTTACAAATTCCTCCCGGATGGCTATTTAAAACCCAAAAAGCCAGACATGTCCGTGAAAATATGGACGTATGGGAGGTAACCGAGAATGGGGAACAAGCATGCCCAAGGAGTAGAAGGCCCAGAGATCCCCTTCAGAAGACATCCCCAGACTGGATTAGGGATACTGTTGTGACCTCACCTTGCAGCCCCCAAAGAAAGAATTGGGTGGACTAAATGGACAGAGTCCCTCTCTATTTGAAGCCTAGCAAGGGAGGTACGTGTATCCCACTAGAATTTAAAATGAAAAGTAAGAGAGAGGAGGGTCTACTAGAGGACCTGGGCACCTTTAGATACAGTACCAGGATGCAGGAGGATATCCACTTCTGAGCCATGGAAGCAGAAATTGACTTTTCCTTTCCAGATTTAGCTAATATTCAGAAAGGGAATCTAGCACCTGCCTTCCAGATTTGACACCCTCAAAATTCAAGAGTGCTCAAGCTCAATTTGGGCAGCTGTTACTTCATTTCTCCCAAATCAAATATACTGAGCCACTGTAACTTGTGTGATGGGGCAAAGCCAGATGGCTACAGTAAAGTAGTGAGGAACAGGTATGTTAGCCCCAGGCTAAACAAATCCTTGGTATCATGGTAATCAAATGGCAGTTGCTCCAGATTAATCAAGATCTTTCTAGAAGGCACTGGAGATAGCTACATTGATTGAGACACCTGAAGCCAATCAAGGGCTGGCTGGAACTAGTGAAAAGCCTCCCAGTTAGTCAGTGAGGTGTATGTGTGAGGAGCTGGGAGCAAGAGGTGCAAGGAGCTGAGAGGGTGTGCAGCTGGAGAACTGAGGACTACAAGCATTATCAGACACCAGGAGGAAGGTCCTGTGATGAGGATAAAGAAGGTGTTTGGAGGAGGCCATGGGGAAGTAACCCAGGGAGTTGTAGCTGTCATGCAGCTGTTACAGGAGGCACTATAGACAGCTGCGATCCACAAGGCCCTGGGCTGGAACTTGGAGTAGAGGGCGGGCCCGGGTTCCCCACAACCCCTGATCAGACACAGGAGGAGTTGACCCAGACTATGGGTTCCACCAGAGGCAGGGGCGGCTCCAGGCCCCAGCATGCCAAGTGCATGCTTGGGTGGCAAGCCGTGGGGGGTGCTCTGCTGGCGCCGCGAGGGCGGCAGGCAGGCTGCCTCCGGCGGTTTGCCTGCAGAGGGTCTGCTGGTCCTGTGGCTTCAGAGGACCTCCCGCTGGCGTGCCTGTGGCGGGTCCGCCGAAGCCGCGGGACCAGTGGACCCTCCTCGGGCAAACCGCCGGAGGCAGCCTGCCTGCTGTGCTTGGGGCGGCAAAATCCCTAGAGCTGCCCCTGACCAGAGGGGAAGCTCACTGAGGTGAGCAAATCCACCAATAAGCGCAGATCCCACCAAGCTAGAGGAGGAACTTTGTCACACTTGCTGTAGAAAAAGTAGATAGAATTGAGCAAGAAATGCTTCCCAGTGGTTATTAGGACTGGAATTGCTATTTTCAACAGCCATTGCGTTTTTTTTTGTTTTTTTTTTTTAAGTTTTATTTGTTTAAAAGGAAGACAGTGATACTACATTGGCAAATTCCCCATAGAAACAAAGAGTGGAACGAAAGAATAATAAAGGCACTCAACTTTTCCTCATTTATGTAGGACAGTCTTATACTATGCATCCAGATATCCTCCAATCACACAATCTGAAAATTGTTCCACTTTACTGCAGTTCTGTAACCATATGGGAACCAATCCTGTCTGTGTTCTGTGCACATCCAAAATTCCTGCTGAATGACCTGCCCTGGTAATGAGTTACCGGTGACCTAGGGCTGGGTCAACACGGGGGTGGGGGCCAGAGCTGGGGTGGCAGGGTGTGTGTGTGTGGGGGGGAGAGTCCGGGGCTGGGGCAGCAGGGAGAAGTGGAGGGGAGCCCAGGGCTGGGGTGGGGGGCAGCCAAAACATTTTTTGCTTGGGTGGCAAAAACCCTAGAGCTGGCCTTGCTTCTAGCTCAGTATTTCTATTGCTGACGGACACCTTGCCATGGTGGGGCTATCAGCAAGACAGATGGGCTTCTGTTAATTACAGCTCCCATTAGCAAGCTGCCCTACTGGCATAACAACATGTACACTAATAATAATATATGGAGATATACCTATCTCCTAGAACTGGAAGGCACCCTGAAAGGCCATCAAGTCCAGCCCTTGCCTTCACTAGTCAGACCAAGTACTGATTTTGCCCCAACACCCTCAGTGGCCCCCTCAAGGATTGAACTCGCAACCCTGGATTTAGTAGGGCAATGCTCAAACCACCAAGCTATCCTGCCCCCATGACTTTGAGGCTGCTGTATTTGGCTCCCTAAGCTGCTCTCTCCTCTTGGGATGTGATGGTTGCACCGCACACAGGCTCTTTGAAATATCTGGGCCAGTGCTGCTGCTGTGGACAGCGAGAGATCAAACGAGAGCCATGGGCATGCTGGGCAACAATGAGATTTTCAAAAATAAGCACCATCTTGCGTGTGTCCTGAGGACACAGCTCAGGTACCGTACAAACACACCTTAGAAAGCAGATATGAAAGGAACAAAGCAGGACAGATGGGAGGCTGCTTTTGTTTTGAGGGGCAGAGTTAAGTTTGTTCGGGTTCCATCACTCCATCTCTATGCCTTTCAGTGTTTGGGCTGCTGTTAAGGTTAACCTGAACTGAATTTCCTAGGTTCCTACGAGCTGGGTTTTTTTAATACCTGCAATAATTTGTGAGGGATTTTACACCCGTGTTACAGACTTTCACCCTTAACGTGAGCCCTACTGTCAAGGTTTTTTCCCCACTTTGAACTTTAGAGTACAAAAAGTGGAGACCTGCATGATCACTTCTAAACTTAATTACTAGCTTAGGTCTGGAACGCTGCCACCAGCCAGAATTTAGTGTCTGCCACACTTTCTGTCCCCCCAAAACCTTCCCTGGGGAACCCAGACCCAAACCCCTTGGGTCTTAAAACAAGGAGAAATTAACCATCCCCCCTCCTTTCCCCCCACCAATCCCTGGTGAGTTCAGACCCAATCCCTTGGGTCTTAAAACAAAGGGAAATCAATCAGGTTCTTAAAAAGAAAATTTTTACCTTTTCTTTCTTTAATTAAAAGCTATCTCTGTAAAATCAGGATGGAAAATGCTTTACAGGGTACTCAGATTTATATAGCCTAGAGGGACCCCCCCCAGCCTTAGATTCAAAGTTACAGCAAACAGAGGTAAAAAATCCTCCCAGCAAAAGGATTTTTTACAAGTTGAGAAAACAAACATAAGACTAATCCGCCTTGCCTGGCTATTACTCACAATTTTGAAACATGAAAGACTGATTCAGAAAGATTGGGAAAGCCTGGAATGATGTCCCGTCCCTCTCAGTCTCGAGAGCGAAGAACGAACAAAATTAAAAGCACAAACAAACACTTCCCTCCACCAAGATTTGAAAGTATCTTGTTCCCTTATTGGTCCTCTGGTAAGGTGTCAGCCAGGTTTACTGAGCTTCTTAACCCTTTACAGGTAAAAGAGACATGAACCCTTAACCATCCGTTTATGACACCTACAAAGATTTTGCCTGGAAGTTGCTCTTTGCAGTACAGAAGGCTGAAGCAGTGGGCATTGTTCTTGCAGCACTGATCATTTCCCCAGGCTATGTCAAGAGCAGTAAGGTGCTTCCAGAGAGCCTCACAAGGCAGGGCAGGGGCAGTACTCCAGGGCATATGCACAGCAGAGCCTTTGCCAATCTCTCCCTCATCTGTTTACACAGCACGCAGGTCACTGATCCAATTAAACATTAACCCAGGTGGTGAGAAAACAATCCTTAATTAGCACTCAGTTCTCTGACCCTGGGTCTCTAGCACAGCATTTTTCAAATGTGGCCACCGTGGCTGCATGCAGCCACCAGAGACTTTTCTTGTAGCCATGGCCTTCTGGGCTGTGATGGGGGGCGAGGGTGGGCAGGCAGGCAAAGTGACGCCCTCTCCCCCTCCCTGTTGCTCCTGGATGCACTGCCTTGGTGTTGGTTGCTACCAGCAGGGATTGGGCCCTGCCCTCCTCTGGAGTCACGTGGGGCACAACGCTGTAGGAGCAGGCAGCCAGTAAGTTCCCCACCTTCCCAGGGGCGTTTGGGGTTCAGGCTTTGGGCTTCAGCTCTGAGGTAGCAGGGGCAGTGGCTCTGGAAATGGGGCTTCAGGCTGCAACCCTGGGCTCCGGTTGCGTAACAGCAGGCCCCAGGCTCCAGCCACATGGCTTCAGGCTCCATCCATGGGCCCTGTCCTCCAGCCGTGAGGCTTCAGGCTCTGGAAGCAGAGCTTCAGGCACCGGCCCTCCGCTACCTCTCCCAGCCTCCCAACCCCCATCTCCCCTAGCCCCCAGTGCCTTCCCTGACCCTCCATCCAGGGCTTCTTTGCCCCCAGGCTTGCCAGGGCTGAGTAAGGCTGCAGTAAGAAGTGATGTTTGTTATTAACTATGTTTGTTAATACCACTCTTCACAACAGACTTACTGGCTATCAATAAATAAACTCCAGTGATTTGGATGTATCTATGTGTATATTTATTTGGTTTTCCTAAAGCTAATGAAGTATTTTAGAAAAAAGTGAGAGCAGCCACCAGCAAGAGTTGGTGGCTGCATTCTGGATTAGATCCAAACAACATGCAGTGTGAGAGCTCAGCAGACTGCCTAGAATTTCTGCTTGTTTGCAAACGGGGGCTTGTGAGAACTAGACATTGCCAAACCTATGGTCAGGGCCGGCTTTAGGCCTATTCTACCAATTCCCCCGAATTGGGCCCTGCGCCTAAGAGGGCCTCGTGCCCAGTGAGAATCCTTTCCCTGGCTAGAGGCGCCTTTTTGATTTTTACTCACCCAACGGCACTCCAGGTCTTCGGCAGCACTTGGACGGTGGGTACTTCACTCGCTTCGGGTCTTCGGCGGCAGGTCCTTCAGTGAAGGACCTGCCGCCGAAGACTCGGAGCATCACCCGGTGAGTACAAGCCCCACGTGTGTGGTTTTTTTGTTTTTTTTAGTCATCCCTGCTGGGGCCCCATCAAAACTGTTCGAATTGGGCCCCGCACTTCCTAAAGCCGGCCCTGCCTATGGTCACCCAGTGAGAGCAGCAAAAAAAAGCATAGCCTGCAAATGATGAATGTGGAGTAGTGTGGTATTCAAGAGAAGCATATAAACAGGAAGGGTTTGCATGAACTACTAGCTGAATATTTGTGCTGTAGCAGGGTGGTCCCCTGCTCCTGCCCTGAAGGGCTTAAAACAATCCAGGAGAGGGCTGTGGCTGGGGCAAGAAGCCTGGGCTGATTGGGGAAAGTAGGCTCAGCTGTGGCCATGTTCCAATCAGGCCCAGCTGGCTGGCCCCTATAAGAGGCTGTAACGCAGAAGCCCAGTCAGTTTCTCTCTGGCTTTAGAGGGAGATGGGTCTGGCTGCAGGGGCCTGAGCAGAGTGGCTGAGTGGAGCAGGGCTGGGAAAAGGCAGAGGAGCCTGGGAACTCCAGCCTGGAAAGCCCCAGGATGCGGCCTAGCATAAGGCCAACAGGTACTGGGGGTTGCAGAGGGCAGCCCAGAGGTAGACAAAAGCAGCAGGTCCAAACCCAACCTTGCCAGTGATGAGTAGGCTGATACTGCAGTCTGCCCCAGGGTGCAGGGCTAGATGATGATACGATGAGGTGAGGTGGGAATAGTGGGTGGGAGTTGTCTGGGGAGGGGAGACCCTGAGACTGAGGGGTTACTGCCAGGGGGCAGCACCCCTGGTAAAAGGGTACCAGGTCCAGGGAGTGACACAGGCCAGAGAACAGGCAGATCACTGGCCTGCAGAGGGTGCTCCAGAGCTGGAACGAGCTAATTCCCAAAAGTGACCAGCAGGAGATGCCACAGGGATGAGTCCGCACGTCTACATGTACATAAGGAATAAACCAGTAAAACTGCAAATCACTTTTGGGGATAATTCATCCCCAGAAACAGGGGCCACATTGATCAATCAATCTTGATTTTTATCTTAAAATTGGCCACTCAACACAGGGTGCTCATCCACAGCTTTGGGTGCCCTTGGCATGCATTTAAACATACTGTGCAGGAATCCACACCAGTCAATGAATTCTTTGCATTGGTCTTCATAGCTGAGGATGTGAGGGGGATTCCCAAACCTGAGCCATTCTTTTTAGATGACACATCTGAGGAACTGTCCCAGACTGAGGTGTCATTAGGAGGTGGTTTTGGAACAAACTGATAAATTAAACAGTAATAAATCACCAGGACCAGATGCTATTCACCCAAGAGTTCTGAAGGAACTCAAATGTGAAATTGCAGAATTACTAATGGTAGTTGGTAACCTATAATTTAAATCAGTTTCTGTACCAGGTGACTGGAGGATAGCTAATATGACACCAATTTTTAAAAATGGCTCCAGAGATGATCCCAGCAATTACAGACCAGTAAGCCTGACTTCGGTACCGGACAAACTGGTTGAAACTATAGTAAAGAACAAAATCGTTGGACACATAGCGAAACATAATTTGTTGAGGAAAAGTCAACATGGTTTTTGTAAAGAGAAATCATGTCTCACCAACCTACTAGAATTCTTTGACAAGGGGGATGTAATGGGTTGGGTCACAGAAACAACTTTGGGACTGCCCCCTGATGTGCCTAGACTACCTCTGAACCCATTTTCCCTGCCAGCTTGGGACTTCAGTACCTTGCCTTGTTTGAGCCAGACACGCTTGCCTGCTGCAAACACAGATCCAAGTCTGCACCATGTTCCCCACAAGCTGCAGACTTAACTGAAAACACCTTAAGAAGTGCTCCTGTCTCCAGCACTCAGATAACCAGCTCCCAATGGGGGTCCAAATGCCAAATAAATCCATTTTACTCTGTATAAAGCTTATACAGGTGTAAGCAGAATCAGGATGAGCTCTACCCTGACATCTGGTGGTGAATTTCAGGGAGTGTGGAAAGGAATTTCAGGTATTTGCATTGGCACACCCACCCCACCTAGCATAGCCCACGGCAGCCTGGGATGGTTATTTTGACAGCTCTGGGATCCCCAATTTCTTTGTTATTGGGGCAGGAGGAAAAAAAAAGTGCTGTCACCCTGATTATGTCAATGAGGAACTACGAGACTGCTTTGTGACAGAAATGACTCAACCTCAATTAAGTAGTACTTGCTAGACAAGGGACATGGGTGCCAAAACCCAGTGAACTGAGAGAGGTTGGGGACTGGTGTGTGCACCTGATGGTATGGGCCCCCTTTGAGGGCCTGGAACATCAATTGTACATCTTCCTCTCTCCACTGTTGAAGAGTAGAGCTAATTTTGATTCCATTAGGAGTCCATCTAGAGACTGCTGAGCTGAATTCACTTTGGGCCAATGGTGCACCAGCACGGGGGCTCCTCTACGAAGAGCTGAAATCACTAAAAGAGCTGAACTGAGATCACTGAGTGCTGTGTTAACTAGTGGGGGAGCCTGAAGATCTATCGCTAAGTGCCTGGCAGAGCGGAGCAGTTTGCAGCATGTTGGAGCAGCCCATGAAACAGTGAACGGAGTGGAGCGATTTGCAGGGATGGCTGGAGTGGCTCACGGGTCGGCTGGAGGAGTGGCACAGCTGGTGTAGTGGAGCTGGTCGTGGTGAAGGCTGCATCAGAACTCCATGGAGAGGCGGAGCAGTTGGCCCTGGCCCACGTAAGGTGCCCCTTAAGATCCTGTGTGGGCTTCCTCCTCCCATTTCCACCCAGGCTGGGGGGGTGTGTGTAAAACTCTGTAGATAAACTTTTGAACTCTGGGGTGGCACTGACCAGAGACTTTCAGGTTGTTGGATTTTGGGGTGATTGGACTAAAGACCCTAAGGGGGAAAGGACATTGCCAGACGTACTTAGAGGTGGGTTTTTGCTTATGGTTTGTGTTCTAATCCTGTTTGTGGTGTTTCTCCAATGGGATGCATCATTGTTTCCCTCCTTTATTAAAAGGATTTTGCTACACTTGGACTCTGTGCTTGCGAGAGGGGAAGTATTGCCTCCTAGAGGCGCCCGGGGGGGTGGTATGTTAGTGTCCTAGGTCACTGGGTGGGGGCTCGAGCTGGTTATGTATTGTGTTATTGAAATGGAACCCCTGGATACTGAACCCAGCCCTTGTTGCTGCCAACTCAGAGGGGCAGAAGGGTTACACAGGGTAAACTCATAAATTGCTTGCTCTCTACAACACTGATAGCTGTGCATATCTCTCTGTTCCACCTCCCAGGTATTAATAAGTAAAAAGTGATTAAATACAAAACGTAGCATTTAAGTGGTTTCAAATAATAACAAACAGAACAAAGTGGATGACCAATCAAAATAAAATAAAACACAAGTCTAAGCCTAATACAGCAAAAAAACTGCATACAGATAAATCTCACCCTTGGATGTTTCAATAGTTTTTTTTTCACAGACTGGATTCCTTCCTAGTCTGAGCCCAATCTTTTCCTCCGGTACAGTCCTTGTTCCAGCTCAGGTGGTAACTAGGGGATTTCTCATGACTGCAGCCCCCTTTGTTCTCTTCTCTCCCTCTTATATGTCCTTTACACCAGGGGGGAATCCTTTGTCCCTCTCTGGGTTCCCACCCCTCCTTCTAAATGGAAAAGCACCAGGTTAAAGATGGATTTCAGTTCAGTTGACATGATCACCTGTCACTGTAAGATTTCATTACTCACTTGCCAGCACACAGGAAGACTTACAAGTAAACAGAACCATTTACAACCAATTGTCCTGGTTAAATGGGAGCCATCAAGATTCCAAGCCACCATTAGTGGCCCACACTTTGCATAATTACAATAGGACCTCAGTTATATTTCATACATCTAGTTTCAGATAACAAGAATGATGAAGTCATACAAATAGGATGACTGCACTCAGTAGATTATAAACTCCCTAATGATACCTTACAAGAGACATTTTGCATGAAGCATATTCCAGTTACATTATGTTGACACTCATTAGCACATTTTCATAACATCATATGGAGTGCACTATCACAGGGGAATCTAGTGGATATAGTGTACTTAGATTTTCAGAAAGCCTTTGACAAGGTCCCTCACCAAAGGCTCCTAAGCAAAGTAAGCTGTCATGAGATTAGAGGGAAGATCCTTTCATGGATTGATGATAAGTTAAAAGATAAGAAACAAAGGGTAGGAATAAATGGTCAATTTTCAGACTGGAGAGAGGTAAATAGTGGTGTTCCCCAGTACTGGGACCAGTCCTATTCAACATATTCATAAATGATCTGGAAAAAAGGAGTAAACAGTGAGGTGGCAAAATTTGCAGATGATACAAAACTACTCAAGATAGTTAAGTCCCAGGCAGACTGTGAAGAGCTACAAAAGGATCTTGCAAAACTGCGTGACTAGGTAACAAAATGCCAGATGAAATGCAGTGTTGATAAATGCAAATTAATACACACTGGAAAACATAATCCCAACTATACATATAAAATGATGGAGTCTAAGTCAGCTGTTACCTCTCAAAAAAGATCTTGGAGTCATTGTGGATAGTTCTCTGAAATCATCCACTCAATGTGCAGCAGTAGTCAAAAAAGTGAACAATTTTAGGAATCAAGAAATAATAGATATTTCTTAGAATAAAACAAAATATATCATATTGCTGCTATATAAATCCATGGTACGCCCACAGCTTGAATACTATGTGCAGATGTGGTCGCCCCATCTCAAAAAAGATATATTCGAATTGGAAAAGGTTCAGAAAAGGGCAAGAAATGATTTGGGGTATGGAGCAGCTGCCATATTAGAAAAGATTAATAAGACAGGGACTTTTCAGCTTGGACAAGAGATGACTAAGGGGGGATATGTCCTTGTAACTCTGTGAGCGCTTCCCTCACTGTTTACACTCGAGCACCCCTGCTGATCTCACTGTGGGCCGGAGAGGGCGGTGTCTTTCAAATAGGTAGGTCAAAATATTCAGGCCCTACCAGCAGCCAGAGCAGACCTTGTAGCACCTGGCCAGGACCTCTGTTGGGACTGCAGTCTCCTGAGCACTTTCCCAGCTCAGCTTGCTGCACAGACATTACCTAACCCACCCACGCAGCCCTCCAGGGGTTCATGAGCAAGGCAGCCGTGAGCAGAGCCATCCTTAGGCACATGCAGCACACACAGCTGCGTAGCACACCTGAAAATTTGGGGCACCATTGGGACAGCGGGTAAGAGCGGGTTGGCTTCAGCGCACGCTGCAGTCTCCTTAGACAAGGGTTGTAGTCACAGAGCCGAATGCACCAGTGCCACACGTTTTCCCTGAGGGAGAGGGAACGGGGGTCTCTCTGGGGAACTGTGACTCCACCACCGTGAGGCGGGCTGGGTGGTTCAGTATCCTTTGCTGCCTTGTCCCTCCCCCACAAACTGCGGGTCTCGGCTGATGCAGCATCTGCTGCATACGAAGCTAAGTGTGTGTGAGCAATGGGGGGAGGGGTTCTTCTGGGGGTCCGTGGGCAGGGGTGGTGGCTGTGCCCCAAGTCAGGCATAGAGGCACCAGTTTAATAATACAGCATAGGGCCTTATAAATCCTGGCAGAAGGCAGAGATCCCCTCTCTGCTGAAAGCAGATGGATACCCCCATTCCTGTGCCTAGCAAGGGTGAGCTCTCCCACAGCTCTCCGGCTTTGGCTAGTACAGTGAGAGCTCCCATGCTCAGCTCAACCCACTTTTGCCACGAGAGAGGGCCATGAGCATTGGACGGTTAATGCCAGCCTGGAACGTCATCGCTGCACATTAGCGCTGTCAAGGTGTCACCCCCACTTTGATCTTTAGGGTACAGATGTGGGGAGCTGCATGAGAAAACCCCTAAGCTTATTTACCAGCTTAGATCTAGTAACTGACTCCACCAAATAAACAAACATACATTTATGGGAGAGTCATTTGGAAACTCTGTCTTCCCCCCAAATATTTCCCCAGTCCTTATCCCCCTTTTCCTGGCAGGATTGAGACTGATTCACCTCCCACCAATCCCTGGTGAGCCCAGATCCAAAAAACCCTTGGAACTTACAACAAGGAAAAATCAATCAGATTCTTAAAAGAAGATTTTTAATTAAAGAAGAAGGGTGAAAGGAATACCTCTGTGAGATTAGCATGCAAGCTACTCTCACAGACAACAGGTTCAAAACACAGAGGACGTCCCTCTGGGTAAAACCTTAGGCCATGTCTACACTTACAGTTTTGCAGCGCTGGTAGTTACAGCTGTGTTAGTACAGATGTATAGGGCCAGCGCTGCAGAGTGGCCACACTTACAGCAACCAGCGCTGCAGTGTGGCCACATTTACAGCACTTGCAGCGCTGTTGGGAGTGGTGCATTGTGGGCACCTATCCCACAGAGCACCTCGTCCCATTTCGGCGCTGTGGCTTGTGGGAAGGGGAAGGAAGTGTGAGTGTCTTTCCGCTTCCTGTTCCAACGCCCCGTGGTGCTTTGCTACACATTCCGATCAGTTTGGCGGCATTGTGATTCTGCAGTGCTTTTTCTGCGATTTTTGTTATAAATGGAGCCTGAGCAGCTGACGACCTTATTGATGAATGTTGCCAGCACATCACGCATGGCAGTGGAGCTATTCCTTCAGCTGCAAAATGACAGTGACAGTGAGGAGTCAGACGATGATATTGAATCGCCTCACGGTGAAGACAGTAAATTGCTTGTGGCAGTAACAGACGTGCTCAGCTCCGTGGACCAGCGCGTTTGGGCTCGGGAAACCAGCACTCAGTGGTGGGATCACATCGTCCTGCAATCCTGGGATGACGAGCAGTGGCTGCAGAACTTTCGGATGAGAAAAGCCACTTTCATGGGACTGTGTGCTGAGCTCGCCCCTACCCTGCGGTGCAGGGACACGAGATTGAGAGCTGCCCTGCCAGTGGAGAAGCGGGTGGCTATTGCAATCTGGAAGCTGGCAACTCCAGACTGCTTCAGATCGGTGGCGAACCAGTTTGGAGTGGGAAAGTCCACCGTTGGAATGGTGCTGATGCAAGTTTGCACAGCCATTAATCGCATCCTGCTCAGAAGAACTGTGACTCTGGGAACGTGCAGGACATTGTGGATGGCTTTGCACAAATGGGTTTCCCTAACTGTGGAGGGGCAATAGATGGGACGCATATTCCTATTCTGTCACCACCCCACCTGGCATCAGAGTACGTTAATCGCAAGGGGTATTTCTCCATGGTTCTGCAAGCGCTTGTGGATCACCGTGGGCGTTTCACTGACATTTACTCAGGATGGCCTGGAAAGGTGCACGATGCACGCATCTTTTGGAACAGTTCCCTGTTCAGGAGGCTGAGGGCCGGGACTTTTTTCCCAGACCGCAAGATCACAGTAGGGGACGTCGAAATGCTCACTGTGATCCTTGGAGACCCCGCTTACCCCTTAATGCCCTGGCTCATGAAACCGTATACAGGGAAGCTTGACAGGAGCAAGGACCGGTTCAACTACAGGCTGAGCTGGTGCAGAATGACTGTGGAGTGTGCTTTTGGCCGTTTGAAAGCCCGCTGGCTCTGTCTTTATGGGAAGCTAGATTTGGTGGAAAGCAGCATCACCGCTGTTATATCCGCGTGCTGTACCCTCCATAATATTTGTGAAGGGAAGGGTGAAAGATTCAGTGAGGAATGGACCTCTGAGGTTCGACGCCTAGAGGATGAGTTTGCTCAGCCAGAGAGCAGGGCTAATAGGGAGGCCCAGGAAAGGGCTTCAAGGATTAGGGATGCTTTAAGGGAGCAATTTGATGCTGAGAGCCAACAGTAATGTTTGATGCATTTGATGTGCTTTGCTTTACCTTGGTGTATAATATTTACCACTTCCAGCAATAATATAACGTAGTGAAAAAGAAAAAAAACCTTTATTCAACATACAGTACATAACAGGCAAGGGGGTTGGGGTGGTGGACTGTACATTCACAGGTTTGAATATGTCCTATTTTGATTACTATTCAATGTCTGCTGCACTTCAGGATTACTATGCTGCAGAATAATGGGGGTGGAGTGAACAGGGTAAGAATTATAGTTATCAGGGCTGGTAGGTGATCGTACAGGTGTCGGGGGCAGCTGGGGATAATAAGGAACTGGCTGCTGGAGAAAGTTGTTTTGTGGAAATACTGGGGAACAAGGAAGAGGGCTTTGGGAGGGCTGTGGGTTACAACGGTACATATTTGTCTGCATGGCTACAAGAGACTCGAAAGACTCAGTCTGGCGAGCCAGGAGGCTTATCATCTGCTTTGTGGTTTTTTTGGCAGACAATTCCTTTCTCCTGCTTTCTGTTTGCCTCCATTCATGTACACTCTGTCTCCATTCATACATCTTCTCTCTCCATTCCTGTGTCTTCCTACTTTCTCTGTTGTAGTGGCTCATAACAGATTTGATCAATTCCTCTTTTGATTTTCTAGGATTCCGTCTCAAGTTCTGCAACCTACGTGAGGCCGGTGATCCGGCTGCAGTAGTCAAGGTCACTAGAAAAAAGAGAGATAGAACCATGTAATACACAGAGGCTACATTGTTTATTATCACACATTGAAGGACTTTTTAGACTTTTGGTAGCATCCTTCTCACATACCTCACATAACACAGAGAGGGCAGGGAAGCTAAGTCATGGCGAGCAATGGGGTGAGTGGTTTTGCCCCAATTTCCCCTTGGGCGTGGGAATTGACCAATGGGTCACTGGGGTTTATCAGCAATGGGTACAGGAGGTAGCTGGTGTCCTGAAGAGGGGACAGTAGTGAACAGGAAGGTGGTGAGCTGCTTGGGGGGGGGTGGTTGTTCTTTGGTCCGCATTCACGCCGTCCTGCTGGTGAGGGGGGGGGAAGCACCGCGGTGCTGGATGCCTGCTTGGAGGGGGGGTGGGGAACACAGGAGCACACCGCGGTGCTGGATGCCTGCTTGGAGGGGGGGTGGGGAACACAGGAGCACACCGCGGTGCTGGATGCCTGCTTGGAGGGGGGGTGGGGAACACAGGAGCACACCGCGGTGCTGGATGCCTGCTTGGAGGGGGGTGCATAACACCGGAGCACACCGCGTGGATGCTTACGTGCTGGGAGGAGGGGTGGAGAACACCGGAGCACACCGCGTGGCTCGCTACATGCTGGGAGGGGGGGGATTAACAACAGAGCGCCATGGGCTGGGGAAACGCGAACCTGGCGCCCTGCACTCAAGTATCCCTAAACTCTCAACAGGGTTTCCTACTGCCAGACATATCACTGCTGCGTGTTACCTGGGAAGAGAGGGAGGGTCTTCTACAGGAATGTGGATACCGCCCTGGCCCCTATGCAGCTTGCCTGTGTGCAGCCATGGTCCCCCCACCCCTCGCTGCACAGTGGATCGGACGAGTTAGCCTGACCGGGACAGGGACCACGGTGGCTCTCCCGATCAACTTGAGAAAGCAAATTGCAAACGCTCTTGCTGCAACTTTTCAAGAGATTACCGAGGAAGATTACAGAGACGTGATAGAGCAAATCAATGGGCTATTCCACGTTTAGGCATGCATGCAGGCAGCCATAACCAAAACCCTCCTCTCCCAAAACATAAAAATCTACTTACCCCGAGCACGATCCTCAGTTTCTTCCTCACCATCAACTTCCAGCTGCTGCGACTGGCTAGCCTCCTCCTGGCTTGAGAAGAGCTCCTGGCTGCATGTGTACTGGGACTCCGGGGTGTCTCCCTCCACGCCAGTAGCCTCACTGTCACTGTCCTTTACAACCTCCCCCACTTCTCCCTGCTCTGAACTCTCCATCGTGCTCCTAGGATTGGCAGTGGGGTCACACCCAAGTATGGCATCCAGCTCCTGGTAAAAACGGCATGTCGTGGGGGCAGCTCCTGAGTGGCGATTTCCCTCACGAGCTTTGCAGTAAGCACTCCTCAGCTCTTTAATTTTGACCCTGCACTGCAACACATCCCGTTCATGGCCCCTTCTCATCAAGGACTGCGATATCTGCCCATAGGTATCATAATTTCTCCTTCTGGAGCGCAGCTGTGCTTGCACAGCCTCCTCTCCCCAAACACTTATGAGGTCCTGCAGCTCTGCATTGGTCCATGCTGGGGCTCGTTTGGTGCGTGGAGGCATGGTCGCTGAGTGATTGATTGATTAATTGCACTCCACACCTGGCTGAGCAAACAGGAAGGGGATTTTTAAAATTCCCGGGGCATTTAAAGGAGGGGTCAGGTGAGCCCAGGGCAGTGGAGTTTGCATGATTACCAGAGAGGCTTCTAAGGTATGCTGGGATACCTGCTTATGCCACGGAGGTCAATAAAAACGCTGGTGGGTGTCTACACTTGCTGACCAGCGCTGGATCATCAGCGCTGGATCCTCTACACCCGAGGCTCGACCGGGTGTACAGCCAGCGCTGCAACCAGGGAGTTGCAGCGCTGGCCGTGCTGTGCAAGTGTGTACACCACCTAAGTTGCAGCGCTGTAACCCCCTCATCAGCGCTGCAACTCTGTAGTGTAGACAAGGCCTAAGTTACACAAAGACACCCAATTTGATTCTCCCTCTATGCAAAAATGAAGTCACAAAAGAAAATAAACATAATCTAATACATTCCTGCTCTAAACATTTACTACTTTTAAGAAATGTTAATGGGTGATTCCTGGATCCTTCACTCTGGCACAAACTTACTGAACAGACAAAAGACTGATTTCCCTCCTCCCTCTTTGAACACATCCTCCCGCTCCATTGGTCCTCTGGTCAGGTGTCAGCTAGGCTATGGGAACTTCTTAATCCTTTACAGGTAAAAGAGGAATTAACCCTGGACTGTCTGTTTATGACAAGTGCTAACACCACAGGACTATTAAGAGGTGTATGGGGAGGTCATTGGTCAGGCTCTCTGCACTCAGGGTGGTAGACAGGACTGCTTCAGTTGCACTTGGTTTGCACAGGGAATGTTTTCTTCATATCCAAGGGGGTTTAGTTGCTTGAAATGAAAGCTCAGATTCTAGGGGATCTGGCTGTGCTGTGTGGCCCCTAAATACAGCAGGGGGGCTGCCTCTTTGGGCCCTGGTTTAGATTCTACAGTTACCAAGTGTGCAGGATTACAGGCATCAGGCTCCCAGTAGAATCTCTCTCCTTCCCACTGGCATGCCTGATTGCCACCCCACCCGTCCCATTGCCACCTTCCGTTCCCCCTGCGCTGGGAGCGCAGGTGTCACAGATCCACAAAAAGAACAAGAGTACTTGTGGCACCTTAGAGATTAATGAATTTATTTAAGCATAAGCTTTCCCGGGGTACAGCCCACTTCATCAGGTGCATAGAATGATACCTATATTGGGATCCACAGAATTGGTGCAAGGCCCACAGCACTAGAACAGGCTCTAGAAGAAACCCCTTCAGTGTGCCAGACCCCCAGCCGGGCTCACTCTTCCTCCAGGACAGGCCACACAGATTCATCACTGCCTGAGACTGAACCTCTGAGGCCCCAGCCCTCCTGCTTCACCCTGTGAGCTCTGCCCAGTGATTCCAGTGCCTCAGAATCAGAGACATGTTCACTCTGCAGGGACTGATGCAGCTCACCCAGCATTTGCAGTGACAGACAGCGCTGTCCATAGGTGCCGAGCTGCCAAAATCTTAACAACTGGTTCCCTATAGAAAGTTCTGATTTAAGAGGGGGAGCGGGGGAGGGGTGGGGCAGGGGGAGACATATCCATGGGGCCGGGGGCCCCTGCAAGTCCTGGGGCAAACTGCCCCACTTGCCCCCCGGCAACCCTAGAACTTGCAGCCCTCTCCCCGCTTCCCTTGTCGGCAGCTCAAAGCAGCAGGACGATTCAGCTCAGTGGAGCTGCCCAGCTGCTGGCCATGCTGCAGCTCTGCGGGGGTGGGGGGTTGAGGGGAGACACCCTCGTAGGGCCAGGAGCCCGGGACAAATTGCCCCACTTGCCCCCCCCTCCACAGCCCCAGAGCTTGCAGCCCCCTTACCTTGCTGGCAGCCCAGAGCTCAGCTGAGCTGCCCAGCTGCTGGCCATGCTGTGGCTCTTCAGGGTGGGGGAAGCGGGGGAGGGCCCGGGAGAGACATCCTCATGGGGCCAGGGGCCCCTGCAGGGCCTGGGCCAATTGCCCTGCTTGCCCCCTCCCCTCCCCTCTGACCAGCCCCGGAGCTTGCAGCAGGACCCCCCGCACACTTTGCCGGGCCTCTCAAAAAGCGGCAGCAGGACGACTCCAAAGCTCAGCTGAGCTGCCCAGCTGGTGCCGGCGACTGGCCATGCTGCAGCGGGGGGGGGGGGGGGGGGAAGCGGGGGAAGGGCTGGGGGAGCCTCAGCCTCCCCAGCTGGGAATCCTGGGAGCAACAGGATGGTCCGACCCATGGACCGGAGTTCTTTGCCCACCCCCTGGCCCTTTAACAACCGGTTCTCCACAGAGGTCTAATTTTAGCAACCGGTTCTTGGGAACCTGTGGGAACCGGCTCCAGCTCACCACTGCCCATGGGGAAAAATTGAGCTCCCCACCCCATAAGAACGGCCATACCGGGTCAGACCAAAGGTCCATCTAGCTCAGTATCTGTCTACCGACAGTGGCCAATGCCAGGTGCCCCAGAGGGAGTGAACCTAACAGGCAATGATCAAGTGATCTCTCTCCTGCCACCCATCTCCATCCTCTGATGAACAGAGGCTAGGGACACCATTCTTTACCTTTCCTGGCTAATAGCCATTTATGGACTTAGCCACCATGAATTTATCCAGTTTCCTTTTAAACATTGTTATAGTCCCAGCCTTCACAACCTCCTCAGGCAACAAGTTCCACAAGTTGACTGTGTGCTGCGTGAAGAAGAACTTCCTTTTATTTGTTTTAAACCTGCTGCCTATTAATTTCATTTGGTGACCCCTAGTTTTTGTATTATGGGAATAAGTAAATAACTTTTCCTTATCAACTTTCTCCACATCACTCATGATTTGATATACCTCTATCATATCCCCCCTTAGTCTCCTCTTTTCCAAGCTGAAGAGTCCTAGCCTCTTTAATCTTTCCTCGTATGGGACCCTCTCCAAACTCCTAATCATTTTAGTTGCCCTTTTGTGAACCTTTTCAAGTGCTAGAATATCTTTTTTGAGGTGAGAAGACCACATCTGTATGCAGTATTCGAGATGTGGGTGTACCATGGATTTATATAAGGGCAATAATATATTCTCAGTCTTATTCTCTATCCCCTTTTCAATGATTCCTAACATCCTGTTCGCTTTTTTGACCGCCTCTTCACACTGCGTGGACATCTTCAGAGAACTATCCACGATGAAGCCAAGATCTTTTTCCTGACTCGTAGCTAAATTAGCCCCCATCATATTGTATGTATAGTTGGGGTTATCTTTTCCAATGTGCATTACTTTATATTTATCCACATTAAATTTCATTTGCCATTTTGTTGCCCAATCACTTAGTTTTGTGAGATCTTTTTGAAGTTCTTCACAATCTGCTTTGGTCTTAACTATCTTGAGTAGTTTAGTATCATCTGCAAACTTTGCCACCTTACTGTTTACCCCTTTCTCCAGGTCATTTATGAATAAGTTGAATATTTATGAATAAGTTGAATAGGATTGGTCCTAGGACTGACCCTTGGGGAACACCACAAGTTACCCCTCTCCATTCTGAGAATATATCATTAATTCCTACCCTTTGTTCCCTGTCTTTTAACCAGTTCTCAATTCATGAAAGGACCTTCCCTTCTATCCCATGACAGCTTAATTTATGTAAGAGCCTTTGGTGAGGGACCTTGTCAAAGGCTTTCTGGAAATCTAAGTACACTACGTCCACTGGATCCCCCTTGTCGACATGTTTGTTGACCCCTTCAAAGAACTCTAATAGATTAGTAAGACATGATTTCCCTTTACAGAAACCATGTTGACTATTGCTCAACAGTTTATATTTTTCTTTGTGTCTTACAATTTTATTCTTAACTATTGTTTCGACTAATTTGCCCGGTACCGATGTTAGACTTACCGGTCTGTAATTGCCGGGATCACCTCTAGAGCCCTTTTTAAATATTGGCGTTACATTAGCTAACTTCCAGTCATTGGGTACCGAAGCCGATTTAAAGGACAGGTTACAAACCTTAGTTAATAGTTCCACAACTTCACATTTGAGTTCTTTCAGAACTCTTGGGTGAATGCCACCTGGTCCCGGTGACTTGTTAATGTTGAGTTTATCAATTAATTCCAAAACCTCCTCTAGTGACACTTCAATCTGTGACAGTTCCTCAGATTTGTCACCTACAAAAGCCGGCTCAGGTTTGGGAATCTCCCTAACATCCTCAGTTGTGAAGACTGAAGCAAAGAATCCGTTTAGTTTCTCCGCAATGACTTTATCGTCTTTAAGCGCTCCTTTTGTATCTCGATCGTTAAGGGGCCCCACTGGTTGTTTAGCAGGCTTCCTGCTTCTGATGTACTTAAAAAACATTTTGTTATTACCTTTGGAGTTTTTGGCTAGCCGTTCTTCAAACTCCTCTTTGGCTTTTCTTATTACACTCTTGCACTTAAGCTGGCAGTGTTTGGGCTCCTTTCTATTTGCCTCATTAGGATTTGACTTCCACTTTTTAAAGGAAGTCTTTTTATCTCTCACTGCTTCTTTTACATGGTTGTTAAGCCACGGTGGCTCTTTTTTAGTTCTTTTACTGTGTTTCTTAATTTGGGGTATACATTGAAGTTGGGCCTCTATTATGGTGTCTTTTAAAAGGGCCCATGCAACTTGCAGGGATTTCACTTTAGTCACTGTACCTTTTAACTTTTGTTTAACGAACTCCCTCATTTTTGTAAAGTTCCCTCTTTTGAAATTAAAAGCCACAGTGTTGGGCTGTTGAGGTGTTCTTCCCCCCACAGGGACGTTGAATGTTATTGTATTATGGTCACTATTTCCAAGCGGTCCTGCTATAGTTACCTCTTCGATCAGTTCCTGCGCTCCACTCAGGATTAAATCTAGAGTTGCTTTTCCCCTTGTGGGTTCCCGTACCAGCTGCTCCATGAAGCAGTCATTTAAAGTATCGAGAAATTTTATCTCTGCATTTCGTCCTGAAGTGAAATGTTCCCAGTCAATATGAGGATAACTGAAATCCCCCACTATTATTGGGTTCTTAATTTTGATAGCCTCTCTCATTTCCCTTAGCATTTCATCATCACTATTACTGTCCTGGTCAGGTGGTCGATAATAGATCCCTAATGTTATATTTTTATTAGAGCATGAAATTTCTATCCATAGCGATTCTATGGAACATGTGGATTCACTTAAGATTTTTACTTCATTTGAATCTACATTTTCTTTCACATATAGTGCCACTCCTCCCCCTGCACAACCTGTTCTGTCCTTCCGATATATTTTGTACCTCGGAATGATTGTGTCCCATTGATTGCTCTCAGTCTACCAGGTTTCTCTGATGCCTATTATATCAATATCCTCCTTTATCACAAGGCACTCTAGTTCACCCATCTTATTATTTAGACTTCTAGCATTTGTGTACAAGCACTTTAAAAACTTGTCCCTGTTTATTTGTCTGCCCTTTTCTGATGTGCCAGATTCTTTTTTATGTGACTGTTTATCATCTGATCCGGCCCTTACATTATCCTCTTCCATCCTCTCTTCCTGACTATAACCTGGAGATTCCCTATCATCAGACTCTCCCCTAAGAGAAGTCTGTGTCTGATCCACATGCTCCTCTACAGGAGTCGGCTTTCCCCCATCTCCTAGTTTAAAAACTGCTCTACAACCTTTTTAATGTTTAGTGCCAGCAGTCTGGTTCCACTTTGGTTTAGGTGGAGCCCATCTCTCCTGTATAGGCTCCCCCCATCCCAAAAGTTTCCTCAGTTCCTAATGAACGTAAACCCCTCCTCTCTACACCATCGTCTCATCCACACATTGAGACTCTGAAGCTCTGCCTGCCTACCTGGCCCTGCGCATGGAACTGGGAGCATTTCTGAGAATGCCACCATAGAGGTCCTGGATTTCAGTCTCTTCCCTAGCAGCCTAAATTTGGCTTCCATGACATCTCTCCTACTCTTCCCTATGTCATTGGTACCTACATGTACCACGACCACCAGCTCCTCCCCAGCACTACACATAAATCTGTCTAGATGCCTCAAGAGATCCACAACCTTCGCACCAGGCAGGCAAGTCACCATACAGTTCTCCCGGTCATCACAAACCCAGCTATCTACGTTTCTAATGATCGAATCTCCCATTACTAAAAGCTGCCGTTTCCTAGCAACTGGAGTTCCGTCCCCCGGAGAGGTAACCTCAGTGCGAGAGGCAACCCCAGCACCATCTGGAAGGAGGGTCTCAACTATGGGAAGGTTTCTCTCTGCTCCCATTGACTGCTCTGCTTCCCTGGGCCTTTCTTCCTCCTCAAGAGCACAGAGACTGTCGGAGGTGGGACAATTCTACAGTGTCCCGGAAAACCTCATCAACATACCTCTCTGCCTCTCTTAGCTCCTCCAGTTCTGCCACCCTGGCCTCCAAAGTCCGTACATGGTCTCTGAGGGCCAGGAGCTCCTTGCACCGACTGCACACATACGCCACCCGCCCACAAGGCAGGTAATCATACATGCTACACTCAGTGCAATAAACTGGATAGCCCCCACTCTGCTGCTGGGCTTCTGCCTGCACTGTCTCCTAGTTAATGAAAGAGTGGTTTAAAGAAAGGGGTTTTGGAATATGGTTTGGATTATAGGTTTTAAGGGGACTACAGGGGAACAGGTAGGACCAACAAGGGACCGCCCCCCCCCAACTCCCTTGCAAAACTCGCTGTTAGCAGCCCCTGGTCGCAAGCTCCCTGGTCGCTTGTGCACGGCTTTATAAAACCCTGGCCTGAGTTAATGCCCTGTCCACTGATTAAGGCTCAGCCAATTACCAGAGGCTTCAAGCTTTCAAACCTTCCTTTGAAGCTCAGGGCCTCCAACTTCCAGCCACAGCACACGGTCCTTCAACCAACCAACCAACCAGACTGACAAACACAAGCTCAGCACACAGCAAGTAAGCCACAAACACAAACACACACACACAGCCACTTACCCCACAGATGCTGTATTTGCTCCTCCTTCAGCTGGAGAACTCCCTTGCAAAACTCCCTGTTAGCAGCCCCTGGTCCCCAGCTCACCTCTGCTCCACCGCTGCCTCCTCCCCTGAGCATGCTGCCGCTGCTCCGCTTCTCCCGCCTCCCTCCCAGGCTTGCTGCGAAAGAGGGAGAAGCAGAGCGGCGGCGCGCTTATTTCCTGGCACACCTGGCTTGCTCTCAGTAAAGCCTGCTGGCTTCAGCTAGTTCAGAAAAAGGAGGTTTGATCCTTTGGGGAGGGCTGAACGTCTGCTGGCTCCCCAGCCTGAGGATGATAGAAAAGGCCTAAAAATCAACAGGCCCAGGCCTGTATCTTCCTCTCTTTCCCTGGCTTTAGCCCAAAGAGGGGCCTAGGGATTTGAATAACAAGCAAAACCTGGGAATCCAGGACAAGACATGTATCTAGTCTCATTTAACCATGTCAGCTATTTACTAATTAGTCCGCTTGGCACAAAAGTTTATGCAGCTGTTTTCTCATGTATCCTCAAAGATATGTAATACCAAAGGTCAAGGTATGTACCTTATACTCCCTTCAAAATGATAAATGTATCCGCAACAGATGTATCTTGTATCCCCTTCCCCAAAATAATCATGTATTCTGTGTGACCTGTTATCTATAGGTCAGTATAATGACGTTTACTAAAGTTGTTTGTTACTGATTATAAAAGGGACTCATGTCCCCCATGTAAGGTGTGCTCTTCTCTGGCATTAGTCGAGAAGAAACACCCGCTCAGCTGAACGAAAATAAAGGTGTGGTACCCGTCTTCTTGTTCTCCGTGCCTCCTTGGTGTAATTAGGTAAGCTCCAGGGGGAAACGGGCCCTGTTTGGCCAACAACTGGCGACTCCGCCGGGACTTCTCTCCCTGTAGAGGGCGCTGACCGGCGACCGAGGGCGATTCCGAGGAGTGGCCACCTCGAGCCACTGATTCGCTCGGGCCTCGGGTCGTTGTAATCGGTCGGGACGGCTGCGTCCTCTCTAAAGAGAACTCCTAACGACACGGAGACAAGACGGTGCCAGAAGGGGAAGGTCCAACAGCCGGACGCGGCCATTCCGGGTGGTAAGTGCGTTTTACCTCTTGGGTTTAAAGGATATAACGCCCCCGCAGTGTGATTGGACCTCATAGGTAACCCCGGTGTGGGAAGATATTGTGGTTGCTTGAAGGTTATGCTAAGCAAGCCAGGCAATTAATGAATAATACCACTAATTTCACGAGCCCGTGGGCTGTATTGGATAATTACTGGGATATAGAACAGCCTCAGGGCTTGCTTCTGTTTTTGGGGGGAGTCTTGCTTTTCTTCATATTGATGTTGTATTGGAGGCCAAAATTGTGATAACCAGGTCTAGGACTTAAACCGACTCCAGCCGCCCTGAGACTCCTGCGAGGGGAAACCCTGTGACCAGGATATCTTAATCGCAAGGGGGGTCGGTCGAACCCGTGACCAGGTTTAATTACACACAAGCATAATGGGGTCCGGACAAAGCATTTATGCTGGGACGCCCTTAGAATGTATGCTAAATAATTGGAAGGCGTTTAGACGTCAGGCTGATTATGGAATGCCATTATGTAAGGATGATTTGATAAAATTCTGTACTGTGGAATGGCCCTGAAGGGGGAGAGTGGGAAAGGGGGGGGCAACACGAAGGGACGAACAGGATTACAGGAGAAGGGAAGAGGCCCCCGTTTGGGACGAAATCAGTGTGCTATCTGTAAGGAAGAGGGACACTGGAAGAATGAATGCCCCCAGCGACATAACAGACGGGAGGGAAGCAGGAATAGGACCCCGCCTGTGCCCGTTTTCTATAACGAGGCACACGATGAGTCGGCTGTATAGGGAGGCCGAGGGACCCAGCGGCCCCTCCTAGCGGCGCAACCCGCTGGCCTGGATCCCACGGTGATAATTGAGGTAGGGGGCCGCCCAGTTGAAGCCCTGATCGATACAGGAGCTGCCCTTAGCTTGCTTCCCCTAGCTGAGGCTCCCCGGGGGAGAGCTCAAGGGTGTGCTGTAGTCCAAGGGATAGAAGGACAAAGTATAAAATTGGAAAAATCTCTACCTCTTCTAGTAAAAGTAGGAGACTGCCATATATCCCACCAATTCGTTTGCAGCCCCTCCTGCCCCATTGCGCTGCTAGGACGAGATCTACTTACTAAACTGCAAGCAGAAATCTCGTTCAACAATAATGGGACTCTGGAGGTTAGGCTCCCTAAACACCAAATTTCTAACTATCAAATGGCCCTGTTAAATGTTAAAAATCCTTCCCCAGCACAGCCAGAGAGTGAAAAGAACCAAATGCCAGGGGTTAATCCTGAGGTCTGGGCTGAGGAGGGAGGTTTTGCTCGGGCTCGAAATGCTTTGCCAGTACACATTTCCCTTAAGGAGGGAAGCCGTCCAGTCCGAATTCGACAATACCCCCTTAAGTTAACCATTCGGATCGGACTGAAGCCTTTGATTCAAAAGTTTTTGCAGTGTGGGTGGTTAAGGGAAGGCACTTCTCCATATAATACTCCAATAATGGGAGTGCCTAAGCCTAACGGACAATATCGATTAGTCCAGGACCTGAGGCAGGTTAATAAGTTGATAGAAGCCCCCTATCCAGTTGTCCCAAACCCCCATACTATTTTAAGCCAAGTCCCCAAGAGCCACGGGTGGTTCTCTGTAATAGATTTAAAAGATGCTTTCTTTTCCATACCTTTTGATCAGGAGTCTCAGAAACTGTTTGCCTTTGAATGGGAAGATCCAGATACCCATTACAAGGCTCAGTATCTTTGGACTGTTGTCCCCCAGGGACTGACTTGTGCCCCCGAGATTTTTGGCAGCCAACTAAAAAGAGACCTGGCTCCGTTCCTAGCTGCACATTTCTCATGTAACATAGTTCAGTACTGTGATGATTTACTCCTAAGTACTGAAACAGAGACTGCTTGTAAGGAATGTACAATAGAGCTCCTCAATTTTCTTGGAGCTCAGGGATATAAGGTTTCTAGAGAGAAAGCCCAATTGGTCAAACAACAGGTTACTTTTCTCGGATATCAGCTTCGTCAGGGACGTCGTAGCTTGGGTAAAGACAGAATCCAGGCGATACTTGAAAGCCCTCAACCCCGAAATCCCAGAGAGCTAAGGGCTTTCTTGGGACTGACCGGTTTTTGCCGGCTTTGGATCCCTGACTACGGCGGAAAGGCTAAACCACTATATGAGTCCCTCACTAAAGAGGGTCTGCTTAACTGGGAGTGGACTAAAGAAAAAGAAAAAGCATTTCAAGAGCTTAAAGAAGCCTTGGTTCAGCCTCCCGCACTGGCTCTCCCGGATCCCCGGAAGCCGTTCACTCTATACGTTCATGAGAGAAGGGGGGTGGCGTCCGGGGTTCTGTGCCAGAGGTCGGGACCGGCCTGGCAACCTGTGGGTTATTACTCCAAGGTATTGGACCCCGTCGCTAAGGGCTGGCCAGCTTGTCTCCGAGCTGTAGCTGCGACCGCTCTCCTTGTACAGGAGGCTGAAAAACTAACCCTGGGTGGGGATACTGAGGTTGTGGTACCCCATGGAATACCTCAGATATTGGGAACAGGAGCCGGGGAAAAACATTTAAACCCCAGCAGGCATACCAGATATGAGATAGGACTTTTGTTAGCTCCTAACCTAACTTTTAAAACAGTTAGTTCCCTCAATCCAGCTACTTTACTACCAAAGCCCCAAGTCCCTTATGGGGCTAGTCCCACCCATGATTGTATTGAAGTTTTACAACAAGAAACTAAACCTCGCTCTGATCTTTCAGATATACCCTGGCCCAACCCCGATGTTGAAATGTATGTAGATGGATCTAGTTATGTAGAGGACGGGAAGCGATTTACAGGAGCAGCCGTCATAGTTAAGGAGGGAGAAGTGTATAAGTTTCAGCTAAGCCCCAACCTATCTGCCCAGGCGGCGGAACTGGTGGCTCTTATTGAGGCGCTCCGAAGGGGAATTGGAAAGACTATTAATATATATACTGACAGTCGTTATGCATACATGGTGGTGCATGCCCATGGAACCTTATGGAAAGAAAGGGGTTTCATTACAGCCTCAGGCCAAAGAATAGCCCATGGGGCTCTTATTAAGACACTGCTTGAGGCCCTGATGCTTCCTCTCCGGGTCGCGGTAGTACACGTGCGTGCACATGGGAGGGCCCCACGTAAGGGTCTAAAACTTTCACCCTTCGAGCTGGTCTTTGGGTTCCCTCCCCGAGTACTCATCCCGGGATACCGAGAGGATATAAACTGGGAAGTGGGGAATGACTCTTTATGGAAACAGGTTTCTGCGCTGCAATCTGTTTTGTTACAGTTACATCTCTACGCGGCGCCTTTCCAGACCCTTCCCCTGGAACAACCGGTGCATTCTTTCCAGATCGGTGATCAGGTCCTTGTCAAAAAGTGGAAGCGTGATCCACTCACACCGCGGTGGGACGGTCCGTATACTGTATCGCTCATCAGCCAGGCCGCTGTTAAGGTCCTTGGGAGCGACAAGT
The DNA here is from genome assembly GCF_025201925.1 of Gopherus flavomarginatus. Lineage (NCBI taxonomy): Eukaryota > Metazoa > Chordata > Testudines > Testudinidae > Gopherus > Gopherus flavomarginatus. The sequence goes on from NC_066633.1 coordinate 25,697,692, forward strand.
GGACGCATCATTCCCGAGTAAAGCGGTTCCTGAGCCCTGATTCAGAGAACAGCCAAGCTGAAGAGGACATCAGCCCTCTGTCCCCTCCGGCTCCGGAAGCCCGGAGAGACACAGGCGAAGACTCTACCTGGGAGTACCAAGGATTGGAAGGACTAAAAGGACTGTTTAAAAGACAGAAACAATGAAACCATTCTTTGTATTTCTGGTCTGTATGTTTACTTATGCATATAATTGGGAAAATAGGTTTCTGCAACTAGGGGAACTAATAGCAGATTCTTTTAACCTTACTAATTGCTGGGTATGTGGCGGTCCAGGAGAATTAAATGAGTGGCCCTGGGTAGCTCAGCCGGTACAGCCTAAGTGGTGGCTAAGTAGTTTGAGCATAGTACATAAGGGAACGGGAAGGTGGACTGAAAACCAGGGCCCCTGGCGACTCTATTCTGCTGGAATCGGTGTCTTTTGCCTTAATCGAACAAGGCACGGGGGAAGATATATGGGGGAAAGCAAATGTGAATGGACCCTATCACTGGGTTTTGATTGCTGGGATCCCCACTGTCGCCCATATGACTGTTTAAAGTACCAAGGACGATGGAACCTTACCCATGTAAAGCTAACTAACAATAGCTGGGTAAAGTGTTCCTACTGGAATCACAGAGGTGATGGCTGTAAAGCAGTAGGATTAGATGGGTACTTCGATGCCCTCTTCCTAAGCTGCCAGCGAGACAACACCACTGACAAAAATCATGTGGTGCGGTGGTACCAATGGGCATGGCAACACCTTAATGGAACCCGAGTTACCCATTTTCGACAATTTTGGGCTAGTACCAATAACCCGAGATTTGGTTGTAACTGTGTATGGAAGGCAGGAGCTGGAGCATGGAAATGCAACTATTGTAACCCAAATGTAGACAACTTCCTAGGGGGACCTATAGAATCAGGCAACGCTCTCTATTACGAAGAGCCGGGCCCCGCTGATTCCCCTGAGACCTGGGATGGTCCCTTTGCTAACGGAACTTGGGCATTAAAAGGTCATTATTGGATCTGTGGCTCTTATGCTTATCGCAGATTGCCTCCAAACTGGTCGGGAATATGCTACATAGGATACATTAGGCCTTTGTTCTTTCTCTTACCTCAAGCCCAGGGAAACAAATTGGGAGTTAAGGTTTATGATGATGATATTGTACAAACCTGAAGGAACTGAGGCGCAAAGCCCATAAGCTCTTAAAATGTTTTTAAGGGGGGGGAAACTTGATAGAAAAGGCCTAAAAATCAACAGGCCCAGGCCTGTATCTTCCTCTCTTTCCCTGGCTTTAGCCCAAAGAGGGGCCTAGGGATTTGAATAACAAGCAAAACCTGGGAATCCAGGACAAGACATGTATCTAGTCTCATTTAACCATGTCAGCTATTTACTAATTAGTCCGCTTGGCACAAAAGTTTATGCAGCTGTTTTCTCATGTATCCTCAAAGATATGTAATACCAAAGGTCAAGGTATGTACCTTATACTCCCTTCAAAATGATAAATGTATCCGCAACAGATGTATCTTGTATCCCCTTCCCCAAAATAATCATGTATTCTGTGTGACCTGTTATCTATAGGTCAGTATAATGACGTTTACTAAAGTTGTTTGTTACTGATTATAAAAGGGACTCATGTCCCCCATGTAAGGTGTGCTCTTCTCTGGCATTAGTCGAGAAGAAACACCCGCTCAGCTGAACGAAAATAAAGGTGTGGTACCCGTCTTCTTGTTCTCCGTGCCTCCTTGGTGTAATTAGGTAAGCTCCAGGGGGAAACGGGCCCTGTTTGGCCAACAAGGACACTCTGCTTGGACACTGCAGCCTGCTTGGCATCCTATGGGTAAGAAGTTACTGAGTCTGTCATTGGCCTTCAGAACAAAATTCAGGGAATGAAAAAAACTGAAATAAGAAATCAGAAGCTGCCCAGGGTTGTTACTCCCCTTGCTGATATCAAGGTGAAATACACTGAAATAGTGACTCTCTGGGAGAAGTAGAGGGTTCTTAGCTTGCAGCTTCACCTGCTTTCTCCCTTTACAACTTTTTGCAAAGTTCATGTGACTGCATTAGTAATCCAGTGCGAGCAATCCAGGAGCAGTGTGCTCAGCATCCAAGCACACCCTTGCCATAATGCAGTGTGCAGTGTGCACCTGGCAGCCTTCCTGATCATTGATTGTTAAATGAACAGTATTTTCCAGAAGCCATTCCTGCATTGGTTTAGTTGTTAGTGGTGTTACTGAAGCATCCAGGAGTTCCAGCCACTGAGCAGTCCCCCGCACTCCCCCCCACTGTGCTAGGTGCTGGACAACCCAAACCAGAAAGCTGGGCCCTGCCCCGAGGAGCTTTCAGTCTGAATTAATGCAGCTCTGTAAGTGTAACCCTTCTGGAGTATGATGGCCTGTTCCAACCCAAGCATAATGCCTTGCTATAGCCTAATTGTTCCTATACATATTCAGCACCAGAGCTGGTTGAATAAGGACCAAATACACCAGGGGTCTCAAACTCAAATGACCAGAAGGGCCTCCCTCGGCCCTGCCCCCACTCCACCTCTTCCATGAGGCCCCACCCCGGCCCTGCCTCTTCCCATCCCTTGCCTGCCCCCATTCCAATCCCTTCCCTGAAATCCCCACAACTCTGCCCTCTCCCTGCCCCCAGGAGGGGTGTGGTGGGGGCTTAGGGCAGGGAGCTGGGGTGTGGGGTGCAGGAGGGATGTGGGGCACAGGAGGGGTGTGGCAGGCGGTCAGGGCAGGGGATTGGGGTGCAGGAGGGATGTGGCAGGGGCTCAGGGCAGGGGGTTCGACTGCCCGAGGGGTGAGGGGAGTGGCAGGGGGTCAGGGTGCAGGAGGGGTATTGTGCAGGAGGTCAGACTAGATGATCATAATGGTCCCTTCTGACCTTAAAGTCTATGAGTCTATGGGTGAGGCAGGAGGGGTGCAGCAGGCAGCTCAGGGCAGGGAGTTGGGGTGTGGGGTGCAGGAGGGGTGTGGCAGGGGCTCAGGGCAGGGGATTGGGGTGCAGCAGGGGTGAGGGGGGTGGCAGGGGGTCAGGGCAGGGGATTGGGGTGCAGGAGGGGTTCGGGGGTTGGCAGGGGCTCAGGGCAGGGGATTGGGGTGCAAGAGGGGTGAGGGGGGTGTCAGGGTGTCAGGGCAGGGGATTGGGGTGCAGGAGGGGTTCGGGGGTTGGCAGGGGCTCAGGGGAGGGGATTGGGGTGCAGGAGCGGTGAGGGGGCTGGCAGGGGGTCAGGGCAGGGGATTGGGGTGCAGCAGGGGTGTGGCAGGGGGTCAGGGCAGGGGATTGGGGTGCAGCAGGGGTGAGGGGTGTGGCAGGGGGTCAGGGTGCAGGAGGGGTGAGGCAGGAGGGGTGCAGCAGGCGGCTCAGGGCAGGGAGTTGGGGTGTGGGGTGCAGGAGGGGTGTGGCAGGGGCTCAGGGCAGGAGATTGGGGTGCAGCAGGGGTGAGGGGGTGTCAGGGGGTCAGGGCAGGGGACTGGGGTGCAGCAGGGGGTGGCAGGGGATTGGGGTGCAGCAGGGGGCTGGCAGGGGGTCAGAGCAGGGGATTGGGGTGCAGGAGGGGTTTGGGGGTTGGCAGGGGGTCAGGGCAGGGGATTGGGGTGCAGGAGGGGTTCGGGGGTGGCAGGGGGTCAGGGCAGGGAATGGGGTGCAGCAGGGGTGTGGCAGGGGATCAGGGCAGGGATTGGGGTGCAGCAGGGGTGAGGGGTGTAGTAGGGGGTCAGGGTGCAGGCGGGGTTCGGGGGGTGGCAGGGGGTCATGGCAGGGAATGGGGTGCAGCAGGGGTGTGGCAGGGGCTCAGGGCAGGGGATTGGGGTGCAGCAGGGGGGTGGCAGGGGGTCAGGGCAGGGGATTGGGGTGCAGCAGGGGTGAGGGGGGTGGCAGGGGGTCAGGGCAGGGGATTGGGGTGCAGGAGGGGTTCGGGGGTTGGCAGGGGGTCAGGGCAGGGGATTGGGGTGCAGGAGGGGTGAGGGGGTTGGCAGGGAGTCAGGGCAGGGGATTGGGGTGCAGGAGGGGTGAGGGGGTTGGCAGGGGGTCAGGGCAGGGGATTGGGGTGCAGCAGGGGTCAGGGGTGCAGCAGGGGGTCAGGGTGCAGGAGGGGTTCGGGGGGCGGGCTCTGGCAGGCTCCCCTCCCTGCCCCCTGCCACTCCGGGACGCGCTGCAAGGTGGGGGACGAGAGGGCAGGGGTGTGTCTTGCGGTTGCTTCAGGCACCGCCCCCAGCATCTCCCATTGGCCGGGAGCAGGGGACCGCGGCCAATGGGAGCTGCTGGGGGTGGTGCCTGAAGCAATGTCAACACCCCCCCGGTGCTTCTCCTCCCCCCGGTCCTGTCCGCTTCCTGGCGCGGCGCGGGGCGGGTCTGCCCCCGGTGGGTGCCAGGGCGGAGCCGCTCTGGGAGGCGCTGGGGGAGGGGCGGGGAGCCAGCAGGCCGCAGACAATAACCTGGCGGCCCGCGGGCTTGAGCCGCTGACAGAGGCTCGGGAAGGAATCGCCGCAGCTCGGTCCAGCGCCGTTAGCTGGCGGCAATGCCCGTGCTGTGCCGTGCGCCCCTGGCCAGGTCCGAAGGGGTCCGTGGCGCTGGGCGGGCCCGGGGCGGACAGAGAACGAGTGTTCACGCAGCAGTGTCAAAGCACAAGCTGCTCCTAGGTCAGCCTGGGCTGCTCGGTGCAGAACCGGCCCCCGGGCTGATCGCACCCCGGAGAGTCAGAGCGAATCAGCCTGTTGGCGGCGCCTAGCAGAAAGCGGCAGATACAGCCGGGAGGGGTTTAATTAGCCAGGCTTCAACTAGCCAATGGTGCATCACTGACTCCTGGACAACTATGTGGTGCACGGGCTGTAGCCAGCGCTATGGCGATGGATCTGCTGTAGCCAGCACGTGGGGTGGATGCAGGGCCGGTGCAGCCGCCTCCGGCGCCAAGATTTGGGGGCGCTGCCGCCAGTCAAGACGCTGGCTGCAGATCGCAGACTGTAGGCAGGGAAGCCGTGTATGATAAGAACCACCTTCCCAATGAACTGCGCTCCTGCCTTTAGAAAGTCAGCGAAGTCCTTTGATCTGATTGCGGTGTTGCTAGGCACTTTACACAGTAACAGCTCCTTTGTCTTGTAGACTGCACCGCTGCAGGAGAGTGGAGCATTGCCGCAGGAAGGGTAAGACCCCTGCGGGGCTGAGCTGTGCTGCCAGCGAGGTGCAGCTGCGGCCGGCTTGCATGGCACGCTCGGAGAGCGGGCTGCAGGATTTGCAGGCAGACGCTCTGCTGCTCTCTGGGAAGAGAAGGGAGGGACGCCGCAGCTGGCAGCTTTGCGGGCTCTCTCGCGTGGAGGGGCGGCTAAACTGCTTTAACCCACCTCCCTGCACCCCAGCTTTCTACCCTCCCGACCCTGCTTTGGCGTGAGGGCAGCACACTCTCTGCCTCATAGTCCTGCCTGTCCGAGCGAGAGCCCAGCGTTCAGCTCCCCAGCCCGGGTGCAGGACTGACTCCTGAAGGCAAAGCAGGCGACGTGCTCTCATTGCCCTGTTGCAATTGCACTTGGCCCGCTGCTGCTGCATGTAGGGACTGGAGAGGAGAGCGCTCATTTCACCTTGCTGCTTATTGAATCCTACCCCGCCTGCCGCCCCCCGGCCAAACCCGGATTGCGCCTTCTCCCCCCTCCACACCCAGACTCCGTCTGCTCCCCTTTCCCTCCTCAGCCAAACCCGATCCTCCCAGTTACCGAACTAGTCTGCTCCCCTTGCACTCCCCAGCCAAACCTATCTGCTATTCTAATTTTATAAAAACAACAAGGAGTCTGGTGGCACCTTAAAAACTAACATTTATTTAGGCATAAGCTTTTCTGGGTAAAAACCCCACTTCTTCAGCTGCATGGAGTGAAAGTTACAGATGCAGGCGTTATATGACGACACATGAAGAGAAGGCAGTACCTCACAAGTGAGGAACCAGTGTTGACAGGGACTGTAGTCCACTCCCAATAATTGGATGAGATGTCAATTCCAGGAGAGGCAAAGCTGCCTCTGTAATGAGCCAGCCACTCCCAGGCCCTATTCAAGCCCAAATTAATGGTGTTAAATTAGCAAATGAATTTTTAGTTCTGCTGAAGTCTGTTTCTGAAGGTTTTTTTGGTCAATAGTGACTTTTAAATCTGTTACAGAATGACCAGGGAGATTGAAGTGGTCACCTACTGGCTTTTGAATTTTACCATTCCTGATGTCCGATTTATGTCCATTTATTGGAGCTATTGGGCCAGCTCATTAAAATGGCCACTCTGATTAATATTTAACCCGGGGTTAGTCTGGTTTAGCGTAAATCACTAGGAACTGTTGATGCTATATTGAAATCAGCTGCTCTAAACCAAAAGCTGAGCAGCCCCACGGGTTTGCAGCCATTAAACTAAAGGGTTTAAAAACCCCTTTGAGTTAAACTCAGGACCGTCTCTAGGCACCAGCAAAGCAAGCATGTGCTTGGGGCAGCAAAAAACCTCGAGCAGACCCTGGTGGCAAAGATGGCTGCACTGAATACAGCAGCACTGTGGATTCGCTCTCTTCGTGTCACATCTTTCAAAGTGTTTTGCGAGGCGGCTGCGGGCTTAGGTTGCTGCTGCGGGCGGGAGGCAGACAGGGACCTCGCCGCGTAACCTGGGGCGGGTGTGCCATGAAGTGCACAGGGGTAGGTATTTCTGGGGATGGTGGACAGTGACTACCTGGATAGGAGGATGTATAAAACCTCCAGAGTGCTGCCTTGAGGAATTTCTCTGTCCTGGAAGGGCCACTGCCCCTGCGAACCCTCTGTGTTTCCAGCTGAGATCAGCTGTGTCAGGTCTGGGCCCCATCAGCTGCTGTAATCTGTGTTGGGCATCTCTGAGGGACAACTGTACTTCATGAGGCTGTCAATGTTTTAATCTCTGTCACTGGGCTCGCTACCCAGGGGGAGCCAAGGCACAAGGGGGGAGCCTTGGCCCTTCCCCTTGGCCAGCTCTTAGAGGAGACCCCGCCCCCCACTCCCCAGCCCAGGAGCTATTAGGCTGGGGCTCCTTCATACCTGCCCAAAGGGGCAGCCCCAGGTCAGAGTCCCAGCATGGGGAGGGGGCGCTCCCCGAGCCCCCAGGCCAGGCAGCAGCGCCCTCTGTGCGCCAAGCCAAGGCCTGCCCACAGAGCACCCCACCACCCATGTCTCCTCTGCCCCAGGACAGGTGCCCTACTGGAAAGCGGGGCCTGTCCCTCGGCCGCCTCATTAGGAAAATTCTGGCTGCACCTCTGGGAGGTGCGACAGTGGAACTTGTTGTACCTAGGCAATGTCAAAATGCACCAAGGAAAAACTGGGGTAATGGGGCGGGGGTGCAGAGGACACAAGTTATGCCGATCGCTCTGATTCTATAGAAATGTCAGCTGGTATTTCAACCACAGACGTGATGCCGGGCGGAGGGGGGAGGTTTATCTCTCTAAATGGCTGTAGAAAGACTTTTGCCATAGAGTTAAAAGAACTGCATTGTTACCATGTGTTTGGGGGCTTTTCCTGTAGCCAGGAGGGGAGGGGAGGGCTGCTGTTGAACTACCATTCAGTTGGGATCGGGGGGGGGGGGGGTCTTTAATTCAATATTAAAACCTTGCTTCCCTACGTTGCAGCAGTCTTCCCTCAGGCCAGGCCAGGAGGTGCAGAGGTGGAAAAGCGCATTGCCCAGTGCTCTTGCGTTTCCTGACAGATGCTTAACCCATGCAGTGCTGTGGCAGGGGGTCGCGGTGTCTCACCCTTCAGAGCAGGGGGTCAGTAAAGCCCCCGCTGGCTGGCGGGCATGCCCCGGGCAGCGCAGAGCAAAACAAAACAACAAAACACTGCAAAGTACAAACGTGTAAAAGCCAAAAAGGGGGTGGCCAAAATTTTTTTTGCTTGGGGCGGCAAAAAACCTTAGAGCCAGCCCTGGTTAAACCAGCACAACGCTCTCAAGCAGCCCAGGCCTAGGCAGGGCTGGTGCTCGCAGTGCGAGGACCCAGACCTCTAGCTTCAGCTGCTCCCTTGTAGAACCCTGCTCCAAGGCTTTGAGGCCATTGCCAGGAACACATTTCAGGGCTTGCCTGTTGGCTGGGTCCCCAGCCCAGCACTTTAGCTCTGGGGGAGCCCACAGCAAAAAAAGCGCAGTAGTTGTTAGCAGGCAGTTCCTTTTCTGGAACCAGGGTGTACTCCAATGGGGCAAATACTGGGGCTGGGGCAAGGAGACATGGCTTTGGCAGTTTTGTGGCCATAGAAAGCCTGGGGGAAAGACTGACATGTTACCCTCCCCCATGCACAGGGGTAAAGGAGAGGTGAGCAGGGCCAATCCCATAGCCACAAGGTTAAGCAGATTAAGTCAGATAGGCACAACAGAGCCTGGAAGGGATGGGGCTGGGGGCAGGTAGTGCTGCCCTGTTGCCCCAAGGAATCCAGTGTGTTTATGTTGCTGTGTCAGGTGGTTTTGCCTCTTTTGAATGGGAAGGTGCTGGAGCAGAAGCAGAGCCTGGGGTGAAAGGAGGCTGAGGGAAGCAGTGTTGGGGGAGAGGCTGGGGTTGGGGACAAGGACGATGGGGATCAGTGCATTTCAGTGAGCTGGGGTAAGGGAGATGGATTAGGATGGTTATTGACACAAAGGGGAGGCAGGATGGCACAGTGCTTAGGGCTCTAGCTTAGGATTCAGGAACAGCCATGTTCAGTGTTCTGGTCTGCCACTGGTGTCTCCTGTGACCTTGGCCAGCCACTGGCATCCTGTGTGACCCCAGGCTGCCAAATCTCATGTCATCCTGGTCTGCTGCATGCATCCCATATCCCTGGCTGGGTGGGTGAACTTGAAGCACTCTCTAACAAAGCTGCTGCTCTTGCATTAGGCTAGACACCCTCTCATCCATTTTAAGCACTGGTCTCTCCCAGTGCCATTCATAAGCTTCAGAAGAAAATGGGGTTGGCCCCATGGCTTATCTGGCCATCCATTCTGCACTGAGGCTGCCTGTCCATTCATGAGGTGCTGTCTGTGAGCTGGTGTGTGGGGCCTAGCAGCCCGAGACAGAAGGGCTTTCCCTCTTGACCCACCAGGTGAGCCTCAACCCTGAGCTGCCCAGGTCTGCTCTGGGGGTGGAAGCTGATGCACATGACCTAATTCCCTCCTGTTGGTATTTTTATCCCCTCCCCTGCCAGCACCTCTCTCCGGTGCCTGCTGCATGCTGTAAACAACAGTCACTGACAGCCCTTTGGAGCTCAGTGCCTTGTGTGCTGCTCCATGGAAATCAGTTGCAGCCTGCACCGTGAGAGGACACTGTCCCCCAACTGGCCTGGGACCCTCTCCCAGGCCAGCACAGCTTCTCGGGAGCAGCTAGCTCCTGGATGTCTATCTTCCCCTCCCTCTTCTCTCCAACAGAAACCTGTTTGTCAAGGCCACCAAAGCGATGGTGTGTGGCTGCAAGTGAGGAGCAGGCCAGACTGCAAAGGAGGATGAAGGGCGTGTTCGCTAGCCAATCTGAGGAGCAGGAGGACAGGTCCACCACCCTGTGCCCCCTGTCAGGGGCACCTGCTTAGCAATGTTGCTGACGCACAGCTGTGATACCAGGCCCCCTTTGTGAAAGTAAGTGTCCCCTGCAACCCTTGGTTCCCCAAGGGCAGCTGGGAGGGAGCTTTCTGTAACACAGCCAGGCATGTTTCCTTGCAGTGGCTGTTTGTCTGTCCAGGGGCAGGGGGGGTAGTGCTGCATCTTGGCAATCAGTCAGGAGCCCTCCTGAGTGGTGCTTCTGTGCTGGTGGTCTCAGGGCTCCCCTCTGCACTGTCACCATTCAGCAGATCATGCCCAGCCTGCCCTGGCTTGGGCATCTCTCCAACACCCAGGCTGAGAGTCCAGCACTGACTCCCAACAAACCCTCAATTTGGGTGCTGCATGGATTGGACAGATGTGGCTAGCTGGATCCAAGTGCTTGTCAAGCAGAACTAGTAGCCTGGTGCTCCATTGTGCTCTTGAACTGAGCCCCTTCCCCAGCAGGAAGGGCCCAGGGCATTATGCTGAGCCTGCATTGGTGGTGGGGTTGGTAACCAGAGCATCTTTCTACCTTCTCCAACAAGAGGCTGAGACCTCTATGCAATGAAAAAGACTTGGCTTTGCTTTGCAATGTGTTTGTTGCTGTGGCTTGAGGGCACAAGCTCTTTGTGGGAAGGCCAGACCTGCTTTGGGTATATTTGTACAGGGCCCAATCCCAACAGGGGCCTCTGCTGCTATTGGGGTAGAGCTTGGCTATGCTCCTGCCTGGCCTTTGCCTGTGTTCTCTGGGCTAATTGAACACATCAGTCCTGCACTAAGGGTTCTCCAGCACATTCGGTATCAGGGTCAGCTGCATTCCCCACTGCTAAGGCCCATGATTAATAGAATATTAGGGTTAGAAGGTACCTCAGGAGGTCATCTAGTCCAACCTCCTGCTCAAAGCAGGATCAAACCCCAGATTTTACCCTAGTTCCTTACATGGCCCCCACAAGGGCTGAACTCACAACCATGTGTTTAGCAGGCCAATGCTCAAACCACCAAGCTATCTTTTCCTCTGGCTGAAAGCCATCTGCACAAGAGACAGCTTTAACACCACCTGGATGGGCCAGACCTCCAAGTTCACAATCACCAAAGGATTTGTCTGAGTTCCAAGCTGAGGTCAGTGGGAGGAAGGGCCTGGTCTAACAGCTTCATGGCTTCTCCTGTTTGAAAGCCCGGCAGATCACACTGGAGCCAGCGCAGCATCTCTCATGCTGTCACTTTTATCAGGCCATTTAGAGCATGGTTTTCATGTCCAATTCCCTTAGCACCCACCCAGCTCCTTGCCTAGGGTCAGGTTCCTCACTCCCTCAAGGGACTTTGCTGCTGGTTGGACTGACCTGTTAGCTGCACCGATTCTTCCCTTCCTGGGGTCCTTGTAGCGTGCAGCTGGATCAGCCCATCCTGAGCAGGGTATATGTGCCTGGGGAGATTAGCAGCTCACTGGGGTGCAGAGGGATGCATTGTAACTGGGCCTTTTGTATTTTTCCAAGCAGCCGGTGAGATCATCTTTCCTGCAGCCCTCACAGCAAATGGGCTTCACGGACACAGCAGCTGGGGATGGCGCCTCGCCCCACTGAGACCATGTCAGAAGGGCTGCGCGGGGAGCCAGAGGCAGACTGCCCAGTTTGCTGGAACCCCTACAACAACACCTTCCGTACCCCAAAGCTCCTGGAGTGCCAGCATTCCTTTTGCATCGAGTGCCTGGCACACCTGAGCCTGGTGTCCCCTGCCCGCAACCGGCTGCAATGCCCACTCTGCCGCCACCCCACAGTGCTCCCATTCAACCAGCCCATCACCGAGCTGCCCACCAACTCGGATGTCCTGCGGCTGCTCAAACTGGAGCCCAACCATATCATCCTGGAGGGCCGGCAGCTGTGCCTAAAGGATGAGCAGAAATCACGGTACTTCCTGCGCCAGCCCAGAGTTTATACCCTCAACCTGGGAACAGATCCAGGGCCCAGGCTAGGTAGCTCCCAGGCTTCCCTTAGGCCGACCTCCATCCCCAGCCGCTCTTCCCTTCAGCAGTGCATCCGTAACCCCCAGTTCCGCATCTTTGCCTACCTGATGGCCATCATCCTCAGCATGACACTGCTGCTCATCTTCTCCATCTTCTGGACGAAGCAGTTCCTGTGGGGCATAGGCTGAGGGCTTGGCAAGCCCCACAACTGGAACCCAGAGCTCAACATCTTCTCAGACAGCAAAAGGACCCAGGTGACATCAGCTACTTGGCATCTGCTCTGGGCAGGGGAGTCCTCTCTGCACCCTCCAGGACCATCTCAGTGATACACCCAGCCATACTAGTCGTCTGGCTGCATCCCAAGACCTGAGGGTTCCCCGGCAGCCATGCTGAGCATTGTGCACCAACAGCAGCAGAACCTGTATGATGTTCTGGAACTGCCCCATCAGCTGAAGCTCTTTGCTGCCTGTCATGGGGTCTGGGGCCCCGACATAAGCTCCAAGGCGCTATGGGAATACAGATGCTCATAGTAGTGGGCAACAAGGCCATTATACTGGACGGCCAGGACTCAAGAGGAGGGGATACTGCAAATCCCAGCCCAGGAGGAATGAGCCAGAACCTTATGGAAAGTGAAGATTTCTAGAGGCTCACCTGAGACTCATCTTCTTGCCTCTTCTGGGATAATACCACCAAGGACAACATGCAGACCAGGACATTCATGTCCACAGACTGACACCACCTGTTGTGACAAAGGTCCTCGCGGGGCGGGGGGGGGGGGGGTTTGCGCTTTTCCCATCTGCTGGATAAGCAGACCCCTGGCCCACAGCAAAGACCTGCAAGAAATTTAATCTTTTGTCTTTTTGAGCTAATTGTTGCACTTTTTTGTTGTGTTGTTTACAATCAAACGCATTCAGCTCCTGTGCCAGGGCCCCAAGCTCCTCCTCTGCTCTCACCCCTCAACTTCACTTTCTTTTCCAGAGGCAAGGAAATAAATGTGAACGGTTTCCATTCCCATGGAGCAGTCACGAATTGCCTGAACAGAGAGTGCACCAGTATCTGTCCTGTTTCCTTGTCCTGCCTCTAGATTAAGTCCAATGGGCTCAGATTGCAGCAGCTCCATTTGAAGGGCAGCATGGTGAAGGCTGTTCCAACTCCTCAGGTTTGCACTGACACGATTCCTCAGCTGTGCCTGTTCTGCACCAGTAGCAGTGAGTGTTCCCCATTGTGTACCTGGCTGGCAGCTAGCAGGAGCTGCATGGTACTCTCACTGTGGGTAACTGCATTAGGCCCTAGGAGTGCTCAGTATCTACACAGCCTGAGCAGCTTTGTGTCTTTAACATTTGCTCCATCAGCCCCATCAGAAGTTGTGCTTTAGTCATACTGAGCAGCCCTGGGCCTCGCTAACGTGGATGGGAGACCTTTAAGGAAGCAATAGCCATGAACCAGTCTCTTCCCTTTGCCTCAGCACTCAACCAGTTTTGGAGGTGCTGCCTTTACCAGGTGAGACCTCGGGCCCCAGGCAGTCAATGAAAAGCAGGTGTGGCAGCCACTGGCACATGCCAGGTGGGATAATTACATTCTGCTTCCTGCAGTAAGAGTTATGGAAGTTTGGCCTCATGTCCTTCCCCAGACTGTTGGGGAGGTTTACCCTGTGCTGTCATGCAGTAGGTGTGTTTCACCTCAGAGTTGGCTGCATTTCAGGAGTGGAAGCTGCAATCTGAGAGGTAGGAACATACTTGCAAAAATGCTGGAATTCAACTGCCACAACTGGGGAAGGAACGGCCCCACTTTAACCAGTTTGTTTGGCCATCAGAAAAGGCCTTGGCCTGCAGTGTCATGGGGAAGAGGGTAAAGCTTCCTTCTTGCTGCAGGCTGTACCCCACCACCCCATTGGTGGCTCAGGTCTCCATCATAGCAAGCAAGTCCTGTTGGTGTGTGTGAAAGGGGGCAGGTAATGTGATGATGGGACCCATCGCTCCTCTCAGCATATTGACCCATCCCTTCTGCTGCAGAGATTGACAAGTCTGGACTCCTTTGCGGGGAATGATAGCCTGAGGGATGGGGTGAGGCCAGGAGGAAAGAAAATAGAAGCTGGAGTCACTAAGGAAACTAAAAGGGACTGGATGGCTTCAGGAGTGGAGGCTGCTGCTTTGGATCCAGTTGTTACCATCTGAGAGCTGTCATGGGCCTCTCTACAATGAATTCCATGCTCAGCAGGCAGGTGGCTACATTTATTTAATAAAGCAAGTCCTGCTAGGTTAGAGTCCAGCTAGATCTCAGCCTGTTCCAGCAGCAGCTCCTTCCGCTGGCACCTCTATCTAAGGTCACTGTAGCTGATACAACCCAGAGGGACAGGGCTGGGTAGCTGTAGGGAACTCAGTCAAATGATGTATTGCTGCTCAATCATGTCATTTCTATTTGCCTGTAAACTACAGTGTAACCTGGTTTAAGGTACTGTCCAGAAGACCAAACATCAGTTGCTTAGTAGAGATGGATCTTAAAAGAGCAAATAAATTGGACTGGATAGCTAAGGGGACATTTTAAGTGGTGTCTCCCAGCCGGGACTGACTGAAAGTGGGGTCCCTAGTGCAGGTCTCACTGTACAGACTGGGATTATGGTAGGACTTGTTTTAGGTTTATATGCAAAGTCTGTGCTGCCCTTTAGCAGTATGTTGCCACTGCAATCCCTGGGCGGAAAGATGGCCACTCCTAGCAGACTACGTGCAGGGCATTGGTCAGCTGCCATTGTTTCCTGAGGGTAACCCTCTCAATAATGAATTAAAGGTGATGGGGCAAAGAGCAGGTGAGACCAGATGCTTTATGTAGTCAGCTAGAGAGGCAAGGAGTAACCCCACTTCCTCAGCCAAAAGGGGCCTATTTCATTCCTTTTCACTAACCATGATCCACCATAGTACTTAGGGAACTGGTGGTGGTGAAGAATTACGCTGCTACAGGCATGTACTGCTACTCTCGAGAGGAATGGGAGAAGATCATGCTGCTTCTCCCTGGCTGGGGGCACCTTTCAGAGACAGCCCCACAAAGAGATCAGCTTTTCCACACCACATGGCGATCTCCTTCACCCTGTTTAATGCACTGGTTAGTGCATACAAACAAAACACAGGGAAGGGTGCAACTGAGAACAAGCAACCCTGTATCACCCATCCACTCTCACAAATACATACACTGCTACATGCAAGGTTTTTATATTGCTGATCAAAGTGTAGGGAGAGAAGAGGGACAACAGCTGGCCTAGTGCCTCCCCCTGTAATAGGACTGCTTCCTAGGTGCACAGCTGTGGCTGGTAACAGATGCTGCAGGCCCCTCCCCCACACAGCTCCTGCACAACCAAAGTGAGCAGATACTGAGGTCACAACAGGTTTCTTAGAAACCGGCATCTGCAAAACGTCACTGGGAAGATTTGAGAAAGTGAATGTTCTCTACAGTGGGTGGCTAAAGCAAGAACCTTAAAATGAAACAAACTAGCAACAAAACTGTAACTGACATCTCTGTATGCACTCCCAGCAGACTTGCAGGCACCTTAAGCTGGAGAAGTCCAAGTTATTTGAAAGTTTTTGGTTTAATACTCTGAAGTATCAGAGAGGCAGAAGGGGATCTAGGGCAGTGGGCAGTTCAAGCCTGATTTTGCGTGAAGAGAAAACTCCCTTCTGCCCTACTGCTTAAAATTCACCCACAGCAGATGCCTAAGGGGGCATGGGCTTCCACATTCTGCAGAGATCCAGTCTCTGTGCTAGGAGAACCAATGTGCCATATTTAAATAACTGAAGCAGCTGGCTCTTTGCCAAAAGCAAGATCATTCAGGCTCCACAGCTGGGGAAAGTCTCCTACAAAACTGATCTTGAGGGTGATGCCAACTGATGGGTTTGATGGTACAGTACATCTGAAGGGGTGCGTGGGTATTTACAAACATATATAACAAAGAGTAAAGCCCATGATGAAGGGGTGGTAGAGTAGATGGCTCTCCCCAGAGCCAGGGGGTAGAGATTATACAAATCATACAAGGTGAGGTTACAGAATCACTCCAGCTCAGATCAACTCTGACTTTGGCCAACTCCCAGCACAGGGGATGCACCAGCACCATGGGGAAGCCGACATCAGCCAGCAACCCCAGCCACCATTGTAGTTGATGCAACAGTTGACTTTTTTTTTTTTTTTTTTTAATATAAAAATGCAGGGACAGCCCAGTCTGTGATATTCCCCGCCCTGGGTCACTGGCAGCTCAGAGCGACTCTGCCATCCACAACTTGAAGGTCCTGTCATATGAGCATGTTGCTATTAGCTGCCCATCTGAGGAGATATCCAGTCCCATTACTTTTCCCTCGTGGCCAGCCAGCGTTTTCAGAGGGGACCAGCCTGGGTGAGTCCAGATCTTGGCTGTGTTATCATAAGCACCGGTGAGTAGGAAGTTACCATGCGTAGCTGCAGTGAAGAAGAGGGGAAGAGGTGAGGTTTGCATGTAGAAACTGCAGCAAATAGATTGCCAACACCAGACTGCAGATTCTGGAGAGGAGTCTGCTGAGTTCTGGGATTTCTGGCTATTACCAGCACAGATTGTTCTGCAGTTTTGTTGCACATACAGCTATCCCAGCCGCATCAGTCCAGGGAATTAGGAGGAAGTGTTACTAAGCAAACCAAGGTGCGGGAGGGGAAATACTTACGTTCAAACTTCACCCCGGTCACCAGGTTCTGGTGGGCAGGTATGGTGTAGACACACTTCCTCTGGCGGAGGTCCCACACTTTGCATGTGTTGTCCCCGCTGCCTGTTGCTATGTGATATCTGCCATGAGGGGAAGGAAGAACACACTGGTCTCAGCTGGAGTTCATGCTCTCAGAACCCCTAGCTGTACCATTCCAGCTCCCTCCTTACCCATTTGGGGAGAAGTTAATCCCATAGATTTCCTTCAGGTGGCCCTCCAGGAACATGATACAGCGTCCAGTACGCAGATCCCATACCCGACCAAAGGCATCCATGCCACTGGGGAAAGAAAACTCAGCACTGACATTCCTCAAACACACAAGAGTGGTCACTAGCCTAAACAAACACACCCAGCCCAGCAAAGGTCATCTGATCCTGAGCAACAACCTTGCTAAGGTTCAAAGTAAATCTTACCCAGTCCCAGCAAGAGAGCCATCTATGTGGAAGGCGATGTCATAGACCCCCTTGCTGTGCCCCTCCTGATGGAGAATCTCCTCTTGAGCTTGCAGGTCCCAGAGGCGCCAGGAGTGATCATAGCTGGAAAAACAAAGTCATGTGTTCAACTCAATGTATTTTTCAGAATTCTAACCTTGGCTCAGACTACAAGGTATGTGGGTGCTCAGACACTGTTAGAAACAAACAGATAACTGCTTCATCAGCACATCACTGCTGGTCAACCCAGAACCTCATCTGCTGCACAGCATGGAATGACCAGGAACAAGCCTTGTCGCCCTGGTGACACCAGGAAGTCGTCAGTGTCCTGCAGTGTCCTTGCAATGTGCTGAGGAAGAGGACGCTTCCCCAGTGCCACATGACAATGGCAGCCAGCTGGCCAGCCACCAAAGGGAGCACAGATTCTGTCAATCAAATGAACATTTCACCCGCTGCGTGCCCTGCGTGGTATAAACGCAATAGCACATGCACGCCTGTGTTAGTGCTGCTGGGACAAGTCAGCCCTGTGGTCAGATGTTTGGCTGCATGTGTATTCTTTCTGTGAGCTGTACTGACTCTGGCCAGAAAGCCTGTACAGGAGGCTCCAATCAAGCTGCCCAATAAATCCACAGACTCGGATCATAGCGAAGGCACTTGGTCAGGTTTATTGTCAATGAAGCACAGTCCCGGTGCCCTGGCTCAATGGTTATAGGTACACTAACACATGTATGACTGTTGCAATGGACTACCTCAGTTAATGGTGGGACTTTCCATTATCCCCAGGCCAGCCAAAGACACTCTGAGATCTCTTTTATACATCAACACAAACAAGTTACCCTCTGAAGTAGTTAGTTGACACCCTTGATATAGCCAGTTACCACTCATCACCTTGTACATCTATATCCATCACACTGTCATCCTGACCTTATCTTTAGGATGGGTCAGTGTGTTCCTGTTATCTTTAGGGAATATGTTGGTATCAAGGTGTTTTGGTACCACCCTTCTGGAATGTGTTCATGCGAGTACTCTGTTTCGAGCACCTCTTAGGAGTGTGTGTTTTTGCAATATCTGCCCTGTTCTTGCCAGATTCTGCGAGCTGGGCCTGGCTCTAGTTCACAGCCCGATTTTGCTTTATATCAGCAAAGTTTTGACAGCTACTTTAGCCCAGGCCTCAGGCTTCACACCAGGCCCCTGACATAAGAGCTTATGTTTCAGGCCCTCTTCCTACTACAAGCATCAAAGAGCAGAGCAAAGATGCGTATTCACTGGCCACATGTGGAGAAGTGTATTTGCCCCACACTGTTAGATGCTTTCCTACAGCTCACTGCAACCAGCTTTCACTCTGTAGGCACGTTTCCTAGTAGGAGGCTGAAAGATGCAAATGACAGAATCTGAGTGAGAATTTGTTTCTCCAGGTAAGTCAGTCAGTCATAGTGACAAGCTGCCAGTTTGCAACATTTTGGTTCCAAGGGGAACTGACTGGCAGATTTCCAAAGAGTATGTGAGCTTTGGCACCCAATGCTCTGGGAAGATTGGCAGATATTTACTTAAGGGGCAGTTGGGAGAGAGGCATTATTTTTAACACCTGTGCATAGTTTGAGGGGCACGGAGGGTGAGTCCCCATTTAAACAAAGACTCAGGTGATGGTTTAAAGACCCAGGAAAAGTACATTATAACCTGCTAGTTACAGATGCAAGACACAGCAGGGAACAGAGTCTGGAGATCTCCTGGAACTGGAATGGAGGGAAGAGAAGCAGAGAGTGGGGTCACTGACTCATAAGTGTATGGCTGGGTTTCGGGACAGATCAGACCCTCTGCCCTAGGGGTATCTGGGTCTAAATAATGACTCAACAGGATCTGCTCCACTCCTTGCCCAAGCCCATTAACAGGAGAACCTCCATCCCCAGACTTATTTGCTCATGCTTTCTACTGATCAAAATCAGTGTTAACCACGGGCAGTGAGCTGATGGCACGGCTTGACAACAGGGCTTTGACAGTTGGCACATCCCAAAAGTCAGGAAGTGGTTATTCCATTAGTCAGTGTTTCCACAGGGATAAATATTATTCTGATCTCCTGTACTTTATACCCACTTGGAGACCAACAAGGTCTCACTTGAAGGGAAGAGAATGGAGGACTGTACAGGGTCCTGCCCTTTTAAGGCCCCAGCTTGGGGTAACCTGTGGTTTATTGCAAAAAATGGCTGGATGCAATCTCTGTTGGACGATTTGAGATGAGATGTGCCTCCTTACCTTGGAAATCAGTTTGCCAACCCCGCTCTGCAGACATACAGCAGCTTCTGTTTGTTATAATTTAAGAGCTAAAGCTTAGTACCCTGAGTACGGTAAATCAATGCTACATACCAAGTGGTGCCCAGGAACCTCCCAGAGGGATGCCACATCACTCGTGCCACTCTCATTGTATGGCCCTCGATATCTGCCACCGGTTCATCACTGAAAGAAACAAACCAACCCTGTTACACATTCTCTCCAGGGGGGACAGGCCTCACCCTCACTACTGCAGCCATTAGGGTCACACAGCAACATGACTAACAAAAACTTGTATGCACATGGATGTGTCTCCAGGGCTAGAAACACCCAAGAGAAGGGTCACCCCAAGAGAGAATTAATTAGAATATTAGAAGCTCCTATTGTTTTCAGGTGCTCTGAAATTAAAATAGCAGCAGCAACATAAACAATAACATTATAAATGACTGAGCTCCCTGGGGCAGGGACTATCTTGTCTGTGGCTGTATAGCACCTCCTCTGTATTACTGTAGCACCTAGAACAACACACAGTGGACATTAAATCTGAACATGACCAAGGGGAGCAGCAGCTATCACCATCCCCGTTAACCAGAACAAGTATGGAAGGAGTCACATGGTGGTCAAGAATGGGCTGATATCAGTTGTGCCAAAAATACATGCATCAGCCCAGCAGTTACTAAAAGGTTTGAAAGAGTATCAGAAAGAAAAACATTCATCCGAACAGGCCAATTAAAGAGATAACCATCTCCATGTCCACATGGGACAAATAACCAAATCCCCAGGTGCAAATTTACTGCTGCCATGCTAAACGCAATTAAAAACCATCCCTCAAAGCTAATAGGAAGGAGCTGAGGCCTTCAAAGCCACCTGCGTCTCATGCAGAGACACGCTGCAGGGCTTTCCTTTTAAAACAAGCCAGATGTCAATATCCTGCACCCCTCGTCGTTTTATTCTTGTCAGACTGAAGGCTGGACATGGCTTTTGATGACAGCCATGTCTGCTCCTGATCCCAACAAATGACTCTTTGGTAGCAAGGTGCTACATTTGGTAAATCCCTCTCTGGATACTGGTATTAACTGAGAGCCCAGACAATGTGAAAAGTTAACTACTTAGCTCCCGTGGCTGGGAATTTTCTCTTGGCAGAAGACTACAGTGAAACACTGAACTCCCAGCGCAGGGTTTTAAGACCTCAGCAGTACTTAGAATACAGTCTATCACCCAGACCTTGGCTCCACTGTCCAGTGTCATTCTGACCTTTCAAGGTTCCAGAGTTTGACAGAGCCATCAGCTGCACAAGAGGCCAGGTTGATGTCCTTCTTGTCCAGGGAGACAGTAGCCTGGGGATGGAACACTATTGCTCCTACGTTGGTGTTGTGCCCTTGGCGGGGGTGAGAATGAGAGAGAGAAAGAGAAAGTCAAAAGACTGCATGCTCTGCTGGGTGATCTCTACTTATCCCCCACCAGCTCTTCTGACAACAGGTTTTATCAGGTCAGAATTGTGCAACCAAGTTCTGGCATATTAGACATAGAACCACAGGATTCTTCCTCACTGTGGACTAGCCAGGGACTTGGACATCTGGCTAAAATATGTCAGCACAGACTAGGAAACCCCCCCACCAATTTCAATGACCAGCAACAAACAATGAGCTCATGGCACCCTCTCCAGCACTGGTGAAAGCTGCAGAGAGTCACCCACAAAGAATCCAGTTCCCAAAGCATCTTTAGCCAAATAGCAATGGTTTACATTATAACCCGACTCAGAGGGGAATAAGGGTACTTAGCAAAGAGCTTGCATCAGCAAAAGCACCTCTACCTCTTAAAGTATGAACAAGACTGCAGTCAGGCACAGACCAGAGCTTGCACAGGCCACTCCTGTTGAACACAAGAAACATGGTTAGAGTCACAGTCACAACACAAGAGGGATTGCAAACCCCAAAAGCACAGCCCAAAAACAACTAAGAAAACACAGTGTGGGGTTACTGCAGTGACTGAAATACTGGTAAATACTGATCTAACTCCCACAAGACTGATCCCTGAAGGGTTAGAGGGGGCTTTGGCAGGCAGTCCACTGAACAGAGGAGAAGTCTCCTCCCTTGACGAGTGATTGTGGATGAGGGGTTCAACCAGTAGAAGGGACAGTTCTCACTGCTCTTAGTCAATGCAAGAGCCACCTCCAATTGAGAGAGAGAGAGAGAGAGAGAGAGAGAGAGTGTGTGTGTGTGTGTGTGTGTCTCTCTCTCTCTCTCTAAGCTGCAGGCTCAGATCCTCTTTTGTGGTGCAGACACTAGAGTATGACATGATCCCACAAACCACACACTGAAAAGGCTGGGCAGAGGGCTTCAGGCACAGAAGTGAAAAGTGAGGGCATGAAATGAAGTTGCCGGGAATGCTTTGTGACCTTGCTACAAGGGGAACAGATGCTCCAAACCCTTGCTAGGCAGTGGATTCGGGTGAAGGCAGGGTTTGGAAAAGCAGGCATAAGCCCTACTGAGATCTCAAAACCCTACTAAAGGAATTTTGAACCACTGTGCAAGCGCAGAATTAATGTCCTCCACAGTCTTTTCCCCCCTACAGAATAATGGATTCTGACAAGGTGTTGAAGGGAAGCTGTGAGAGGTCACACTGAAATTACACCTTTCACCCACCAGAGGCTGATGTGGTGCCAGGAGAAGGCACCTGACTCAACGGCTGGAGCACTCAGCCATGGAGAGGCTGCCTTCCTCACAATGCCCTGCCCCACAGGTCCAGGTGAGAAGGCACGGGATATATGGGGGAGGAAGAAGGGGAGGGGGAGAGATGAACAGAGCAGCAGGGCACATGGGGCGGTCTCACACAATGGGGTTCAGAAGAGCTAGCAGGGGAGGCAGACTGGGGCAGGGGCACAGGAGGTAGTGGGGTGACATTGAGCCAGGGGCTGAATGGGCCTGGGGGTGCAGGAATACATGGAGACAGAGGCAGCTATGGCTGGCTGAGCGAAGGTGCAGGGCCACACAGGGACAAGGGGGTACAGGACCACATGGGGACATGTGCAGACATGCCTGGCTGTATGGGAAGTTGGGGTGCAGGGACACACGGGGATACAGCAGATGTACTTGACTAAATAGAAGAGGATAGGGGTCAGCCTGAGTCCGCATGGAGGATGCTCCCCAACTCCCTAACAAATCCCCGCCAACAAATCCTATTAAACAGTTCTCCTACGAACACCCAACAACCCTCTGGGTTCACTCCCAGGCTGCTTCCCAGCAATTACTTCCCCCTCCCTCAGCTCCACCATTACCCCTGAATCCCAGAAGCCTTCTCACTGCTTCTGATGGGTGCAGAAAATACATATCTGTATTGTAGTTTAAATGAATTATTATTCAAAGTTCAGTATTAATATGCCTAATAAGGGTTCTATTTGTCAAAAAACAATTTCCTGAATCTTTTTTGGTCTATATTGTTACAGACACTTGTTAATGGGTATTTTGAAATAAATTACCAAAATAACTGAAACAGGCGTGATTGTACTGTGTTAATTTGACAAAAAATATGCAGAATATTGCAGAATTTTAAAATATTCTGCACAATTAAAAAAAAAATTTGGCACGGAATTCCCCGAAGAATAAATCTCCCAGGACTCTGCCACCCCTCCCCTCCCAAAAAGTATTGTAAAAGGAAACTGACCAGCAGGCTGTGGCGAGGAGTTTGGAATTGGGACTGAAATGGCAGTAAGATATCGGGCGGTCATCCCCAATCTGACTGCAGAAATTATTCAAGGACTGCAAAGACACAGAGACAACTGACTTAAAACAGCACAAAGTAGCAAGAACCTCCCCTTTTTAAGGAGGCCATTCAAGTGACATACCTAAGCAAAGAGAACAGAGACCTTCACCAAGTCACTCTGCAAAGAGATAAACTGCCCCAGCACCATGCCAACTCCATGGAGAAGACACATTCTACCGTAGGGCAGGTCTACACTACAAAATTAAGTTGACTTAAGTCGACGAACACCACTGCAGTAATTAAAGCAGTGGTTCCCATACACACTATGTTCCTTCTGTCTGCGCTGTGCTTCCTCACCAGGAGCACTTCCACCAAGATATTGTGGGGCACTGACAGCTGTGAGTCCTGCACAGGGCGGGGCTGACAGCCGAAAGGTGATGTAAGTAATGCAGTGTCTATGTGAACACCTTGTCACCCTAACTACGTTGACCTAAGCGCGATGCCTCTCACAGAGGTGGACTTATTAAATCAATGTAGCAGGCGACTTATGCCAGTGGGATTTTTAGTGTAGACGCTTAAGAGTTAGATCAGCATAACCTCTCAGCTTGCTGGGCCCTGCATTACTGGATATGTTAGAAGGTGCACTTCAAAGTGTTGGTTCTGATCCAGAGAACCTTATGTGGTCTGGGTCTATCTTTTCCTACATACCAGGTGCAATCACCACTGATTTCGCCAGGGCTAGTGGCAGGGTGCTCTCATGAAAGAGTCCACTTATCTGAAGCTGCCCCCCTCTGGAGGTATCATGTAGAATATTACTGGCTTTAGGGCACAGTGCGAGAACGCTCTGTTAAGCTCTGAATTGGCTTCCAGAGCATTTTACAGAAGGGGGGGGTTGGTTTCCATTGACTCATTCTGAAACAATTGTTACTGTGTTGGTTTTTTCAATTGGTTTAAGGCTCCCAGGTGCCAAGGAAGCAGGTGAGCGAACAATCTTTAAAAAAAAAAGAAAACAAAACATGATCCCTCTTCCCTGCTGAGCAAGCCAGTGACAAGCCCAGGCAGTTTCTTTATCACCATAGGCTACTCATGCAGAAGTGCACAGATGTGTCTCCATTCTTTTGCCCTGCAGGCAGAGGATTAACAGAGCTGTGTGGATACAAATTTATATCCATGGATGCGGATATCCGCAGGTATAAATTGGCACTGGTGGAACTGCAGGGCTCTCCCAGGAACTGCAGTGGGGAAAGGAGCAGAATGTGGGGCCGATGCTCCCAGGAGCCAGTGCCCCATGCTGGCAGGTCCTCTGGCGCGTCCCTGCCCCCATCCCTTTCATGCAGTTGACTGCGTCTCCTGTTTGGGATATAAATTTGTATCCGTGTAGGACTTTAAGGATTAAACCCAAACACTGTCCTCTGAACCACTGATGGGACAGGACCATTTTAGGTTCAAGGCCCAGCCTGGGCACATGATCAGAGAAGGGGCAGAGCATATTAGGCAGGGCTTGGAGAATAACAAGCAGCTGGGAAGTCACTCTAGGTCAGGGAGCTTTGCTCTGCATCTCCTACTGATCACTTATGATGACAGACAAAACCACCCCTTACCCGCAGGGATTTGTGCAGTTCTTGCTTCTGGGATGTCCTGGTCGCTTCTGGGATCTCTTTGTACAGACGGGCTTCTTCCAGCCGCTTTGTTGCCCTGTGGCATGAGCAAAATTACAGTGATTATTCCTCACATCCCCCTGCTCTAGGGCTGGCATAGGTCCTGTACTCTCCTTCCTGTCGTCAAAGCTGGGCTACTGCCAGCGCTAGTCATTATGTGTACAACCCTACAGTCCTTTATGCTTGGCTCCAACCACAGCTATGAGTCCCCTGTTCTCAAGCTCCCAGCTTTGCCCACCACAGGGCAATCATTAGCTTGGTTCAACAAGTCTGCTGCTCCTTCTAACAGCTCGTATCTTCTCCCACTGTTTTCAATTTGTAACCTGGTTCCTTACCTGGGGAGCGAGTAGTTGGCGATCCACAGCCTAGCTGTTTTCAGGCTGTTTGGCCCTTCATGGTACCAAGTTTGCTGATACTAAAAAACAAACAAACCCAGAAACAGTTTGCGTGATGTCACTATTCTATTTGATGCCCTACATTGCCTCCATCACCATGGTACCAGAATGCCACTGCAGCATCTGCTGGTAAATCTGTGCTGAGAGTGGGAAGCAGCTATTTTCAGGGGTTTATAAAGTGTGTGATTAGTGTGGCTCTATTATCCCTAGAGAAGGGTTTAAGGCAGATGTGTCACACATACGGTGTCATGGACCAGATTTGGCTTGTCTGAGACGTTTCCATAGCCCACATGCCATGTTCAGATTGCGCAGTTTCAGCTTTTCATGTAATCACCGCATAGCTGTTTTAGCAGATGGAAGGGGGAAGCAAGTCCAGGGAGTGGGAAGTGAGAGTTGCTGCAAGGAAGAAAATGCAGAGAGAACAACAAAGGAAATACAAAATGAAGAGGGAGAGAAAGAAGGGCGGAGAAGGGCAGAAACAGTGGTGTGGTGGCTCAAAGTGGGTGGCAAAGACAATGAATGTTGCAATAAAGTACTTAATAGTAATTAAAAGGTTAATTACTCTAAAAGGACACATTCTGGCCTTGCTCTTAATGCAGTCCTCTCATTGCCAGCAGCAAGTTTTCTGCTGTTGAAGGAGAGGGGCATGGAGCCCTACATCTACACTTCTGGCTCATGGACAATAACTGAATGTGGAATGCAGCCCTTTCAACACAATAAATTTGACACCCCTGATTTAATAGGTTATAAAAATGGAAGCAATAGGCTTTTTCAAATGGGCAGCAGTGGCAGGAAGGGATGATGCGTGCAGTGAATTCATATTATCAGACCGTCTATTGAAATAAGAATCCACCAGGATAGAGGTCTAGAAATAATGCAGGCTGCCAAGCAGCCTCTTCCTCTCTGCATTAACAGCCAGCAGACACTAAGAATGGGAGATTTTACCTCTTCTTTGGATTTCTTAGATTTTTCATCATCTTTCTTGGTCTTTTCTAAGGCGTCTGTGCCAACCACCGAGAGGATATTTCTCAATCTGTAATGAGATGCATCAGAAGTTAACCCTATTCATTCAGCAGCAAAGAATCCTGTGGCACCTTATAGACTAACAGATGCATCTGAGGAAGTGGGTATTCACCCATGAAAGCTCATGCTCCAAAACGTCTGTTAGTCTATAAGGTGCCACAGGATTCTTTGCTGCTTTTACAGATCCAGACTAACACGGCTACCCCTCTGATACCTATTCACTCGGTGAGTCTAGATAATCTTGGTCAGGAGAGATGGTCAGTTTCTTTCACTGTCTCCTCCCCTCAACTCCTCCTACATCACCATGAAGACTCACTGGTCAACAATACTCGCTGCACTCAACATCTCAAGGAATTTGACAGGAGATTTGAATGGGGTGGGGGTGATTACCACTATTAGCCACACAAAGGACTACACACAGCACCTTTCTCTCCGTTCTGCAGGCCCCTCTCCAAACAGCGTGATGGGCTCCCCAAGTGCTCGGAGGCACGCCTTGACTTCAGAGTCATCTGTGGAAACGTTGATCTGCCTGGCACGCTTCCTGCGCTCAAACTCAGCCAACACTTCTGCCTGACGCTCACTTATGTGGTCTTCAAGATCAAAGACCTCACCTAAACCAGAAACAGAGCCATCAGATTAAAACAACAACAAATAAAATTACAGCACCAAAGGTCTGGACAATTCTAACCACTAAAAGATATATATAATTTAAAAATGATTCTCACAACCATTTAAGGCAGGGATATTTGGTACTAGCAATGGCATGTTCCTCCAGACACCCTGCTCAAATCAAGATGGAGCACTGGATATTAGGACTTGTAGTCTCAGCAGCCCCAACCTCTGTATTGAAGTACAGCAGCTGATTAAGTACAGCCCTTAGGCTTCTGACAAGCTGCCAGCATACCCAGGGTCCTACGAAATCCATTTTATTTTTGTAGATTTTTGGATTTTTAAAAAATGAATTCATTCTTCTCCAGATTTCATAGCTGGGCAAAGTTTGTGCATCTACAATTTTGGCCAAACCTAATCAAAGACTCATTAATCCTTACAAACGTCTCTAAGTCAGTTAAAAATTAATTCCATCTTTATGGGACGGGGTTTAAATCAAGATTGTTTGATACACTGACAATTAATTAGCCTTATTATACATGCATAACAATGTTCAGAATTGAATTACAATGGGAAGAGCTGATTTAAAAAAATGCCCACAATTTAAACAAAACATCCTGAAAAATATACAAGTATCAGAGGGGTAGCCGTGTTTATCGTTTTTTACAGATCTAGATTAAGAGTCCTGTGGCACCTTATAGACTAACAGAAGTATTGGAGCATAAGCTTTCATGGGTGAATACCCACTTCAGACGCATGTGAGTATTCACCCATGAAAGCTTATGCTCCAATACTTCTGTTAGTCTATAAGGTGCCACAGGACTCTTACTTTTTGCAAATATACAGTATATGGTAAAAAAAGTGACATTTTAAATCACCTTTTAAAGTAGCACTCAGTAATATGACCAATCTGACATTGCTGAACAATAACACAAGTCCACAGTAGAGTGGGTGTGTGTGTTAGGGGAGTTAGTGAGACAGCGTGTGTGTTAGGGGAGTATGTCTACATGCTGTCTCTTTAAGCAGTGCACTCACCAATGCTACCCATTGCTCAGACAGCAGCCAGGCTGAGCCAGAAGCTGGTGCAGACAGGTGCCCCTTTGTCTCCCCACTCCAGCTGAGATGGGTATACCAGCAGGGAGAGGGGGACAACCTGACATCAGTGCCCCTTCCCCGCTCCATACACCACAGCAGATCAGTGGGCTCCCAATTGAGAGCAGCTTGACTCTCCTAAGTGCGGCTATACCTAGCTCAGCCATGCAGCCCTCCCTGATGGCGTCCTGCAGCAGCCCTAGTGGCAGGGAGAGCAGGATTCCACTTAATGTTTTGATTCTGTGATTCCGTCTGTGTTCTCATTAATGCAGATTTCACAGGGTCCAAACAAGAAGAGGGTGTTACGCAGAGAGCATTCTTACCGCTGGTTATGTTAATATTGCCTGCCTCAATCGCAGCTTTCACTCTCTCTCTTCCCAGCAGCCCTGATTCTCCTTTGGCAATACGTTCCCTTTCCTTCTCCTCCAAGCTGCCATAGAAGATATGGGATCTCTTGGGTGGGGGAGCATCACTGTCCTCTGAGAGCTTGTTTTTTGTTGCCTGGAGAATAAAGGTAGGATTTCAAAAGACTTGTTAGATATTTATCTGGCTACAAAGCAGCAATTCTGCAATCTCTTCAGCTGTGTCAGACAGCATCCCCCTGTGAGAAAGAGCTAATGAGGCCATCCAGGTGAGAAGCCCTGAAATTATATATAAAGTTCATTTGAACATCGAGACTATTCACCAGAAAAACTGCGTTAAAGAAGAGTTAGCTGCAAAGTAGTTTTTAAAAAACCATACTTGTCATATTTTCTGCTTCTTTATGATGTTAACAAAAATCCTCTCAAGCTTTCCTTAAGGTAGGTGCAAATTCAAATGGCATCAGCTATTTCTGATTAACTCCCTGTGAGGACGCTCTTATTCTGAAATAAGAGTGCTGCCTCGCTCCTCTCGAGTCAGCTAAACCAGAACACACTCATGCTCCAGAAAATATGAGCATGCACACAGAGATATTCCTGAATAACTCCATGTAGAGACAAGCCCTTAAAATGTAGAGTCTGCTCTTTAGCTTTGCTGGAGGACCTCTGGGTTATATAAGGCATGTTTTAACACTCTAAATGAAAGAAGGAAGGATCTGAATCTTTCACAAGGAATTTCACTATTTGAAACATTACTTAGCCTCAGAAGCTAAATAGGTTTTACTAACAGTAAACAGAAGAAAAATTTTAAACAGTAATTCCTTCTCCACTTTAAAGCTGAACCTTCTCTGATCTTCAGATAAGAACATAAGAATGGCAATACTGGGTCAGACCAAAGGTCCATCCAGCCCTGTATCCTGTCTGCTGACAGTGGCCAATGCCAAGTGTCCCAAAGGGAATGAACCTAATAGGTAATGATCAAGTGATCTCTCTCCTGCCATCCATCTCCTCTTTCTGACAAACAGGCTAGGGACACCATTCCTTCCCCATTCTGGCTAATAGCCATTAATGGACTTAACTGCCATAAATGTATCCAGTTCTGTCATAAACAGATAAGTAAGAGTTAATAAAACAGAAGTACTTCATATCTCTTTTGCCTGTAAAGGGTTAACAAGATCTGTGAGCCTGGCTGTCACCTGACCAGAGGACCAATCAGGGGACAGGATACTTTCAAATCTTGAAGGAGGGAAGTTTGTGTGTGTGCTATTAGTTTTTGGTTGTTCACTCTGGGTTCTGAGAGGGACCAGACATGCAACCAGGTTTCTCTCCAATCTCTCCGATACAGGCTCTTATAAGTTCAAAATTGTGAGTACTAGGCAGATAAGGCAAGTTAGGCTTATGTTTGTTTTCTTTATTTGCAAATGTGTATTTTGGCTGGGAGGAGTTCAAATTTGTATTTTGCTGAAAGGATTTTAATTTGTACTTGTATTCTTAGGCTGGGAGGGTATTTCCAGCGTCTATAGCTGAAGGACCTTGTAACATATTCCATCTTAAATTTACAAACATAATTTTTACTGTTTTTTCTTTCTTTAATTAAAAGCTTTTCTTGTTTAAGAACCTGATTGTTTTTTTATTCTGGTGAGACCCCAGGGAATTGGGTCTGGATCCACCAGGGAATTGGTGCGGAGAAAGGAGGGAAGGGGGAGAAAAAGGTTAATTTCTCTCTGTGTTAGGATTACTTTCTCTCTCAGGGAGTATCTGGGAGGGGGAGAGAGAAGGAGGGGGGTAGGTGAATTTTCCTCTCTGTTTTGAGATTCAAGGAGTTTGAATCACAGTGATCTTCCAAGGTAACCCAGGGAGGGGAAGTCTGGGAGAGGCAACGGTGAGGCAAAGGGTTTACTTTCCTTGTGTTAAGATCCAGAGGGTCTGGATCTTAGGGGTCCCCGGGCAAGGTTTTGGGGGGACAAGAGTGTACCAGGCACTGGAATTCCTGGTTGGTGGCAGTGCAACAAGTACTAAGCTGGTAATTGAGCTTAGAGGAATTCATGCTGGTACCCCATCTTTTGGACGCTAAGGTTCAGAGTGGGGAATTATACCATTACAAGTTCTCTTTTAAATCCTGTTATAGTTAGAGCCTTCACACCCTCCTCAGGCAAGAAATTCCACAGGTTGACTGTGTGCTGTGTGAAGAACTTCCTTTTATTTGTTTTAAACCTGCTACCCATTAATTTCATTTGATGGCCCCTAGTTCTTACATTATGGGAACAAGTAAATAATTTTCCCCTATTCAATTTCTCCTCACCACTCATGATTTTATAGACCTCTATCATATCCCCCCTTTGTCTCCTCTTTTCCAAGCTGAAAAGTCCTAGCCTCTTTACTCTCTCCTCATATGGGACCTGTTCCAAACCCCTAATCATTCTGGTTGCCCTTCTCTGAACCTTTTCTAATGCCAGTATATCTTTTTTCAGATTAGGAGAACACACCTGTATGCAGTATTCAAGATGTGGGCGTACCATGGATTTCTATAAGTGCAATAAGATATTTTCTGCCTTATTCTCTGTCCCTTTTTAAATGATTCCTAACATCCTGTTTGCTTTTTTGACTGCCGCTGCACACTGTGTGGATGTCTTCAGAGAACTATCCACGTCTCCAAGAACTCTTTCCTGATTAGTTGTAGCTAAATTCACCCCCATCATATTGTATGTATAGTTGGGGATATTTTTTCCAATGTGCATTACTTTACATTTATCCACATTAAATTTCATTTGCCATTTTGTTGCCCAATCACTTAGTTTTGTGAGATCTTTTTGAAGTTCTTCACAATTTGCTTTGGTCTTAACTATCTTGAGCAGTTAGTATCATCTGCAAATTTTGCCACCTCACTGTTTACCCCTTTCTCCCGATCATTCATGAATAAGTTGAATGGGATTGGTCCTAGGACTGACCCTTGGGAACACCACTAGTTACCCCTCTCCATTCTGAAAATTTACCATTTATTCCTACCCTTCGTTCCCTGTTTTTTAACCAGTTCAAGGTATGAAAGGATCTTCCCTCTTAACCCCTGACAACTTAATTTACGCAAGAGCCTTTGGTGAGGGACCTTGTCAAAGGCTTTCTGGAAATCTAAGTACACTACGTCCACTGGATCCACCTTGTCCACATGTTCGTTGACTCCTTCAAAGAACGCTAATAGATTAGTAAAACATAATTTCCCTTTACTGAAACCATGTTGAGTTTTGCCCAACAATTGATGTTCTTCTATGTGTCTGACAATTTTATTCTTTACTATTGTTTCAACTAATTTGCCCGGTACTGATGTAAGACTTACCAGTCTGTAATTGCTGGGATTACCTCTAGAGCTCCTTTTAAATATTGGTGTTACATTAGCTATCTTCCAGTCACTGGGTACAGAAGCTGTTTTAAAGGATAGGTTACATACCATAGTTAATAAATCCACAATTTCACGAGTTGAGTTCTTTCAGAACTCTTGGGTAAATGCCATCTGGTCCTGGTGACTTGTTACTGTTAAGTTTATCAATTAATTCCAAAACTCTCCTCTAATGACACTTCAATCTGTGACAATCTCTCAGATTTGTCACCTACAAAGGATGGCTCAGGTTTGGGAATCTGCCCAACTGTGAAGACTGAAGCAAAGAATTAATTTAGTTTCTCTGCGATGACTTTATCGTCTTTAAGGGCTCTATTGGTTGTTTAGCAGGCTTCCTCCTTCTGATACACTTAAAAAGCATTTTGTTATTACCATTTAAGTTTTTGGCTAGCTGTTCTTCAAACTCCTTTTTGGCTTTTTTTATTACACTTTTACACTTAATTTGGCAGTGTTTATGCTCCTATTTACCTCACTAGGATTTGACTTCCACTTTTTAAAAGATGCCCTTTTATCTCTTACTGCTTCTTTCACATGGTTGTTACGCCAGGGTGGCTCTTTTTTAGTTCTTTTACTATGTTTTTTAATTTGGGGCATACGTTTAAGTTGGGCCTCAATTATGGTGTCTTTGAAAAGTGTCCATGCAGCTTGCAGGGATTTCACTCCAGTCACTGTACTTTTTAATTTCTGTTTACCTAACCTCCTCATTTTTGCGTGGTTCCCCTTTCTGAAATTAAATGCCAGAGTGTTGGGCAGCTGAGGTGTTCTTCCCACCAACAGGAATGTTAAATGTTATATTATGGTCACTATTTCCAAGCGGTCCTGTTATAGTTACCTCTTTGACTAGATCCTGGGCTCCATTCAGGACTAAATCGAGAATTGCCTCTCCCCTTGTGGGTTCCTCTACAGCTGCTCCAATAAGCAGTCATTTAAAGTATCAAGAAATTTTGTCTCTGCATTTCGTCCTGAGGTGACATGGACCCAGTCAATACGGGGATAATTGAAATCCCCCACCATTACTGAGCTCTTTATTTTGATAGCCTCTCTAATCTCCCTTAGCATTTCATAGTCACTATCACTGTCCTGGTGAGGTAGTCGACAATAGATCTCTACTGTTATATTCTTATTAGAGCATGGAATTCCTATCCAAAGAGATTCTATGGAACATGTGGATTCGTTTAAGATTTTTACTTCATTTGATTCTACATTCTCTTTCACATACAGTGCCACTCCCTCACCCCGCACAACCTGTTCTGTCTTTCCGATACATTTTGTACCCCAGAATGATTGCGTCCCATTGATTGTCCTCACTCCACCAGGTTTCCGTAATATCCTCCTTTAATATAAGACACTCTAGTTCACACATATTATTTAGACATCTAGCATTTGTGTACAATCACTTTAAAAACTTGTCACTGTTTATTTGTCTGCCCTTTTCTGATGTGTCCGATTCTTTTTTATGTGAATGTTTCTCATCTGATCTGGCCCATTCTTTATACTCGTCCATCCTCTCCTCCTGACTAAAACCTAGAGAATCTCTATCAGTAGACTCTCCTCTAAGAGAAGTCTCTGTCTGATGCACTTGGTCCTCTGCAGCAATCGGCTTTCCCCCATCTCTTAGTTTAAAAACTGCTCTGCAACCTTTTTAATGTTAAGTGCCAGCAGTTTGGATCCACTTGGGTTTAGGTGCAGTCCATCCTTCCTGTATACATTCCCCCATCCCAAAAGTTTCCCCAGTTCCTAATAAACCTAATCCCCTTCTCCCTACACCATCATCTCATCCATGCACTGAGACTCTGAAGCTCTGCCTGCCTACCTAGCACTGCGCATGGAACTGGGAGCATTTCTGAGAATGCTACCATAGAGGTCCTGGATTTCAGTCTCTTTCCTAGCAGCCTAAATTTGGCCTCCAGGATGTCTCTCCTACCCTTCCCTATGTCATTGGTACCTACATGTACCACAACCACCAGCTCCTCCCCAGCACTACACATAAGTCTGTCTAGATGCCTCGAGAGATCCGCAATCTTCGCACCAGGCAGACAAGTCATCATGGTTCTCCCGATCATCACAAACCCTGCTATCAACGTTTCTAATTATTGAATCTCCCTTTACTAACACCTGCCTTTTCCTAATGACTGGAGTTCCCTCCCACAGAGAGGTAACCTCAGTACAAGAGGATACCCCAACATCATCTGAAAGGAAGGTCCCAACTATGGGAAGGTTTCCCTCTGCTCCTTCCTTCTGATCACAATTGTCACCATTTCACAAGTTCTCCATCAGAGAATCTTTTAATATAGACAGGTCCTTAATTTTTCCTGTAGAAAACAAGCGGGAAAAACAAACGTTAAAAACCTACTCTTTCTTCCCTTCTTTATCCGCCAGATAGAAGCAAAAAGAGACTATTTGCAGGACACCTTTAAGACTGACAATGTTTTTCAATGGAATCCAGCTAATATGCACAACAAAATTACACTCCCTACAAATAATTAAGACCTTCAAAAGCAAAAAGGTGCCAGACTGTTGGAAAATGTAGCTGTAACGCTGAGGGATTCACTGAGCTCCTTCCCCTTTATAACACATTTCACTGATATCCTGACCCACTACACTTCCCAGTTTTTCCAAAATAAACACAAAGGTCAAACCAACCAGTTACGAGATTATAATAGTCTATTCCCTATGTAAAGGATCCATTTCCAATGATTTCATAACATCTTTGGACACAATCCCATGTTCAGATGCTCTTATTCTGGAACAAGAGTGCCCTAAATGGTCCAAGTTACTAGACATTTTCCCCAGTTAATGTATGGCTCTTATTAAGCCTTTGGTGGACCAAAGTGAAAACGGTATTTGAAAAAGAGTTAGGCCTACAGATGGGCATGAGACTGGCACACATTGGATTACGCTGTGCGTGTGCCCAAGAGGTTTGCTAACCAGCCAGTAGGCACAGGACCTGAGTGGGTCAAGAGTAAACGCTAGAGCCATTGTACTTGAGCAAACCCCAGGCACTGGAAATTCTAACCCAGCCATAATCTGCGGCTATAATCTGCCTCTGTCAAAGGGTGTTGTTTTTTTCATTTTGAGGAAATGCAATCTGAGCACAGCAGAAAATTCAAAAGGTGTTCACACTATTTTTTAAAAGAAAATAAATTACACAGGCAAATGCCTCCTGGGATGTGAGGGTTTAAAGGGTGGAGAAGAAGTGTGGGAGAGGGATTTGGGGCAGGAGCATAGGAGAGGGGATTAAGGGCAGGGGAACAAATGGGTATGGGTGATAAGGGATGGATAATATGGAAGTGTTGGGAAGAGACTGGGGCAGGGGACACCTGTCAGTCCCATTTTCGCTCCTCCCATGTGTGCAGGGATCTGGAGGTATCAGAGCCCCAGACTCCTCTACCTGCTCCCCTACGTGAGCTGGCATCTAGGGAAGCCCTGCCCCTCTACGTGGGGAGCTGAGAACAGGCATGTTAGGAACATGCACCAAGAACACACTGCTGAGAGATGGGGTGAGGAGCAGAGAACAGATGCTTGACATGTGTCACAGGCACTCAAGCACTGGCACTGGAGAAAAGGGATAGGAACACTGCCTCAGGGTATGTCTACACAAACTGCTACAGTGGCTCGGCTGCAGCTGTGCTACTGTGGCACTTCAGTGAAGACATTACCTTCTCTGATGGAAGGGGTTCTCCCACTGGCATAAGTAAACCACTTCCCTGAGAGATGGTACCTAAATCCAGAGGAGAACTCTGCTGTCCACCTAGCTCAGTCTACACTGGGGGTTAGATCCATTTAACTATGCTGCTCAGGGGTGAGGATTTTTCACATACCTGAGCAACGCAGTTATACTGACTTAATGCCTTAGTGTAGATCAGGCTTCAGATGAACAGAGCAGTTACACATCTCAGAGCTATTGTTTCAGGCTCTATACATCTCCATGGGGCATTCCTCTTCACAGGATTACATCACAGTGTGCTCAATTGGCCTCTCCATACACCTCTCTGAGCCTCCTATGCTGGAGTTGGATATGTAGAACCTTTCCAAGGGCTTGTCTACACCACATAGCTTTTAGCAACAAGGCTGCGTTTATTGCTAAAAGTCAGTGTGCGTAAAAGCTCTTTTTCGGTACTTTGTCGGCACTTTTGCTGACAAAATACTTCCAGCCCCCCAAATGGCGTTAGCTTTGTGGACAAAGCTGCGTTCACACTGCTATTTGCATCGACAAAACTTGTGTCTTTCGGGGGGAGGGGAGGAGCTTTTTTAAGTACCTGTGAAAGACAGAAGTTTTGTCGACAACTTCACAGTGTAGACAAGCCCCAAGTCACAACATCTCTTTATGCTTCTGTTTCCGCATCTGTACAATGAGGATAAAGTGCTCTGAGATTTACCGATGAAAAGCACATTACATAAGATCTAGGTATTATCATTGTTGCCTAGCCACAGCAGTGTCTCAACTACCATCCTAAATAACTACTACTTCCAAAATGATCACTAAGGCTGTGTCTACTTTCAGTGCTAAAACTTCTGCCGTTCAGTTTTTTTTTTGTTGTGGAAAAAAAACCACCACCACCCCCGAGCAACAAAAGTTTTAGTGCTGAAAAGCCCCAGTACAGACAGTGCTTTATTGCTGGGAGCATAAAGCTACCATCGCTCGCTCAGGGTGTTGTTTTTTTTAATAAACAAAAGAGCTCTCCCCCAGTGATAAAGCGTGATTACACTGCCCATGTCACAATGCTGCCGTGGCTGCGCTGTAACGTGGGCAGTGTAGAAATACCCTTACACTGAACACCCACATTTCTCTTTATGTTCAAAAGGGTAACACATTCACGGCCAAAGAACTTCGTTCGCACAGAGTGACGCCTGCCCAGTTCAGTCTGGTTTCCTCCAACCCTGAGGCTCAGCAGATCTCAGACTTTTGAAAGGCAATGCAGTGAATTACCTTGGCTCTGCCCATCACA
Organism: Gopherus flavomarginatus; assembly: GCF_025201925.1. NCBI lineage: Eukaryota > Metazoa > Chordata > Testudines > Testudinidae > Gopherus > Gopherus flavomarginatus. Next base: position 25,733,781 of record NC_066633.1, read on the forward strand.
CAGCCCTGCTCTCTGCCTGGGCCCTGTGCGGCACCGGGGCGCCCTACTCCTGCCTAGCCCAGACTCCCCGCCAAACAGGTCATTACAGCCTCTGCCCCTGCACCAGGCGCCCACCGCCCTCGCGGCCCCCGGCCTCTGAGCACAGGCCAGGCTCGGAGCGGGCTCCCCCCCAGCACCGCACACCAGGCACGGTCCACCCGCCGCCCCATGCTCGGCGGGCGGGCACCTCAGCGCCGCGGCCTCCGGAGCGACACCGGCGGGAAGCTGCGCAACGGCCCCCCCGCTGCCCTAGGAGCGCCCCGAGTGAGACCCTACCCGCGGGGATGGAGCCGGGCCCGGCTGAGGAAGCGGGGCCCGCCCCGGGGCGACACGCACGGCGGGGGCCCGCGAGGAAGCCATGCCGCTCAAGAGGGGCACGGAGACCAGCGCCACGGGCCGGGCCTCGCATCCACTTCCGGGTCACGGGGTGGAAGGGCTGTGTGTGCTTCCGGGTTATATGAGCCGGGAGGGCGGTGCCGGCCGGCCCGGAAGGTGGCGCGGGGCATGCTGGGAGGTGTGGTCCCGCGGGCGGCGGCGCAGGTCGGTGAGGGGCCCGTTTGGTTTTGGCGGGGTCGGTGAGTGCTGGGGCCGCAGAGGCGTGGGGGGTGTGGGAGCCCGTTAGGCTGCTCTGCAGACGGGGCTGGGATCCCGGGGCCCGGCTGCAGCCCCCGCCCGCGGCGGTGCCGGTCTGTGCGCGGTGCCCAGCGCGTGGCCTGGCCTGAGTGCAGCTCCTGGGCGCCGGGCGCTGCGGCTGAGGACGGGTCAGTGCAGCGGGCGCTAGTTCCTCTGCTTGCCCAGCGCGCGCCCCGCCCCTCGGGCGCCAGCCTGCTCCCAGACCCCGCACCTGGAGCAGTAGCTGCAGGCCCTGCTCACGCTGTGCAGCGTGTCAGCTCATTCAGTGAACTGCAGTTGTCAGAGTAACAAGACAAGTCTCTGCTCCATGTGCTGCCTAAGTCACATCCTTCAGACACTGTCTGCGGCTCCCTCGGCAAACCAGGGCCCGCCAGCCCTTTAAATACAGCCCTTGAGCTCCCGCTGTGGAGTGGGGATTGCCCCGCTCCAACTGGGGCACAGGGTCGGGAGCTGCTCTGCGTGGCTCCCGGAAGCAGTGGTATGTTCCCCCTCTGGCTTCTACGCGTGGGGGCAGCCCGGAGGCTCTGCTCTGCAGGCTGCCCCCACCCCAAGTGCAGGGGTGGCACCTCTGGGCAAGGCAGCACGCAGCAGAGCCACCTGGCCACGCCTCTGCGTAGGAGCTGGAGAGGGGACATGCTCCTGCTTCCGGGAGCCACTTAAGGTAAGTGCTGCCCCGAGCCTGCATGCCTGAGCCACCACCCCCCGCACCAGCCCTGAGCCCCCTCTTGCCCTCAAGCCCCTTGGTCCCAGCCCGGAGTACCCATCTACACCCAAAGCCCTCATCCCCAGCTCCACCCTGGAGCCCCCACCCCCAGCCAGAGCCCTCAGCTCCTCATACACCCCAACCCCAATTTCATGAGTATTCATGGCCTGCCATACAATTTCTATACCCAGATTCAGGTGACCAGATACCAAGTGTGAAAAATCGGGACGGGGGTGGGGAGTAATAGGAGCCTATATAGGAAAAAGACCCACAAATCGGGACTGTCCCTATAAAATCGGGACATCTGGTCACCTTAACCCAGATGTGGTCCTTAGGCCAAAAAGTTTGCCAACCCCTGTACTAGTGCAAGATAGCCAGGTTCTGCTGACCCTCTATTAAAAATTCAAACAGGAACCAGTTTGTCTGAGAAGCATTCGAAATGCTGCGTCGGAAACCAACCCGCCTGGAGTTGAAACTAGATGATATAGAAGAGTTTGAGAGCATTAGAAAGGATCTTGAGGTGAGAGTAAACCTTCTGGAGACACCTCTGTATGGAAACCAGGTGATTGAACCCTGGTAATTCGGACATGTGCATAACGGGGCTTGTCTGAGAATAGAACCTCACTCTGCAGCAGTATACGAGCATGTACAAAAACCAATAGAAAATTTCAGCTAGTGCAGAACAGCAGCCTTTTCATTTAGTGATGGGTCATGTACCAAGCATCTTACTCCTCTGCTCTACAGCCTCCAGCTAACATCTGGGTACCGTTCAAGTTGGTTGATCATTTGGCTGATGTGTATCTTAGACTTCTCTCCTCTTCTCAGTAGTCAAGTGAAGCTGGGAGTCTTGATTTGACAGTCCCTAAATTGGTACCTCTGGGGTCTGTCATTGTCAATGGAGAATTCTGATGTTGGAACTTGCTTTTTTGGGACCCTAACTGTGGGACCTCCAGGATATCTTGCACGGCCTGCCCATCTGCTCAGGTGGTCCCTGAGGGGAATCAGTGAGTGGAGAGGAGATCTATCTATTTCTGGTAGGGTAGGGGGTGTAGAGGAGCATTGATGTTAATGTAGGTTTATCATTGTGTGAATGACATTTGTATTCATGCACCTGTAGCCATTGGGACAAGCATAATATTTACACTGAAAACATAGAATGATGTTAGTTGGGAATCTTGGGGCTATAGGTGTGCACTAGTTCTGTGAAAAGCTCTGGAACATCTTAAAACTTCAGAGCCATCAGAATCCCCGCCTGGAATGATAGCCCCATAATTGGGAATATACAGGCTTTCTCCGTTTCTTCAGGGAATGGTTGTGAGTAACTTTATCTCTAAACACATCCTGAGCAAGACTTGGCTTCCCTTAACTTGCAGGTTTCAGAGTGATAGCTGTGTTGGTCTGTATCCGCAAAAAGAGTGAGGAGTGCTTCACAACTACCACCTTGAAACCTGTCGCCATGCAAGGCACTGACTTTAGCCATATGAAATGGACATCATTAACTTGCAGTGTACTGCCATACACCCGTGTGACTGGAGCATCCCCCCCCAATTAATTGATAGCCATTTGTATACATGCAGGTTGTGAGATGTCTTCATTCTGTGACTCGTATATTAACACTTATGGGACAACGCATTTTCATTAGGGCTTTCATTCATAGTTAACTCATGTTATTAACTCAAATTAATCGTGATTAAAAATTAATTTTTGATTTTCTACATTTTCATATATGTTGTGTTGTAATTGAAATCAAAGTGTATATTTTTATTATAAATATTTGAACTGTAAAAATCATAAAATAAATAGTATTTTTCAATTCACCTCATACAAATACTGTAATGCAATCTCTTTGTTTTGAAAGTGCAACTTACAAATGTACATAATTTTTTTGTTACGTAACTGCACTCAAAAACAAAACCCTGTAAAACTTCAGAGCCTACAGGTCCTACTTCTTGTTCATCCAATCGCTAAGACAAACAAATTTGTTTACATTTACAGGAGATAATGCTGCCCTCTTCTTATTTACAATGTTATTAGAAAGTGAGAACAGACATTTGTATTGCACTTTTGTAGCTGGCATTGCAAGATATTTGCGTGCCAGATATGCTAAACATCCATATGCCCCTTCATGCTTCGGCCACCACTCCAGAGGACATGCTTCCATGCTGGTGACACTTGTTAAAAAAAATGCATTAATTAAATTTGTGACTGAACTCCTTGGGGGAGAATTGTATGTTGTCAGCTCTGTTTTACCCGCATTCTGCCATATATTTCATGTTATAGGAGTCCCAGATGATGATCCAGCACATGTTCGTTTTAAGAACACTTTCATAGCAGATTTGACAAAAAGCAAAGAAGGTACCAATGTGAGATTTCTAAAGATAGCTACAGCACTGAACCCAAAATTTAAGAATCTGAAGTGCCTTCCAAAATCTGAGAGGGACGAGGTGTGGCACTTGTTATCAGAAGTCTTAAAAGAGCAACCCTCCGATGCAGCGCCTACAGAACTCAAACCACCAAAAAAGAAAATCAGCCTTCTGCTGGTGGCATCTTTCTCAGATTATGAAAATGAACATGTGTTGGCCCACACTGCTTTGGATTATTATCGAGCAGAACCCAATATCACCATGGACACACGTCCCCTTGAATGGTAAAGCATGAAGAGACATATGAATCTTTAGCGCACCTGGCACATAAATATCTTGTGATATTGGCTACAACAGTGTCATGAGAAGGCTTGTTCTCACTTTCAGATAACATTGTAAACAAGAAGCAGGCAGCGTTATTTCCTGCAAATGTAGAAAAACTTGTTTGTCTGAGCAATTAGCTGAACAAGAAGTAGGACTGAGTGGACTGGTAGGCCCTAAAATTTTACATTGTTTTACTTTTGAATGCAGATTTTTTTGTACATAATTCTACATTTTCAACTTTGATGATAGAGATTGCACTACAGTACTTGTATTAGGTGAACTGAAAAATACTATTTCTCTTTTACAGTGCAAATACTTGTAATCAAAAATAAATATAAAGTGAGCACTATACATTGTATTCTGTGTTGTAATTGAAATCAATATATTTGAAAATGTAGAAAACATCCGAAAATATTTCAATATGCTATTCTATTATTAACAGCACGATTAATCACTATTAATTTTTTAATTGCTTGACAGCCCTAATTTTCATCCTTATGGTATCCAAAAACATCCAATGAACTTGTTCAGTCTGTAAGCAATTTCTCTGTAATGAAATCAGCTTACCTAACATTTTTTCTACCTTCACAATTTGAAGGCTCTCCCTGTGGTCAGTTGTCAGAGCTGAAATGGACATCTCCTTGACATTGCTAACATTCCCTCCATGGAAGAGTTTCTCTAGTTTTCCATTGTCCTTCATTTTAGTTGATCACTTTTTTTTCTGCCCTCTCCCAGAGTTGTAAGAAGCAGCGTGAAGATGTGGATGTAGTGGGAGCCACTGATGGAGAAGGAGCTATTAGTCTGAGCAATGACCACAAGAGTCGAGAACAAATGATAAATGACCGAATTGGTTATAAACCTCAGCCCAAACCCAACAACCGTTCCTCTCAGTTTGGAAGTTTTGAATTCTAGAGATTTGATGGCCTGCCACCTTCCACAGGCAATTGAGTATTGGACCATGATGGGGTGTTCATCCCAGACAGTGCTGGCAGAGATGTTCAAAGGCTGTTCGGGTAGGTCTGGGACTGGCCTGTGTTTGCCAATGAGTCTTGGGCTTCAACAGGGGAAAGTGTTTGCCTTTTCCCAAGGCTGGTGGGATGTGTTTTTAACCTGACTTGTTACTGTGCCTCCAGAAACCCCTCTGCCCAGCAACTTTGTTTTAAATAAATATTTTTTTTAAATGAGAGGCTCTTAATGTATCAGAAAACACACGCAGGGGCAGGTAAAGATTAATGGAAAATGTGACCAGCAGAGTTGGCCTCCTGTGGGGGAGAAAAACAGGAATCAACCGAGGCCACTGCCCCCATAGGGATTTGCACAGAGGCAAAGCTCTGCCGCCATGGAGCAATCTTTTTGGTGTTCTTAAAAACCCAGCTCCAAGTGGTGCAGGTGTTTGAGCCCAGGGGAGCAATTCAGAGAGGTGTCACTCACATTTTTATGGATTGGGTACCTGTGAGTGAAAGCGTCAGTTTCTCTGCACACCGGGGGGTGGGAGGGGGGCGGCAGCAGGGCAAACTTCCCTAGACACTGCACTTGCACAACTGCCTTACTGTTTACTCCCAAGTTGTTGAATCCTTGGCTCCCCTGAGCGTGCCACGAACGAAGCCAAGTATGATGGCTGCTATGTGGATTGCTGGTTTACTAGGAAATGGACCAGGCTTCAACTCATTTCACAGAAGTCATTTCATAGCTGCATTCAGACAGCTACTGCCAAGCTGAGGTGGATTTGAGTTGGCGCCTCAAAGATGAAAGGCTCAAATCCCTTTCACAATCCAATCTCCCTCTCTAAATACTTCCAACAGTGCAACAGTATAAATGGGAGGCTGGGGAGGTGACTCACTTTGTGGGCTTTCTGATCAATAAGTTTGACTTGGACAATGGAAGTAGTAAATAATTAAAAGCCGGACAGTGTCACTAGCCTGTAGCTGTTTGGAGAGGATTTTTAGAGTGCTGAGGGGCGTTGGCTGTAAAGAGGAAAGGCTACCAATCATAGCTGCATAGCTTAATGTCACAGACAAAAAATACCCCTAAACAGATTGTTTTCTGGCAGAGGCTGATCAGCAAAATCCACAGGTCTGAGATGAAGGTTAGCAGTGCTAGGGTTAACTAGCTGCATAGCCAGCACCTGTACCTGAGTGAGGTCATGGTCAGCTAGTTCAGGCCACAAGTAAGTGACTGAGAGAAAGCTAGGTTACAGAAACTGAGGGAACTGAGTCTTGGTGTACAAGATTGACACTCCACTCCCTACGGGCAGAGCCTGGGGACAGAAGGCAGGACATGGACCCTCAGAGTGGATGACCAAGTTAACATCTCTGTCACCTTCTGTCCAAGGTTGTTTCCCACCAGTTTTTGATGGATTGGCCATTCTTGTTCCAAGTGGCCCAAGTGATGGAGTAACCACCGTTTTTTGAGAGAGACCAGGACTACACAGGGGCAGATTTTCCCTGTCTTAGTTTTGTCCTGCTGCTTCTAGTTATAAACTCATCCATTATACTAAATTCCTCTCCAGCATTGCTGTTCACCCACTTGAAAGAGCTGTAAGTTTATGGCCCCTCTGCTCAGGATGTATATAGAAAGCACAACTTCCTCCAAAAATCTGCTAACTACTGTTCCTCTACCTGACTTTTCCCATCCATTGTAAGCTTACATGAGCAGAAAGTTACCTCTGCTGGTCATGCATCAGTGAGCTCCAGCACTACTGTCCCAAGAGCTTTGGAGGCTGTTTTTCATGGGCTGGTATTGGTACTCAAGTGCCACCGCAGATACTGTTCCTTTTCTCCATTCTTAAACACAACAAGCCTGGTACTCAAAGCCTCTGCAGTGTATTTGTCCTGTGAAGGTGGGTCAGCTGGAAAGGGGCTGCGGATAAGGCCATGTTGAGCAGTTTAGGTGCTGACTCCATAGGCCACTTACAGCTGGGTAGTTATTCCTCGTGGAGGCTGTTGGTGCCTGCTCTGTGCCTAGCTTTACCTTTTCCATGTTGGAGGTAGCTTCCAAGACACTTCCACCCCAGTAAAATGCAGTCTATTTTATTAACTAATTATATACAGGAAGAGCTCTATTTGCATTTCAAACAAGTTGTTTCCAGAACAGTGGATTTAAAAACAAAGTCATGGTCCCCTGTTACCAACCCTGTGATACAGCTAGAACCAGCTATAGCTCAACTAAAAGGCACTACCCCCAATTGTTTCCTAAAGGCACTTAGATAAAAAAGCAACAAAAGACAGTTTATTTGCAACAGAATTCAGAGTCTAGGAGTTAAGTGAACACTGTAATTCCTCTAAGGTCACAATCAGAAGGCACAGTCTGAAAACAACATACTTGCATACAGTCCATCATACATTATCTTTAAGCATGTTAAATCGTTGAAGAACAATTATTAGTCATTGGAGAGGGGGCTTTCCTCCAATAGAGGTGTAGTGTCAGCATCAGGAGGTCTGCCTCAAACACTCCTGCAAAAGATTCCAGGCAGGAAAAGAGGTGTTACTAGAAGGTGCTCTAGAGAGGTTGGCAAATCAACGAGCCTGGGCCAGGAACATAGGGATGTTAGGATTGATGTACCATGTGGAGATTGTAACCCAGGGAAGGATGTGGCTCTGTCAGTTTATTTTATAAACACACCACTAGATTGTCAATTTACATTTGACCACAAAGGATAAAACCTGGCCGTGGATTGAAGGCTCATGAGAAGCCCACAGAGATAATAGGGGCACATTCATATTAAGTGAGCCTCAAGGCTAAGACATGGCCTTGGCCACTCTTAGCAAACTTGTGAAGTGCAGTGATTCAGGCTAGCAGCAGGGTCTCATCAAGCAGAGGAAGCATGCTGCAGCCAGGGTAGAGATGACAGGCACAATTCATGGATGGGGGATGGGGAAGGGTAGTTTTGAATTGTGCTTGGTACCGGTGTGCCCCTCTCTTCCTCTCCCAGCCTTGGCCTGACTAGCATCAGAACATACTTCATCCACTTGAGCCAGTGCCAACCCCTCTAGTGAAGTTATTTAAACTTCAGGGCATGGAACCATTAATAGCTGGGGGGCAGAAAGCCCCCCCCCCCCCAAGTGCCACAGGCAGGAGAGAATTGTTTGAAGTACATTAGGAGGCTTTTTCCTTCCATGAAACAGCTGGTGCAGGCCACTGCTGGAGAGAGGACATCCGTCTGGCTGGAACTTTGCTGCACTATTGTACCCTACCTAGTTTTCACTGTACACCAGTTACTCCTCAGGAGGCCACTCCTCCCACAGCACCTTGGACGTTTATTTGGGTATGGAAAACACCAGGATTGCAAAGGGAAGAACCTGCACTGCCAGGCATGGAAGAATGGAGGCAGGAGTCTTCCTTATCTCCCATCAAAATCCCAGAAGGGATAGTCACATCTGATCCCCCTGGATTTTCATTCACATGCTGACCAGCTACATGAAACAGCAAGAGCTGAAACCTAAGTCCCGCGGCAGCACTTTGAAGTGTGTGTGTGTTCACGTGCATGCTCTGGGAGAGGGCTCTCCCAGCGCTCCTGGTGAACCACCTCCATGAGGGGTTTAGCTCCGAGGGCTGGGAGCCTGTCCACACCAACACTTTAAAGTGCTCAGGGGGGTGATTTTTCACACCCGAGCAGGTTAGAGCGCTATAAAACGTAAGTGTAGACAAGCCCTGAGAGACTCTACAATGAGTACTCTGACACAGGAAACACTACTGCCAGTTCATCACAGCTGAACCCATAGCCTTCTGGGACATTAACTGCTGGCAGCAGTTGCTTAAAGTATCAACAAGCCACAATGTGCTGAGAGGTCAGTGGCTATTTGGACACAACCAGAACATGAACTGGAGTTCATGTTGGGACTGATTCTAAGGCCGCTCTGACCATGCATCCCCTGGGCCAACCTAGCTTTTTCTTCCTTGCCTCTGCCATTTCTCACCCTCCCGTGATTTTATTTAATTTCAGAGCATCTGGAGAGAGTAAGTTTGTGTGACAGGCTGCTTGAAACAATGCAGCCCTGCCTCTCACATCACATTCAGGGGCTGTAAAACAAATGGCATTTCTCTAGCATCTTTCATCCCAAAGTACCTTACAAATGAGCTAATCAACTCTGAATAGCAGCAGTTCTCCAGCTTTCCCATTCCATGATACTCTTTGGGAGAGACCCAGGCCCACCTTTCCCACCGCCAGATCAAGAAGAACTCCAAGGGCTTGACCTTAAGCCACAGTATCAGAACCAACAATATACAGAGATCACACCAAGAACCGGAGCAGCCATTTCACACCACACAGCTGCTTAGGACAGGAAATGAGGTGTAAAATAACTAGTTAAGCTGCAAGGGGATTTAAGGAGGCAGAACAGCATTTCTCCCATCAGAATCAGGCCAGCACACTCGGCTAACAGCCCACCTCCTACCCAGAAAACCAAGAGATCTGTAAAAAGCGGTCAGCAACTCAGCTTTACATCTCATCTCTAGCACCCTAGCAACACAGAATTCTCTAGTTCCACAGTTTAGCTGTGACTCAGAGGGAAGACCACCAACTTTTGAATCAACCCTGCTGCGCACACGGATCTCCCAGCAGGACCTGAACCCTGCCTTGTTCGTGAGATCTGTTGGGCTCCTAGCACGAGGGGCCTGGCTGGAAGGTGGGAAGCTCTCCATTGGCTGCTATCCAGCTCTGACATTGGCATTGGTTGCTCCAGCACAGTCATGTTGAGAAGTTTCAGTCTGGTGATTATGATAAAGAAGAGTCCTCAGGGTTGGAACTCCTTTTACTGACCCTATAGTCTCTTATCCCCCAACCCTCATCTAAGGCCTGGTCTACACTACGCATTTATACTGATTTTAGCAGCATTAAACCGATTTAACGCTGTACCCGTCCACACAATGAGGCCCTTTATATCGATATAAAGGGCTGTTTAAACCGGTTTCTGTACTCCTCCCCGACAAGAGGAGTAGCACTGAAATCGGTATTACTATATTGGATTAGGGTTAGTGTGGCCGCAAATTGACAGTATTGGCCTCCGGGCAGTATCCCACAGTGCACCATTGTGACCGCTCTGGACAACAATCTGAAATCGGATGCACTGGCCCAGTAGACAGGAAAAGCCCCGCGAACTTTTGAATTTCATTTCCTGTTTGCCCAGCGTGGAGCTCTGATCAGCATGGGTGGCCATGCAGTCCCAAATCCAAAAAGAGCTCCAGCATGGACCATACGGGAGATACTGGATCTGATCACTGTATGAGGAGGCAAATCTGTTCCATCAGAGCTCCATTCCAGAAGACGAAATGCCAAAGCATTTGAAAAAATCTCCAGACAGTGGCCACAGCAGGGACTCAGCATAGTGCTGTGCGACAAGTGTAACAGAAAGCCAAAGAATCAAATGGACACTCATGGAGGGAGGGAGGGGGTATTGAGGACTCCAGGTATCCCACAGTCCCCACAGTCTCCGAAAAGCATTTGCATTATTGGCTGAGCTCCAAATGCCTGTAGGGTCAAACACATTGTCTGGGGTGGTTCAGGGTATAGCTCGTCAATTTACCTCCTCCTCCCCCATGAAAGAAAAGGGAAAAAAATCGTTTCTTGACTTTTTTATATGTCACCCTATGTCTACTGCATGCTGCTGGTAGACACTGGTGCTGGGGCAATGAACAGCAGCACCCTCTCCTGTCCCCGGTGGCAGATGGTGCAATATGACTGCTATCCATCGTCATCATCAGCCCATGAGTGCTCCTGGCTGGCCTCAGGTGAGGTCGGCTGGGGGTGCCTGGGTAAAAATAGGAATGACTCCCGGTCATTCCCAGTAGATGGTACAGAACGGCTGGTAACCGTCTTCATCGCAGCAACTGGGGGCTGAGCTTCATCAGCCCCCTCCTTTCATGTCTAAAGGAAAGATTACTGCCTGGACTATCATAGCAGCGGGATGCTGGGCTCCTCTCCCCACCCCCCCCGTTTAATGTCCTGCCTGGACTATCATAGCAGCTGGAGGCTTCCTCCCCCTCATTTTATCTCACTAACAAGTCAGTGTTTCTTATTCCTGCATTCTTTATTACTTCATCACACAAATGGGGGGGGGGACACTGCAACGGTAGCCCAGGAGGGCTGGGGGAGCAGGGAAGCAATGGGGGGGGGGGTTGTTGCAGGGGCACACCTAGAATGGCATGCAGCTCATCATTTCTGCGGGATCTGACACGGAGCGGCTGTGCTCTCTGAAACACTGGTTCTCTAGTACACTTGCCCCATATTCTAGGCAGGACTGACTCTATTTTTAGATAAACCATAGAGGAGGGAATGACTCCCTGGGTCATTCCCATTTTTGTCTTTGCAGCCCTAGCCGACCTCAGCCAGGAGCACCCATGACAGCAGCAGACAGTACAGAAAGACTGATAACCATCATCTCATCGCCAATTTACAATGGCACAGCAGACGGTACAGAACAACTGGTAACCATCTCTGCTACCTTGCAAAGGCAAATGAATGCTGCTGTGTAGCACTGCAGTACCGCCTCTGTCAGCAGCATCCAGTACACATACGTTGACAGTGACAAAAGGCAAAATGGGCTCCATGGTTGCCATGCTATGGTGTCTGCCAGGGCAATCCAGGGAAAAAATAGCACGAAATGATTGTCTGCCGTTGCTTTCACGGAGAAAGGAATGAGTGACGACATTTACCCAGAATCACTCGCGACACTATTTTTGCACCATCATGCATTGGGATCTCAACCCAAAATTCCAATTGGCAGGGAAGACTGTGGGAACTATGGGATAGCTACCCACAGTGAAATGCTCCAGAAATCGAAGCTAGCCTCGGTACATGGATGCACACCACCGAATTAATGTGCTTAGTGTGGCCGCATGCACTCAACTTTATACAATCTGTTTTACAAAACCGGTTTATGTAAAATCGGAATAATCCCATAGTGTAGAAGTACCCTAAGAGGAGCAAATTTTAAGGCTGGTATATCCTCCCTATACAAGTTTGGTTCTTTACCTGCCAGCCCAGCCAAGGAATCTCCTCTACAGAAATGTCAATCTTTAATAGCTTTCTTCATGTCACTTGGTTTAACTGGAAAGAAAAAAGAAATCACAATCTTGAAAACAGTCAGAACAATAGAGCCAGCTGCTGACAATTTGCATGGAATGACAAATCTGAGTCTAACAGCACATGGCTGCAAATCAAGATGAAATCAACAGGGCTTCGATGGTTTATTTAAAGTCTCTTTCTGCTACTTAAAAATGCAATTGCTGATTTGCATATGGCGAGTACGTTTCCATGATCAGTAAGCCGAAGTGGCCAGTTGGAAATGTTCCTGCTGTTCAGAGCAAGAATACAGCAGAAAACCAGTAACATTAAACAGACTTGAAAGCAGCCCCAGTCTGGCCCAGATACACATAGATACAATATGCCCACTGGAGTTAATAAGAATGGTGCACACTTCTCGGAGCAGACCTGAGCCCATTAGGCCTCTGATGATTTACCAGCAGCACACTGTAATTTTGTGGACAGAAGTTTCTACAAACTGTCCCAGAGGGTTTTGCTGGCACAGAGGTCAGTCACATCCCTGCCTCCCTCCCCCAGGCATTAAGTACAGATTTTTTTTGAAAATTAAAATAGCCATTGTCACATACTGGCTCCTTTATCAACCATGCATAAACCCCCCAGATCTGAGCATTTATTCTTTAAAAATAAAATGCTTTAAAAGGACAGTTCAATAATCTTGAAAACATCTACTTGCTACGTAATTTCAATCAGGGAAAAATCTACAAATACAACATAAATTGTGGTCAAGGGTGGCTCTAGTGTGACCTCAAGAGCTGGTCCATCTAATGTAGGCGCCAGGCTGCTTGGTGGGAAATCCTCAACACCAGGAATCTCCGTGAGCTGCCCAGGCATTGTCCTGACTAGGACATTGGTGGTAAAACACACACTGATTTTCATGGTGTATGTTGCTTCTCAGACAGCTGGGGAATGATCCTCATCCTCTTGGTGACTGCAGTTAGAGCGAGCGAAGGGACAGAGAGAGGCTCTCGCTCTGTGTCCAGCATTAATGGCAGTGCTCCGTGATATCCACAACAACTGCCTTTTTCCAGCTGAAGAAGAAGTAGCCAGTGCCTGCGCCTGCTGCCACAGCTATGCAGAGGTATGCATTGTAGGTCATGAAGATCAGCATGAGGAAGTAACTGACCACCACTTGTATGATGTGCAGCACTGTCTGCAGGAGATGAGGGAAGCTCAGCATCTGTTGTCTGAGGAATCAGAAAAGGATGACCAGTCAGTGAACAAGAGTCACAGGATGGGAAATGCAGGGTCCCCGCAGAGAGAAAATAACCCATGGGCTGGGAATGCCAAGTTACATAAGAACATAAGCAGGGCCGTACCGGGTCAGACCATAGGTCCATCCAGCCCAGTATCCTGTCTACCGTCAGTGACCAATGCCAGGTGCCCCAAACGGAGTGAACCTAACAGGTCATGATCAAGTTATCTTCACCCTCTGACAAACAGAGGCTAGGGACACCATTCCTCACCCATCCTGGCTAATAGCCATTAATGGACTTAACCTCCATGAATTTATCCAGTTCTCTTTTAAACCCCGTTATAGTCCCAGCCTTCACAACCTCCTCAGGCAAGGAGTTCCACAGGTTGACTGTGTGCTGTGTGAAGAAGAACTTCCTTTTATTTGTTTTAAACCAGCTACCTATTAATTTCATTTGGTGACCCCTAGTTCTTACATTATGGGAACAAGTAAAAATAACTTTTCCTTATTCACTTTCTCCACACCATTCATGATTTTATAGACCTCTATCATATCCCCCCTTAGTCTCCTCTTTTCCAAGCTGAAAAGTCCTAGCCTCTTTACTCTCTCCTCATATGGGACCCAATCCAACCCCTCATCATTTTAGTTGCCCTTCTCTGAACCTTTTCTAATACCAGTATATCTTTTTTGAGATGAGGAGATCACATCTGTACACAGTATTCAAGATGCGGGTGCACCATGGCAATAAGATATTCTCCATCTTATTCTCTATCCCTTTTTTAATGATTCCTAACATCCTGTTCGCAGGGCCGGTGCAAGGATGTTTAGCGCCCTAGACAAAACTTCCACCTTGCGGCCCCCCCCCCCCCCCCCGCGAAGCCCCTGCCCCGAGGCCTCCCTGCAGCAGAACCCCTCCCTCCACCCTGAGGCACCCCCCATTGCTGCAGGTGGCCCTCCTCGCGCTCTCCTGCCCCAGCTCCCTCCACCTAAATGCCAGCGGCGACCGGGGCAGCCGAAGATCTGTCCGCCGCGGTCGCTGCCAAAGAAAACAGTGCCCCCCAAATCCTAGTGTCCTAGGCGACCGCCTAGGTTGCCTAAATGGTTGCATCGGCCCTGCCTGTTCGCTTTTTGACTGCCGCTGCACACTGCGAGGACGTCTTCAGAGAACTCCACGATGACTCCAAGGTGGAGGTTAAGTCCATAAATGACTACTAGCCAGGATGGGTAAGGAATGGTGTCCCTAGCCTTTGTTTGTCAGAGGGTGAAGGTGGATGGCAGGAGAGAGATCACTTGATCATTACCTGTCAGGTTCACTCCCTCTGGGGCACCTGGCATTGGCCACTGTCGATAGACAGGATACTGGGCTGGATGGACCTTTGGTCTGATCCGATACGGCCGTTCACATGATCTTTTTCCTGATTAGTTGTAGCTAAATTAGCCCTCATCATATGGTATGTACAGTTGAGGTTACTTTTTTCAAATGTGCATTACTTTACATTTAACCACATTAAATTTCATTTGCCATTTTGTTGCCCGATCACTTAGTTTTTTTGAGATCTTTTTGAATGCGGCCATGAAACACCAAGAGAGATGGGATAGTAAAAGGCAGAGATCTCCTGTCATGTGTATTTGTCATAGATGACTGCAATATTCTCCATGAAGCTGGGTGCTTTGTAATAAAACTGGTTATTCCTGAATAAGGAATAACTATGTTCACTGGGTGATCACAGCTGCTAGGGTCAAAATCATTCCAGCTCATTTTACTACCTGGACCTCATTGCATACAGGCTGCTCTGTGTGGCTGGCAAACAGAGGCCTTGACCACTCATGGGCACAGAAAGATCCTTTGGTGCCTTACGTAAGAATAGGCAGAGAATCTAGTGTCCTGGCCAAATTAAAATGTGGAAACAGCACACCTCCCTGCGAGTTTCCCCTGCTTTTATTTCTTGTTTCCCTTTTTGTAAAAAGGACCTCACGTGGCTGGTGCAGAGTAGCTGTTACGTTCCCTTCCCTCCAAAAAAAGGGAGCTGCAGGTTCCCTGTATTTATAGTTTGGTCTTTAGGCTCCTTCAGGATGAAGCGTGTACAAGCATGAAGTTAGTTTTACTGCAGAGGACTCTGATCTGTGTAGAATTTGCTATGTTTCAGTCTTCCCTGTGTTTTCTGCTGAGATGAGCAGGGTTTGTGTTAGAAGGAAAGTGGATTCTTACCCAACTGTTTTGTGCGTCTCCATCAAAGTGGTGCCGTTTGGTCCCGGGACAGGCATGGAGTTGTAGCGAATGCTGACCTGTGATTTACGGAGCAGACTCTCCCGGGCTATTTTGAGGCCCTCATAAAACATGGCTAGGAAGAAGACTGCAACAAAAGCACCAGCCATTTCTGACAGACAGGAAAGGACAAAACAAGGTTACTGACTCTGCACAGGATGAGTTGTCTGCTTCAAGCACACAGAGAAAAGCACCTAACAATCCAACAAACAGCTCCCACTGCACAGGCCACAGGGAGTGCAATGTCCAACCGCATAAAGTGAAACTCTTGACCACATTCACTAAGGCTTGTGCAACACTCAAATAGTGACATGGAAGTCATCCCATCACCTTCAGCCTCTGTGCCCCAATTTCCAACCTGTTAACCATCTTGCCTTGGACGCTCTAGGAACCTCTGACCTCGTGGGGTGGGGTCATTCAGACAAGACTGCTCAGTAGCAAGCCTTTGGTTTGGCCTGGGGTGAGCAACAAGTCAGCCGTTTGCTAACATAGCTTTACTAACCTCCAGGTGTATTGATCACCAGTCCATAAAAAAGCAGTGGCACGTTCTTGTAGCTGAAGTGGAAAGTCATGTCCTGGCCAAGAGAGAAAAATCATTTAAAACCTCAGCAAAATGCGTAAGCTCCAAGGGAGGGAGACAGAACTTCACAGAACACACACAAGCCCTAAGGAAGTTAAATGGAAGGACATTGTGACAATATAACTAGAGTTAACCAACCTTGGAAGCAGTCTATTCTGGTCAGTAACTAAGTACATAGTTGAAATAACATTCTATTGCAAACCTAATGTAGCACAAACACAGACCGCAGTGCGAGGTATTGCTGTGCACACTCCAGTCACAGCTGTAACTAGTCGCTTGTCCATTTGTAACGATTTTAATTGAAAAGCCACTGGATTTTACTCTAAAAATTTCTCCAGCAGCATTTTTCTTACTTTGCCTATATGTAAATTTCAATCATCGTCAATGGATTTTTTTGTCAGTTTGTGTGTGCATGGTGATTAACATTTAGCCATAAAAATTTAACCTTTCAAACTCTACCTATAACTTAAATAAAAGGCTTTTATTGTTTTGTTAATTTCTTTTTAAAAAGTGATCCCACAGAGGTCATTAAGGTGTGCCCAGTGTGTTGTCTGAAGATGCACAGTTCTGTGGCAATGCACCATTTTTTTTTTCAGGGTTAAAAAGATCTAGTGGATTTTCTTCCTTCTTTGAATCTTATTGGCAGATGTCTTCAGGTTATAAAAAGATGACAATGTAAATTAAAGACAGAACACACAGAGAGAGAGAGAGAGAGGATGCTTCTTCTTCAGGCAACTAACAGAAGTTACTAGATCACAGGCCCTGGTTCTCATGGGGGACTTCAATTACCCCGATATCTGCTGGGAGAGCAATACAGCAGTGCACAGACAATCCAGGAAGTTTTGGGAAAATGTAGGGGGCAATTTCCTGGTACAAGTGCTAGAAGAACCAACTAGGGGCAGAGCTCTTCTTGACCTGCTGCTCACAAACAGGGAAAAATTAGTAGGGGAAGCGAAAGTGAATGGGAACCTGCGAGGCAGTGACCATGAGATGATCGAGTTCAGGATTCTGACACAAGGAAGAAAGGAGAGCAGCAGACTACGAACCCTGGATTTCAGAAAAGCAGACTTTTCTGCTTATGGGCAGGATCCCCTGGGAGAATAACATGAAGTGGAAAGGAGTCCAGGGGAGCTGGCTGTATTTTAAAGAATCTTTATTGAGGTTGCAGGAACAAACCATCCCAATGTGCAGACAGAACAGTATGTATGGTGGGTGACCAGCTTGGCTTGACAGTGAAATCCTTGCACACAAAACATAAAAAAAGAAGCTTACTAGAAGTGGAAGATTGGACAAATGACCAGGGAGGAGTATAAAAATATTGCTCAGGCATGCAGGAGTGAAATCAGGAAGCCAAATCACACTGGAGTTGCAGCTAGCAAGAGATGTTAAGAGTAACAAGAAGGGTTTCTACAGGTATGTTAGCAACAAGAAGGAAGTCAAGGAAAGTGTGGGCCCCTTATCGAATGGGGGAGGAAACCTAGTGACAGCGGATGTGGAAAATGCTAATGTACTCAATGCTTTTTTTGCCTCTGTCTTCACAAACCAGGTCAGCTCCCAGACTGCTGCACTGGACAGCACAGCATGGGGAGAAGGTGACCAGCCCTCTGTGGAAAAAGAAGTGGTTCAGGACTATTTAGAAAAGCTGGATGAGCACAAGTCCATGGGGCCGGATGCGCTGCATCCGAGGGTGCTAAAGGAGTTGGTGGATGTGATTGCAGAGCCATTGGCCATTATCTTTGAAAACTCATGGTGATTGGGGGAGGTCCCGGATGGCTGGAAAAAGGCTAATGTAGTGCCCATCTTTAAAAAAGGGAAGGAGGAGGATCCAGGGAACTACAGGTCAGTCAGCCTCACCTCAGTCCCTGGAAAAATCATGGAGCAGGTCCTCAAGGAATCAATTCTGAAGCACTTAAGAGGAGAGGAAGGTGATCAGGAACAGTCAGCATGGATTCACCGAGGGCAAGTCATGCCTGACTAACCTAATTGCCTTCTGTGAGGAGATAACTGGGTCTGTGGATGAGGGGAAAGCAGTGGATGTTTTATTCCTTGACTTTAGCAAAGCTTTTGATACAATCTCCCACAGTATTCTTGCCAGCAAGTTAAAGAAGTATGGGCTGGATGAATGGACTATAAGGTGGATAGAAAGCTGGCTAGATCGTCAGGCTCAACGGGTAGTGATCAACGACTCCATGTCTAGTTGGCAGCTGGTATGAAGTGGAGTGTCCCAAGGGTCGGTCCTGGGGCCGGTTTTGTTCAATATCTTCATTAGTGATCTGGAGGATGGCGTGGACTGCACCCTCAGCAAGTTTGCAGATGACACTAAACTGGGAGGAGTGGTAGATATGCTGGAGGGTAGGGATAGGATACAGAGGGACCTAGACAAATTAGAAGATTGGGCCTAAAGAAATCTGATGATGTTCAAAGGACAAGTGCTGAGTCTTGCATTTAGGACGAAAGAATACCATGCACTCATACAGAATAGGGACCGAGTGGCTAGGCAGCAATTCTGCAGAAAAAGACCTAGGGGTTACAGTGGACAAGAAGCTGGATATGAGTCAACAGTGGGCCCGTTGCCAAGAAGGCTAACAGCATTTTGGGTTGTATAAGTAGGGGCATTGCCAGTAGATGGAGGGACGTGATCCTTCCCCTCTATTAGTACTCCAGATGAGGCTTCACCAATGCCTGTGTCCAGTTTTGGGCCCTGCACTACAAGAAGGATGTAGAAAAATTGGAAAGAGTTAAGCGAAGGACAACAAAAATCATTAGGAGGCTGGAGCACATGATTTTGGAGGAGAGGCTGAGGAAACCAGGATTATTTAGTCTGCAGAAGAATGAGGGGGGATTTGATAGCTGCTTTCAGCTACCTGAAAGGGGGTTCCAAAGACGATGGATCTAGACTGTTCTCAGTGGTACTAGATGACAGAACAAGGAGTAATGGTCTCAGGTTGTAGTGGGGGAGGTTTACGTTGGATATCAGGAACATCTTTTTCACTAAAAGGGTGGTGAAGCGCTGGAATAGAATAGCACTGGAACCTTTCTTAGAAGTTTTTAAGGTCAGGCTTGACAAATCCCTGGCTGGGATGATTTAGCTAGGGACTGGTCCTTGTAAAGGTGTGCGACTCACCCCTGCGGCACCTCCTGCTGGTCTCTTCTAGGAATTAGCTCATCTAGCCTCTGGAGCACCCCCTGCAGGCCGATGTCCTGCTTGTAGCTGGCCCCCGTGTCCCTCCCAGACCCTGGTGCTCCTTTACCCTGGGGCTGCCCCCTGGCAATAACCCCAACAATCTCTATGGGTCTCCCCTCTCTGGGAAACCCCCAACCCTCTAACCCCACCTTGCCTCAGTTGGGCTACTGCCAGTCGTCGCCAAGCCCCCGCTCCATGGGGCAGACTGCAGTGTAAAAGCCACTCATCATAGGCAAGGGGGGTTGGACCTGCTGCCTTCCTCTGCCTCCTAGTACCTCTATGGGCCTTGGACCAGGCCCTGCAGCTTGGGGAGTTGCCAGCCTGGAGCTCCCCTGCTCCTCTGGCTCTCCCCAGCTCTGCTTCACTTCCAGTACCCTTACTGCAGGCAGCCAGGCCTTGCTCTCTCCCAGCCTGGAGAGAGACTCCTCCTGGGCCTCTGGCTCACAGCCTTTTATACAGGCCACTTGTGGCCTGATTGGGGCATGGCCCAGCTGTGGCTGCTCTGCCAATCAGTGCAGTTTTTCACCTGCCCCAGCCTTCTGCCAGGGCTGTGTTAAGCCATTCTGGGCAGGAGCAGGGGACCACCCCACTACAGTTGTGCTTTGAGCAGGGGGATGGACTAGGTGACCTCCTGATGTCCCTTCCAACCCTGATATTCTATGATTCTATGATACATACACTCTACAAGTATTGATGAGAGCGCTTCACAGAAGAGAGTCCTGATTCCACCAGCATAACAGAAATGCAGGGTGGGCGTCTGGGCTGGTACCAGCAGGATTCAGGAAGTTGTGTTAGCAGGGAGGGAAGCCACCCATCTCATTTCACATGGCAAACCAGACAGCAGCAAATGTCAGCTGAGTGGAATGGCCCCTCTCTCCAATGGCCCACAGTATACAGGGTCCACTTACGGGAGCAGCATCTGTAGTGGCTACCACATAACATTTAGTATGAAAATGGGTGCAAAGACAACTCTCAGTCCTAGGGGTAGGAACAGTTTGTAAGGGAAAAAGCAGCACAAATACCAGAAAGCTAGTGGAGCCAGTCAGTAAGGTATTTCCACCTGTAGTGAGAGGAGAACAATGCAGACAGGCAGCCAGGGTGGATTAGAGGGAAAGTTTCTGTCTCCCTCTGCTGGCAAGAGGACTCTGTGACAGTGCCACCCAGCCAGGCTGTTTGGGGAGGCACAGCCTTCACTACTCGGCCCTCCATACAATTTTGCAACCCCAATGTGACCCTCGGTCCAAAAAGTTTGCCCACCCCTACAGTAGAGGAAACAACATGGTGACTGACACACAGACTGGCACCCACCAAAATACTGTACATTAAGCCTGGCACTGTCCTGCACTCAGGGCATGGGGATGAGTTAAGCAATGGGGTTGGACTTGGTTAGTTTGATTCAATCGTAACTTAGATGCTTCTCTCATTTATTACAGTGAATGTTCATCACAGAGCTGGTTAATGTTCTTGCTAAGAGCTCAGATGAAGAGTTCTATTCCAGGAGTTCTCAAATGGGAGTCAGGACCCCTCAGGGGGTCACGAGGTTATTACATGGGAGGCGGGGTTGTGAGATGTCAGCCTCCACCCCAAACCCCACTTTGCAATCAGCATTTATAATGGCGTTAAATATATATATAAAAAAAGTGTTTTTAATTCATAAAGGGGGTCACACTCAGAGGCTTGTTATATGAAAGGGGTCACCAATATAAAAGTTTGGTAACTTCTGTTCTATTCATTTCCTTTTGTCTATAGGCAAATCCCAGTAAGGAAAGACCACATATTCTTTGGTCCAAATGACTCGGAGCAGCTATCTCAGCAAATGCCTAGAGAGGCCCTTCCAGAAACACTCAGGCTTTCATGCATGTCTTCTGCTCACAAAAGGTGGGGTGCCAAGCATGCAGGCTACCTGGCTTTCTGCAAGGGAAGCACAGTTTGCAGTAAAATGAGCCCAACTCTTGAACACATTTCATATGACAGAATGTCCTCTGGGGAAACTGCCCTTGTTGCTTCTCCCAGCTCAGATACACAAACCAAGGCAGGACAGATTTTCATTTATGTTAATAGCTGCCACTGAAGACAGAACAGCGCATTTGGGGCAAGCAGCAATATTAGAGGATTTAAAGAATCCTTGTAGAGAAACACCCCTCAGGAAGTGAGCTCAGCAACTGGGTGGATGGATTTAGTGCTATTAAGTCATGTCCTCCCTGCAGCTAAACATTAATAAATAAGCATTTTAGAAAACTGATTCTGACTCCTTGCTACAAAGAGCCACCTGTTCAGGGAGGCAAAAGTCTTTGGACTTTGGAAACCGAGCTCAATTTAAGCTCTGGATGATGTGTACTTTTCTGGACTTCACTTACCATCGTCATCATCCCTTCTCCATGATTATGCCCCGGTGATGTTGTAGGGTGATGGTGTTCCGAGGTTGGATGATAATGCTCAGAGGTGGATGCCATGGAGCTGTTCATTGTATGGTTTGCATGGTAGCTGGACATCTTTACTGCAGAGTTGTCAATGATGGCACACACAGGACAGTGGGAGCCTTGAAGAAAGATGGAATAATGGATGTTAGGGCGAGAGTAACAGGAAACTCTTCCCCAAACAGAAGGCAGTTTCTATTGTCCACAAAGAAGAAGTCAGGCCTCCAACAAGCCACACCACGAAAACTGCTGTGGCTCATAGCTTGGGACATACCATCATTCCTCAAGTTCCATACACAGAACTCAAAGCAAACGTTGCATTTCCAATGAGGTGTGTTTCCATTATGTTAATTTCTTTAATATCTTTGCAACTCTCTAGTGGGTGGTAGGCACAAGGTTGCTACCCTGAAGAACCTATAATCCAATTGAGAAAACATGCAGCAGGGAAGAAAGGATCCTTTTTAACTCATTAAGTGAAAAAGTCTCCTCTAAACTCCAGACATTGAACATGCAAAAGCTGACTTTTGTTGCTTCAGACTCTAATTGCTCCCAAGCCCTATTTTAATTTCATCTATCAAGGTATCAGATTCACAATAATTCTCCTAATTGGCAGCCATGCATTTGATTGGGAACAGGTCTATCCAAAAATTGCATTAGTTTGGGACCAGAGTTATTGCTGATGGAAAGGTCTGGAATAGCCCCAGGCAAGCCAGTCTCATTTTGAGGAACTTTTGTTCTTCACCTCTCCCCTGTAATTACTTTAGACATAATGAGAGAGAGAAAAACATATAGAAGGCTGCAAATCCAAACCCATTAAATCTGTTTACTGCAAATCAAGTGGGTCTGGACGGGCACTTTAGAACAAGAAGAGAGCAAATAAATGGTTAATGCTGGTCATGGTTTCTCCCCCTCACTGGGGTGAGGTGCCTGTCACAGGAGCTGATCTCAAAATGCTCTGGAGAGTAAAAGAGCAAAGGCAGAAAGGGATTAAGGTTCAGAGGAGATTTAGAAAGGAGCTGGAGAGTCGGTGAGGCATAGGGATACAGAGAAGGGGACAACTTATACCTCATATCAAACAGTGAAGTGAATGATACAGCTAATGTAATCTACTGGGCGGAGGGGGAAGAAAGAATCCCTCTTTCCATACTTACTGTTCAAACCCAAGGGTTTGGCATGAGGAGTACAGAGGCCACACAGGCATAATCAGACTGTGAGCAAATTAAGGGAATATTAGGGGCTAGTGCAAATAGCAGAAGAAAGTAACTACTGTATCCTCAGCGGTCTCACCTGGGAGCAAGAATTACAGGTGGGCTCAGTGTTTATTTGTTCAGTGCATCAGAAGAGCCTATTGCCTCACCTACATGCACATACAACTGTTAAATTTCAAAGCCAAAGAACCAGAGTGGAGGAAACATTCACTGACACACACAGCCCCAAGCCTCAAATCTCTCCTGCCCAGGCAAAGGGGCATACGACTATACAGCCCTGTATATTAGGACTTGCAAGAGACATGCTGCATGGGCACTGCAGAACAACCAGGGCCTTGGACAGAAGCATCGTGCCTCAAATAGACAGTGATTCAGGAGACTTAGGCTCTCTTCCCAGCTCTGCCACCAATTTGCCGTGTGGCCTTAGTTAAGTCATTTAGCACCAGTTCTGAAGGCTCTCCCAGAGCTTGACAAAACTGAAAAGCATTGCTCTGCTCCCCTTGGAGAGAGGTGTTAGGTAGCCCTATTGACTACAACAGACTGTGCTCTGGCTCCTTTATGGTCTAAGAGTCTATTCACAACAAAGTGATATAATTAAAAAAAAAAAAACCCAATGAAATGAAAACCCACCTCAACCATCCTAAAGCCACAAGCTACAGCAGACAGTGGGAAGGGGAGTGTTGTGTGCAGAAGAGATGGAGAAAGGTCTTTGATATGGGAGCAATAGTGATCAGGAAACAACTCAGCTTTTGTATACGTTTTTAGGTGGTTGGAAAGTGGAAGGGGAGATGTTGAGATAAGCACACCAGAAACTGATACAGGCTGGAGTGAGCTCCGAGTTTACCAGTGCTCTCAAGCTTTTTTACTGGTGACCCCTTTCACATAGCAAGCCTCTGAGTTTGACCCCCCTTAAATATATTAAAAATTGTTTTTAATTTATAACACCATTATAAATGCTGGAGCAAAGCAGGATTTGGGGCGGAGGTTGACAGCTCGCGACCGCCCCCCCCCATGTAATAACCTTGTAATCCCCTGATGGGTCCCAACCCCCAGTTTGAGAACCCCTTTAAGCTAAATAATTAAGTGATGTTTCCAGAGTTTGAGGATTTTGTGCATTCTGCCACCCCTTCCTTCCCACAGTAGGATAATATGAAATCCTCTCTCCTCCCCCGAAAACCACCTTCATTCCCCCACTGATGTCTTTAATGGCTTTTCCCTGGATGCACCAGTGTTGAAATTAAACAACTATCCCTCCGTCTTAGAGCTTTAAACTGCCACCCTTCTCCCTAACATACCTGTAAAATCAACAGCAATAGCCAAGTCCCTAGCAGCTCCAGGAAATCTTGGCTCTTCTTCTTTTTCAGGTAAAAAACTGTGTGGGAGGTAGGGATTATTTTTTAGATTTTAATGATTTACTCTTTGTCTTGGGTTGCTGGGGAGGCAGGGGATGTCAGCAGTGGGAGGAGCATTCAGAAAAAGCTAACTACCTTAAAAAATGACAGTGAAGTATTCGAGTGAGAAAGTGGAATTTGGTTCTGTTGTGCCGTTTGTGGGGGGAAGGGGATTGGTTTTGTTTTTTCAAGTCTGAGTTGGTTAATACTGCCCTTGGTGATGTTCACACAAAGCCCCCAAACTTTTCTCCCTAAGGAACGAGGACCACTGATCTCCCCGTCACACACACCCGTAAGATCTGTACAGCTATTTGACACATGTAGTAAGATATTTCGTGAGCCCTTAAAGTACGGTAATGACGGAGAGACAGCTCAAGCCGTTGTGCAAAGGGAATCAATACAGGGAAAAATCATTTAAAAATAAGAGTTACCCCACTGGAGAGCAAGGAAAAAGTCAGCCTGGCTGCATAGTGAGCGCTGGGCACTAATCGACTGAAGTTACAATCAAGGATGTTCACTCTCCCCAGCTGATGGTGGGAACAGATGGCTTGGAGCAGCAGCTCTAGTAAATTAGTGGGTTTGTGGGTCTGCAACAAGTCTTAAGGCAGCAAGAGCAATCCAGAATAACAAGTGGACTGCCAGGCGAAGAGCTGCATATCCTGCAAGGGGCACTGCTTTTACAAAGCCAGAGTCTAACTGGGGCCAGACACTAGCTCCTATTATGGCAAAAGCTTTAAGTAGGTTCAGTCCAGAGCACACACCCAGCTGTCAGTGGCAGGTATTTTATGCGAAGGGGAGGTTTGCTCTCCAGACTGCACTGCTGCCTGCTTTAGCACTTATTAATGCACTCAGGGAAGGAAATAAAATTACACTGACTACTGAGACCTGGACAGGTTCACCTGTCTACACAGCACTTCTAGCATATGCAGTGGGTTCACCTGCATCCTCAACAGCATCCTACTGAGTGAGGAAGAAAAGTAGGGAAGGGAAAAATAGGTTAAAGGGATAAATTTCCTCTGCATCTCATTTTGCTGACTCTTTCACATCACAGTTTAGTTCTGGGGCCAGCTCTCTATACAGGGGCAGTGCGTTCCGTTTGAAGGCTTATCAAGACATTAAGAGAAGAAGACCAGGACTTACACACAGGACTAGGAGCGCGAAACCAGATCCTGAGTTCTAATCCCAACTCCGGACACCAATTCCCTCCATTGCTTTGTGGCAGACACCCTGTCTCAGTTCCCACCCACCAACCCCACTCATCCATGAGCAGAACCAGTTTTCAGGGCATGCAGACAATGCAGATATAGGTGGGGCCACTCCTCTGTGGAGCCCTGGGACTGACGTAGCAGAGTATTACTGGGGATTATAGAGAGCGACTGAAGGAAGATTGGCCACCTCTTGGCTTACTCTCAGAAGATGAAAGACAAGCACTGGTTGTACCATAGGGATCCCGATGCTACCCGTTTTCCAGGGGATCTGCAAGGGCCAGTTAAGAAGAACGAGGTCTCTGAGGAGGCAACACGCTATGTAAAGGATAGTCCGTTGTGGCTCTTCCCTGGAGACAGCCAGGCCTGTTGCTCAGACCTCTCTGGGGTAAGCTCTCCAGTGGCAGCCAGTCCTTCACACATCCCAGAGAGACACTACAGGTCATGAAAGGTCTAGACTAGGGGCGGGATCCAGACAAATGCTGAAGAGGAAGCACTCAGCCTGGTCTAAGGGTCTGTCTACACTGAACTAGAGGTGTGACTGCAGCCCATGCAGACGCACCCCAGCTCGCTCAGACCTAACTAGTGCGAATACTAACAGCAATGAAGCCCTAACAGCACAGGCTTCAACTCAGGCCAGCCGCTCAAGCTGATACCTAGGATCCCTGGCAGGCCTGTAAAAACCATACTAACGACTGTGCTGCTGCGGCTTCACTACTTTTGGTACCAGAGCTAGATCGGTTACGTCTACACATACTGCAGCCACACCTCCAACTGCAGCACAGACAAACCCTAAGACTCCTAGTGCGCAAATGGAGCCCTTCTTGCCAAGCCAGACAGCTAAGTGGATTCCACTACACTGAGCCCCCTTTGAAATGAATACCTGCCACAGACATAACCAGAAATAATCAGCTCCCACAGCACTTAAACGTGCTCCACACAATAGAGCTGTTCAGCTTTTCACACACCAGCTATTCAAAGGAATAAAAGCCATCCATTTCCATGGCTACTGCCCAGAAGAATGGGACCCATGCAAAACACCTATCAGGTTCTCTTGTAGGAGGGTTATTTACTCTATTCCTGGAATAGTGTTTGTCAGAGGTTCTAGTGACAGTACATGTATCAGCCACGTTGGGAGGGGGACATCAGTCCCCAGATGGTTCTATCTTGCCACACAGGTGAGACAGCATTCCTGATTGGGGGGCAACCATGTGGCAAATGGGTCTCCTGACAGGGTTGATTTAGTGGCAAGGACAGCATTTAGATGTTCACAAACTAAAGCCACGTAATCTCTACATTCCCCAGAGCAGGTAGTGAAAGTTTCAAGATTTAAAGCTGATGCCAAACTGTAATGAAAATCCCTGAAAGCAAACCTAGAGAAGAAGAGAAACTGAACTGTTCACAAGTCATAAGCACAAAGGACACAGTTTCTGTGCCATTCCCAAGCCATGAATCTGCCAGTCCTGCCTGATGCTAAGAAGCGATACATACAAGAAATACATGGCAGTAATTAGCAGTCTACTTACGGCAGTCCAGCTGGCAGCCAGCGATTTCCAACCTTCCTGACTTGCTCTGAGCAGCCACCCTTGAGCTCAGAGCTTTTCAAAGGAAGACATCCCAGCCAGATGTGGGAGGGGGAGGAGAGTCCATAGACACACTGCAGTACTGTTCACTCCCTCAACCTGTGGTCTGAGCTAGTCATCATAAGACCAGAGTGCTGCCTCCAGTTTATTCCATTTCCTGAGACCCTTGCCAGCTTCAAATGCTTCCTCTCCAAAATAAAAGCCTGCCTCCGGGGCATCACTTAACTCAAGGAGATAGTTGATATTACACTCAAAAGCAGCCAGCATATTCTACCTGTTGTATTTCATGAGTTGGGGTTCTAAAGCCATATTTCTTTGTTTCCCAGCTCAGCACGGGTAGGTCATTCTGGGTCTGGACTCTGTACAGCAAGTGTCAACCCAGGATCACAGTGGCTGTACACAGTGAAGTATGTAGGATGCAACAGGTTGATACCCCTGATCCACCTCAGAAGGCACGGGGGAAGTGGGTCTTTGGGGGTTCAAAGGAGGAGAGGGCAGATCTTGTGACTGTTTAGCTGGGAGATGCTAGAGATGCCTAGGCAGGAGTGAAAGAGGAGAGGCAGGAGGCGAGGAGAGCAGGGATGTGGCCATGGTACAGCTGTGTTGAGCTATGAAGGGGAGGACGAGTGTCTTGCATGTGATCTGAAAAGGAGTGTGGAAACCAGCAATGGGATTGGAGAAAGGAAGATAAGGACAGACTGGCGCGTGAGGGAGATGGGCATTTGGGCAGCTGCATATAGCACACACCAGAACTGGGGGCTTCTGTTTTCTAACGAACAAAAATCGAAAGAATTCACAGCCTTGTTACCATTTAAGATAGATTTCAAGAGGCCTTTAAAAACCTCAGCCTAGGAGCATTAAGGTACAGACCTGGCACCTCTTGCTATGGACCCAAGAGGTCTGCCTTGTCTTCTCACCGCCTAGGACCATGGTGACCTCTAACAGCCCAGGCTGACCTGTGCCAGTCCCAGGCACTGTTCATTAGCCCGTGTGTTAACAAGACCATTCTAGTCCTGACAAACCTAGAGATTATAAGAACCAGTCTTGAGGGAAGGGATAGCTCAGTGGTTTGAGCACTGGCCTGCTAAACCCAGGGTTGTGAGCTCAGTCCTTGAGGAGGCCACTTAGGGATCTGGGGCAAAAATCAGTACTTGGTCCTGCTAGTGAAGGCAGGGGGCTGGACTTGATGACATTTTTGAGGTCCCTTCCAGCTCTAGGAGATAGATGGAGCAGATCCCCACTATGCATGGCAGGAGGGTTTGGAGGGACTATTAGGACAGGTTCCAGTAATGCAGGGGTGGGCCAACTTCTTGGCCCAAGGGCCACATCAGGTTTGCAAAATTGTATGGAGGGCCAGGTAGGGAAGGCTGTGCCTCCCCAAACAGCCTGGCCCTGCCCCCCTCAGAATCCCTAACCCATCTAACCCCCCCTGCTCCTTGTCCCCGACCACCTCCTCCAGAGACCCCAGTGCCCTTAACCGCTCCTCCCAGATCCCACCCCCATCTAAGCCCCCCTGCTCCTTGTTCCCTGACTGCCCCAACCCCTATCCTCACCCCTGCCCGACCCCCCTAGACTCCCACCCCCATCCAACCCCTCATTCCCCATCCCATGACCACCCCCGCCCCCCAGAACCTCCACCCCATCCAATCATCCCCTGCTTCCTGTCCCCTGAGACCCCCTGCCCCTTTTCCAACCCCCCAGCCCTGGTCCCCTTAACATGCCACTCAGAGCAGCGTCTGGCAGCGGCACGAAGCCAGACACACTGCCCTGCAGGAGTCTGCAGCCCTGCCCCCCAGAATGCTGCTGGCACAGTGAGGTGAGGCTCCGGGGGGGGGGGGGTCGATGGGAGATGGGCTGGAGGTAGCCTCCTCGGCTGGGAGCTCAAGGACCGGGCAGGACGGTCCCGTGGGCAGGATGTAGTTTGCCCAGCCCTGCAGTCAAGAAATATCCAACTCATGGGCCCATTTCCACTTTTAAATACAGTCCGTGTGCTGGAGTTTAGGACTCCAGTTTCCTTCAGTGCTTGTCGGATCTTCCTGCCAGCAGTCACTGGGAGGGTCTAGGTCCCCCCAGGGGTCACCAGGCAGCCTCACAGAGCTCTGGGGAGAATCTGGCCATATGCAGTAACAGGGTGGTTTTTTTCATTTGACACCACTCAGTAGGAATCTCCCCCTCTTAGGGCCACTGCTGCTGCTGCTGCCGCCCTTTGCCCTCTTTCCTCCCCTTCCCTAACTTTTGTTTCTCTCCTTCCTCCCCATCTCCTGCTTCCTTCTCTCTTTACCCACATTCATGCTTCCCCACAGACAGGGCTGTGCCCTCCTCAAACAACTGTGTGTAGGATCCATGGCAGGAAGCCACCAGCTTTCACACTCTGCTTCTGCACACATAAAACAATGGCCTGATTAGAACAGGGGCTTCGTTCAAATGCTGGCTCGTGTACATTTCCAGGAGCTGCACAATTTTGATAGGGAAACCAGAGAACAAAGCAGCACTAGTTAGGCTTTAATGAGATGCTTATTAAAGAAAGGTCAGGGAGGACTAAGTGGCATGACAGCCTACATCTGACCCATGGGAGATATGCACTGGAGCGATTTAGCGCATGCACACCCCACCCCCACCCACCAGAGGAAAGGCCAGTGCTCTTCCTCTTAACAGGATTAGGATCACGTTCCTTCATGGAGTTTATTTTCATGATGTACAAAAAAACCTCGTCCAGTCAGTAGAGCTCAACTGATCTACTTCCCCCATAAATGGAGAGTCCTAATGTTCTAGCCTGTTCAGATTTCCCAAGGACAATTCTGAACTTTCAACAAAATAGGAGACAAAATAGGGAATTAAGAACAATACCTTCCTACAAGGACAATGCCACAGAACTCTACGAAACAAGGCTTTATTCAAGCAGAGTTTACTACAAGCAATTTCTACCATACTGCAGGACAGCAGAGTGCAATACTGGATGGCAGACAAAAGCATTCAGCCATAAAAACAACAATGGGGAAGGGCTATTGAGAGGAACAGGAAAGGGCGTAGATACAATTTTAACAAGGACAGAGATACAGGGGGGTTGAGATATAGGATATGAGTCAGGAAAAAGATCTTGGTGTCATCGTGGACAGTCTGCGCAGAGGCGATCAAAAAAGCGACCAGGATGTTAGGAATCATTAAAAAGGGGATAGAGAATGAGACAGAGGATATCTTATTGCCCTTATATAAATCCATGGTACGCCCACATCTCGAATACTGTGTACAGATGCGGTCTCCTCACCTCAAAAAAGATATTCTAGCACTAGAAAAGGTTCAGAAAAGGGCAAATAAGATGATTAGGGGTTTGGAGAGGGTCCCATATGAGGAAAGATTAAAGAGGCTAGGACTCTTCAGCTTGGAAAAGAGGAGACTAAGGGGGGATATGATAGAGGTATATCAAATCATGAGTGATGTTGATAAAGTGGATAAGGAAAAGTTATTTACTTATTCCCATAATACAAGAACTAGGGGTCACCAAATGAAATGAATAGGTAGCAGGTTTAAAACAAATAAAAGGAAGTTCTTCTTCACACAGCGCACAGTCAACTTGTGGAACTCCTTACCTGAGGAGGTTGTGAAGGCTGGGACTATAACAATGTTTAAAAGAGAACTGGATAAATTCGTGGTGGCTAAGTCCATAAATGGCTATTAGCCAGGAAAGGTAAAGAATGGTGTCCCTAGCTTCTGTTCATCAGAGGATGGAGATGGATGGCAGGAGAGAGATCACTTGATCATTGCCTGTTAGCTTCACTCCCTCTGCGGCACCTGGCATTGGCCACGGTCAGTAGACAGATAATGGGCTAGATGGACCTTTGGTCTGACCTTATGTTATGTTCTTAGGATCATAGAACCACAAGCGTCATGTAGTCTAACCCCGTGCCAAAATGCGGGATTTGTTGTGGCTAAACAGATGGCTATCTAGCCTCCTTTTGAAAGCCTCCAGTTAAGGCACTTCCATGACTTCCTGTAGATGAGCGGACTCACCCCTGCGGCGCCTCCTGCTGGTGACTTCTGGGAATTAGCTTGGTCCCAGCCCAGAGCACCCTCTGCAGGCCGGTGAGCCACCTGTCCTCTGCTGGCCCCCTGTGTCCCTTTAACTGGGTCTCCCCCCTCCCAGGGGAACCCCCACCCCACTATCCCCACTTTGCCTCAGTATTGGCTACTGCCCAGTCATTGCCTAGCCCCCACACCCTGGGGCAGACTGCAGTATCAGCCACTCATCATAGGCAAAGAGGTTTTGGCCTGGCTGCCTTTACCCACCCTCCGGCTGCCCCTCTGCAAGCCCTGTACCTCAGAGGCCTAGAATTAGGCCCTGCAGCCTGGGGAGTTGCTGGCCTAGGGCTTCCCAGCTCCTAAGGCCTTTCCCCAGCCCTGCCTTCCTCTAGGTCCCCTGGGTGAGTTCCCAAGGAGCCAGGCCTATCTCCCTCTCCAGTCAGAGAGAGACTGTCCTGGCTTTCTGGCTTCACTGCCTCTTATAGGGGCCTGCTGGGCCTGCTTGGAGCATGGCCACAGCTGAGCCCACTTTCCCCAATCAGCCCAGGCTTTGGGCCCCAGCCTACAGGCTGCTTTCTCCAGGCTCAGCCCCCTTCCCAGGGCTGCTTTTAACCCCTGCAGGGCAGGAGCAAGGATCCACCCTGCTACACTTCCCTAAGCAGTTTGTTCCATTGTCCTACTGTTCTTACAGTTCAAGTTTTTCCTGAGATTTCATCTATATCTGCTGTGCTGTAGTTTGAACCCATTGCCTCTTGTCCTGCCCTCTGTGGCAAGAGTGAACAATTTCTCTCCATCTTTTTATAGCGGCCTTTTAAATATTTGAAAACTGCTATCATGTCCCCCCTTAATCTCCATTTTTCCAAACTAAACATTGCCAGTTCCTTCAGCCTTTGCTCGTATGGCTTACATTCCATCCCTCTGATCATCTTTGTTGCTTGCATCTGGATCCTTTCCAATTTCTCTCCTTTCTATACAGAGGTGACCAAAATTGGACAGTCCTCCAGCTGAGGCCTAACCAGTGCTAAGTAAAGCGGTACTTGCATGCTCTGATAATGCAACATAAAATTGCATTTGCTTTTGTTGTAACAGCATTGCACTGCTGACTCATGCTGAGGTTGTGATCCTGCACACCTCCCAGATCCTTCTTAGCAGTGCTGGTGTCAAGCCAGTTATCCCCCACTCTGTATTTGGTTTTTCTTTCCTAAATGTAGCACCTTACATTTGTCGGTGGAATTTCATTTTGTTGTTGATAGCTCAGTTCTCCAATTTATCAAAATCCTTTTGAATTTTAGCTCTATCCTCCAAAGTGTTGGCAATCTCCCCTACCTTTGTATCATCTGATTTGATCAGTATGCTCGCTATACCTACATCAAGGTCATTAATAAAGATTTTAAACAACACGGGATCCAGAAGAGATCCCTGTGGAACCCCACTTGAGACCTCCCTCCAATCCAACATCATTCCATTAATAGTTATTCATTGTGGTTGTTTAAACAATTATGTATCCATTTAAAACACATTTCTCCAGATTACTAATGAGAATGTCATGTGGGACTGTGTCAAAAACCTTTGCTAAAGTCCAGGTATATTATATCCACCGCATTCCCCCTATCCACCAAATCAGTTACCCTGTCAAAGAAGGAAATCCAGCTGTTTTGGCATGATTTGTTGTTGGTAAATCCATGCTGCTGCTAGTGATCACCCCTCCATCCTCCAGGTATTTGCAAACTGAATGTTTTATACACTGCTCTAATAGCTTCTAAGTAGAGATATGAAAGGTTAACTGGTAAGCATTAGGCTTACTGTTAACTGGACCTTAATTGTTAACCCCAGTGGCCACACGGGGCCAGCCAGCTGGAGCAGCCCTGTCTGGGCTGGTGGGACCCTAGCCCCAGCTGCGCCAAGACCTCATCCCTGGCAGAACCCGAGCCCTGGCCGGTGAGACCTCAGCCCCTGCTGCCTGACACCGGCCCACTGGAGTGACCTTGGTTAATGGTTAAATGACATAATTTTAATTGTTTAACGGGTTAACTTTTTAAAATGATATTTATATCCCTACTTCCCAGGTATTGAAGTCAGGCTGAGTGGTCTATAGTTCCCTGGCTCCTCCTTTTCCCCCCTTTTAAAGATAGATGGAGTCTTCTCCAGACAATGCAGCAAAGAATG
Organism: Gopherus flavomarginatus; assembly: GCF_025201925.1. NCBI lineage: Eukaryota > Metazoa > Chordata > Testudines > Testudinidae > Gopherus > Gopherus flavomarginatus. The sequence continues at coordinate 25,767,093 of NC_066633.1, forward strand.
TTCTTGTACCAACTTGTATTGAGATTACAAGAAGGGATGGAGAGGGGAAAGATGATAGATAGTGTGATAGACCCAGGCCAGTTGGGTACAGCAGAATAGAAGGCGGCAGATATACTGGTCACTGGATTAAGTTTTCTGTTCCCTGACTGACCAAGCAGGGGCTGCTCCAGGCTAATGAGAACACCTGACTCTAATTAACCTGCAAAGAGTCAGGTGAGGCTATTAAGCTAATGTGACCACCTGACTCTAATTAAGACCCAACTGATACTATAAAAAGGGCTCACTCTAGTCAGGCAGAGGAGAGCAAGTTAGGCTGGTTAATGAAGACACCCTCAAATCATTGTTAAGGGAGCCCTAAGGTAAGGGTGAAGAAGAGAGAAGCAGGAGAGCTGTGGGGAAGTGGCCCAGGGAAATGTAGCAACTCTGGCAGTGAAAGGTTGGCTGCCAACAGCTGCTACCATTAGGGTCCCTGGGCTGGAACCTGGAGTAGAGGGTGGGCCCGGGTTCCCCCCAACCCACCACTACAGGAACATCTCCTGGGAGGGGAAGTCAGGCCCCTGTCAGGATAGGAGGCTAAACTTTTCTGAAATAAGCCCCCAGGGACAACAGAGGGTATGTCTACACTATGGGATAATTCTGATTTTACATAAATGGTTTTATAAAACAGATTGTATAAAGTCAAGTGCACGCGGCCACATTAAGCACATTAATTCAGCGGTGTGCGTCCATGGTCCGAGGCTAGCATGGATTTCCGGAGCATTGCACTGTGGGTAGCTATTCCGTAGCTATCCCATAGTTCCCGCAGTCTCCCCCGCCCCTTGGAATTCTGGGTTGAGAGCCCAGTGGCTGATGGGGCAAAAATCATTGTTGCGGGTGATTCTGGGTAAATGTCGTCACTCATTCCTTCCTCTGGGAAAGCAACGGCAGACAATCATTTCACGCCCTTTTTCCCCTGGATTGTCCTGGCAGACGCCATAACATGGCAACCATGGAGCCCATTCAGCTTTTTTTTTTTTTTTTTTTTTTTTTTTTTTTACAGTCACCGTATGTGTACTGGATGCTGCGGACAGAGGCGATACTCCAGCGCTACACAGCAGCATTCATTTGCTTTTGCATGATAGCAGAGATGGTTACCAGTTGTTCTGTACCGTCTGCTGCCAGTGTAATTTGGCAATGAGATGACGGTTATCTGTCCTTCTGTGCTGTCTGCTGCTATCATGGGTGCCCCTGGCTGAGATTGGCCGGGGGTGCAAAAGCAAAACTGGGAATGACTCCTCGAATCAATCCCTCCTTTATGGTTTCTAAAAATAGTCAGTCCTGTCTAGAATATGGGGCAAATGTACTAGAGAAGCAGTGTATCAGAAAGCACAGCTGCTCCATGTCAGATCCTGCAAAAATGATGAGCTACATGCCATTTACGGGGGGTGCCCCTGCAACAACCCCACCCATTGCTTCCCTTCTCCCCCAAACTTCCTGGGCTACCGTGGCAGTGTCCCCCCCATTTGTGTCATGAAGTAATAAAGAATGCAGGAATAAGAAACCGTGACTTGTTAGTGACATAAAATGAAGCGGAGGCAGCCTCCTGGTGTTATGATCGTCCAGGCAGTACAGAATCTTTTCTTTTCACATGAAAGGGAGGGGGCTGATTGAAGCTCAGCCCCCAGTTGCTATGATGAAGAGGGTTACCAGCCGTTCTGTAACATCTACTGGGAATGACTGGGAGTCATTCCTATTTTTACCCAGGCGCCCCTGGCTGACCTCACCTGAGGCCAGCCAGGAGCACTCACGGGCTGATGGTGACGACGGATATCAGTCATATTGTACCGTCTGCCACCAGGGAGGGGAGAGGAGCGGATACTTCTCTTCACTGCTGCAGCATTGCGTCTACCAGCAGCATTCAGTAGACATAGGGTGACTGTGAAAGAAGTCAAGAAATGATTTCTTTCCCTTTTCTTTCACGTGTGGGGGAGGAGGGAGTAAATTGACGAGCTATTCCCTGAACCACGCCAGACAATGTGTTTGAACCTACAGGCATTGGGAGCTCAGCCAAGAATGCAAATACTTTTCGGAGACTGCTGGGGACTGGGATAGCTGGAGTCCTCAGTACCCCCTCCCTCCCTCCATGAGCGTCCTTTGAGTCTCTGGCTTCCTGTTATGCTTGTCACGCAGCACTGTGTAGCCTGTAGATTTTTTTTTCAAACGCTTTGGCATTTCGTCTTCTGTAACGGAGCTTTGATAGAACAGATTTGTCTCCCCATACAGCAATCAGATTCAGTATCTCCTGTACGGTCCATGCTGGAGCTCTTTTTGGATTTGGGACTGCATTGCCACCCGTGCTGATCAGAGCTCCACGCTGGGCAAACAGGAAATGAAAATCAAAATTTCGCGGGGCTTTTCCTGTTTACCTGGCCACTGCATCCGAGCTGAGATTGCTGTCCAGAGCGGTCACAATGGTGCACTGTGGGATACCGCCCAGAGGCCAATACCGTCGATTTGCGGCCACACTAACCCTAATCCAATATGGTAATACCGATTTTAGCGCTACTCCTCTCGTCGGGGAGGAGTACAGAAACCGATTTAAAGAGCCCTTTATATCGATATAAAGGGCCTCGTAGTGTGGACGAGTACAGCGTTAAATCGATTTAACGCTGCTAAAATTGGTTTAAACGTGTAGTGTAGACCAGGCCAGTGACTGTGGGAGTTCTCTCACCAACCTCCTTGCTGGCCTATGATGAAAAGGGCTCAGTAGACTGTAACCCTGGCCCTAGAGAGAGAAGGGCTATGTGGAGGGTCACAGTGAGCCACTGAGGCTAGCATAAACCACCTAGAAGCGCAGGACCCACGGGGGCAAGGTCAGAGCTCTGCCACAATAGACAGAAGAATGAAACATGTGAGCAATGAAGCAGGATAGGGAAAGCCCATAGAATGATTTTCCATTTGTAACCCAGCCTACACTAGAGATCTCTGACATTTCTGCAGAAGTTCAATGCTTGGGGGTACAAGTGAGACCTTTGTGTCCACACAGAGTGATCCCCTAATGTTTCAAAATGGCCCAGAGCCCAGCCATGACATGGTTACCCCTCCACCTGCACTGGTGATACCTCAGCCCTTGCAGAGCTAGTGCAGACCAGATGTACAGATGTCCCACCATGTCCCAGCCCACCCTTCAGTGACAGAGCCAAAACCATAACTCTCTCCAAGTTAGCACAGACAATGTGATATTCTGTACCCAGCTCACCTCCCCCTTCCCACTGCAGGCTCTGGGTCCCACCGGCTTCTTCCATTGCAAGCAGGCCCTATGGCAGCCTTCAAAACCTCCCTGACCTGAAGAGGAATCCAGCACAAACACAATGAAACCTTCTTGAAGATAAAATACTTAAAAATTAACTAACATTTACAGAAAGATTCAGATCTCCATCTGCGTGGCCTGTCTCCCGGGGGCAACCTCCCTGCCACCCTTGGCCTAGGCCCCTCCTATGCCTCCCTCTAGGCTATGGACACAAGAAGGGAAGCCATCAATAACAGTGAGTGGCTCGTCTCCCCTCCTGACCCACCACACCTCAAAAGCCCATGTGTTCTCCCAAGGCTGCCAGGACCAGAGCCTGGCCAGCTAGAGCTGCATGGCCTGTGGGAGCATCCCAAAATAGCACTTGCCTAGTGTTGAGAGGATGTACCTGCCCTTTTGGGACAGATGTGTAAGTCCTCAAGAGGGACAGAGTTATTGGAAACAGGCAACTGAGACAGATTTAGCAGCATGCATGTAACTTTGCAGTATATGGCATCTGTAACCATACCTCTGTAGGTCACAACTGAGAATGCCAAATTCAGGGCAAACTCCAGCGAAATAGGGCAGATACACCCAAAGACTGGTGGCTAATCCCTCATAGGATATACCAAACAAGCAAAGTAAATTTCTGTTTCAGGACACTGGCTAACAAGAAGTCATAAAAGCCGTTTCCTCAGACATTCCAGTCCTTGTATTACCACCGAAAACACTAGACTTAGAGATGAGTGGTTCTTTAAAACCAGTCTCTTCAAATAAAAGGTTCTTCTGATCCAAAGGACCAGCCACACACCCAGGTCAATATATAAACTGGATTTTACCCCAAAAAATCACACTGATGTTAATCCTTTAGTATCTAAAAACTAAAGGTTTATTCATAAAAAGAAAGAAAGGTGAGTTAAAATTGGTTAAAGGATTCAATTACATACAGTAATGGCAAAGTTCTTGGTTCAGGCTTGTAGCAGTGATGGAATAAACCGCTGGTTTGGTAAGTCTCTGGTTGCTTCCAAATCATTGGAAGGTCCTCAGTCCATTGGTTAGAATGCTCCCATTCGTATAGTTCATAGTCCAGAGGTTTGGGCAAGGAAAGAGGCAAAATGGAGAAATTTCCAGGACCTTTTATATCTTCTGTCATGTGGAGGGAAACCTATTGTTTCAAACAAAGCCCTCAGCACAGTCAGTGGAAAATTACAGTAACAAGATGGTGATTGGAGTCAAATGGACAAGTCACATGTCCATGCATTTCGCCTAGTCCTTTTGAGTGCTGGGACGTGGGGAGCGCTAGCTCACCTACTGCTATAAGCCCCTCCCCAGCCTGGGGAGGGGCTACTAAACCCAGAACCCAACTGAGTCCAGGGGACAACGAATGCAACAACAGGAACAGGCGTGGGGGTCAAAGGGCCAAAACTAAGGAACCAGAAGGAGACACTGAGCAGAGAACTCTGGACAGCGCCCATTGCTCCTCGAAGACATCAAGAGAGCCAGCGGATGCTGCCCAGAGGAACTCTGCCTGGATACGTGAACGGATGAAAGAACGAAAAACAGCCCCACAGTTGCAGGCTCTCCCCCTCCCCCTAAACCTCCCCTCCCTGGTGTTACGAATGACCACCTTGGCCTGGCTAGGAGGCGGTTGATGAGGTGGTCCTGTGACTTCGTGGGGCCTCAGACTGGGTGTGCATAAATAAATAAGTGCGGTGAAAAGTGCAACCGGAACCTCAATAAGAGGTTCTGGAGGAACTGGAAGAGAGGCTGCAGCCTGGTGCACTGAAGGTACGCATGCGCCAGGGTCTCCCTCACACCACAGAGGGGACAGGCTTCAGGGACAGAGGTGAACCGTGCCAAGTACACACCCATGCTCATGGCTCCATGAAGGATCCGCCTGCTGATGTCCCCAGAGGGCCTCAGGGTTAGGGTGCCCAGACAGCAAATGTGAAAAATCGGGACAGATGGCCGGGGGGGAGGGGAGGGGTAATAACAGCCTATATAAGAAAAAGACCCAAAAATCGGGACTGTCCCTATAAAATCGAGACATCTGGTCACCCTACTCAGGGTACAGCAGAGAAGTAAAAGGCAGATATACTGGCCACTGGATAAGCAGTTTTCTGTTCCCTGAGTGACAAGAGCAGGGGCTGCGCTAGAGCAATCAGGAACCTCCTAGAACCAATTAAGACAGGCAAGCTAATTAAGACACCTGGAGTCAATTAAGCAGCAAAGAATCCTGTGGCACCTGATAGACTAACAGACGTTTTGGAGCATGAGCTTTCGTGGGTGAATACCCACTTCGTCAGATGCATCTGACGAAGTGGGTATTCACCCACGAAAGCTCATGCTCCAAAACGTCTGTTAGTCTATCAGGTGCCACAGGATTCTTTGCAGTTTAATTGGCTCCAGACTAACACAGCTACCCCTCTGATACTTGGAGCCAATTAAGAACATACTGGAATCAATTATGGCAGGCAGAATAATCAGGACACCTAGTTTAAAAAGGACCTCCCATAAGTTAGTGGAGGGTGTGCAAGGAGTGAGAAGGTGTGCTGCTGGAGAACTGAGGAGTATAAGTGTGATCAGGCTTCAGGAGGAAGCTCCTGCAGTGAGAATAAAGAAGGTGCTGCGGGAAGATACAGGAGACACTGTAGACAGCTGCTATCCACAGGGCCCTGGGCTGGAACCCAGTGTAGAGGGCGGGCCTGGGTTCCCTCCCATATCCCCCAACTCCTGATCATACACAGAAGTTGACCTGGTCTGTGAGCAACACCAGAAGGGAAGGTCTAATTTAGAAAGGGATCTGGCCTATCCCCGATCCACTAGGTGGGACAACAGAGACTATGGAGATTGTTCTCCATTTCCCCCATGCTGGCCAGTGATGAGGTTAGCTGAGTGATGGGCACATTTGAGCTTCCAGCAGAAGCGGCCAAACTGAGGGCTGCAGTGAACCTCTGAGGCGAGCAAATCTGCCAAAAGCGCAGGATCCACCAAGGCAAAGAAGGAACTTTCTGCCATCGGATAACATCACAGCATCTGTAAAAGGTGATCGGGGAGATGCCCTCCTAGATAGGCAGTGTCTATACAGACATGGACTTTGTCACCTGTCATAAACAGACAGTTAAGGGTTAATGCCTCTTTTACCTGTAAAGGGTTAAGAAGCTCAGTGAACCTGGCTGACACCTGACCAGAGGACCAATAAGGGGACAAGATACTTTCAAATCTTGGTGGAGGGAAGTCTTTGTTTGTGCTCTTTGTTTTGGGTGTTGTTCGCTCTTGGGATGAAGAGGGACCAGACGTCCATCCAGGCTCTCCAAATCTTTCTGAATCAGTCTCTCATGTTTCAAAATTGTAAGTAATAGCCAGGCAAGGCAGATTAGTCTCATTTTTGTTTTCTCAATCTGTAAATGTCCTTTTTTTTGCTGAGAGGATTTTACCTCTGTTTGCTGTAACTTTGAACCTAAGGCGAGAGGGGGTTCCTCTGGGCTATACGAATTTCATTACCCTGTAAAGTATTTTCCACCCTGATTTTACAGAGATGATTTTTACCTTTCTTCTTTAATTAAAAGCTTTCTTTTTAAGAACCTGATTGATTTCTCCTTGTTTTAAGATCCAAGGGGTTTGGATCTGTGTTCACCAGGGAATTGGTGAAGTCCCTCAAGACCACCCAGGGAGGGGAGAGTTTTGGGGGGACAGGAAGTGCTCCAGATACTGAAATTTCTGGATAGTGGCAGAGTTACCAGATCTAAGCTAGTAATTACGCTTAGAAGTGTCCATGCAGGTCCCCACATTTGTACCCTAAAGTTCAGAGTGGGGAAGGACCCTTGACATCACCAGACATGTACCTGTGCACTGCTGCAGTGTACTTGCTCTGGGAGAGTTTCTGGATGCATGAGCCAGGTGTCAAATGCAAAACTCTCAGCCCTGGCTGGCAGGAGCACTGTGTGGGTGCACTGCTCCAGCTTACACAACATTGGCTAGAGTGAACAAACTGACCAGTGTTGGGGGAAAACTGTGTTAGAAACACTTAACTGCAATGCTTGACCTTGAAGCACTTTGCTAATAAGTGATTGATCACAGGAAGATACAAGTATATTTCTCCCTAATGACACAGAACTGACTCTGGTAGAGCCTCCGGTAGGGGCTCCAACAGACACTTTGCAGCACAGGCAGGGCCTCTCAGAATAGGCAGGCACCTAACTCTCTTGTGCTCTCCTGACAAACCGAGCCAGAGGAAATATTGTTATAAACCAGGGTAGTCAAAAGTGCAGCATGAGGAGCAAAACGTGGCTTGTGGATGGCAGGAGCAGGGCAAGGACCAAGCAGGTTGACTGCATGTTGGTGGCTGTTTGTGCTGGTGAACTCCAGCAACGACCTGGGTCTAGTCACCGCTCTGGGAAGGAGAGATAGGCAAGCAGACACTAGCTGAGCACACACACTGAAGTTTAGCAAACAATACCACAGTAATGTGTAGTGTCAATTTAAATGCAAATTAGGTGCTGTTCTCAGGCTCCTGGCAAGCTGCTAATGCAGCCCTCAACATAAGATGTACCAAGTATCAGAGGGGTAGCTGTGTTAGTCGGTATCCACAAAAACAATGAGGAGTCCGGTGGCATCTTAAGGACTAATAGATTTACTTGGGCATAAGCATCTGAAGAAGTGGGTTTTTTACCCACAAAAGGCTATGCCTGAATAAACCTGTTAGTCTTTAAGGTGCCACCAGACTCCTCGTTGTTTTGTAAGATGTAGGCACCCTATGAATCAATGTTCTGGCTCCAGCTGAATTGTGCCCATCAGTGGGGACCTCCTCTTACCAGAGTTAGACACACATTGCATTAGGAAACTGCAGAGGTGGTAACCATCACAGTACCAGGAGACGGCACATGAACACACAGTGAAAGGGGGGGGAAGGAGGGCAAGGGCACGACCAAGGAGCCATCCTTTGTTTTTTCTGAATGACTGCCCAAGATCAGTTTAACTTACAAATGCAGCCTCTATTACTTAGGCCCCTCAGTGATACACCAGGGTACAATCCAGGCTAATGAGTAGCTGTGTCACCCCTTGCCTTCTGACCTGGGATGCCCTTTATATTGCTTTGCTGCTGTAGCCTCCAGTCTGACTGATCACAAATAGCTTCCAGCATGCAAGTCATTCCCACCTACATCCGTTGGTGTGTACTGCAGCCAGCCAGCCACACCTTGGTTCTTAGCAGCCTTGGTTCTGCTGCAGGTGCCTCCAACATACATTTCTGGGAGAAAACCTAAGACTAGGGGTATGTCCTGTACAGCCCAGCCCTCTCCTGGGCAATACAAGTTTATGTAAAGTCTGTCATTGTTTTAATAGAAATAATATGCACATAACTTGTCACCTCAAATGGAGTTTTCTAGACACTTCAATTTAAACATGTTGGATTAGATAAACAATAAACAAGTTTATTAACTACAAACAGAGAGATTTTAAGTGAGCACAAATAACGAAGAATAAAATTCAGAAATGGTTACTGTCATAACTTAGTCCCAGATTTGGACCTTAGCGTTCAAAATATGGGAGTTAGCATGAAAACCTCCAAGCTTAGTTACCAGCTTGGAGTTGGTACTTGCTGCCACCACCCAAAAAATTAGAGTGTTTTGGGGCACTCTGGTCCCCCCAAAACCCTTCCCTGGGGACCCCAAGACCCAAACCCTTGAGTCTCACAACAAAGGGAAATAAATCTTTTCCCTTCCCGCCTCCAGGTGCTCCTGGAGAGATACACAGACACAAGCTCTGTGAATCTAAACAGAGGGAGCCCACCCTGTGTAATTCCAATCCTGGAAACAAAAGCACTTTCCTCTTCACCCAGAGGGAATGCAAAATCAGACTAGTAAATCTAACACACACACAGATCTCCCTCTGACTTCTTCCTCCCACCAATTCCCTCGTGAGTACAGACTCAATTTCCCTGAAGTTTCCCAGAAAAGAAAACTCCAACAGGTCTCAAAAAGAAAGCTTTATATAAAAAAGAAAGAAAAAATACATACAAATGGTCTCTCTGTATTAAGGTGACACATACAGGGTCAATTGCTTAAAAGAATATTGAATAAACAGCCTTATTCAAAAAGAATACAAATCAAAGCACTCCAGCCACTATAGACATGTAAATACCAAAGAAAAGAAATCATATAACTCACTATTTGATCTCTTTGTCCTTACAACTTGGAAACAGAAGATTAGAAAGCAGAAACTACTTCTCCAAAGCTCAGAGAAAGCAGGCAGACAGACAAAAGACCTCAGACACAAACTTCCCTCCACCCAGAGTTGAAAAAATCCGGTTTCCTGATTGGTCCTCTGGTCAGGTGCTTCAGGTGAAAGAGACATTAACCCTTAGCTATCTGTTTATGACAGTTACAAGAAAGATATAACACAACTGGTGCCTAACTTACCAAACTATGTCAAACTCAAAGCAAAAGTTCTTTCACATGCTTTCAGCAGCTTTACTGACCAAATTTCTTAGGTCAGGACCCCTTCTCCCTAGACTCCAACGAACACTCCCTTTGTCTTGTTGCTTCAGGTGCCGTGAATGCTACAAGAGGGCGGACCTTGGATTGTTTGTTCCTCCTTTTTATAGTATCAGTTGCCCTCTTGAAAAACCATTTCCAGCTGAGATTCAGGAGACAGTGTCAATAGGGAAGGATGTTCCCTGCTGCTTTTTCCTCACCTATTAGAGCAACCCTTTGTTTCTCTTCCTGCTTGATGATCCTGTTTACTGCTTAAATGCAAATTATGCAGAGCACATGTTCCTTTGTTCAGGACAGCCCTGTATGCCAACTTCTGCTTGGGTAGGGCTGTGGTTTGGAACACATGTTAAAAACACCATACAGTGGAATCTTATAACGTCACATGCAATGTTGTCGTATAAATTTTATCAGGATAAAAATGACCAGCAAATCATGAGTTTTCAAACGATATCTCACAAAGTGTATTTTGTACAAAGGTTATTATGACAGTGCGTAGGGTGTGGACACCCATGGTTACATTCTGTCACACTCTCCCCCTTATTTTATCCCCATGCTCATTCCAGTATTGCTTCATTCTCTCTCCTTCCTCACTGATTCCATACACCACATTCAGCATCTCCTCCCCACTGCTCCTCCACATACCCCCCACCTTTCTCTGTTTGTACATATGACCATTTTTCCCTTCTTCCCCCCAGGCCTCACCAAGACAGGTAGCAGGTGGTGCTAGAGGACAGGGGAGTCCAGGATGCCCCTTTCTTCCCAATTTCATCCGCTCATGCTATGTAAAAACTAGGAGAGAACCCAGATCCTGCTGCTCCATAACCACAAACCTGTATCACTTGAGCTAAAGAGAATCTCCATGAACATTACAGTATCTTTGACACAGATGAGGTCTGCTTCCATCCAACAGAGGGTAGTGACAGACCTCCACAGGTCAGTACAATCATTATCAAGTCTCTAGATCAGTGGTTCTCAACCTTTTTGGGCTCAGGAGCCATCTGTAAATGTTTATGGCCTGTCATGACCCAGTAAATAGTCTGAAAGTGGGGGCCCTGGGGTGGTTTCAGTCAGGTCTTGCCCAGCCCTCA